>NC_088284.1:20029567-20629567 GCF_036013445.1 Caloenas nicobarica | reverse complement strand
TGGTTTTCTATGGATTTGTGTCTTGAAGTTTAAGTCATGTATTATCACTCCTTGGTGTCTAAAATGGGCATTACTCTGAAGTGTTTTCCATACTGCAGACAGTATTGAGATGTCTAGTTCCAAAAGGAATTTTTAAGTTCTTTATGCCCAAAAGAAAGTTGGCTGTGGTCAGCCAAGGGTTTGAAAAGTTATTATAGTGTGAATTCTTCCATCCTCCATACTCATATCCTGTAAGAATAGCAGGCCAAAATGCCTATGCTTACTAATTTAGTTCTGTATGAACAAATCTGTCCCTTAATGCACTGGACATATTGCTCTGCAGTTACTGAAGATGGGGCACGAAGACATCATATGTCACACACTGTGAATATATTTCAGAATAAGTAAAGTGTCTTTTGACAGATACTTGTATCTTGTTCCTGTGTACCAAGTGTATGTTCAAATCAAAAGGTGTAGTAAGGGAGAGATCAGGTCATGTCTGTTGGACATCTGATAAGTAGGTCCATTTACAAATTAAGATGCAAACAGTAACATTCCACAAACTCTATTTTATGTGTTGTGGAAAGTTTTAACCTTTTTCCACCTAGACAATGGTGTGTCAGATGATCTGTGTACCCTTCAGCTAGTCTGTCAGGGACTTGCCTCTGGGAACTCTGGGTGAATCACTTTACACTCTGTGCCTCAGCTTTGCTTCCAGAACATTAAGATATCACCTACTGTTCTGAATTTAAAGTATGTATTTCATATTTTATGCTTCTAATGCTTGCTATGGGCATTAGTTCAAAGACCCTAACATGATAACTGCATGGCCTCAAAGTAAAATACTGATCCATATTGAAGCTTGCCTTAGTGGTTGAAGCTGATTTGTTTTTCAAAAAAAAATCGAAACAGTTCAATATAAGTAGGTAATACATGAAGCACAGAATCCTAGAGGTGCAGCTCAATGGTCAAGTTATAAAAGAGATACCACTCAAAGCAGAGCTGTAAATTTTCAAAACTTCTTATATACTTTTGGTCTCCAGGATCTCATATATTAACTACTGCTTTGTACAATCCAAAAGTTAATAGTTACACAGAATGAGACATTTCCTGGTTAGCAAAGGAATTAGTTATGTTTAATTACTCTCCTGGTAATCTGGTTTGTGGTAGCTTCTTTCAAGGCTAAGCTAATCAGCAGATAGAAAATCCTCCTACCCATCAGTAAAGACTGGATGGAGCTTTTGTATTGTTATACAAGAGTAGGGAAGAGCTGAACAGCTTTAGCTGCTCTTGTGTTCTATGACTGTCTTAGCAAAGAACTGTAGAAGGGTGCTGCACTGACAGGTAAAAGCTGCTGCTTCAATCTCTCCCCAGCCAGAGGCCATGACATCCCCCAGGGAAAAAACAGAGACAAGGTGAGCAATGAGAAAAGTGTGCATAAATGAGGCATTTAGTACGGAAGTACTGTTTCCGAAAGTCCATACCTGAAAAGACGGTTATTAATAATGATGTAAAAACCTCACACTATTTCTAGACAGCTTGCTTACAATATCAAAAAAGGATTATTTGATTTTTTTACATGGACTTGCAAAACAGACTCACATGCGTTCACAGCACTGCTGCACAGGTCTTTTCCCAAACCCGGTGCTTTCACCTTGCTACCTGTTCTGCGCTTCCTCGTCCATTGTGGCCGATGGAATAAAGACCAGAGTAGTCAGGAATACGAGACAGACTTCTCAAACTACATTTCTTATCAGATGCTCACAAAATGTGGTACTTAGTAATTTTAAAACAAAGAACCTGTTGTGTCTTTCTAACTTTCGAAGTCCTTTTCCTCAGAGAAGTTTTAACCACGAAGCCAGCCAGCTTCCCAGCCAGGCGCCTCACCGAGGTCCCCCTCAGGATTTCCAGAGTCTACTTAGTACCGACTCCTGCCGCCATCAGCTCACACACGAACACAACTGCCTTGATTCCCCAAAGCGTTAACACAGGCAGGGGCTGAGCGGCGGGCCGGGAGGGGACCGGGCCGGGAGGGGACCGGGCCGGGAGGGGACCGGGCCGGGAGGGGACCGGGCAGCTGCGGACCCGGCCCCTCGCAACGGCCGCCGCCGCCGCCAGCCGCGCGGAGCCCACGCGCCAGCCTACGTGCCTCGCGCCCCGTGCCAAGCGCCGGCGGCGCAGGGCGGTGTCAGGGGAAAAGCGCCACGCGCCAGGCGCATGCGCAGCTCGTACTCCCGAGGCGCGGGACAGCGAGCACTCGCCACGCGCTACCCCCGCCCTCCCGTCCTCGGGTCAGCGCGGTTGGTCGAGCAGGGCGCATGCGCACGCGGCGCCGGGCCCGCTCGGGCCCGCTCCGCACCTCTCCTGCCCCGCCCCCGCGAAGGGCGGGTGTCCGGCGACGCTCTTCCCTATTGGTGGAGGCGGCGCCTGCGCGCGAGGAGGGGCGGGGTGCGCGGCGCGGCGGTGCCATGTGTGCCGAGCGCTGCCCGGGCGCGGAGTCCGCCTCGGAGCGGGGGCAGTGGCTGCCGGGCAGCGCCGCGCCCTCCCGCCCGCAGGCTCCTGCCCCGGGCGGGGCGCGAACCCGGGCCATGTGCTCCGCGCGGGGCTTCCTCTACGGCTACTTCTGCCTCGCCAGCCGGGCGGCCGCCCGCCGTGCCCTGCTGCTCTGCCAAAGGGCGGCGGCGACCTCCTCCGCCGTGCCGGGGCTGCCGCTGCTCGGCGGTACCCGCCGGTGCCTCCTCGCCATCCGCGGGCTGAGTCCCGCCGGCCGCTGCGCGGCGGCAGGGCGTGGGGCGGCGGGGCCCAGGCCGTGCGCGCCGCGGCCGCGGGACAGTGGCGGGCTGGGGGCGGCGGGAGGCGGGTTCCGGCCGTCGCGGGTGGCGGTGGTGGTGAAGACGACGCGGTACGAGTTCGAGCAGCAGCGGTACCGCTACGCCGGGCTCTCCGAGGAGGACCTCAAGCAGCTGGTGAGCGGCGGGAGGGGGCGGCGGTCCCAGCCTGCCCGGGCGCAGCCGCCGGCGTGGCGGTGGGTCCGGGCGCAGAGGAGCTGGCGGCGTTACCGGGGCGGTGCGCGGGCTGCCGGGGGGCTCGCTGGGCCGGGGCGTCCGGAGTGGGCCTGGGACGTAGCTCGCCTTGGTGCGGGGGGCGCGGCCGCTGCCGGGCGGCTCTGCCCGTCCCGCCGCCTCGCCAGGCCCGGGAGCTCGGCTCTGCGCTGGCGAGCGGCGCTGCCGCCGCGGTAGCCCGGGAGGGGCGCTCCTCGCAGCGCCGCTTACCCGTTCTCGCTTCATCTGTTGCAAATTACTGAGGGATTTGTTTAGTAAGCGTGTTTGGCTTTTATCCTCGGAGTGATTCCAGCAGCCTTCTGCAAGTTGCAGGGTTTTTTTTTTTCTTGCAGTGTGTAATATAAAGTATATTTAGAGAAGTGCATGCTGAGAAAAGCACTATGTTGTGAAAATTCCCTCTGAGACTTAGAAGGGACTCATTCCCATTTTTCCCGCCCCTTTGCCCCGTTACCCTGCCTCACTTCATCCTCCAGGTATTTTTCTAAAAACTCCTCCAGCCAAGCAGCCAAATCTGTTATTCACGTCCATCTGTCTTGCTCCAGTTTTTAGGAAAGCCTTTTTATTTGGTGTTTAAGAAACATTCAGTGCAAAAAGAGGTGGTTGTTACATCAATGAAGGTATGCTAAACAAAGGAGGTATCTCTAAGTGCCAGTGCACGCACCCAGTTAGTAGTGTCTTCATTTTCACCAAGCTTAGTGACCCCATCCTATTCCCCACATCCCTGTGATTGTCTCCTTCTCGTGCTCATCTGCTGCTGGTGGAAATAAAGCATGGTACCTTAGGGAGCTACTTCAGTTGCCAGCAGTCTATGCAGACCAGGTCATGAGCTCATATTATTGTCTTTATTCTGAATAAGACCCATTAATTTGGGTCTGTCTGGTCTTTGGTCTTTTACAACTGGAAATATTTTAGACCTCTACTTGTTTGTAGTGCTTGGGTTAAACTTGAAAATGTGCTTAACATACATAGCCGTGACAAATGCTGTGGTTGCATAGCTTTGCTTTGCAAATCACTAGGATAAAAAGTACAGTATCTAAAGCAAGATTGCTCTTAAATTTTTCAGCGTACTTTGGTTGGTCATCTGTCTCCTGTGGAATTACTGTCCAAACATTTTTACTTCCTTTGTAAAGCTCTCTAGTCAAATTTTACACGGCACCAAGTTTAACATGCAAACATCAACACGTGTTCTTATTCTCAGCTACACGTAGGTTCCTGTCGCTGACATGCCCCTGTGCTTCCTTTCATATGGTAGCTGTGGAGAAGCAATGTCTTTCACAGCTCATCTATAAGACTGGTTTTTGTCTTTTTTAAGCTTCTTTCGAGGAAGCCTTTCTTGCTCTTAAGTGTAGAGAAACAGGTTGTCCTTAGTGCATGGCTAAAACCAGGAAAAACAGAATGGCATGTTTGGTCACCTTTCCCTAACTGCGTGTGTACAGGTAGGAAAGGGACAGTGAATCACTTAGCAAGCAGTGTCCTCAGCATTGCACAGCCCTCGAGGTGCTCCTGACTCCATGAAATGATAGCTGCAGTTCCTCTTCTCACAGGAATGCAAGTTTTGCATTTTCGGTAACCTGTGTCCGTCTGAAAGTGCATTTTCAAAAAAGTAACTGAACACACAGTGACTGCAATAGTTGCAGAAACACTTCAGAGTTTGTCCTTTTGGAGGAACTTACAGGTATAAGATCATTTTCCATTTATAGGAGAATTCTAGAATTTTTATTCTAGGACTGGTGGTTTTTAAAGTCTAGCTTTCCCCTGGAAATAACTCTGTGTAAGGGATTGCAGCAATAAAACTCATGATGTTGCCAGGCAGCCTAACTTGCTTGTGTGTGTAGCAATATCAAGTTAGGCTCTTGCCATGTCAGTGGGAGTACAGAGATTTGCGCAAGAACACACTGAAAAGCTCTTCCAGAATGCTATCTTTTGAAATGCAAAATAAGAGAGTGAAGGAATTTTCCTTACTGCCCTTTTTTTTTTATTCCTCCCCTCAAACTTTCTGAGCTAATGGCAGCCTCAGTAAATATGTTATGTGAAGGTTCAGGGAACTCTTACCCTCTCTGTTGTGGGCAGAGATCACTTCTTAGCAGAGTGATTGCTGCGAAGTATGCCTGGCCCTCTGTGCCGTACTTTGCGGGCAGGTTGGGAGTGTGATGCCTTTTGCTTCCTGAGGTTAGGTGTGCTCTGTGTGTGCTCTGTGCTCCCTGTGCCCCTGCTTCTCCTGGGGAAGCTTCAGATGCTGCTCCCAAGGCTGCTGATCCCTGAGAAATGGGGCCAGAAGCTGCCCATGGACCTGCAGTGAGTCTCTGCTGCTGCTGCCCAGGTCGACGCTGGGTTTATCCTGCAGGTTGTGAATTGCAGCTCTCGTGCATCTGGCATGGGGGCTCGGTGGCCGAATGGCTGTGCAGAGAGCAGGGTGGGCGTCCAGGCTCCCAGGACAGCCTGCTGTCGGGGCAGCGGCAAAGAGTGAAAGCAAAAGCGCATGGGAGAGGCTTGGGTCGCCCGGTGCTGTTAGCTAACCCAGAGGATGAGTTGGTGGGTGGTTGTGTTACATTGCAGGGGCTCAAGCTCAGGTGACCCTGGAGCTGGCAAGTGGTGTGACAGCATGGAGACGTGAGGGGGCCCATACCATGGATCTTCAGATGTCCAGATGCTGGATATCTGAAATACAGAAATTCAGTTTCAAGGCAATGTTAGAGGCTTATATTTGAGAAGCTGTAGCTGGGCTTGTTTGCCTACTGATTGCAGTCGGAAGAGATGTTTGCAAGTTCCTCGAAGAGGGCTCATGTCTCTACTTGGAAGCTTCAAATTTTAGTATAACGCAATGATCATCATGGGCTTAAGCAGTTACGCCTGGTGACTGATTCACAGGAGAGCAGACCTGAACTTAGCTGTTGCCATCAGAGTGTTTGTGTATTAAGACAGAAAATGCAGAAAGTCACTCAGTGCAGAAGTGACACTGCATGCGTGCCTTTGGGCACCCATCCTCATTAAATGAGATTTGTTCCATATTTAAGGATGCTGAAGATGAATCATTGGTGTGCACAATAGATATTGAAATATGATACAGATCATAGCATGTATCATATATATGATATATAAATCACAGCATACTTCAAGAATCAGAATATCTGAGTATCAAAGCTGGCTGGCTGGTGCTTCTAATGGCAACAGAGGCCCTGAGCAGCTGTGGCCTAAATACTTCTGTGGCCTTGCTTTTGGACACACCAAGTGAGTTGTACTGTACAAACGCTACTAAATGTTATGGAGTCAAAGCTGCCAAGGTCACAATTCCCGAATTCTTTCTCTGTGCAAACAGAGGCCAGGGTGGTGAAGAAGCAGTGCGGGCAGCAGAAAAGCAGAGCAGTTGGGGAAGAGATGGCGAGCAAGGGCGAACACTCTTCAAAGAGTGTTTGGTAGATCTATGAAAGATTAAATCTTTCATTGCATCTCTACGCACATGTTATACATGCTTGCTCCAGGTGGTTGTTTTTATGTATCTTGTGGCAGATACTTACACGCAGGTCTTCTAAATCTCTTTATAGCTGTACCTAATCACATCTGACTATTGTAATTAGTATTCTAATTCTGAACTATTTTAAAAATTGTAATTGAGTGCTCTGAATGCTGTTGTCCAGGGGAGGATTTTAGAGTCTTTAGTTCAGAAGGGAGATTATAGACCTATAAAAATGAGAGATTTCTCTTGTAATACCAGGAAAGAAAAATGCCCCCAAATGACCCAGCACTTTAAAAAGAAGTGTTGCATCACTAAATTCTGTGCATGAAATCACACAAAAAATAATTTTGTTTTCCTTCATGAGATATAAAGAGACTATGGGATTTCTAACACTTGCAGTTACCAGCTTAAATAAAAATACTAGTAATTTTCTTAAGTCCCTACGAACAGTTTGTTTACCACAAATAACAGCAATTTGAGTTTCCTCTGACCTGGTTATTGGAATTGGCATCTAAATACAGCTGGTTACAAAAACGAATGATCCAGTCAACTAATAATGAAGGCCGCTGTGTGTCCTGACTCTTCATTTAACTCTCAGCAAACCCATGCAGAGCAAGCATTGCTGTTGTCCTTATGTAAGCTAAGGGAGCTTAATATGCCAGCAGCATTAATAGATAAAGCTAATTTCTTGAGTCCTGTTTTTCTTTGATAGTGCAATTGAGATACAGCTGGCGACTTCTCAGTGCTGGAAGGTGTCTAGGGAAGATCAATAATTTAGCTGTCCAAACACATTTCATATGCAGTTTTAATTACCTTTGAAAATGTCTTGTCAGATGAAAAGTTGTTTGTTTTGGTCTTGAATGGAGAAAAATGATTCAGTGTGGACCACAGCTGATACTCTCTTGTGGCTGGTTTATGTGTCTTTATTTGGAGTGGGGAGGGAGAGGAAGGAGTTGGGAGTTTGGGACAAGTTTTTGCTCTTTTGGACCACTGCAACAAGTTGGCAGGGATGGTCATCTCAGAAGTGTGAAGTTCATGTAGCTTTCTTGAAAACTGGTATCTGCGTAGAGAAGAGGTAACCTGTTAGCAGGATGTTGCCTCCTCTAAAAGAGGCACAACATGAACTTCCGTGTCTCGCAGTAGCAGCAGCGCTGAGCAGGGCTGGTCCAGAGGGAAGGGAGGGAGGAGTGAGCATCTCCCAGTGGGAGAAGCTTCAGCTGCAGCTCCTGCTGTCTTGTGCACCAAACAAATACCACAAAACTGTGGGGGAGGGGGGGCGTGTGTGGGTGTGGAACACCTTTCCCCTGCCTTCCCCCCCATTTCCTAATTTAAGTGTTTTTAGCACCAGCTGTTACTAATCTGCATGTTAAAGTTTTCACGTTTCTTAGGAAATTCTCTCTATTGGGATAAATGTACTATTTTACCTGTAACTTGATAGGTGATTGATCTTTTAAAATTTTTTTTAATTATAAAAATAAATTCTTAACCACTTTTTACATTAAAGGGTGAAAGATACATTTTTAGTATTGCTTTTGAATTACGTTTCCTAAGTACTAGTGTTTCACATTTGGGAATTTCACAGCACCACCCCAAGGTGGGGTTTTGGAAACCAGCCAGCTATTTCATTCTTAGTTTCCTGTTTTAGAGAACTGCACTTCAACCCGGGTGTGTGTGATCCACTAGAACTCTAATTACAAAATGTTACCCAAATATTTTCAGAACACTAGGATTTTTACAGATGCAGGGAAGGTAGCAGAAGGAAAAAGTATTATGCAAACTTCAAAGTTCAGCTGAATTCCAATTTTAAACTTAAATGAGATAATTCAGCAGTCTCTTTCCTTCAAAAATTGTGGTTTGTTTTCTTGAAACAGTTGAGATATTCTAAAAAGCAGTAAGTACTAGGGTATTTACTCCATGCTCTCTTGTGGATCCAAATACACAGTGGTACATTTGAAGGTAATATCTTTAAATAGAAACTTAGCTAATGAGTGAAGTGGTACTGTGAAGCTTTTTATCCTTCTGATGAATTCAGACTACCCATCTCTGCTTATTTTTTTTAATGTGAATTATTTCAGTAGATGTTCTAGGGAGCACATAAAAGTGCTTAAAAATGGGTAGGACTGTCATTAGCCATACCTCACCCTGAAAAGGCCTCATCTCAATCTACTGAATTTGAAGCATGCAGAATTCAAGACAGAGGTTATAGTGCACCACGGTTATATAAAGGTAAAGACACTTCTTTCAGAAATAAAATTTTTGAGCTAATCCACTGAAAACCTGGATGTAAATGTTTTTCAAGTTACACAATCAATGCACATTTGTTTATCTTTACATTTGAACTTTGATATACTTGCATCAATGTTAAGTAAGTTCAGTTCCATCTGTTTTTTTACAAAGTTCCTCCTAGGTTGTCATTCTGTCATAAGAGGAGTCTAGAAAATGATGGAAACAAATGGGATGTACTAATTCATTTTTCCACAGGATTTGTATTTTCCAGCACGCCGTTGTAGTACACTCAGTCATATATAGCAAATAGATGCAAAAGTGTGGTGTTCCGGTGTACCTGAATTAAAATTCATGGACTATCTCACCAAGCATCTGAAAGTATATACAGCTGAAAAAGGCCACTTTTTGAAAGTGATGTTAATAATTGTTTTAAAGTTGTTATCTAGTTGCAATTTATGATATGTTGGTATCCTGCTGAATTAGTGAGAACTGAGTGATTGAATTGCCTGGATTGCACTGAATTTCTAGAAACCTGTCAGTGCAAGAAAGTAGTTACTGCTCTGTTTATAGTTAACACAACAATTTGCTCTGCATTAGCTGTTGAATTAAAACCACTATGTGGATTCCTCAGTTATGGTTAAAAAGACAATAATGCTTTAATGTGGTAGACGAAGAATTAGAAGACAGTTTGTGGCATTTTTACTTGTGTTCACGTACAGATCAAACTCTTGCCCCAAAGCAGCATTTCTGTAAAGCTTCAGGAACATAGTGTTGCCAGTTTCACATTCCACATGAAGAAATTATTCAAGTCAGCTGCTACAGAAGTAATGTCATACAAAGTGCTACAATATACAAAACACTTAATATTCATTACTCTATAGCAGAAATAGAGGCACCATTTGAAAGGCTGCCATGGCTGTGTATTGAAAGCTGGGGGTCTAAGTTGCTGAAGAAAACAGTGAGGAAAAGTATAAGCAAAAAAGTTTCCTAGCTAAAGCAGAACACTGGGCTTCTGCAGCACGAGAGGTGACACAGAAAACTGGTAGAAAACGAGCAAAAGGGCAGGAACAATATTGTAAACAATTCTGAGCAATCGACAGCTGATTAGTACATCAGTTAACAGTAGACAGGCAAGAGTGTTGGTGAGGTAGGACCAGCCTACTGCCTTGCCTTTGTGGTAGGTATTGACCTACTGCATAGGTTAACCTACCACAGTTTTTTATAAACGAGCAATTAGTGGCCTGTATAATGTCTAATGACCCAGGCTGGGAAGGGTGGCGGAACTGGGCTGAGAGTCTGCAGCTTGAAGTGCAGCAGTAGTTTGTAACTGAAGATGTGATTCATGTTCAAAGCTTTGTAGAGAACTTAAACCTGAGCCTAGGTAGGGCTGATTCTCAGTACGACTTTGTTTTGGGAAGCTGCATATTTTGCTACTGCTTTAGCTAAAGTAAATGCTTATTATTAAAGCCATCCTGTAAACAGTGTTTGTGGATTGCATTTTTTGAACTCTTACCTGAAACCAATAATTTTAAGTTCACCTGGGACCTGCAGGTGCTCAGTGAAACTGGTTCTCAGGTTCACTTCTGAGAGGGCTTCAGAGCACTCCTTCTGGTCTCAATTACTTGGACCGAAGGTATCTGAAAGAACTGAATGTCCCAAAATGAGTAAATCCACTAGTACTGCAAGCATGATTTTGCTTAAACCTGCCCTATTGTTAGCAAAAAAGTTGAGCCAGAGGCTTATCAAATAAAGCATGAATTCAATGGGAATGGAATTTTTCAATAAAAACTAAAATTAAACTAGTTTTTTTCCAAATATGGTCACTTCACCCTACTATGTCTTTTTTCTCTAGCAAAACCATGCAACATCAGACTTGATGAGAAAGCAAGTAGGAGAGCACACTTCTCCTTTTAAGAAGTTTGAAAAGTTTAATTCAAGCAACTTCTGTGAAAGCAGAGTCACAGAATCCTAGAATGGTTTGGGTTGGAAGAAACCTTCAAGATCATACGGTTCCAACACCCATGCCTTGGCAGGGTCACTTCCACTAGACCAGGTTGCTCAAGCCCCATGCAACCTCACCTTGAACACTTAGCCTGTCCTCACAGCAGAGCTGTTCCAGCCCTCTGGTCATTTCTGTGGCTCCTCTGGCCCCTCTCCAGCAGGTCCATGTCTTTCCTGTACTGAGGGCTCCAGAGCTGGACACAGGACTCCAGGTGGGGTCTCACCAGAGCAGAGGGGCAGAATCGCCTCCCTTGACCTGCTGGACACGCTGCTTTTGATGCAGCCCAAGACACTATTGGCCTTCTGGGCTGCAAGTACTTGTTGCTGTCTCATGTTCAATCTTTTATCCACTGGTACCCCCAAGTCCTTCTCCACCCGGCTGCTCTCAATCCCTTCCTCCCCCAGCCTGGATTGATGCCGGGGGCTGCCCTGACCCAAGCGCAGGACCTTGCACTTGGCCTTGTTGAACCTCAAGAGGTTCACATGGACCCACTTCTCGAGCTTGTCCAGGTCCCTCTGAATGGCATCCTGTCTCTCAGGAGTGTCAACTGCACCACTCAGCTTGGTGTCATCTGCAGACTTGCTGTCATAAGTATAAATACAGCAGTTGAAGCTCCTAAGTGATAATTGTCATGATAATTCTCCTCTAGTTAGAAGAAATTAAAGGTGACATGCGGTCCTATACTTAAAGTGAAAGTTGGTGTCATATCCAAACCTGGACATCTGTTGTATCCAACCACCAAATTCAACTCCACAGTGAGTTTCAGCTGATGCTGAAAAACCCACTGAATGTTCAGGATTGCTGTGGCAGTGCCTCAAGGAAATCTTCTTCTGTGGAGCACTTGAAATGTGTCTCTGAAATGCAGATTTCCACTCGGCAGGTTCTGCCATGGCTAACTGCTCAGTTTATTTTTATCTCTCTTGTCTTCTGCACTTTAAGATTCAGAAGCTAAGTCATGCTTTAATCCTATTTATTTGTATGTGGGTTACATTACAAATAGGAAAGCTTAATAAGTGATTTGAGCTCTTAGAGACCAAAAAGTTCAGTGTTTGTCTGACCTGTGAAGAAAACTGGATTTTTTAACATGACAGATGAAGATTTAACTTGTCTAGTAGTTAACATTAGAACATAAGAAATTTACTTGCATGCAACTACAGATGCCAGTCTTTGACTTTGGCACTTGAGCAAATATTGAGTCAGTGTTCCTTATTTGTCAGGGAAGCTGAGGAGTGTATTATTTGAGGCATGTGCTATATTCAAAGCTTTTCTAGTGTAAGTTCAAAACTTAACGCTTTTGGAATTTTTTCTTTTCCCATTTTCCTGTCAAAATAAATGCTTGTTCCTTTTAAAACCGAGAACACTAACTCTGTCTATACCTGGGAGGGGGGACAATTTCTGAAAATACAGGACTCTTAACAGTGCTGTACTCTGCCTAGAAATGGTTAGATGTTTTTGTCAATGTCATAGCATTTTCATCTTCAGGTTAAACTCCTGTGTTTAGCTGTTGCTCTCTAAATCCATTCGTTTGCTCGTTCTTTCTGTAAAAATTAGCCAGATTGGGAAGCCGTAATCTGTTCTTGTTTCCCTGCTGGGGTGCATGTGTGGGCAAGTTCATTGTGGAAAATGAAGAGAGCAATAATTTCTGGATCTATGTGGTTTTTTGTTTGTGGGGTTTTTGTGGGTTTTGTTTGTTTTTCTAGTCAGACATTTAGCTTAACCCCTGAATGATCAGGAGTCATAAACCAACTGATTGGTACACTGAGGCATTAATTCCACCTGGTGCAGTGGCAGTTTAAGGCAAGATGAAGGTTAGTGCTGTCAATTCAGGATGAGCATAATAAAAATAATATGAATATACATTTTATGTATGTTTATTCATATATAGCCAGAATAGATCGGAAAGGTTCCTGTTAATCATGGTGTACTAGGATGAGATGTAGAAGGTGGTTGATTCACATTTGCACTCTGGACAATGTTCACATTACAGTTTTGAGAGAGGATGCTGTTGTATCCTAACGCCTAGGTTAGCAATGCCAGTGAGACTTGGCTGTGGATTTTCTTTTCCCCATTCGCTAAATCAAGGATCATAATCCAAATACGTGGACAACAATGGGTATTTGGGTATTGTTTGGCTTCCTGTTTTTTCTGTATTTGTGGCTACAAGCCATGTCCTCTTTGTGCAGCGTGGCTCCTGGAGGGCCAGCGTTACCAAAGGACAGCAGACCCAGGGTCCAAACCCAGTGGGTGAGGCTTGCCAGAGGTGAGAGCTAAGGCTCCAGGAGGAAGGCAGTCCATCAAATGGCTTTTGTCTAGATGACTGTTAAAGGAGCTCTGTGAAAAATTATCCTTTTATCAAAGAAGGATCTGGCCAGAAGATACCAGAAGAACTGTTTTTAGGCATTTAGTCTAGACCTTTTGTCCTTCAGTCTCCTAAGGAAAAATAGTTCTGTTATAGGGCACGTTCTGCTCACCTGAGTGTGTTTTCCAGTGCAGGCTCTTCTGGAAGCCTTCTTTGCTTCACATCCCTGCCGTGAGGTTTAAGAACACTGAAACTATGCCTGAATGTATTTTTGTCCAGTTGGTGCCTGTTTTCATATGCTAATGTACTTTTAGCTACAATAGCTCTCATGTAAATATTAATACATTTTATTTTACATTCTTGTGTGCCGTTGGGCTCAAATTAATAGACCTACAGTTGCACTTGTTTCTTCCCACTCTCCAGGAATACTTCTGCTTTTCGGAACTTCCACTAATGCCACTCGTAGCTGACTACGCTTGTGCTCTTATGTGACATTTCCTGCATGTTTTACCCTTATTTTTTCCTGTTCCAGGAGCCTCAGCAAGTGGGACTTGGCAAACAGCATGTTTCCTGTGTGTTTGCAGACCTAGACCTGATAACTTGTATTCATCAGTACTTTTCAGTTTCCTTTGCTCTTACTGATCTTTGCAGATAACCGCTGGAGGGAATTACTCAACCTGCAGTGCAGGGCTCCAGACCTGTGTGTGGCCCCTCACGTAGGCTTTTACAGCTTCAACACCAAGAAATGCCAAGTATTCTGCAGTTTGAAGATTCTGAGCTCTGTAGGAATAGTGGTTTTATTTTCTAGCCCATGTCTAGAAAGTCAGTCTGCAGTCTGCAGTTTCTGGTGGAGTATCACTAAGTTGAAATGTTGGGATTTTTTAGTATACTCCTTTTACTGATCTGAAAGGCTTTTTCCCATTCTTTGTTATTTTTTAGGTTTTCTGTGTTACTAAAGGTAAGTTTTGCAGGAATGTACCGTACTACACCATGGCAGCTACTTAAGGGTTTTTTTCAATTTTATGAGGTTTTCTTCAGTTTCATGGGCCAAACATAGCCTCTTGTTCCATGGAAGGAAGTGACTTTTTATAAAAAGTTAGTGGTGAAATGAAGTAGAAGGATTACTCTGGATGAGAACTTTTTGCTGTAAAATGTCAGAGCTCTGTTGTTTTACTTCATTTAAGTCTTAATGAGGATTTTAAAAAACAAAACCCGAAGAAACTACCTTATACAAAGCTGCTTACATAGGTGTTACCTGACGTTTGGTATCTCTGCTTTTCTTCAGGAAGACTTGGTGCTCAGATCAAATTGTTACTCCATGCAGCTTCAAATGCCAAATAAACTCAATATGTGTCTGTCATAATAGCTGTTTTTTCACATTTTAGCCAAGAATCGCAATACTTGGTATAAAGATATCTGCTCTGTAAGACTTTTGGACTTGCTCTTGAATGTTTAAAGTGGAGGCTGGCCTGTCAGACCCTTTCGTTTTGGAAGGATGACCATGACAATTGTAAATCAGAGCTTCCTCTGAAGAAAGAAGTATTTGCATATTGTTTTCGTGCAGAAGCTAAAACCAATGGGCCTTTTTGGGGGCTCGGTTGGTAAGACCCACGTCTGGCCTGGGTTCACGGGCCTGTCCGATGAGTGGGCTCGGGAGCCAGGCTCTCCTGCAGTCTGGGGTTTTCTGTACGTCACAAGTTCCTCCCAAGCTCCTTGCGGAGGTGATCATGCACACAGCAACTCAGCCGTCTGATCTTTGCCTTCAGCTATTTTAAATCAAAAAGGAGGTGGTGGTCTGTAGTTTGTCTTGTTCTTTATCCTTGGTGCAGAGCTCTTTTAAGGAACATTTGTTGTGGCCTCTGGCAACAAGGGCTGTAGGCACTTCTCTGGTTCTTTGGAGGAGTTACATGAAAAGCAGCTGATGATCAGCATTCCTGTTTGATATACTTGACTGCGGTTAGGCTCCGGCAGGCTCTCACTTTGTGGGTGCTTAGATGAATGGACTGGTGAGTTATTTATCTCTGAACTAGAGGGATGAGGCTAGAGGTGAGCAGCATGTTTTAATCTCTGGAGCCTTTTGCAAATTAGGACGATTCATTAGCTCCGTAGATGTATCTTCGCCATTTAAACTCAAGGCCCTATCTTGTTGCTTAGTGATACCTGCTTGCTTGTTCTAGAGCTAAATTCAAAGAGGAGGCCTCTACCTGTTGGATACGTGTTCTGTGGTGCTGCTCTTAGCAAGAGTAGAAGTATCCCTGGTAATTCTTCAGCCAGTCTTGAGGATACAGGCAGTTTATTTGCTAAGCATCTTATTCTGCTTTGTGAGGGCGTTGATGAAATAATTTAACACACCTAAGGGAAATGTAAGTTACAGAATAGACACTGTTCCACACCGATGACACTACCCGTACCTGTCCTTGCTAGTAATGCCAGTGAAATGTTATCTGTAGGCTCGCCACTGATGTTGGTGGCTCAAAGGCTTGCAAATGATCATACCGAGATTCATTACACTCTCTTTGTTCTGAGATAAAAGCTCTTTGACCAAGTTGAAATACAGCGTGCTGACAAATTAGCCACATAAATGAGGTACGTAAAATGGCAAGATGGAGTTTTTGATACCTGTTGTGTGTGGAAATAGCAGCCTGAAAAACGTGTGCTGCAGCAGCAATCTGCTCGTCAGGTGCTCGTCTTTCATTCATGGCAGATGTTTCTAGAGGAGGCATGAATGGGAGCCCTGATTTTAGCAATACAGTTTATTTTTTTGAGGTTATTTGCTGTGGATTTCTTGTTCTTTCTGGTAGTAAAGCAAGGTCAATTTGTGCTTCAAACATATAATTGAAAATCCCTCTTCTAGCACATCAGACCTACGGTGCTCAGAGGCAGATGTTGCCTGTGGGGGGCAAATATCTTCTTTTCTCCTTTCCACTTTGTTCTTTCTGCCCCAAATGGATCGTGAGAGGCTGACAGCAGACCCAGCAATGGGCAGAGCTGTAACTGGCCATAGCCCTGCGTACTATTTCCCTCCCCACAGCAGGACAGAAGCACCGTTCAGGTTTCCCGTGCAACACCATGGGCGCTGGAGGAGCAAGACGTGTGCAAGCATGGTAGTGGGGAGCAGAAACAAGGGGTGTAAGTGTGTGAGGCAAGAAACGGGACATAACACCCTGTTCCACAGTCAGTCAGTATCAACAGGTTTTGTCTGGTTATTTTCTGATCACTCATATGCTTATCTGCGCGTGAGACCAATCACGGCTGGAAGCTGCTTCCATTTCTGCCTGTAGTGGTGTTGCTGGCATCCCCCTGAAGTCCAGGAGCTGCTCTGCTGGAGGTGGTTTCCTGATCCCAGCTGTAAGACCACCTAAAGGTTTTGTTCTGCAGGTCAATTGCTGATTGTAAACACTGTTAGTAGGACAGTGATGCAGTTCCAGAACGAACAGTTCCATTCTTTTCTGCAATTCCTTCAGCACTGAATCTTTCTTTTTGCTTAGCTCATGGTTGGATTACTTGACATGAACGGTTTTGGGTAAAGAAAGATTGCATTTGTTGGGCATTGGATTGCAGTTAACTGTAATTGTCATATCTTGCCACTCCTCCCCCCTTTGCTTTGGAGTTCTGTGGTGTGGGCGTCTCTGTGGAAATGGAATTAGATGTGGTTCTCTGGCACCATTTTCTCTTGGAAGGGTGTGCAACACTGAGTAAAGGCACTTGAATAAGTTTTTGGAAGTGCTTGTTCAAGGCTTCTGGCACAGATGAATTTCTCTACACAAATGCTAGGAGAAGTTCTGGTTTTAACTGGTCAGGGCAAAGGAAACAATGGCAGTATAACTGTAGAATAACTCAGGCTAGAAAGAGCCTCAGGAGTTAATCTGGTCTAGCCTGCTGCTCAAAGCAGGATCACTGTAATTATGAGAATGTATTTATAACTCATTTTGCTTAACATCCCTTTCACCCTCTTTCTTCTACTTGCTTAATCTCCATGCAAACCTGTATCGGGCAGTACCAGCCCCACATGAGCACACACTAAGTGAAGTGAAAAACGAGTGCATACAGATGGTGACTGAATTACTTGCACAGAAACCTGTTTAAAAAAAATCCAGTCTTCAGCCAGCAGTCTGACCTGCCTGCTCATAAGATTCTGTCTATATGAACTGCAAAACATTCATATGGTCTAAAAGGTGTGTCAAGATTTGATTTAAATTCTCTGACTTCCAAGAAGAATGATGCTAGAATACAACTGCTAAATACTGTTTATGTTGTTATTGCTATGAATTTGTTTGAAAAATCTGGTCTGTAGTCCAGGGGACAGTGTCAAAGGTAGTAGATAGAATGTCCTTAAGCTTTTTTTGACACAGGGGCCATGTCACCTCTGTCACCACTTGGCAGTCTTCCATTTTAGCTCAAATACAATTTGAAGGTTAATTCTCTAGGTATTTCAAAGATACATGTTTTCTTAATTATCATGCCTGTTGCTTTTTCTGTTGTCCTCTATAGCACAGTGTTTTTAACTCTTCAGGTAATTAGCCGTTTGTCTGGGTGCTTTTAGCACATGACAGGAGTGTAGTTAGTATAACTATTTAATGTAGATTTACCTAGAGTTTAAATTACTTAACAGATTCAGGGAATGCAAAGTGTCTTAAGTGGCACAGAAGTAAGTGTAGCATACTTATTTGCATATTTGCTTAGAGCCCTTGAAAGGCCTGTGATTTCTTGGCTGCTGTGGCCACGTAACTCATTTAATGAACCAGTCAATGTGAGCTGACTGGTATGTATAGAGGTGTAACTAATGGAGTGCTTATGAAAGCATGTGTCTCTACTGAGATAAGATACATGGGGTTTTTATAGCTTCAATTTGTATTACTCAAGAGCATTTGCTCTAGTAATTAACTTCAACAAAATCAATTAATGTCTTGCAGCTTGCCTTGAAGGGATCTAACTATGCTGGTCTGCTGGAGCGGCATCGCATTCATACAAAAAATGTGGAGCACGTTGTAGACAGTTTACGGTAAGAATGTATGTATGTTGAGATTTTCAGACAAAGTGCAAATATCCATGGATTGTGTAAAACAACAAAAGGAAGCTTTGTGTTACAAACTCTAATAAAACAAATACTGAAAACAGAGTGATGCAGATTAACAGTCATCCCTGAAACAATCATAATGTGAACTAGCTCAGTTCAGTTAAGTAACACACCATGTTATACCTTGAAAACACGTGAAAAAGATATAAAGGCTTTGTGTGACTGTCAAATGCTTTTAAGCCAAATAGCACTGTAAATAGTGTCCCTAATTACGTGTCAGTTTTTCAGAAGGATGTGACAGGGAACAATATAGGATACACTCAGGCTTTTTCTGCACTTTGTAGGAACGAGAGGATAGAAGTTCGTCTTGTTAAACGTCGTGAATATAATGAAGAAACAGTTCGGTGGGCAGATGCTATTATATCAGCAGGAGGTACGACTTTATGGAAGGGAAGTATTTGTTTCAGTATGTTTTCATAGGTACTTTTTTCAAAAAATTTTGCAGTGCATGGAGCATCTGCACGTTTTGAATGTATACACATTTTGAAAACAAATTGCTCATCTAATTGTCAGAAAATATGACAAAATGCAATGGTTGTGACCATCCTCTCTACCTCTAGTAGCTAAAAGTGTAGCACTGGGAAGTGAATCTCAGTGCATGGCCACTTTGGAAATGTTCAGTATTGTTTTGTGTAAAACAGTATAAACTGTGGAATTTACTATGGTTTTCGAAGAAAGAGGATAAAATGCTTTCTGTCATGTGGTTATACATAGCCCTAAACAATACTCCTTGGTTTTCAGTATGTGAGATGGAGACTAATGTACTACCTTTTCCTGCCCTTGCTCAAACTGTCTTTCTTGCTTCCACACTTAATTCCAGTCACTGGAGTATCTAGTCGGATGGTACAGGTGAAAGTATGTGTCTTCTGAGCAGCCTCAGAAGCAACTACAGTTAACCTGATTGTTTCTTTTTAACATTGGATTGCAGCAGTTCGTTCAGTTATTTTTGTGATTTGCTGCAAATACTGCAGTGTGTTGCTGGGCTCTGACATATTGTTCAGTCTTCTGTGGCAGTTCGAGTTGACCAGGCTCTGCCTTTCTCTCCTCCCTGCTCGTCCACTTTGCCCATAGCTACTGGTTACCATCCAGAATGAGTAAAAAGGCATATGTGTGCATTCCTGAAGCATTCTAACATACTCCTATAGATTTCAAAGAACTCCTCCAAGCTGGAGATTAAATTGCCAGTTTGGCTGTGGCAACATCTGTCGTGGTTATGAGGCAAGCAGCTGGGAAGTGATACATCGTCAGAGGTTTTCAGAGGTTGAGTCTTGGTGCAAAGACTGATTCAGGTTATAGTTGTCCTTCTGTTTAACAGATAGGACAGAATATCAATAGCTGAAGAAACCAATGACACTGAAAGATTTCTGTTTCAACAGCTTTATCTGAGACTTCTTTTCCAAGTGTGCTTATTTGGGGCCAAATGAGACCTTTAAATTGTGCCTTCTAGGATGAAAATGGAAATGGAACTAAAGTCATTGTGTTCACATGATGCACAGTAAAATTTGGTATTGTTTCCTGTGTCCTGTGTCTTTGATTAGCAATACTTTCTAAATTTACTTTCTTAAAGAATTTCTTTTACCAGCTGATAGAGAAATTTCTGTAAATCTCTTTGCAAACTCGCTTCTGCCAGATTCAGTTGCCTGGGCCTGTGTAGCTATCAGAGAAGTAGTACTTTTTCCAGTCACATTTGTCATCTTGAATTCAGTTGTCACTACACCACTTTGAAAGGGGTTAGTAGTTCCATGGTCCCATTTTATTTCTGTGCAGCTTATGTGATCAATTGTTGATAGAAAATCATGTAGTGATAATGCTGCAGGAGATGTGAAACTATTTTCTTTTGGGATATCAAAATGTGAAGTGAAACTAACTTTGGTTCTGCTTTTTCTGTAGGTGATGGTACAATGTTGTTGGCAGCCAGTAAAGTCTTTGATAAATTTAAACCAGTTATTGGAGTAAATACCGATCCGGAAAGGTAAAAGCACATCTGGGAAAGCTATACTTTATTGAATATCAGGCACAATATACATCTGTTTCCATGATGCACAAGGCACGCCTGTGGCATTTGGCAGCATAAATGTCTCTTTTGGTGGATTGTAGCTATCAAATGAACCTGTTGTTTTATTAGAAAAGTTTCCACAATGAGTTATCTTATCTTGTCTGAGAGGACATTAAGGGGTATTGGATAAGCATGACTGTTTGAACTGCCACAGCTGTTTTCACACACCAGTGTAACAGCACTTGGAGTTAGTTAACTCGTACTACTGACCAGAAGTTTGAGGCTAGGGATGGCAGTGTAGAACAGGGACAGGAAAAGGGACTTAACAAAAGGAACTAACAATGTGGTGCCTGAACACAGAGCAACTTGGTTTCTCTGTGAAGGTGAATCCTACTGGAAATCTGATAGGGCCTCAAATGAAGAAGTTTGTTTTGGTTTCTTCATGTAAACAATGTCATTGCTCAGAGGACGCACTCTCCTCAGCCGGTTAATGGCATTTAGTTGTCCTATTATAAACTGCACACAAGTTGCATCCACCTAGCTGTAAGATTGATTTGGGCAGGTGGATACAGTGTTTTAGTACTGCCTGGTTGGTGTAACCTTCAAAAGGATAGCAAGTAAAACTCAGAATTCACCAAGGCTGTGTCTGCTGAGATTCCCAGATATAGATTTCTGCTTTTGATATTACCAGTTAATTTAATCTTAGTAGGTAAGAAAGTGGTGGCCAGAAGTTTTCATTCCTTCTGTATGTTACTTCTCTTCCAAAACTTTTCAAATGCTGTGGATAGACGTTCTCCAGTATCAAGCCTGAATAGCAGTGTTCAAATAACAAGTTATCAAATATCACTCATGAGTCGAACAGCATTTAGTCTTCTGGCTTTGACATGAGATTCGCTTGATCTTAGGCTTGTTGCTTGCCTATCTCGTATCACTAATTTGTGTATAAATGGAAGAAATCTTCTTTCTAACTTGCAAGGTTTATTAAGCTTGAATTCTTTGCCAAGAGCTATGCTTACAGGAACTATATTAGTTACCTACATATTACTGCAGGATTACTGTCTAGACAGCCAGTTTTCAGGGAAAATGTGGGAGAAAGATCTTATATCTCACACGTACACCCCAGGAGCTGAAAGAGGGTGTATTGTTGCTGATGTGCTGTTATGTAAGAATAGTATAGATTCACAAAGATCAAAATCTAGCTTTGCTTTATGTAGCATAAAGAGATGTTTGGTTTGTTTTGTTTTTTAAAGATGCCAGATCTTAATAGTTATACTGTCATTTTCATTGTCATTTTTTTCTTCCAGATCTGAGGGTCACTTATGCTTGCCTGTGAGATACACACATTCATTCCCTGAAGCGCTACAGAAGCTTTATCGTGGTGAGTTCAGGTAGGATTCACTGATCTTTGGTTTTCCAGAACCTGTTATCATTGGAAAATACATAATGATGTGCAGTTCCTAAGCAACAGATGATGCTTAGTAAAAATCTTAATGCCTCAAATAGTCAATTCTGTGTAGATGTTTACCATGTTGAAAAATGGGTTTATAGTCAAGAGTGAGATCAGAATAGGAAGGATAAAATTGACTGTCAGTTTCAGAAAAAAGACTTGTTATGACCTTCAGTATTTTTTTTTTATTTTCTGACTTTTATTTTTTTTATTATTTTCTGACTTAGCAAATTCATAAATGAGGAACTGCATTGTCATAAAGGCTGTGTTGGTTTACGTATTTTAACACTCAAAATCATATGTAGTAGAGGGATGAGCCATGCTAATAGAAACTAATGAAGCATATATGGTCAATGTGTTGCATCCGGGGTTTTGGTGATTATGGTGGAGTGGCTACAGTTTTGTTAAAAGATTAGTGTAAGGCAAAGCTTTTTTTTTATGCTGAAGATAGCTTGATGTTTTTAATACTAGATATTCTTAAAATGAATTAAGAAGGAAGCAAGCTGAATTTTAAAGGACAGACTACGTGTAAAACTTCCATAACACCAGGGGAGAGTTTTTTAATAACTATTTAAGAAGATACATTGTTCTGTGGTGTGTTAACATTCCAGAATAATTTTATGATGGTTTATGATGGCAAACCTTCAAACAGAAATAAGTCATTCATGTGAAAATATATTGCAATTGAATTTTATTTATACTTCTGGCATATTTAATTTGTAGCTTGATGTGTAACTGTATTTGTTCCAAGTTCTAAAATGAGATGAATACAGTAATTGGGATTGATTATAGATAGCTGAAGAAGTTTCAATAGGTATTGCTAAGTGTAAAGGTACTTTCAAGTCACATAGTCTGAAACTTAGAAAACAGAAGCTTTTAACTCTCCATCATGCTAAGTTGCTTAGGTAAAGCTGGTAGGGCTAATGCAGATAACCTTCCTTGGTAATGTGGCACTTCTAATGTTTTCTTGGATGCCATATTATATTTTTGTTGCTGACACTGCTGTTTTGTTGCTCGTGATGGAGCTGAAGCCTCGCCAGAGTGAAACAGAAGGGATCTCCCTGGTTATTTTTTCAAAATAATAGGAAGTGATATTCCTAAGCAAGGACCTGAGCAGGTATTTGCCTGGGCAGCTCTCAGATTTGTTTTGCCCTAAGGAAACTTTAGAATAGGTGGGCAACTGGATAAGCCCATCTGGAAGAGCTTCTGGTGGCTCAGAGTTCCATAAGGACGGTGAGGTGCCAGAGACTGGAAAAGAGGAGTTGTTTTTTCTCCTTATCCTTGAAGTGTTAGACACTTCAGTGCAACAGTCTGCCTAAGCACTTAGCTGTAGTCTCATGAAACAACCGTCATCATCGATTTATAAAGGACAAACTATATCAGACTGTGCATATTTATTTTTTGGTGGTAAATGGTTTAACAGGATCTCAGAATAGGAGTATAATAGGGGTACAGTCCCATTGATACCTCACGTAGGAAAAATTGAAAGGAAGAATGCCTTTTATATCTTTGTCTTTCTTCATTTTAATTCCTCTTAAGCATCCTAACTTTCTTAGGTTAGGAGAGACACTTAAAATCTGAGGATACTTGTGGCCCTTATGTATAAAAAGGTGGATAGAGCTGCTTTTCTGGACATCTACAAATTCAAACAAACGATGGTAAAAATACATGTGTTGCTGTATAAATTCCTGAGAGCTTTTTGTTCTCAGAATCATTGCATCAGTCATTATTTCGTAAGTTAGGATCACATGCCTAAAAAGACGAGTTGTTATCTATAATGTTTGTAGACTACTTTTGGCCAATGTCCTCTTATTTTATACATACAAAAGAACTTAGGTAGCAAATTCTTCAGTGTAAAGTATTTACATTTTAGTATGATTAACTTTCTAAATGTAGAAATGATAGTGGAAGCTATAAAACTTGAAACGGACTTTGAATTTATCTAAGTTTTAATCTTAAGATGCTCTGCTTTGAGAGTGAAGATGCTCTGATCCTATCTAATTTTGTAATGAATATTTCAGCTACTGATACCAACTTCTTTCTTCCCTCTAAGGTGGCAGTGGCGGCAAAGAATCCGACTGTATCTTGAAGGAACTGGTATTAACCCAACCCCTGTAGATTTGCATGAACAGCAGCTAAGCCAAGAGCAGCACAGCAGGGCTCACATAAATGAAAGATTCCAGGATCAAAGTAAGTTAAAATCTGACAAGAATGTAATCACTTTGCTGTGAGAACTTGGAACAGGAGATAAAGATTTTTAAGAGCTGAAGTATTTGAAGCCTGATTGCTGTATTTGAGAGGCAGGGAGAGACAGCTCTCATTAGCTGAAGACCCAGGTTTTTTTAGATGGGAGTTTTTTTAATTCTGTATGTTTATTCTGGACTGTACACTTAGAACCAATTTTTATTATTAACAGTTAATTTAGAGATGGTTTTAAATAGTATCTGCTGGCACAATACCCGAGCTTTTTTTAAAATGCTGTGTCTTAGGGTTTCTGCAGACACTTTTGAGTTACCGCATGAGCATTTTACCATGCATTTAGCTGCTCCACACTAAAAGTTGTGTGTGTGCATGCATGTGCACTCCTAACTTGTACTAAATTTGAGGTAGGTTACTTCACAATTGAAAAAGCTGGTCTCAGACTGCCAGCAAGCAAATGAGAAATTAGAAGTGAGAATCTCTCCATGGGTGATTCTTTGGTCATCAGACACTTTGGACTGTTTTCTTTATGAGGGCTCAAAGATGCATGGTTCTATCCTTAACCTGTGTCTAGCACTGCATTTCCTCACTGGGAAGTCCTTAGTCAACACGAACATTAACAAAATCTCCTGTAATTACCCTGTGGTACAAACTCTGATTCTTTGAACTTCATCAGAACTGTCTGTTTAGTCACTGTCAGTAAATTTAACTAGGCTGTAAGAGGGACTGACAGAAGAGAAGACTTCAGTCTGTCTGGTTGCTCATGAGTTTTCAGGGCAAGCAATGTCTGAACAGAAGTGCATTTGCCTTGTTGACCTTGATTCAAATGTTTGTAGTCTCCAGTAAAGGACATTGACTGGGTACAGACTAATTAATCAGTGAAAAATTGAGTCCTTGAGGAAAGTAGAGCACTAGGTCGAGAAAACAAAGGCAGCAGAGTGTGTCCTCCAATGACTTGTGAATTGTTTTTGAAAATCCATGATTTAGAGCCATGATTCAAAACTGTTATATTCAATATCTGCAGGATCTGACATTTCTGGTCCACATCTTTTGCCAGTGAGAGCACTCAATGAAGTCTTCATTGGGGAATCTCTTTCGTCCAGGTATGTTCGATTGTTTGTTGTTGCAGCAAGGCACAATTTACTTAATTTCTTTTTATGACATTGCGATGGGCAATCAATGATGGGATGTCTTTGCTGTCAAATTTCAGTTCTAGTCCTTGAATATATAACACTGATTGTATTGTTGCTGGTTACAAAGAGTATTTTCAGAGATGTAGGTGCAGTGATGTTAATCTCTGGTTTTCCACCTTCCTGTCTGGCCATTCTTTCATCATTCCTGACTGTTTTCTTTCCTCTTCATGATTTTACTTCTTTCCTCGTTAGTTAGTTGTTACGTACCCAAGTACCTTCAGTTACTGTCTTTACAATGGGTTGAAGATTTAAACATCTATCTTTAAACTGCCTTTTCTCTTGCATCTCTTCTTAAATATATTTTCATAAGCTCTTAGCATGACCAAGCAGAAATAACTTTTGGCATGACTAAATACTCCTTTCCCTGCCTCTCTGTCATTAGAGGCAAAGGTATCCGCCTGCCTTTGGTGGAAGCTTTGTTACTGTAGGAAACCATTTATTTCCTCGTTGTAAGAAACCAGTTTCCATCAAACCTTGGTACCGTGTGATCCAGGATACCTTTGACTGTCCTTTCTGTCCTGAAGATCAATGCATTTCTGCCAGCCAAATGATAACAAGAAAGATGTGGGAAATGTGACTGGGGCTGCCGGAAAGGAGTTCAAACATGATCTATGGTCAGGACTTGGCCAAGTTTTTACTTGTATTTTCCCTTTATTCTGTATCTTTTTTTTTAACTTTAGAGAGTAACATATTCTTGTGTTTGTACAGTGCCTGGAACACTGTGGTTGCTGCTGGAAACAGTATTAAATGTTCCATGAGTGCTTTATTCTCCGTCTGGACTGCAGCCTCAGACTGGCAGAAGGAATTAGTCTCAAAGAGATACAAATTTTGCTCTCTACTAAATCAGACCTAATTTTGTCAAGATTGTAAAAAGTTTCTTAAACCTACCATGATAGAGGAACACAAAGCTGCTTTCCAATGCTTTAGAATAGCCCTTTCCTTCTAATTGTCACAAATACATTATGCTCTTCGGTTCCCATACGTCTGAGAAGCATTGAGGAACACAATGCCCATAGGAACGAATCTCTAGTAATAGATTTTCTGTTAGTAGGACCTTACACTTGAAGACTAAGTAATGATGTCACACAGATGAATCTTTTGTAAGGTTCAAATACGCTCGTCTGCTCTATATTAAGACAAAATGACTCTAGATGCTTCTGCCAAAGTCTTATTCTGCATGTCAGTTAAGAAAACAAGGAAACTGAAAGAGAAAAACACCACCACCTTTCATGTGTAGCTTGCAAAAATTATCTCAAACTGAAACAAGCTGTGCACCTGTGTTCTTAATTTGCTTCCAGTTCTTTCATCTTCCCATCTTCTCAAGAGTGAGTACACAAAATGCTCTTAGTTACTAAGAGTTTAAACTATTTGTCACCAAATATGCTTCACCTAAAACACATCAGTAAGCTCCTTTTACTGAGAAAGGTGAAACTCGGTTGTGCTGAGCACAGTGAATGTGGTGTTTTTCTGAGGGTACCTATTAATCTGAAGACCACATGTTACTGTTTGAATTAGGCACTGTGAACAACTTCAGTTCATAAATATACACCTGGATGTTCTGAAGCTTACTGAGAGATACTGTCTGGTCTCTCTAGGCCTAACATTAGGAATCCCCTGATACATAAATAATACCATGCAGAATGATGATTGTGCCCCAAGACTTACTACATTTGAGTTTTAGGAAGAATTTGCCCTGGCAAGAAACATGAGCCTGCTGGCTGTTTTAAATCTAAAACTGTTCTTGAAGAATCACAGTGGATTTTTAATTACTGAAGTGATCAAGAATTCAGCTTGAAGCCATGGTATTACTTACTGGCATTGTAGTCCCTTAGCTCTTAGTGTTCACTGATGTAGTTTTATGAGACCCAGTCACAGCATAAACACAGTTTTTTGTTAGTTCAACAATTATGCAAAGAAGGTAATGTATTTGTAGTTTCATTTGTAAGTCCAGCAAACCCTGTTTGTGTACAGAACTATTCCCAGATGAACCACAGTTTTTTGTGCAGAATTTAATAAAAAAGTAGCTTCAGAAATAGTGCTTAAAAGTTTGTGCTGCAAATCGCTTTTGTCCATTGTAAAAGCCGCTATAAAACAGTCAGTTGAAAGTGGCTGCCAAATTGGAAACACTGTGCAAAGTGTGTGAAATTGTCATCCAGATTTGAAAGTAGCCCCTCTAAATTTTTATGTGCCTGATAAGGCTGTGTGTTCTGTCTTATTCAGGGAGAACTTTAAGTCCTGCAAACCCAGTTTTAAATTCTCGCTTCATAGGGCGTCTTATTATGAGATATCAGTTGATGATGGTCCTTGGGAAAAACAGAAGAGTTCAGGGCTTAATGTGTGTACTGGAACAGGATCGAAAGCATGGTAAGTACATGCTCTACATATTGCTGCTTTGATACAAAATGTCACTTCAGATAAGCTAGATGAGATGGACCAATTTTGCTTAAGCATTTTGTCCATACTGAGACTGTCTTGGGCTATGGGTAAGTCAGTGCATGTCAGTTATATCCAGATATTCTCACTGTTGGTTCAGAGCTGTCTCAGGTGTCTGAGAAAAGCAGAGCACCCCTCACTTGTAGGTATGGAGAGAAAAGCTGAAAGGATGAGGAGCTGAGGCACTGAGACAGAAGTTTACCTTAGGTGTCGCTTTTAATGAAAGTGGTTGCATGCCACATGTGGAGGCGAATGGTTGGGGGTGGCAAGGGGAGGAGATTCTGCTCTGACCTGAACTCCTCCTTTTGGTTAAAATGAAACTTCTTAGATAAAGTAGCTCAGAAAACTTAAAAAATCTAAGCTTCAAGAAGAATGATAAAACATGTACTTGCAAACAGTGTTAAATGTTCTCTGGCATACCTACTGTCCATTCTCCTTCCAAGCCTCTTGCTTCTTTCAAATTTTATTGAAAGGGCACGGTCTCCTTGCCAAAATATTCCCATTAAAAAAAGACAGGCATATCTAACTGGAGCTGTGCTAGCTTAATCAAAGGGATAAATTATCTTCAGTTTAAACAAGCTGCAAGTCTAATAAACTTAGTTTTGAGATGCGAAAGACAAGTACAGTGAGAACCTCACTGGTTGTGCTTATAGTTTAAAGTTGTACAACAGACGCTGGATCTATGTGGCAAGCTATGATGAACTAAACCAAGCTTTAAATGAAATTCAAAAATGAATATTCATGCTGTAACCATGGTTACTAGGTTTTACTCTACATTGTAATTTGCGATTTTGCATTCAGTCAGCATGACTTGGTCCTGGAGGCTGCCAAGGATGAAATTGGCAGACTGCTAGGGGAACTTTCCTAGCATTCAGTACCTTGGGAATGTATGAAGCTGTTCTTATGCATTTCATTTTCTTATATCCTCTGTACTGAGCAATCCCAGAACCAGGGACCTAACTCCAGGATTGCCCATCTCCATTGCTGGAATCAATGTGTGCTGCTGGATTTCTCTAAACCAAGGCTAAGGCTCAGCGGAGTCATCTTCCTTAGCCTGTAGTCTGGGAACTCTCCTGGGATTTCAGACCTCCTTGGCCTGAGAGGCATTTAAATGTCCGAGCCCTTCCTTCAGCTGCCAAAACTTGCATAAAAGAATAGTTGAGAGAGAGAACAATTTCAAACTGTGCATCTCAGTTTCTTGCTAGGATCTACTCAGGCTTGCAGGTAGGCAACACATGAAAGAGAAAGAGCCTTGCACAAGCACCATCAGCAGCTCTGAAGTCTGTTAGGTATATGGTGGATGTTTGTTGCAGTCTGAGGTGTTTTACTGACCATGACAGAAGTGCTGGAGTGAGGATTTTAAGCTGTATAGAGACCTGGGAAGCTGAGATGTTCACGATATCGGTGCACTGAGGCTGTGATTAGTAACTGATCTCTTTTGAGCCTGGGCACAGGAGGGAGACTTCTATCGGAGTTTAGACTTGGTTCAGATTGAGGTTTTATTCTGACTTGTGCATGCAAATGTGGTGAATGCAAAAGTGCCTGATCTAACTGTTTCTTTTCTATATACACTGATTCTTGTGAGATTCAAGCCCACACCTTAGGATACAGACAAAGAGGCATAATATTTGTAAAGAAGTGTTGAGTTTCATAAATGAGAACTAGCAGAAGAAATTAATTAGCAGGAGATGGATAGAGGAGATAAGGACACATGCAGTCTGTAGAACCGTCATGGTTCAGTTTTTCTAATGCAGACTTAAATCAGCAATTATTTGGGTTCTAAGGCAAGAGGATTATTGATAAGGAGACTACATCCTGTGTATCTTGCTCTTCTTTCCTGATGACTTCACTTAATGGATTTCTAAAGCTTAGAAAGCCACAGGTCAGGCCAAGAGTTACTTTAAGCAATTTATTTTAAGAAACTGATGGTCTGCTCACATCTAATAGCATTCTTTATTTTTTCTTTCTTGCTGTTGTTGTACATAGTTCTTCATCTGTATGCGATGCATGTTTTGGTTTTGTTTTGTTTTTCTCCCAAGTTGTGTTGCTTGTCAAACAAGACTTCTACTTCTCTGTCTAGGTCCTATAATATTAACAAGGTAGCACATCAAGCTGTTGAAGAGATCCTTAAGATAGGTGAGTGAACAGCATGGCATTACTGGCCAAGTTTATATAAAGGTACACCTATCTAATTGGGGCTCTTTCTCTTGGCTCAACAGCTAAAAAGCATGGAGGTTTGAATATGCCATTGAACATGGAACTAGTACAAAAAGGTCAGTGAAAAAGGCAAGATTTCTTTAAGGTATCTTAACTTTGACCAGTTCCTTTTGTTTATACTCTTAATACTCAGCACTGCAATCAGTATTTTAGTGCTCCTGCAATATTAGTAATTCTTAGAAAAATTATTTAGGCACATTTGGTGCAAAATGTGTGACTTGATATAAAAGCACTTATTTAGACTTTTGTATGTACAGATCTTCAAGAGGTTTGAGACACTTTAATTACCTGAAGAGACCTGTTGAGTTTTCATCATGCAATAGAATGGAAAGGAATCATCTGTAAAGTCAATTTTTTTTTTTTTTGATGAAGGCAATTAAAGATGCGGCAAGATTCAGTAGTCCCTCTTGGTAGGGAAGCTGCTCTTTCCTGGGGGAATGTGTATTTCTGAGAATAACTAATTTTCTCTGCAAAAAACTAATGGCTGATTTCTCTATTTGCAGTAACAAACGATTACAATGAGTCCCTTCTCTACAGTCCAGAAGAACCAAAGATGTTTTTCAGTATTCGAGAACCTATTGTAAACAGAGTTTTCTCAAGTACCCAGCAGCGTGGCTTCTCTTCAAAGTAAGTGTTGGCTGTAGCAGACACTGAAGAGCTGTGCTTATCAATGTTTATAAATACCTCAAGGGTGGGTGTCAGGAGAATGGGACCAGACTCCTTTCAGTGGTGCCCAATGACAGGATGAGAGGCAGCGGGTACAGACTGAAGCACAGGAGGTTCCATCTGAGTATGAGGAGAAACTTCTTGGAGGGTGCCAGAGCACTGGAACAGGCTGCCCAGAGAGGCTGTGGAGTCTCCTTCTCTGGAGACATTCAAAACCCGCGTGGACACATTCCCATGTGATCTGATCTGGGTGAACCTGCTTTAGCAGATGGGTTGGACTAGATGATCTCCAGAGGTCCCTTCCAACCCCACTATTCTGTGATTCGGTGTATTTGCCAAAGTATAAGTAATCCAGGGGTTTCCCTTGAGGTGTTCCAGCATCCAGTTTGTGTTTTGAGGGGCTTGAGTGTTGTTCTTATAACAACAGGAAGAAAATGTTTCTGTGCCGTGTTACACTTTTTTAATGTTTGAGCCATCCACAATCTTACAGAGTAAAAGATTGTCACTGTGCCCAGTTTTGGGTGTGTGCCATTTCTCTCAGTATGAGACACAGGCATTGACAAACTGGAGTGAATTCAGGAAAGGGCTGCTGAGATGACATGGGGTTGAAATACATGGTATATAAAGGAGAGACTCAAAGGGAGCTTTTGTTTAGCCTGGAGGAGACAAGATTAAGCAGGGTGGATCCAGTTGCTGTCTTCAGCCACCAGTGGATGGTTATAGAGCTGACTGCCTTAAACTCTTTTCAGAGCAGAATAGGAGACAACAGCTGTGATTTTATAGGATGTAAGATTCTGATAAAAATAGGAAAAAAAAATTACAATGAGAACGGTCTGGCAGTAGAACAGGTTACCCAGAGATTGTGCTCTCGCTGTTCTTGGAGATACCCAAAACTTTACTGAGCAAGGGCCCAGGCAACCTAATCTGTCTTTGAAGGCCTGCTTTGAGTGGAAGGTTGGACTAGATGCCCTTCCAAACTAAATTATTTGGTAATTCAGTTAGGGCACTTGCGCCAAGGAAGGTTTAGATCAGATATTAGGAAAAATTTCTCCCTGGAAAGGGTTGTCAGGCACTGGAACAGGCTGCCCAGGGAAGTCGTTGAGTCACCATCCCTGGAGAGGTTTAAAAGGCGCATACATGAGGTTCTTAGGGACATGGCTTAGAGCTGGACTTAGCAGTGTTACGTTAATGATTGGACTTTATGAGATTTTCTAATGCAAATGTTTCTGTGATTTTTCTGGAGCTCCCCACAATTAAATATAAGCACATGCAACTGTTAATTGTATGTTCAGAATAACTGTGTTGAGAACAATACAATATATAAGTATTAATTAAATGTTAATTCAACCTTTTAAAACAAATGTCTAAAGGAGCTCTGACTCTAAGGAGATCTAAATTCCTCTCATTTTTAGCCACATCAGTGTTACAATAACATTTTATGACCTAGTAATAAAGGACATCTCTGGCTACTGGGACTAAATATTATGATATTAGATGAGCACTGTATATGAGTCATGTCTTTAAATGTTTACTGCTTCTTAGTCATTTGCATCTCGGAGTTCTCAAGGGTGAGTAAATCTTAAGAGATGGTAAGAGGAAGGAGTAAAATATGAGCAAATAACTGCATTTTCATGAAGGTACTCTAGAGGGCTAAGTTTTGACTTATTTGGAGTCTTCAGCATGCTGTATACTATAAAAACTAAACTGGGGCTACAAGTGTGTGCATACCTATGAGGGATATCTGCCCAGTTTGCCTTTTTTAACTGGAATTTGCTGCCTGTTACAGTTGACCTTTAGCTCTTGATACTAGATACATTCCCATTGCTCTTATTTATCCTTTCTGAGATAGTAGCTGCCCAGAGTGAAATGGAGGAGTGGAACATGCCTTCATGTTCTTTTGCAGTGTCCAGACTTCGCTGTATTTTAGTGATGCACTGACCAGTTAAGCTTTGACACTGTGGCTGTGCTTCCAAGCTTTTCAAATTTCTTAAAGATGTGTCTTCATGAGAATTTAAAATCACTGGATAATTGTTGATTCCATTTTGGAGATCAGAACATTGTCTAGACCAAGGCCTAAGTCAGAAATGATGAAGCACATCCATGTGAGACTGCAGTCTTACAGCTGCTCTGGCGTAACTATTAGTTCTCATCCAGCAATATGAAAAAAGTTTGGAGAACTATTTGTTTAATAGTGTTCTTACTTTCTACATATGTGAAAGAATAAATTCCAATGCTTGATTTAATTTTCCTTTTAAAGGTAAATGAAGAGGAAGATGGTTAGTAGCAAGTCCTTCAGTTCTGTCTGGACTCTGCTAAGTCTATAAAAAGAACTGTTAGGTTGGGAGATTATAGTGCTTAGTACAGTATTCTTAAGTATGCTCCTGTGTGATTAAGCATTTACTGACCCATGCAAGTGAATGTCCAAGAACCAATCTTCTTGCTCAGATAAGTGCTTGTGTGAAATACTTTATTTTTTAAGCTGTTTCTTGAAAACTTTTTTTATTTTTGCAGAGTGTGTGTCCGTTCCCGTTGTTGGGATGCATGTATGGTTGTAGATGGAGGAACATCTTTTGAGTTCAATGATGGGGCAATAGCTTCAATAATGATTGATACAGAGGATGCACTGTGCACTGTTGTGCTGGAAGAATGAAGGAGCCTAGTGTCTTCTGCAGAAACAATTCTGGATCCAGAAAGGGAACTCCTGGGGATAGACAGCACATCACAATGCTGCATTAAGTTGGAAGTTGGCCTTTTTGGATGCAAGAGCATTTGGAGGAAGCTTGAGACGCTTTTCATTCCTTTGGGTTGGGGATATCTTAGCCTGATATTTAAGCTCTTTTTGCATCTGGTGTAAAAGAAATATATCTGAAGTCTTACCTCTAACTTCAGTGAAAATGGACATTTTAACCTGTAAGGCAAACATGAAAAAAAGTTCTTTTTAAACACAGGTAGATGGGTTAGGTATCAAGGCAGTAGCATTAAATACTGAGTTGTACAGTTTTTTAGTAACAGTCTGGGACTGATCTAACTAAACACCTTCATACATAAACTTTTGTAGGGAAGTTGACTGTCAATCTGGTGATCTGATGCAAGAATATATAGATTTTGGTAAATTCTGATATTGATGTAATAGAAATGGAAATACAAACCTTTTTTATGCTTTTGAAAAATTTTACAACTTTGTAGTTTCATACAACTTGTGACAATTTTTTTTTTCTTTTCCAGTATTTTTTCTACTTTGTAGATGTTCATGAAAAGTAAAAGTCTGGTTTAATCATATCTTGAATGAGGTAGCTCTTACCTTTTTTTTGGCTAGAAAGGGACTTGAAACCCAAGGGTGTTCTTGAGCCCTTTAGTAGGGATATACAAAGTATAGGAAACACATTGAAGTAAGATATATTCGTTCACTGAATGAGTTAGCTAGCTAGCAAGTGTTCGGTCACAGCAGTGTATGTAGGTGGCTGTCATTAAGGAAAATATTTGGCTTTATTAAGTTGAATGGTTTGGAATTTTAGGCTCTGAGTTTTTTTGTAACTGAAGAATGCAATGTGCTGGATGCTGGTAGTTGGAGCCCAAGTTGATATCTATATGTCTCCCAGTTTTCCAAGTATGAGTTTTTAACTTCCCCAGAAAGTTTAAATTTCCAATCTTACGCTGAATTCTACAGATACTTAATTGGCAACAAATTAATTTTAATTTTACATGCCTCCAATCATGTGTTAGGTGAACAAGTTGATAATAGAAAAAAAGGCTCTTAGAGAAGAGGAAGGGACTTTTCAGATAGGTTTTTTTAGAGAAGCTGTGAACTATGACTGCCTTTCAAAGTCTGTGCTGATAATTACATAGACGAGAGGGCAGAATTTGTCAAAATGAAGATTCCTATGGCAGGAATGCTTCTGCTACATGACTTGAAACAAATGTGTCTTGTTCTATCTACTACAGATTATATCCAAAAGTGAGTTTTCTTCCAACTGCTTTTGAATGAAGAGACTTCTGTAACAGATGTTCTCAGGTCTAATAGAAACATTCTCCGGTGTGGCCAATCACTGTATTTATTGCCAATCACAAAATGTAAACTGATCTTTATAGGTGGAGGAAGTGGATAAAGGATTTTTCCTTCTGCTACTGAAGTGTTTGTATTCACTATAAACCAGAACTTAGAGGAAATAGATTTGACCAGACCATTCAATTCTAGGAAAATGTGATACTGATGGAGCTTTTTGAATAAGCTGTCACTGTTTGTGTACATTTCACCTTCTAAGTGTGCTGTAGATTGAGTTTTTTTACACTGTCTGCTTGAGTTATCAGGATTGCAGACTAGAAGGGGATAATCGAAGTAACCAAATACTCTTTCAAAACTACGTAATTTCAGGAACTTTCACAATACAGCTCTTAGTGTCTAATCTGCAAAATTGGTATAAAGGTAAAGATGCAAAAGAGTGATCTTTCTTTAGAAAGTTGGCTTCACAGAGACCAGGGTGTTTTAATTATTCCTAATCTATCTATAACCACTTTAAGGATGGTTTATGTGCCTCTGTCTAGTACACTAGTCAATATGCTGTTAAGATTCAAAAAAACCCCACCCAACCCACCAATGCCAGTAACACTAATTTATGACTTCCTATGACTTTACCACTGTGTTAGATCAGCGGTTTAGGTATTGAAAGTGTCCTTGAAAACCTGCATAGACAAATTCACGGCAGAAACCCTGTCCCCTACACGGAGACGTTTGTGTGCTGTCATGTTTTCACAGAGACTGATGAGTCTGATCGGGGTACATACCTCTTAAAGATGCCTGTCATTCCTTATTACAAACACTGAGACTAAAAGGCAGTGTTTTCAGGCCCTACAGAGCCAATGTATGATCTGCTTTAGGGCTTAGGAAGAGATTTCACAGTCAAATTCCTAACTTGCTTAGCAAAATGTGAACTTGATCTACTCGTGAGTGGCCTCTACTGGTTTTGTCTGTATTTAATTGCACTTCTGTTAAAGCATTTACTAGTGAGTGCTTGGTTTAAATAACTAGGATGATTCAGAGATCTATAATAGATGAACTGCAAGCAGATAGTAAGAATTGTAGGATCCTTTATCACAAGGGATTGCAGTACCGAGAACTTACCTGGTAGACAGTATTCCATGACAGGGCTGTTTATTGGTTTAACACTGATTTAGTCTGCCTGAACGGGCAGTGAACTCTGCACCTCTTCTATATACTGAATCAATCCATGGTATTTTTGTTAACTGCCAGTCCACACTGTGTTCTGCTAAACTTGACCTGTCATTCTTGGCTTTTTTTAAAAAGCGGTGTTTATATGTTATGTAATAAAAATTAAAAACTTAATAGATACATGAAGCTGTCCTGTGCCTCATTTCAAGTTTCAAAAGTGTTTAATGTGCTCAGCTTCTCACTTACTGTGCAGTTTTTTTAAATAGTGTTTTCTAAACCTATATAGAGCTTATCTATGTAGCAGTTTTTGGTATGAGTTGCCTGGAGCTACCAAATGATTTTTTCAGCTAGGAAAAGGTCAGTGGTACACCTTACCCAGAGGACTTCCATTATGCTACACTATATTATGTATATATTATATTGCATTATATTACAGATATATTATAATACATGTATTACTATATATATTATTATGCTATATTACATTATGTTACGTTGTATTACATTATGCTAAATCACACTATGCTACAGCTGCCATCATAACCAATAGACCTGCAATAGAAACGTTCGTCCCCTTCCAAAACTGAACCTGGTACTTAAAACAGTTCAGGACTACTTCTTCTAGCTAAAGCTGTACTACTATCCCAAAGCAGTCTATTAAATGCTAAATGTATTGGTGATAACACCCTGTCCTCTAAACCACCATTGTTCAGACATTGCTTAGACAAATTTATCTTTTTTTTTTTTTTTCAACCCATGACACAAAGTTCATACCAAGTCAGCAAGTGTTCTCCAATTCATCACTCACTTTGTACAATACAGCAATTCCTTAATCTTTATTAAATGCAAGAGAAGTTGCATGGAGTTACATTGTGCAAAGGGAGAAGAAGCATTTACAATAGTGCTGCAAAGATTCATGTTTTTTTCTTGAAGCAATTTAAGGCATAAACCTAAGACTGCAAATTGTGAAGCAGTAGAATATAAAATATCCAGTATCCCCAAACCTCCCATCGCTTCTCCACTCCATCTTTCATAAGGTATGTTGTCCATTAACTTCTCTGTAAGGGGCACAAGCCCACTAGCAACTCAAGTGTTACTTACACTCTGTTTAATAAAAAAGAAAACAATTTAGAACAGATTAACAAGATAATTCTGTATTTTCTACACTATAGAAAAGAGAGTTCGATATAAAACTAGTCCTCATACAGCTTTCCACAGTAAGTAATCTGTACTGCCAGGTATTTATTCCTGAACTCTTCAGAGCACTATACCTAGGCAACAGCCATACAGGAATGCTGTAGGCTAATCTTAAACATCCGTGATTAAACTCACCACTTGCTCACTTACTGCATTCATGGGAACAGCAGCACTCATGCCCTATGCAGGGTGCAAGTTTTGCCCTAGGACTTCTCCACTAACACACCTGCTGGAACATTCTGGGCTTATGCATGAGGGCCCAGATCAAAGTTTTATTTAACTCATTACCCATCCCTTTCCTTAGCTTGGTTTTGGTTTTTTCGTTGTTGGTTTGAGGTTTTTTTTTGGTTTGGTTTCTTTTTGTTTTGGACAGTTACTCAGCTTTCCATATGACTTTAAAAAAAACCCCAACCAACATTAAACAGTAGTGGTCAGTGTTACAAGAAGTGAAATGATACAAGCATAAGCTATTCCAAAAGAGAAACTGATGTCAATAGCACCAAAGTATCTCTTCCTTTCAGTGCTCTTATGCTGCAGTCCCAGGTTTTTTTTTGGTCTGAGATCTAGAAGCATTTGAGCCCTCCTGCCATATTTATCAGTTGGAGTTGAAAGATCTTTAAAGGAAGTAAGATAGTATTTTTAAGTTTTATCTAATATCAAGCTTACAGAAGCTATGTAGAGGTTCTGTAATATCTGATCAGAAAACCTAGCACCACAACATGAAACAATTGATAGCCAGCATCTACTTTTACAGATCCTTGTTCTGACTGAGGTTTTCAGACCGTATTTCGCTAACAATGAATACTAAAAATAGATGTTACCTGCTAAAGTTCAGTGTGGCTCCTTTATACTGCTTAACTTGTACAGTATTGAGTTGTCTCTTACCTGCTTTTATGTAGACATCCCTTGCGCAATTTACTGTTTTCAGGTTTGGTGAATTCAGACTCAGTCCTCTGTTCCCCTCCTAAACAGCAGGTAGCTTCTTATCTTACTGTACATCTTGTTCAATTAAGGATTTGAATAGGTTTAATATGATGATTAATTTTGAGTTCTGTAAACTCAGACCAAGACAATTTTTTTTATAACCCTTAATAAGATATCTAGCACCTCTACAAGCCCTTTCAGGAGTTTCAGAGCTGGAAGAGTTCACCAAAAGCACCTTTAAGAACACCTCAGAGCAACAAAAGCCACATCAGAACCTGCAAGAGTTGCCAGAGGCTGACACTATTTAAGTACTATGACTGTTTCTTTTTTTTTTTTTTTTTTGAAAAAGCTCTCCTGTAAAAAAATGACTTAGAAAAAAATTCTGCAATTGCTCATAGATCATCAGATCACGTCACCTAAAGACTTTAAGTAAAAAAATACTGTAAAAATATTTATGAAAACTACATTAAGGCATTAAGAACAAGTTAGAATGCTTTTTACAATGACAGTACTATGATTAAAGGTGCTCCAGCACTCTGTTTCATAAGGAGCTTCACTATATGCAGTGTGTCCATCACATCCAGAACATTGTACATGATCATAAGCCACTAGGATTTGTCAACGTCAATCTGCATTTGATGCCCCAAATCTCATGGTTCTTTTTACTACCAACAGTTGGCCTTGCAATACTTGTAAAATGTGAACAATTGATCTTCATGTCAGGAAGTGTTTCCTTGAGGAGCTGTAGAGAGCTATCAGTCACTATTCCAAATACCTGAAGAGTCTTTAATGTTGGAATTTCACCAAGTTCTCTAGAAGGAGAAAAATAAGAAACTGATCATTAACCTGAACTTTTTTTTTCCAGTCTATACCCAAACTACATAACTGCATTTCTACTAATTTTTTAGAAGAGAACTACTTAAGCTAAATTCCCCTTCCCACTTTTTAAAAGCACATATTTAATTGAAACTAGTTTTCCAAACTGATAATTCAGGAAACTGGCTCAATAAATTGCTTCTTGCTGTTTTTCTCTCTCAGACACAGTGAAAACAAACTGGTTCCTTTCATTCCGTTTCCCTGGACTTAAATATTTATAGCAAGTGGAAGGAACTGCCCCACATGAAGTTTCAGGCTATCGCTCAGAGGACACAAGCCCCTAAGTACTATCAGTCTCCAGTTTGTTAGGACATTTTGGAAAGCAGCCAGCCCTGAGTTCTTGATTGATTTACGTTTGCCCAGTCATCATGTGAACTGTGAATCTGTAAGCAAGTATTGGACAAAATCAAAACGCAGAGACACACAAGCTTATGACAGCACACACTGCTACAGAAAAGGTTCTTCAGATTCCCATTTTGATAGTCCTGTTTCTCTCAAAACGCCTTGGTGTTGATCATCAGGATTGACATCCTTCCTGAGAGGATTAAGATGGATAGCTGCTATACTAATAAAAGGCAGGAAAAACCCACATGCAAGTAACTAAGGTGTGTTTCAGCAGCAACCAATAACTGACACAGCTGCACACAAAAAGCAAAGGAATATAAAGAGATTAGCTAGTCAGCAAGTACTGTCAGCTCTGGTAACTCTTCAGAGGACTACACCTTCCTTGCTGCATAACTGAAAGCCTAATGTTGACACTGGCCCTGGCCACTGGCAGGACTGGAACCTCCAGCTGCACCTCACAGTAAAGAGCACCAGCAGTATAACGCTATTGAAGGAAGACACGATGCACACACTGAGCAGCAAGTTCCATGAGTACAGACTGACATCATGGAAAGCTTATCTCAGATACCTTTGGTTCCAGTCTGGATTCTCAAAGGTACACACTCTGTCATTTTATCTCAGTTCCTTCTTCCTAATTCCTCATATCAGTCAGTTTTTCAAAACAGTACTTGCAATTTTAAACCTAAAATAAAGCAAGTTTAACTTACCCTCTGTATGAATAGCAAACTAAAGCCATTTAAAGATTACTTACACTAATGCAGCAGGTGATATCTGATAACATCGGCTAAGACACAGATGTTGTAGAAAGATGAGTTGATGAAAATACTGGAAGCACTTAGGCTTCAACATCACACTGTCACTGTACATGAAAGCATATGAAATAGAGGTTTAAGTATAAAGCAGCAGTAAATTTGGTTATTTCCAAAATTCAGACTGAGAAATTTAACAAATATCAACTTCTCATGCCATGAGAAGATAATTACACACTGAGATTTCAAAATATTTTAATTGACCAGGTCAAAATCAAAATACACTTTTTTTTTAACAGTTCTGTGGCCAAGTAACAAATTTGTAACAGAGCTGAACTAAACCCTCTCTAGAATGCTAAGCTCATTAACTGTATGCATCTAAATATTTCATTCCACTCCACCTGTTGCCTATGATCACTTGTTAGTTAACAAATCCCATATATATGTATGTAATATTTATGCTAAGGTAATAAAAATATCTTCAAGCTAGTTACCTGCTCCAGATTAGGTCGTGCCAGATAGCAAATCTTTTGTAGGTTTAGCATAGAAAGTGTTTTCCGGTTGTGCAATCCTACACAATCATGAATTACTGCTATGTCATTCCTGCACCACTACAGAGTTTGCAATCCCCTGAACCACAGGGATTTAAGGACTAGCTGCACAGGTCTTCTTACCTTAGATCTAAATGGACGAGGAAAGGGCATCTTTCCACCAGTGTTTTGACATCTGAAAAGAGATCACATAGACTCAGTCCATCTTTCAGCAATAAGACGAACATGCTTTCTACAGCATACTCACTTCCATATAAATTTGTTTATATCTTCTCTACTGGATCCCCACAATTTTGTTAAAAAGATACACATGTAAGACTTACAGCATACAGTTACATATATTACAGGGACTTTTTTAATCCTCAGCAAAACAGATCCATTTGGTCCAAAGCACTGATCATAAAAGTCAAATGCACGAGCAACTTAACAAGTGGATAATTCAAATAATATTGATGTAGAAACCTACCAAGACACCAACGAGAAGAAAATTTATGGCCTGCTGCTTTATCCCATAGTGGGATAAAGGTTTGCCATGCTGCTATTTACCTGCCATCTGTAGATTCTGTCTGTATCCACTTAAATTTAATTGGGTTACTTTTGAAGTAACATGATTGACTGCTGTTTTGACATGTGCAGCTGTGAAGTCACACCAGGACAAGTTCAGCTCCTCCAGCCTACACACAAATGAACAAAGTGTTGTTTGGAAGAATAACTGAAATACAGTTTGAGTTCTAATATTATCTATTACAGTTGATACTTTTAAGGCAAAAACTTTTAACATGTCTATTATCAACTTCCTGTATTCATTCCTAAAAATTTCGCTACAATTAAGGACTGGAGCATGTTGCCCAGCGAGGCTGTGGAATCTTCGGAGGTTTTCAGGATCCAACCAGAAAACATCCTCATCAGCTTGGCCAGTGCTGAATTTAGACCCTGCTCTGGGCAAAGGGTTAAAGTGACTTCCAAGGTGACTTCCAACTGGAATGATTCAATAAAATCTTAGAAAGTGAAATGGTTCTCTCTCAGGACTGCCAAGTGGAGACACTGTCTTTTCGTCTTGCTTCTGGTGTGTGACCTGAATCTGTTACTACTGAACAGATGTTCACATTGAACAGAAAAAAGGCTATCCATTATCAGCCTTGGTCAGATGACCAATTAATCCTAATTAGGATAAAATACTTTACAGTTTTATATAAGTGGTGGCCATACTGTGACTTTAACTCTCTTTTATATGCTTGACTACCTATAGCCTATCACCATTCCTGGCTGGGACAAACTGTTTTGTGCAGGTGTTGTAACCAGAGGACAAAGGCACAATGAAGAGCACAACAAGAGTATTTAGCTGGCAATCTCTGTGTAAATGAAAAAACAAACAGTTAAGTTGCCACTAGCATTCCTAGGATCAGGTTTGCCATCTGCTATTCACTGTGCACTGTACAGACCACCATTCTCTAAAGAGCTCATGATCCAAGTAATCAGACCAAGCAATATAAAGCGTTATCTACCCATGAGAGGCAGAGAAAGATTAGGGCTTTGTCTGTCCATTAACTTGCAACTTGATTAAAAACATGCTTTTGCAGAAGCAAAGATTAAATAGATTGTCCAGCATCTCACAGGAAGTCGGCAGAAAGATCAAGATATAAATCCCAGATTGACTGGGGCTCGGTTCAGCGACTTCCTGCCAGCAGATGGTTTAATTACTGGAGCTGTCAATCTAAACACAGTGCTTCATGACGTAGAAGGTTACTGAAGGATTATTCTGTCATGGATGGAAGGGCAAAATGTTTTCTGTTTCCATTCATGCTGTACTCTGCAAAAGGAGCTCTGGGATTCCACTTTTCAGTTTCAAAAAAACATACTTTCACTTTGCGAGGACCACATACTGCTTTCATGAAGAAAATCAAGTTTACATGATAATCAAAGGAACATAAATGGGATTTACTCACTAACAAGACTTCCTTTAAGGATCTTTAAGGAAACTCATGAAAAACTACTGAAGTACATCTTTGCTATTAAATAAGAAAATAACTTGATAGAGAGAAACTACCTGACTGTTCAGCTAACAATCAACTGTTAGGCATCTAGGAACACAAACAGGCTCATAAAAAAAGATACTAAAGACAAGTACAATTGAGATGTCTATGAAAAAAATAAAAAGTATAATTTTTCTCAGGAATAGAACTAAGTAGGAATAGCAAAAACTATTATCTTACATAGAACAGCTGCTCAACATCAGCTCCAATGCTTCTGCAGAAAACCCTGAGCACCCACAGAGATTTAGTCGGATCAAACTGGGATTCTTAGCAATACTCCTGTAGAGAAGAAAAAAGAAGTCTGATAAAACTTAAATATTGGAACATTGCTTGCATTGCTAGGACATCTGATTAAGAGCTAAGACCCCAGCACATAATTATTTGTTAAACAGGCCCCACTGCATCTTTAGTAAACTGACCAACCTAAGATTGACTAAGGATCTCAACTCTGTACTTGCTGCATCACAGTAAAACTTCGAAAGGGATACTTGCCTACTTACCTGGAACTCCTGAAAAGTCTGCATATTTATAAACTACTAAGTTTAAAAGGAAACAATTTATTTTCGTGCTCTCCTGGTACATGCCATTAAGCACACACCACAGAATAACAGAATGGTTTGGGCTGGAAGAGACCCTAAAGATTACCTAGTTCCAACCCCCCTGCCATGGGCAGGACACCTTCCACTAGACCAGGTTGCTCAAAGCCCCATCCAGCCTGGCCTTGAACACTTCCAGGGATGGAGCATCCACAGCTTCTCTGGGCAGCCTGTTCCAGTGCCTTATCACCCTCATGGAGAAGAATTTCTTCCTTATATCTAATCTAGATCTCCCCTCTTTCAGTTTAAAGCCATTACCCCTTGTCTTATCACTACACGCCTTTGTAAAGAGCCCCTCTCCAGCTTTCTTGTAGGCCATCTTTAGGTGCTGGAAGGTGGATATAAAGTCTCTCCGGAGCCTTGTCCAGGCTGAACAACCCAAACTCTCTCAGCCTGTCCTCACAGCAGAGCTGTTCCAGCCCTCTGATCATTTTCACAGCCCTCCTCTCAACATGCTCCAACAGGTCCACATGCCTCTTATGTTGGGGGTCCCAGAGCTGAATGCAGTACTGCAGGTGAGGTCTCACGAGAGTGGAGTAGATGAGGAGAACCATGGCTTATTAGAGGTGACTGTACCTCTACAAAAGATAAAGCAATCATCCCATTTCTGAAGTCACACTTCTGCAAGATGGAGGTTATTCCAGAACAAAACATGCTGTGACATGCTGTGGGATGAGACAGCAAGCATAGAGGGGTGAGGTGAATCAGGCTTTAAATTCATAAGCTTGGGGGGTGGGGTCCAAAGTGGTGATGCTCACGCAACCACGTCCAACTAGGGAACATGCCGGACCAATCAGAGCAGCAACAAACATTCCCTAGCTGCTTCCCAAGAGAAGCAGGGAGCCAACCGCCTCAAGCGTACGCACAGCTGCAGTAGATCTTTCTGCACCCCTCATGAGAAACCCACATGCTTGAGTACTTCACTGAAGTGTCTGTACGCCAACACGCGTAGCATGGGGAATAAACAGGAAGAATCAGAGATCTATGCATGTTCACAGGACCATGACCTCATTGCTATTACAGAGATGTGGTGGGACAGTTCACGACTGGAATGCTGCCATGGAGGGTTATGTACTTTTCAGGAAGACAGGCCACCCAGGCGAGGTGGAGGAGTTGCACTTTATGTGAGAGAGCAACTTGAATGTCTTGAACTCTGCCTGGGGGCGGGCGGTGAGTTGAATCTTCATGGGTAAAAATTAAGGGACAAGCTAACAAGTGGGACACTGTTGTGGGTGTTTACTACAGGCCACCAGATCAGGAGGAGGAAGGTGATGAGGCTTTCTACAGACAGCTGGAAGTAACGTCACAATCACATGCCCTGGTTCTCATGGGAGACTTCATTCACCCTGACATCTGCTGGGTGGGCAACGCAGCTGAGCACGCACAGTCCAGGAGGTTCCTACAGATCACTGGCGACAACATTTTGACACAGATGGTGGTGGAGCCAACGAGGAGAAGTGTGCTGCTAGACCTTGTCCTAACAAACCAAGAATAACTGGTTTGAGATATCACGATTGGGGGCTGCAGCGACCATGAGATGGTGGAATTCAGGATCCTGTGTGGAGGAAGCAGGACAATACTAAAACCATGGACTTCAGCAGGGCAAACTTTGGCCTCTTCAAGGTCCTGCTTGGAAGAATCCCATGGGTTTGGACTCTAGAAGGTAGGGGGTCCAAGAGGGCTGGCTAATATTCAAACATCATTGCCTCCAAGCTCAAGACTGATGCATCCCTATGAACAAGAAATCAAGTAAAGGGAGTAAGAGGCAAGCATGGATGAATAAGGAGCTCCTGACAAAACTCAGGTGGAAGAAGGATGTTTATGGAATGTGGAAAAAGGGACAGACCATCTGGAAGGAATACAAGGAGGCTGTTAGAGTATCACAGAATCACAGAATGTTAGGGTTTGGAAGGGACCTCAAAAGATCATCTAGTCCAATCCCCCCGCCGGAGCAGGAACACCCAGATGAGGTTACACAGGAAAGTGTCCAGGCGGGTTTTGAATGACTCCAGAGAAGGAGACTCCACAACCTCCCTGGGCAGCCTGTTCCAGTGTTCTGTTACCCTCACTGAGAAGAAGTTTCTTCTCAAATTTAAGTGGAACCTCTTGTGTTCCAGTTTGCACCCATCGCCCCTTGTCTTACCATTGGTTGTCACTGAGAAGAGCCTTGTGACACTCACCCTTTACATATTTATAAACATTAACGAGGTCACCCCTTAGTCTCTTCTGCAAACCAAAGAGCCCCAGCTCCCTCAGCCTTTCCTCATACGGGAGATGCTCCACTCCCTTAATCATCTTTGTTGCTCTGCGCTGGACTCTCTCCAGCAGTTCCCTGTCCTTCTTGAACTGAGGGACCCAGAACTGGACACAATATTCCAGATGAGGTCTCACCAGGGCAGAGTAGAGGGGGAGGAGTATGCAGGGATGCAGTGAGGAAGCCCAAGCTCCACTTGGAATTAAACCTAGCCAGGGATGTCAAAGACAACAAGAAGGGCTTCTTCAAGTACCTCAGCAGCAAAAGGAAGGTTAGGGAAAATGTAGGTCCACTGCTGAATGAGGAGGGTGCCCTGGTGACAGACAATACAGAGAACGCAGAGTTACTGAATGCCTTCTTCACTTCCATCTTTGCTGCTAAAACTGGCCCTCAGGAATCCCAGATCCTAGAGATAGAAGAGAAAGTCTGGCAATAGGTTCCCTTGCTTGAGGAGAAGCAGGTTAGAGATCATCTACACTCATCTTTGAAAGGTCTTGGAGAACAGGAGAGGTGCCTGAGGGCTGGAGGAAAGCCAACGTCACTCCAGTCACGTCAGTGGAAAGGTAATGGAATAGCTCATTCTGGACGTCATCTCCAAGTATGTGGAGGAAAAGAAGGTTATCAGTAGTCAGCATGGGTTCACCAAAGAGAAATCATGTTTGACCAATCTGATAGCCTTCTGTGATGGTATGACTGGCTGATACACGATGGAAGAGCAGTGGATGTTGCCTACCTTGACTTCAGAAAGGCTTTTTACACCATGTCTCACAACCTCCTCATAGGAAAGCTCAGGAAGTTTGGGCTGAACGAGTGCACAGTGAGATGGATCATGAACTGGCTGGATGGCAGAGCTCAGAGGGTTGTGATCAATGGAGCAAAGTCCAGTTGGAGGCCTGTTGTTAGTGGGGTTCCCCAGGGGTCAGTACTAGCTCCAGTCCTGTTCAACCTGTTCATCAATGATCTGGATGAAGAGACTGAGTGCACCCTCAGCAAGTTCACTGATGTTACCAAGCTGGGAGGAGTGGCTGATACACCAGAAGGCTGTTCTGCCATCCAGCGAGACCGGGACAGGCTGGAGGACTGGGCAGAGAAGAACATGATTAAGTTCAATAAGGGCAAATGTAGGGTCCTGGACCTGGGGAGGAATAACTCCAGGCAGCAGTACAGGTTAGGGGTGGACCTGCTGGAAAGCAGCACTGCAGGTAAGGACCTGGGAGTTCTGGTCGACAACAGGTTGACCATGAGCCAACAATGTGCCCTTGTGGCCAAGAAGGCCAACGGTATCCTGGGGTGCACTAGGAAAAATGTGACCAGCAGGTCGAGGGAGGTTGTCCTCCCCTTTTACTCTGCCCTTGGAGGCTGCACTGGAGTACTGCATCCAGTTCTGGGCTCCCCAGTTTAAGCAGGACAAGGAATTACTGGAGGGAGTCCAGCAGTGGGCCACAAAAATGATGAGGGGCCTAGAGCACCTTTCTTATGAGGAGAGACTGAGAGAGCTGGGTCTGTTCAGCCTGGAGAAGAGAAGGCTGAGAAGGGATCTCGTCAATGCTTATAAATATCTCACGGGTGGATGTCAAGAGCATGGGACCAGACTCCTTTCAGTGGTGCCCAATGATAGGATGAGGGGCAACGGGCACAGTCTGAAACACAGGAGGTTCCATCTGAATATGAGGAAAAACTTCTTGGAGGGTGCCAGAACACTGGAACAGGCTGCCCAGAGAGGTTGGAGAGTCTCCTTCTCTGGAGACATTCAAAACGTTCCCGGACACATTCCTGTGCGATCTGCTCTGGTGAACCTGCTTAGCAGATGGATTGGACTAGAGGATCTCTAGAGGTCACTTCCAACCCAAATCATTATGTGATTGTGTGAAAACACATGTCCAAATAGCATCCCCCTGAATGCATTTGTTTGAAAGACCAGAGCAGACATCTAGTTGGCCCAACCTGGAAAAATCCTCACATCCGGTATCTGTATTTGTACACAAGGCAACAGAATTCCATCATTGGTGCTAATTAGTACCCAGTTTTCAGATACTTTTAATCTAGTCTCAAAAGCCAAACTATATTGCTGTATTTGTGGGGTTTTTTTTTTTTACTTCTCTGGTGTGAACAAGGCATCAGAAAGGCCAAAAGTAAAAAGCAGGACACTCAGAGTTTCTGCCGTCTGACCTACGGTCCCTGGCATGTCTACAACCACCTGATGTGATTGAACAGCAGGTTGACCGCACACCTGTTAGTGTCTTTCCAGTTTAACCAAACAACAGTTCATCTGCTTGACAGAATCTGTAATCTTCCAGACACTCAGTGTGAAGTTCAACAAAGAAGTGAGAAACCACACAGAAGCAAAACAAGCATCTGATCAGAGAGCTGCTGAGACCCTTTAAAATAGAAAGTAACCTGTAAGCCAAACACAAAGTTCTCTTCAGAGAACAGAAAATGGAAAATAAAAGTAGATCTGCTGTACAGCTTGCTGTGGGAACAGCCAATGGACACGTTAATCCTAGAGAGATGTGCAAGTTCTCAGGCTCCCACTACTCTGGGGAATGAAAAAAAAGCCACCAAGAAACACTCTTCCAGAGGTGTGTTTCCTCCTCATCTCTTGGAGGACAGAGAGGAAAGAGTCCGCTCACTTAGCCTGCCAGCTAGCTCTGTGAGGTGCCATTTCAAAAGACTCCCACAATGAGCAACTCTCAACTGCTTTTGTTTGCTAGCCTGCACAAAACGATAGCACCAAACAAGAGGTATTTACTGAATATTCCCAAACATGACACTCACTTGATGATGTCATCAGAAAGCACTAGTCCCTCCAAGCTGAGGTTCTGCAGCCTTTCACACCGACAAAGAATACTCTGGAGATCTGCAACAGACACTGTGCAGTTCGACAAATCCATATGTTGAACTTTGAGAGGTCTAAAAAAAGGAGAAAGACAGATTACTAAAATTGCATTCAAACCCGCTCCACAAATGCCTCATACCATAAATATACTCAATACACTAAAACGGTGCAAAGTTTGAAGAAAATAATTATACTTTTGTATTCAGCTGCACACTGGACATACTACTAAGCTCACTGAACCTACTGCTAAGCTACCAGCCAAAACTGCAGAACTTCTCTCTTCAAGAAATTTTCAAGATAGATCATAACAGCTGAAAACCTATCCTGCTGGAGTTACAGAATTCTGTTGAGTTTCCCATATTAAAATGCTGGAGATGTTGACAATTCATGGTTCTATGAGATATAAATTGCAAGTGGATAATAGTTCTTGATACTTTAAAAAAATCGCATTCAATTGGTTTTAAATAACTGACAGGTGAATGGAGTTCCTCTTATTTGAAGACCCGCCTAACCACTGATCAGCTCTTCCACACTCCAGAGACAGCACAAATGCTACTACTGGTGGAGACCTTGAAACCAAAAATAAAGAGAAACTGTGAATACTTGAGAGGTGGTTTCAGGATTCAGAACACACAGAAAAAGCCTTACTTGCTCGTTTTAAACAGTGGATTCCACAAACATGATCTTGGGCAGCGGAATACAGTAACACCTGCAGGCAGCAACCGTCCAATCACTCCTGGCAGCAGATTTCTACCAGTCAGATCAAGAGTCTGCCAGAGAGATTCATCAAACCTAAAGCACAGAACTTTACTTGTTAGTGAGTTATTAAGGGTCAGAACTATGTGTACAACCACAGTGTCACTAAAAACTGAGAGGAGGGAAGCCATTTAATAGAACTTTCTAATGTTAAAATGTGAGCCACCTTTTGATTATACACACATTTAACCCACATAGAGCATAGATTGAATTACACATGAATAAACAAGACGAGAACCAGACCATTTAACAGTCTATTGAAGCAAAGGTTTTCTTATTGCTAAATGATGAGAAGTACTACTTACGAAAGATGATGCCATCTCTTGCAAATCTGGGAAACTTTCAACAAATCATATAGGGGCAAATATGCAAAGATTGCCAAAAGCAATTCATCTGGAAGTGCGTCCCAAGAAACACCTTTAGGGAAAGAGGAAACATGTTCTAGTTAAAGCTGATCAGATGCCTTGTTTGGCTTGGTTGTTAAGAGCACCTCTATAGTCTCTGAAGGCTACACTGTCAGCCCACTACTCATCCCCCTTTCAGTTCTTCATTGTAGGTTGAAGATATTACTGCCATCTTTGCCTTCTTATGACTGGCAAATGCCAAGTTTTTTCCTTAAAACATGCATACTAACTATGACCCCCACAAGAATTATCTGATCTGAAAGAATATGGTGTGATCTCAACTTCTCATGAGCAGATAAAAGGCTCCAGAAGGTGCTGCCATTCACATGGGGATTTCTGGGTGGTGGAGCTCAACAACAGCTGCCTCTGGCCCAGCACTCCCTCTTACTTAAAAGCAGGGAATTCCCACGTTTCATATAACCCTAGTAGCTGGAGAGAGTTTTTTGCTTATTTTGCATTCCGTAGTTGCTGCAGACTGAAACCACATTTTGACACCAGACAAAGGAACCCAGCATTCTATAACCCCTTCTTCAAGTGCCCAAGGCCTCCAGGTTGCAGCCCTGCTCTTTCCCTACAGGTCCCTTTCTAGCCCAAGAGCCTTAACACCCTTCGTTGCACCTCCCCTGTGGGTCTCGGGCAGGGTTCCTGGCATTGCTCACAGCTCAGCTCCAACGCGGAGATGCTGCCCCTCTGGCATAGCTCAGCCTGCATGGCGACATGTGGATCTGCACCCCTTTGGTCTGAGGACCAAGTATCTTACTTCTTAGATGCTTATGTAAAAAAAAAAAACAAACAAAAAAAAAGCAAAAAAGGAAAGAAAAAAAAAGAAAAAAGTCAAGCTCCACAAGGTTTCAAGATTATATTGGGGATAGCAGTGCCAATAGTCCATATTCATCTGGCAGCTGCAGCCATATTTTGTGAAGAGCCTGGCCCTGCTTGGTATGTGGGCAAAATATGTCCTGGAATGGGCCCCCTGGGCAGAACAACAGATGCAGCTCAAGGCCATGCTGGACCAAGGTGCCACGCAAGACCCAGGCAGCAAGGACGGACACAGGGACATGCAGCACAATCCCCCGGCACACACAGATGGGTTGGCAGGGCCCAGCAGGAGACAACCATGGCTGACACGGGTCACAGTTCTGGAGCCAGACACACCACCTCTGCTTAAAGGCTTGCATAAAATTTATCAGCCCAAGCCTGAAAGCGATCAGATCTAGAAGTCATATTCTTCTGGGAGAGAGCAAAAAAAGCAAAGAATACAGTATGAATGACTTGTGATGCCCACTTTGCATTTCTACTGAAGAGCAAATGAAACCTGGACCAGGGTGACAGTACCTGACTCTGCCTCTCGGAGCAGCCGAGGCCGGCGCACAATGACAAAGTCTCTTTCCTTCTCCTTCACCTTCTGCCGTTTCTGAGGAGGACAGGATGACACCAGCAGGTCCTGTGGCGTGTTTTCATTGCCCAGCTTGTCCTTCTTAAGGACAGACACTCCCATGCCAGAGAGAAACTCCGAGGTCTTGCTAGAGTCCCAGTCCCAGGTGAAGCTGGTGGAAACATTGCTGCTGGAGGATGGGATCTCCTGGAGGTGTTTCCTGCAGACACAGCAAAACCCACCAGCTCCCAAGGTACCCCCAGACTGACCCCGAACACAGGATGGGGCTCCTCGTACTGCAGCATCTCACGGTCACGCGTAACCCACCTCCCCGTGCGGGGCAGTAACTGGAATCAAGGCTGCGGGCGCAGGGAGCACACGCAGCGGCCAGAGCGGAGGCGTGTGCTCGGCCAGGCGGCTTCACGCCAACAACCGCCCGCGGACGGAGCGCGCCCCGCTCCCGGATGGAGCGGCGAGGCGGGCGGGGCGCTCACGAAAGAAGCCGGTCGCGGCGGCGCAGGCCGCGCCGCGGATCCGGACGCGGCCCCGGCACCAGCCGCCGCACGGGGGCGGGGAAGGGGCGGCCGGCGGGAAGGCGCGGGGCGGCCGTTGGGCGCCAGCAGCGCCCGCCGGGCGAGCGGGGCCGCCCCGTCCCTCCCGCGGGCCCTGCGCGGGCAGCGGGGGCGCCGGCGGGATGCCCGGGGGCGGGCTGCTCCTGCGGCTGCCGCCCGCCGCGGGACCCCGCGCCCGCTGCGCCTCCCGCGCTGGCCTCGGGCACGCAAGTCCCCGCTCCCGGGCTCCCCGGGGGACCCACGCACGCACTCCCGCCCCGGACGCTCGGGGGACCTCAAGAACCCACGCGTGCGTCTCCGGGACGCGTGCGCGCTCCCGACTACCGGGACGCCCACGCGCACCCCCGGGCAGAGGGGGGAACCGTGCACGCCCCCGCGAGGGCTCGCGCACAGCCCGGGCACCACGCGGTTCTCCCCCGCCCCTCCGGCGGGGATGGCGTTGCGGGCGGCAGGCGCCGCCGCTCTCCCCGTACCTGTGCATGGCGGCGGATGCCCCGGAGGCGGCTCCGTGCGGCCCCGCGCTCTGCAGCTCCGCGCTGTTCCGCCGCGCGCGCGGCGCAGCCCCAGCCGGCCGGAAGCCGGTCTGCGCCCGCCGCACAGCCTGCCGGGAGTTGTAGTTCGCCGCGCGCACGCCTTTGCCCAGCCGCCCGCCCGCTCCGCGCGGAGGGGCCGTACCCACAGTGCCTTGCGCCGCCTCCGGGGCGGGGCGACGTGAGTGACGCCAGCGCCGCGGGGGACGGCGGGCGGGCGGGCGTCGAGAGGCAAATGTTGGCGGCCGCGGCGGCCCCGGTCGGCCTGACGCGGAAGGAGTCGGGCGCGGCCGCCGCTTTCTGCGTGGCGATCTGAGACCTCGTGCGGAGGCGGGCGGCGGCGGGGATGGAGCGCGGCGGTGACCCGCGAGGGACCGGCTGCTGAGCGGGGGCCTCTGCCCGCGGTGAGGGAGCGGGGCGGCCCCGCGGGCCGTGCGGCGGGCGGGCACGGGAGGGCCGAGCCGCGGCGGAGCCGCAGCGCCGAGTCACGGCGCGGGGGGGCGGGGGCCTGCGCCGGAGCAGGCCGGGCCGGGCGCGGCGCCGTGGGCAGCGCGGGTGCAGCCGTGGCGCGGGTCGGGAGCGGGGCACCCTGGGGGCGTCCCGGGTTCCCTCTTGAGGAGGCGGTGAGGAGGGGTGGGCTGGGGCAGGGTCGGCGGGAGGCTGGGGCAACGGCAGGAATCGGCGTCTTCGTGCTTCTGCTCACAGCTGCTAATTTTTTCCGTCCTTCGGGGACTCCAAGCACGCACGTTTAAGACATGCATGTTGGTGTTGGTTAAGCGTCCATAGACTTTGATTCCGAGCCCCTTACAGGCCAGTGGATGTGCAGTGGTCAGCTTCACCAGCTGTCTGGCACTGTCTGGTTTGGAAGACCAGAATCGCGCTGACAGTGACATTTTACCGTCAAAGGTTTTCCTGCGTTTTGGAAACGCCTTCACTGTGAAGGCCTGAAATTGAGGGACTGCCGCTGTATTCTGGTCCTATCTCTCAGCATGGTAGTTTAAAGTCTACAGTTTGTTTGCACCGTGTTTCAGACTTACATCAGGCTTTCCTTCAGTAATGCAGCTCTTCAGGCTTTATCTCCAAAGTACTTGTTTTGAAATTGGTGGGGATGGAAAACTAATTCTGAATACACCTACTACTCTGCTCTTAGTCAGTCAGTTGCTTGTGAATGCTGTCCTTTGTTTACAGGGTAAGGATGGAGAGACCTGCCTATAAAATTTTAGATGGTAACAGAATGCAGGTCAAATTGTACACAGCTATTAAGTCACATATGGATGGTGATGTGACTCAAATCAGCATTCATATAATCTTAAAAAAAATGTGTTAACGATTTCCAGCTTTAGCTAAAGTCATGGAAGAGTTGTCTAAAGGCTATTTAAGTGGTAATCACATGAAAGAAAGGTGGTATTTTTAGTTTAAAAAACCAGGCTGCTTATATTTAACCTGTTCAGCAGCCCCTTTTTTTCTTTGTCAATATTTTCACTTTTCTCTGTTAATGCATGGGAAATTGAAAGAAGAATTTGCTGAAGGGGATAAAATCCAATTATTTTTTAAAAAGCTCTGAATTACTGAATAGTCTTAAGTTTGTCTTAATGCTACATTAGGGTTGTAATCATGTGATTGACTGCCATACTGGTACCTGTGTTGTGTGCATGCATTGGTCTGGCAGCCCAGGTAGCAATTTCTGTTCTTTTTTAAGATTCTTATTGCAGCTGTAGAGCTTTTGTATCTGCTTTTATTTTAGTTCCTCCAACCAAGTTGTTTTCTTCAGTGTGTATTTCCAGAGTACTCCCCCAAACTCTACGAAAACATCAGTCTCTGTGGTACTTAATGTCTGTCATTAGAGGACAAGACAGTGCCGTGTAAAAGCAAGTAAACTTCCCACAGGTTTGTACTGATGGTCCCTGCTTGCTTTTGAACACAAAAATGTCTTTGTTCCTTGGTAAGGTAAGTATTGTATTTAGTGCTTCTGTAGAGAACTTGGTATCTCCCACCAAAGCAAAGAATACTTCCATTTTGAATTGAGTTAGGGCAGGAGTTTATTATTTTTTGATTGTTGTTAACAGATACAAAACTTGTTTCCCTAAAATCGATATACAATCAAATGTTTAATCAGTCCTAAATCTTTTCTTCTTTGCAGTATAGTTGAAATTACAGGTACTAATAAAATATCAATTAGTATATAGACTGACTATTGTTTCTTGGAAGAAGAAACCTACGCAAACTATGTTTTCTTTATTTATCGCAGAGCTTATTTCTCTCAAATAGTGCAATCGGATAACTTCTCTGGTCAGTTTACTCAGGCAGTTCATGATTATTTTCTTTCTTTAGATAGTTTTCTCACTGTGCTGAGACTAAGCAGCCCTTTGTATGTTGTCTGCTTATTAATACTTACCTTTCCCCAAGCTGCAAGGGTCCATGTGTAATAAGGAAATAAAACACAAAACAAAATTCCTCCCCAAAAACGAAGGAAAAAGAAGTCCCAACAACACACTAAGCTGACTTGGATATGAAAATGCCTGAAGGATTTATTTAGATTATTGCTTTAATTCTTGTTCTTTTTCAAAGATTTCTAAAATGCAAATTTAGCCCATTTTGTTGTTTAGAGATGGAAGTGTCAGGGGCTTTTAGTGTGGGGCAGTTCTGTCAGTCCAAAAAGTGTCTGTAAAGTGAAGTCTAACTTTGGGATTCTTAACAGCATAGTTTTGCAGAGGAGGGCATGCTTCAGAAACATATCACAGGTGTTGTGGCATACTGTTTTGTTAAGTGAAATGTACTGGAAGAAACAACAGGAACTAGCAGTCTGACAGAAAGGCAGAAGTTCATAATTGAACTGGCGATTGATATTCTGCTGGAGATGGCAACTTTCGGTTTATACCTGCCGCTGAGTTGTGCATTCAGCTTGAGAGGGGATATACTGTTGCCCAGATGATTCTTTCAACATGCTGTGGCTCTCACTCAGTTTCGTCCAGTGCTGTCTTTGATATATCTTTCATAGTTCGGTAACTTTCTTGGTGCCAATTTTTTCACATGTAATTATGGTGTTGAAAATACAGAGTAAGGCAAGGAAACGTCTAGCTGCTTGGTTCTTCAAGTGTTTTACCTGAAGTATCCAAGATTTCTAGAAATGTGGCTTTTCCAAATCGCTTTGGTTATCTTTATGTGAGAATACCTGAAGAACAACAACAACAAAAGGCTATAGTATTAAAGAAATTACAGAGGTACTAAAGATAGGAAAGCCAGAAGCATGGTGACTGTCTTTATTACTAGTTTTTAAGGACAGGGAGACCCTACAGACTAGCAGACTAGTCTGCTTGCTTTTAGATTCCTGAAAAGAAGTCTGGAACAAAAGCTATTTCTAAGCATCTAGAATATAATAGCTGAGTAAAAGACAGCATTGGTTTGTCAAGGACAGTCTGTTGAAATAATCTAACTTATTTCACTGACAGGCCGGCTATATACGAGAGGATCAGCTGATGTCTTATATTTGGTCTTTAATAGGACTTTTGATTCTGTTTCTCAGGATGTTTTTGCTGGGGAAGAACAGTTGGGAACAGCTGCTGTTGTGATTAAGAGGCCAGTCCCTTGTCAACTACTCTTCGGTATTTTTTGCAGTTTTCATAATGAAATAATGTAATTATTAAAACCTAAGGCACAAAGCTGGGAGGGATTGCAGACGTTTTTGAGTGTGGTAGTGGAAATCAAAATGCCTTGAAGATTCAGAAGCTTGTGGGAGGGGAAAGGATACAAATGAGTGATGTGGCTGCGCTTAAGCAGGAGTATCAGCTACACAGATACAGGATAGAGAACAGTGTTGTGTTTTGTAGAGGGAAGGAATTTAGACACCATAATAAGCTGAACACATGAAGGGAACATCATGCAGGTTATACTTCTGTTTATACATTTCTGTAGGGCATGTGAAGTGATGTTTACCGTCAGTTCAGGCCTTTTCAGGCACTAGCTGGGATACTGCAGGGGTTATTAGACTGACTGGACCAATTATTAATACATTAGTCTGCAAAATGAACAATCTGCTGGTAAAATGCTTTCCTGCAAAGTTTGAAAAGAATAAAACTGGTACAGTCTGATCTGGTAACTGTGAAGAAGTTCCTTCTTCACAGACATGCACTACTATTTTTAGCCCTTCCTTAGGAATATAATATGGGAATGTTAAATTGGTGCTGTATAAAAGCTCTAAGAAAGTGTGGGGAGTGTTTTGTTCTCTTGCTGTTTCATTTAGTAACTTGCACATTTCTTTACCAGGCAGAGTAGTTTAGTTCATTTGTAATGTGGATTGTCATGAATGTAGTTAGTCTTGAGGCTGGCAAGGTAATTTAATGCTGTTGATAGCAGGGAGTCTCCAAGGGAATTAAGTATGAACTGACCTCATTATGGTGTTTGCAAAGAGTTATTACCTGAGTTTGGACTCTACAGAGGCTTTCATGTCAGATGTTTGAAATGTATGGCCTGTATAGGGGTTGCCAAACTCTTCCATTCACAAAATTAAAAGCTTACTGATTTTGCCTGTGTCTGAAACATAGCAAGAAAATCCTGAGCCTACACTAGAGCATGTCTTTGTCTTTCTGTCTTTTTTGGTTAAGTTGTGCTTTCCAGTGCCAGTGTTTCAGCTTTTGATGATCTTTGTCTTAATCTGTAGCCACCTTACTTTCAGAAACAGGGTATGTGGATAGATACTCTTTCCTTCAGAGTGAGGAATTTTGTTACGTTTTGTCATTGCTTCATAGGAGCATCTTCTAAGCAGTTGAACGTTGTCCAGTACAAGAGAAGTCTTCTGAAGTAGTTCATTGATCTCAGAATAACATTCTTTAGGGGTTCAGGAACTACAGCCAGCTGATACCAGGGAGCCATGTGCTAATAGTGAGAAGCCTGTCTAAATAAAATGAAGAAACAGGATTATTGGTAAGGAACTTACCTTTCTTTGAGCTAACGGCCAGGGTCAGAAGCAAATGCTGCTTGCCACAGGAAGACGCAGGCTTTATTTACTGCAGTAGTATATGTTAATGTCTGATAACAAGTAGTTCTAGTAGCATGGGTCCCAAATATGACTGTCCTGTTAGGCAGGATTTAGTTCTCAATGAGAGCTCCTCTCAAGCATTGCATTTCTCACCTTGTCATTTTTTTCTATTTAAGCTCTTTGTGTTAAGAACTAGTTTTAAGTGGCTTCTGTCTAAAAAATTTGAACTATAATTTTGAAAATGCATATGCTTTTTTTCAAAATAACTGTATTTGTCATCAGTCTTGTAAAAGTCAGGCATCTCAGTCTTTATTTTGAGATTAAAATAGAACCAGGTGAAGAGCAGAAAAATGGAGTTTACTTTGATAACTGCAAAGTTGCTTTTGGCTTTGAAAATTAGTTAGGTTATGGAAGGACTCAATTCCTTCTCTATTTTAGCATTTTCAGTACGTTTTTATAATCTTTTTGGAAGTTCCTTTATGGTGTGGAGCATCTGGCACAAAAAAATTTCACCTTTTGTTTTGATAGCAGCTCTTTAGGTGTGACTGTAGTAAAAAATTGTATAGGTGTGACTAATGGAGGGTATACTGTATATTTTTTTTTTGTTCACGTAGCATAAGGTGTGGCTATAATAGGCACACAAAGCTACATATGGCGGATAGCACTGCCTTAACAAAGGTGATAAATAGTTTTTCTTTTCCATTCATTTTTTCTGTTTTAATTTGCTGCTATACTATAAACATAAAAGGCACTGTTTTCTGAGGAAACAAGAATGGTACAATAGAATAGAGAAGTGATTGAGAAATAGGTTAGATATATCCTACATTCATGATATACAAATGATCTAGCCAAAATGTACAGGCACATAGTAAGGGGATACTTTGACCTAGCAGAAATGCTAATAATTTGAGAAACGCATTAGATGAAAGGCAGAAGATTAAAAATAAATATGTGATCTTTGATAAGAAACGGGAAGGTAACTCGACCTATTTTCAGAATATGGGATGCTCCGCGTATAGCAGCCGATATGGCATAAACAGACTCCTACCACTATTTGGAAATTAAATGTGAAAGGAGCAAAATGGGGGGAAACAACATGTCAGGGAACCAAATCACAGAATGATTGTCCTGTGTGACCTCAATGGAGTACTGGCATCACAAACTCTGGGATTTGGTAGTGGAAATAAGACACTTTTCACTGCTTCGTGCCCTCATGTATAACAGATCTGCTTCAACAGTGTACTGAGAGATTAGTAAAGTAAACGCTGCACTTCTACAAATTCTGAAGGGATTTAAAAGTAAATTGAGGGAAATTTTACTAGTAGCATTTCTTCTAAATCTCTTAAGTTCCAGTGGAAAGCAAAAAACACTGAAAATGCAACTGCGGAAGCCGCAGCAAAAGCCATTTCAGTTAAGTCAAACCAACTAAAATGGCAGTCTTGGTGGAGAAGCAAATTAGCCTGACCAGAGTAATAAACTTTTTAATGTGTGAAATGTCTGTGGTAAAACGATGCTTATTTAAAAGGTCAGAAGCCATTTAACTAACAATGTAACAAGTCAGTGAAATTTTCTCTAATAGATTTGTGCAGCTCACTGGCCCTTTGCATAATAGCATGCCTGTATGAAGACATATGAACCTTCTAGGCATTTGCAGCAGTCCTGACAATAACATAGAGAAACTAAACCCAGAAAGATGAGCAAAGCAAAACCATGTTATGGCAAGACTAGTAACAAATTGATTGGGACCTTTGTTTCTCTGAAGAAAAATAGAAGAGGGTCAGGAAGGTGAATTAGCTAGCATGTTCCCCACTTATTACATGAAATTTCAAACCTAAACCAGGTACATCACAAGTAGACTAACACACACTTTGCTGTGTTTCTATGCTTTGTTAACTGAGCACACCATTTAAATGTGTAGTTGAGGAACGGTCCATTTAAAAAATTGTTCACTTGATTTCCAGAAATGTTTAAATTAAACATATAACCCTTTGTCTAAATTAGTTGATTTATTCTAGAAGAAAGAAAAGACCAGAAGAGATTTGCTTTTCAAATTTATACTGGACTTACAAACTTGGTTTATAGTCTTATTCAATGACAGATTTGATTTCTGGATCTATTGTATATCAAGAAGATGAAGAGGCGTTGTCCTAATTGTTGCTAGAAATTGCAAAATTGGAATGACATAATATTTTGACTTCTGCAGAGGACTTTAAAACACTTTGCTGAAAATCTTATTCTTCATCTGATCAGAGTTCTTGTCATGTGAAGTAAAGTCTATTAGTATGTTTAAAAATGTCTGTTAAACAACTCTTCTCTGCATAAATATCTTCCATAGATTTTAATGTAATTAAATGTCTTTTTTTCTTACAGTTTGGATCTGTGTTCTTAAGTGAGCTGCGCTGTGTGGCTGGAGTGAACATTCAATAATGAGTGGTGCAGCTTTGGGCATTGAGATAGTATTTGTCTTTTTTCTGGCCTTATTCCTACTTCATCGGTATGGAGACTTCAAGAAACAGCATAGGCTGGTGATTGTAGCAACATTGTTGGCTTGGTATCTCTGCTTTCTTATTGTATTTATACTGCCTCTGGATGTCAGTACGGTAAGAAACTTGTGAGATTTTCTGCTTAGTTGTGTAAAATGTGTATGGTATTTTTTTTAGTCATAATTGCAACAATATCTTAAACAGGAAATAATTTTTCCAAACAATATTTTACTAAACTAAACACTTGTTACCTTTTGCATGACAATGTCTGTGTTTGCAATTAATTTTATTTTTTGTTGATCTCTTCAGATAAAAAAGTCTATTTCAAACGTTTTAAAATTTCATTATTTGTTTATAGCAATTTTTTAATCTGCTTAGGCAACATAAAAACACTAAGTTTTTTATTTACTTGTCCTGTAGGTTGCATGCTGGTTTAAGTGTTTATTAGTGTAATTGCTCCCATATGTAAACCCGGAATACAGGAAATGTCTTTAAAAATGGGCCTTATGGTATTTAAATAAATGTTGTACCTTTTTCTGGTCACTGATATAAGATTAATTGTCTTTTAGACTATTTATAATCGGTGCAAACTTGCCGTTAACTCCAGCCCTGCAGAAAGTAATGGCTCTGATGGTACTCTTGCTCCAAGGTATCAGCTATATGTTTTTTTATTTAGTCTGTTTTTAAAGAAGTATTTCTGATTTTCTCTTTTTAAATGGTAGGACTGTAATGTGTTTTTAAGGCTAATAAGCAGGTGTTACTTGTGTGATATGATGTCTGAAGATTGTAAGCATACAGGAAGGTGAGGGAGAAGTGAAGACAAGTGCATCTGCATCTATTGGTAGGAATTTATACAGTAGTTCTAGCTGATTACCTAATCTTAGGTAAATACATAATTTGAAAACTATTCCATAGCCTTTCAGTTTACCTATAGTTTCAGAAAATGCTGGTGGATGTCGTACTATATGTGACTTGAATATATCAAATAGAAGTATCAATTTAAGTAGTAATCGAGCAGATACTGTGGTGGTGCTACTCAGATCTTAAAACTTTGTTTGAAACCTTTGGTCACTCTACATTTCATTCTATGGTAGTTTGATAGTTTTGAAAATATTTAGGTGGTGTACATAAAAACTCACCACTCAGGCTTAACTAGTTTGATCTTGGAAAACACCAGTTATTTCTCAATAGATACTCTTATTAAATTGACTTTATTGCCCCTTGCCTCACTGTTGTTTCATTACCTAGACAGGCGTGGGTTAAAAAAATTGAACTGTCATAGTGTGGATGAGCACTTTGTCTTTTGGTCTCTTTAAACTAAAAGACTCTCATAGCTCTTCTGGTCTTCTGAAGCAAACACTACCTGTCAGAAGAGTTTTGGCTCAACAAATCAAAGTGTATATAAGCCTGACTAAACCCAGCTGGGTGACAGAAGAAACAAGTAATACATCTTTTTTACCACTAAATGCTCTGGGTATTAGAGCTGGGTGATGGGGTCCCTAGATATATTTTAAAAACCTGCTGCACTAGCTAAAGTTGAATGGTCTTCTGCTTACAGAAGTGTTTTTATTTGCATGAAAAAAAGTATTTCCTGCCCAAACAGAAGACTTGTTACCTTAAATTGCTTAATTGCTTATTTCTCTTTAGTCTTTGAGCTACTGCTTTTTTCTCTAAGAAAGCTGTCTTATCCAGATATGTTATTTGCAGAGCGGAGAATGATAAATATTTTTAAAGGGTGGGTCAGTTTATTTTCTTCTGAGATGCTTGATGGTTGAGTACTTACTCAAATAGTAGTGTATTACTTCTATGCTACTTTCAAAGACCTTTCTAGATAGGGGAATTTATAGAAAATATTTTTTTATACTCTTGATGTTACAACTAACAATAAGCTTCTTTACATTGTTGCAGCAAGCCAAAATGTTTAAAACCATGGAGTTATATTCCTGATGGAATTATGCCAATTTTCTGGCGTGTTGTCTATTGGACGTCGCAGTTTTTAACATGGTAAGTAAGACAAAAGCATGTAACAAAGGCTATAATATAGATATAATTTTTAAGTGTAACATCTTAACGGTCATAGCATACTCTTTAAGAATATATCTCACTATTCCACAAAGCTATCTAATCATATATTATTTTTAGTGAAATTTCTCTAATAATTACTGTACTTTATTGAGCATACTTTTTTTTTTATACCTTTTCAGGTGGCAACCATGTATTCTTGGTTAAATTTTGTAGTTGAAACTGAGCAGTTTACCCATGGAGGTGTTTATGGATAGATTGTCTGAAAAGAAAAGTGATTTTGGGCAGCAGAACACCAAAATAATTCCACAAAAAACCTGGGTAATTTTTGAGAACTAATTAAATTATTTGGTTTTGTGTGGAATCCTATATAAAGCTATAGATACAGCTACAGCAAACTCATTGTCTATGCTTTTGGGCTAGATTGATGTGTGGTTTCTTATCAACCTAACATCAAATAATGATTTTTGTAGCTCAGTCAAGAATATCAGGGTTGGTAGCAAGTTCTTTGATAACAAAGCTTTTTATTATTAAAGTCAGCTTGTTTAACGTTTTCCATCAGACCAGTACATGTAGAATAAAAACATGTAACTAGCTAATTTTGTTGGAAGCTTGGGAGTCTTTAGTTTCAGCACCCCTGCCTCAGTATCCTACCACTGCTAAACTACATTTTTTGGTTTGTTTTGTTTGGCTGATGTGGTTTGGTTTTGTTTGCTTTGCTCCTAGGATTCTTCTGCCTTTCATGCAATCATATGCCAGATCAGGAGGGTTCTCCATTACTGGAAAGATTAAAACTGCATTGATTGAGAACGCAATTTATTATGGCACTTACTTGCTGATTTTTGGAGCATTTTTAATATATGTGGCTGTAAACCCAAACTTCAATTTACAATGGTAAGAATAATGTAAGCACTTGCATGAGTTCTTAAGAAATTGTCCCAGATGATCTCTTCTGTAGATGAAATGGGTCTTTAAAAAAACAAAAACAAACACAAACAAACAAAAAAGCAAAAAAAAAAAAAACCACCACATTTTAGTTAATACTATTTTTTCTAGACAGTTGGAAATTTTTAACTTTTTTCTGGAAAGGGATTTTTTTGCTATTTGTAGAAATTTGTCTCCTGGTTTTCTGATTTTGATAAGTAGGGGAGAGGAATCCTCTTATATTTGCAATGCATTAGGTTTTTTCTCCCCACAAAAGCATTTGCGAAGTTAGTAGAAACTTTCTCAGTGTTTTCAAAATAACATCTTTCAAAAAATCTGTGTCAGTATTTCCTGTGTAGTGCTTCTGTCTCCTGTAGATGCTATTTAAAGGCCATAAGGTAAGTATTCATAACATTGCTAACAGTCTTTCATACTAAATATAGCAGTAAACACTGTCATGTAGTGCCTAGTTGCTTTCAATTTCCACTTCTGAATACAAATCCTGTGTTCTGAGGCTTTTTCTTACAGTAACTGGCAGTATGGTATTTTGACCTGGTTTTCAATAAGTTTGCTAAATTCATGTTGTTTCCTAAAGGAACATACTCCTTTGAGAACAAATATTTGTCTTCCCTTCAGAAAGGGCAGAAACATGAGATTATGGCAGATACACAAAGTCTCTTCCTGTAAACGTGGAAGCCATGTTGGTGCATAGATACCTAGAATCATAGGATCATTTAGGTTGTAAGAGACCTTTAAGATCGAGGCCAATCGTTAACCTAACACTGCCAAGTCCACCACTAAACCATCTCCCTAAGTGCCACATCTACACATCTTTCAAACACTTGCAGGGATGGTGACTCCACCACTTCCCTGAGCAGCCTGTTGCAGTGCTTAATAACCCTTTCTATGAAGAAGTTTTTCCTAATATCCAATCTAAACCTCCCCTGGCACAACTTGAGGCCATTTCCTCTCGTCCTGTTGCTCAGTCCTTGGGAGACCAACACCCTCCATGCTGCAACCTCCTTTCAGGTAGTTGTAAACAGCGATAAGGTCTCCCCTCAGCCTCCTTTTCTCCAGGCTAAACAGCCCCAGTTCCCTCAGCTGCTCCTCATCAGACTTGTGCTGTAGACCCCTCACCAACTTTGTTGCCCTTCTCTGAACTCTCTCCAGCACCTCAATGTCTTTCCTGTAGTGAAGGGCCCAAAACTGAACACAGGATTCGAGGTGGGGCCTTGCCAGTGCCGAGAACAGCGGCACGATCACTTCCCCAGTCCTGCTGGCCACACTACTTCTGATACAAGCCAGGATGCTGTTGGCCTTTTTGGCCACCTGGGCACACTGCTGGCTCATGTTCAGCCACTGTAAATCAACACCCCCAGATCCTTTTCCAACAGGCAGCTTTCCAGCCACTCTTCCCCGAGCTTGTAGCGTTGCATGGGGTTGTTGTGACCAAAGTGTGAGACTTCAAGGTTGCTTTCTTGCAGTTGTGGTACGAGGATGCCGTTTGTTTGCATTTTTTTTGTTTGTTTTTGCTCTTGTTTTTTTCCTTAGGAACCAACTTCAGACTATTGGGATAGCTGCTGCAAACACATGGGGTCTCTTTCTTCTTGTGTTGCTTTTGGGTTATGGTTTGGTGGAAATTCCCCGTTCTCACTGGAATGGGGCCAAGAGGGGTTATCTACTCATGAAGACCTATTTCAAAGCTGCCAAACTAATGACTGAAAAAGCAGATGCAGAGGAGAATTTAGAGGATATTATGGAGGTAAGTAACTAGCTTGCACTATGAAGTAAAGGCTGCTGTTAATCATCTCTGAATTTCCTAGTGTTGGGCACTTGTGGCAAGAAAACGTAAATGTTGTGAACTTACTGTGAAGTACCAGTAAATTAAGAGAATCATCATAGTGTGCTACTTGATGACACTCAATGTCTAAAAATCAAAAGAGAAAAAGTCCCTGGTGTGAAGAACTTGGCAACTTGATAGCCATGGGAACTTGATATCTCCAAGCCTGTCAGTGTTTAAGGGGCATTTGGACAGTGCTCTTAATATAAATGATATTTTAGTCAGCCCTGAAGTGGTGAGGCAATTGGACTAGATGATCACTGTAGATCACTTCCAACTGAACTATTCTAATCTATTCTATTCTACGGAACATACCTTGTGCCTTGAACGCTCTTCTATGGTTTAAAAACACAAAGTTTTGGTGGAAACACCAGTTCTGGAGCCAGGTATTGATCTCCTGCATTTGCCTGTTTCTCCAAAGTCTCCCCATGTTACTGGGAGGATTGCGGAAAACAGTAACCTACACTCCTGATTTTCTAGCATTCTTCCCAGGACTCTGAAATCTCTTTTTGATATTTCATTGAATTTATCTCCACCCAACTCTCCAGCCTGTTATATTAAGCTGTTTAGTCTTGTCGTGACATCCCTAATTTAAATCCCAGGAATGCAGCAAACTTCCCTGAAAAGAGGGTCTCCTACTAGACTGTTATCTTGTGCTAGATTGTCCTTTAAGTCAGGTAGAGTGACTGACAGATTCTGAGGTTATATCATACACAACATAAAATACATTATATTGTTAATGTATGATAAAACCTTGTTTCAGAGTTTAGCACTTCATACAACCATAGAATCATAGAATAGTTTGGGTTGGAAGGGACCTTCAAAGCTCATCTAGTCCAACCTCCCTGCCATGAGCAGGAACATCTTCAATTAGATCAGGTTGCTCAGAGTCCCGTCCAGCCTGGCCTTGAATGTCTCCAGGGATGGGGCATCGACCACCTCTCTGGGCAACCTGTTCCAGTATTTTACCACCCTCATTGTAAAAAATGTCTTCCTTGTGTCTAGCCTGGATTTCCTCTCCTCTAGTTTAAAACCATTACCCCATGTCGTTAAAAGGCCCTGCTAAAAAGTCTGTCCCATCTTTCTTATAAGCCCCTTTTAAACACTGAAAGACTGCAATAAGGTCTCCCCAGAGCCTTCTCTTCTCCAGACTGAACAAGCCCAACTCTCTCAGCCTGTCCTCACAGCAGAGCTGTTCCAGCCCTCTCATCATTCCTGCGTCTCCTCTGGCTCCTCTCCAACAGGTCCATGTCTTTCCTGTACTGAGGGCTCCAGGGCTGGACACAGGACTCCAGGTGGGGTCTCACCAGAGCAGGGCAGAGGGGCAGAACCACCTCCCTCGACCTGCTGGACACGCTCCTTTTGATGCAGCTCAAGAGATGATTGGCTTTCTGGGCTGCAAGTGCACATTGCTGGTTCGTGTCCAATCTTTCATCCATCAGTACCCCCAAGTCCTTCTCCACAGGGCTGCTCTCAATACATTCTTCCCCCAAGCCTGTGTTGTTACCAGGGGTTGCCCTGACCCAGGTGCAGGACCTTGCACTTGGCCTCGTTGAACCTCATGAGGTTCACATGAACCCACTTCTCGAGCTTGTCCAGGTCCCTCTGGATGGCATCCTGTCCCTCAGGAGCGTCAATCGACAAGCTTGCGTGTCAGTCTTGCTGTCATTTGCACACTTGCTGAGGGCGCACTCAATCCCGCTATCTATGGCATTGATGAAGATATTGAACAGTACTGGTCCTTCACTTTTATTTGTCCACTTTTTTTCTTCTTTCAGTCTAGAAACAATTGCACTATACTTTAGAAATGCTGGCCAATATTTGATTTTCAGCCTTCACAGGAACACTGAAATGTGTGGAAAATAATGAAAAATTCTCAAGAATGCTGGTACTGACTCTGAGAACTTGATTGTCAATATTATGACTGGCTGCTGTGTCAAATAAGTCACAACATTTTATCTCTCACCCAGTTTAGTTTAGGCTTTTGTTTTCTTCCCTTATCAGAGATTCCAAAGACACAAGAAAATGTAATACTTGAGGATACATCCCAGTTGTTTTTTCCAGTCCAGGGCTCTACTTGACAGGCCTGAATATGTTAGGATTGACGCTTAAGACATTCTTGTGGAATTTTGTTTGCTTGTTTGTTTTTCATAATCCCACTACATAATGAAAAGTTCTTTGCCAGAGACTAAACAGATCTCTTGTGGTCATTCCCTCAGGAGATTCAGAGGGCATCTAGAATGACTGACATTCCTCTATTAGAACACCCTTTTATATGTTGAAGGACTGTCTATATCCATTTAGCCTTCTGTGTCACACCGCACAAACACAATTCTTCTGTCTGCCTAATCATCCTATTTCACAAGATTTCTAAGCCTTTACAATTATTTCTGTCCTCCAGAGTCTAGGACTGACATCTTTTTTTTTTAAGTGCCCTTTGTAACAATAACAAAAAAGCATCAAAAGATTATCTCTGGATTGCCAGTAGGATGAAGAATCTAGTTCTCACTAAGCCTGATAAACTGCTAGAGTCAGTTCCGACACAACTTATCTAGCTGTTAGGTAGCATCTTTTTAGTACTTAAATGCCGAATGGTCTCAGAAGTGATCTATGTGCAGATAAATGTGAGGAAGATATAAAATGAAGTAGTGTAAAAGGATATTCATCAAGCTGCTTAAAGCAATAAAAGTGAAACTAAACCAGGTAAGATAGAAGCTCCTCCTCTTTACCTACAACTAAAACAAGAAAGTATTTTCCATTTCAGCATTCATACATAGAAACCAATCCTCCAGATGTTCACAGAGTAATGTTTGCACACTGACATGTGTGGGTTTGTTTGTTTTTTAAAAGTATAATGTTCCCTATAAATAATACTTCAATTATCTTTTATTAGTTGTCTAGTAAAGCTGTGGCTTTTAGGAAGTTCTGTTGTTTTTAAGCCCTGATGGTTATCTTTTCCATTGGGAGGGCTGGAACTCTTATCTGACCCTGTTAAATTTTTTAATCTTTTTAACATAATGAAACAACTCATATTTTTTTTTCTTCAACAGGAAGTCCGTAAAGTAAGCGAGTGTATCAAGTATAACCACCCTTTGAGAAAATGTGTTGATACAATACTGAAAAAGGTAACAAATTGCTCATCTTCAGCCATAATTGGGAGAGGGTACTTCCGCATCTACTGAATTCTTGTACATTGCTTTCTTTTCCTCTTAATATAAAATCTAATTGGCATCTTCTGAGTTTCTGACCAGACTTCGGGTTCAAAGTCTTTGTGGAATGCTTTCTTATGATGTATCTAATTGTCTATTGTACTTTAACATACGTAGCATTTTAGGAAGAGAAAAATCTGTGCTTAGAGTGAGCTTTTCAGCTGCGTGAAATGTCCTAAATATTTACAAATAATTAAGAAGAACACATGGTGCTCCTTTGTCTTCCAGTTAATTTTCCCTTTTCCTTCCAGTGTCCTACTGAGTACCAGGAAAGAATGGGTAGGAACATGGACGATTATGAAGATTTTGATGAAAGACAGAACAATTACCCAAGTGAAAAAAGTTTGGTCAAACTTCACAAGCAGGTATATTAAGTGAGGCATCCTCTCATTTATTATGGTAGTGTAATTAGAATAAATGCTAGTCAAACAAACATTTTTCAATGCGCTTTACCTGAATTGCTGAGTATATTGGAGTTTGGGATTGCTACTTAACATAAACTTTTCTTAGTGAAAGAAAATACAGAAATTTAATATCCCAAGTGATGTCCAGATGAAATTTCTCATCCATAAAAGTGTTCTTGTTGTGCTGTATCTTGACAGTGTTTTACCTGTGAGTAAACCTTGTAATGATTGATAGACAGTGCATTCTAAAGAAATAGTATTAAAAGTCTGGTATTAACTAAGATGCAAAAATAAAGCGACATGTTGGAAAAAGTAATTGCTGCAGATAGATTGTGATGAAAGAACTGTGAAACTCAGCAGTCATGTATATAGTCCTCTTATGATTTATATATTTAGAGAATTGACTGTGGGTGTGCAGGACTCATCTTTGTAACTCTATAATGTAGACATTTGAAGGGATTTTGCAAATTTTTTCTCTCGTCTCTTGAAACAAGTATGTCGTAACCATGATATCTTGGAATTTATTATAGGTAATCTATTCAGTACAGAGACATCGTCGTACACAGGTCCAGTGGCAAATTCTTTTAGAACAAGCATTTTATCTAGAAGATGTGGCAAAAAATGAAACCAGTGCAACTCGACAGTTTGTTCATACCTTTCATTCCCAGGAACCAGAGAATAAATTTTTTCAGTATTTCTACACACCAACTGTTGGTAAGTGCTGTCATGCACATTTTGAATATGTAAAGGAACGAGGGTTACTGTTTTGTAAGAAGACCCAATTGGTTTATGTAAAATGTTCAGTTACAATAGAGGGAACCAAATATGTATCTCAATGCATTTATGTAATGGAATAGCCATCAGGTTTTGGTTAATGCACTTGACCATAAGCTTAATTTTTTTTACAAATTTAATAGCAGTTACATGTTATAATAGCAATAGCAAACTTTCAAGCCTTAGAAAAGGGAAGAAAAATAGCAACTTTAAATTATTGGATCATGGCTACCTTCTACATTCGTGGGATATTCTTGAGGTGGCACCACTCTTCCAGTAAATCAAAGAGGAAGGGACTCTTCATCTGTCATGTACCAAACATTAGGAGATGCGGCTGCTTGTGCATCTTTCTAGAAAGTGTCTTCTCCTAATTGTGTTTTAACTTCTAATTTGTTGTGCACCAGTAATGAGTTATTTCCAGGGCAGGCCAATAATATTATTGGAGTAGCCCTGAAATTAAGTGTGTGACCCACAGATTCCAGCCTTGATTTTAAGGGTGTGTGTGCAAGAAATTCATAACACTTTTGTGAAGGAGTTCTGTTTCTGGTTGTGTAATCTTCATTAATCCATTCCGGATGTGTGTGTGTTTGTTTTTTCCAGAGTGGTACTGGGAATGTCTTCTGCGACCATGGTTTTACAGGGTGCTTGCAGTTGTTCTGGCCACATTTTCTGTAATTGTTGTGTGGTCAGAGTGCACGTTTTTCAGCACAAAACCAGTTTTGTCACTGTTTGCAGTTTTCATTCAGCTGGCAGAAAAGACATATAATTATATATACATAGAGGTAAGTTTGGGATAATTGCTCAACAAAAATATTTTCAGATAGATTTTTATTACAATAATAGTAGACCAGATTGATTTAAAAATATATCTCTGACTAATCTGTTTTCAGAAGGTCTCTGAAATTCATAATACCAAACTTTGTTTCTGTGTCTACCTTTTGCCACTTCTTACAACTTTCCAATATGTGGATACTCAGTTGAGCTGAGTATGATGTGTAATTTGTTAAACATTAACTTGGAGCTTAGGTTTTTAGACTTTGTGTCTAATCAGCCGTGTACATGATCTCTCTTTCCTGAACAGGAATTTGCTGCTGACCAGAAATCCAGTCACAGGTGTGGCTAGCGTATGCGTGCACAAACTGACCAGTAAAGGAACTGAGCTGAAAATTTCCAATATATTAACAAAATAGGTTGAATTGAAAACATTATTTGTATCACTTTTTGTGAGAAGAAATGTCAAACCAGTCATAGTAATTATTAAGGCAATTACAACAATTTCATTTACATAACAAAAAAAAGTAAACATTCCTAGGGTCAGTTGTGTTAGCTTATATGAAGTGCAGAATGTTAAAAGTATCATTTTCAACTTAAAAAACAACTGAAACTTTTCTCAGAGCTGGTGGTGGTGTCTCATCTTGAAATGAAAAATTAGACTGCAGTCTACCTGTTACATGTACAAATTATGTATTGAATACATTAAAACCTTTAGCAGAGTTCTGCATTCAAATAACTTTTTTTTTCCCCCTAGATGGCCTGTTTTCTTACCATCTTTTTCCTAAGTATTTGTGTTTACTCTACCGTCTTCAGGATCCGTGTATTTAACTATTATTACTTAGCTTCACATCATCAGACAGATGCGTACAGTCTCCTTTTCAGTGGCATGTGAGTATGTGGCATATATTTTGCAGATATTCTGTCAAATAGTCAATTGAAAATGTGCATGAAACCTTCATTTATATTCTTCCATTTATAGACATATGGGTATAAATCCTAATGACCAGTACATGATTATTCTGTGATATATCCAGTTATGATTTCTTAATATTTTTAGTGCAAGAAATTATTTAAATTGTTGTTGCCACTTGCATTCGTGCAGGTTATTTTGCCGTCTTACTCCACCATTATGCTTGAACTTTTTGGGCTTGACCCATATGGACGCAACGATCTCTCACAAAAAGACTCAGCCAACTGCTTATACATCTGTAAGTACAGAAAATGTGTTTTTGAGGCTTATCTATGGTTTGGAGAATAGGCAATATATTTTTAAATACTTCCTATAGTAAGATTCAGATATTCTAATCGTTTCAGTACTATTAAATGGGGTAGAAATACTTGCTTATAGACCAGGCATTTGGCAATGTTTACTAGCTACACAGGTGTCATTGATAGATCACTTTTTCTGTTTCAGTCTCGTTATCCTAAGAAAGTAGAGTACTATGGTGAAGAGTTCAGACTGTGCTTCATATCCTAATCGCTTTACCTTCCACGTGCTTTAGCATACAGGGCATCGTTGGGAGCAAACCTAACTTGTCATTTGAAACTAGTGAGTTTGGTTTTACTGAACAACAGTTTCTCTAGGAAACCATGTTACATCTCATACCTGGGCTGTTAGCAGGTAGATTCTTATTGTTGTCCAGAGACTCCTTTCACAGCAGATGAAAAGAGTCACCAGATTTGCCACTGGTTCTGGATTAGGTGAGACAAGAAGATCTAGCATTTTAGAAACCTCAAAGTGGGTACACTGTGAGAGGCGGCCTGTGTATCTGGGCATTTTGGGTCAACTGTTTGCATCAGATTTGTGATGATAATACTTATCTATGTTTCAGTAACTGTAAAAGATTGTGTATTTGTGTGTTATGGACTGCAAACAGGGAGGTGGCACAATCTTTATGGATATATTTAGAGTATATCTGATTAGAGCTTGTTTCTTATGGATTTTTTTTTTTTCAGATAATGGGATCCATGAGGGTGCTGTCTTTTATTGCAGATGGTTTCTATATATATTACCCAATGCTTGTTGTCATTCTTTGTATTGCCACATACTTTAGGTAAGAGATCTGCAAGATAGATCCTCCATGTTTCTTTACATTAATAATATTAGTTTCAGCAATCAGGAAGAGATTCCCTTCTCATCTTGCAGCAGTTGAGTTGTGACATATTAATAAAAATACAAAAACTAAAACAATAATTTGCTATTTATATCTGTGAAATGTGTATATTTTAAGAATATTGATTGTATTAACTCATAACTGAGTTTGTGGGCATTTTTTCCCCGTCAAACTTCATTCATAGATTTTTGAGGTCTGATCTGTTCTAAACTTTGGAGCCCACAAACGTTTGGATTCTGCTTTTGCCATCAATATTACCATGAGGAAGCTATGTTATCAGCAAGGTTTTTCTAATAAGCTAAAAAGCATTAGCAGAAACTTTATGTAGTGAACTTTTTAATAGACTTATAACAAATCTCTGATCCATTAGCAGAATTCCATTTGAAAGCATACTGGTTTAGATCATTTGATCTTGTCTCCCCAAGCCACAGTTTGTTGGAGACTGGCAGGGTAACTGCAGAAAACACTGTTATATGCTTGCTTTATCCTTATATTTCAGGATGTCTGCTTTTGACCACTGTAAAGGATGAGATACTTTCTGTCTGACCTTGCTGGGCTACATTTATTTTCACTTCATCGGTTTTGCATTACCATTCAGTCAGAAGCAATATATGTGTTGTGAGTCATATATTGTAGTTAAATGCCTTGAATGTACATTAATACCCTGGGTGCATCCACAGATAGTAAAATGACAAGGAGTCAGTCCTAGGTTTTCACTGCTTATCTTTAGGTTAGGTGACAAAAGTAGTGGTGTAGGAAAAAAAGAAAACAAACAACAAAACCAAACCAACCAACCAACCAAAACCACACAAAAAAACCCCACTAAAATGAAAAGTAAACAGGAAACCTAATGACGAGAAAATAATTTGTGTGACTTTTTGTCTGTGTTAATCCTGAATCTAGAATGCCATAGTGAAAAGAAAGAAAATAAACTAAAAGAGAGATTGCTTTGCATGAACTTCAGTGCCCTCTAATAATTCAGATAAGTGCAAAACTTAATGTTTAATTAAAATCTATCAAGGAAGGCTCTCTCCCTTGTTTAATCCAGCAAGCTTAAAGTTCAGATAGTATAGGAAAAAAACTTTACAGCACAGATATACAGTGAAGCCAACTTTGAACATGATATTGATGCTCCAGTTTGCAGAGAGGAAAACTGTAACAGAACCAGCAGTTCTGTTCTGGTGTGAAGTTGAAAAGGTGAAATTGGTTTCAGGATACGTAGTTCCAAGACTAGCTTAAAAAAGATGGAGCAAGACCTGACTGCTGCATAACAGTTATCCAAAGTGGCAGCCAGCATCCCTACAGTGTAAGAGTGTGCCACGCATTTCTCTTGAGTGAAACCTGAGATCCAGGTGGCTTTCCTATGTTATTACTCTTTAAAAAACACGGAAGTTATAATAGGCAGAATTTTTATAGTAATCATCTTCTGACAAAGAAGAGTCAATGAGATATCATAGGTAGAAATTCTGTTATATCTGAGAATATTTCAAGCAATTGCCTTACCTTAAATAATTTGCACTACTCTCAGACTATAAACAGTTTTATCTCACTATTTGAGTGGCATCATTCCATCACTTTTCAGTTGGATTTAGGAACCTGTCACTGTTCTAAATTTTCTGATTTCTCAACTAGTAGAATAATCTGTCTTTTCTTCTATATTGCTTTTTTGCTTTAATTGTCCATACATTTCTGAATAATTTTTCTTACATTTTGCAGTATAATATAAACTATTCATTGTAAATTAACAAAGGAAATTGGTTCTTCTGCTTTTACCAGTTTAGGAACTCGTTGTTTGAATCTTTTGGGATTCCAGCAGTTCATGGGGGACAGCGAAATGACCTCTGATTTGATCGATGAAGGAAAAGAGCTAATCAGAAGAGGTAAGTTAGGTCCTCTATCCTAATTTTTCTACAAAATATTATATGTTGTTGCATTAAATTTGTCTGAAACATTGCACAAAAAAACTTCCATATAGCTTGTCAATATTTCAAAAACTGCTGAGGCAGTCTGCTGCACAAAATGCAGTAGAGTTACAGCTCTGTGTTTGCTGTATAAACAATGATTGACTTCATTGGCATCCGAAGCAAAATACTAGGTTTACTCATGCAATATCTGCATTTTAGATTTTTCTAAAGATTTTACACTGCAAATAAGTGGTGCTTCTCTGAAGTCATTACTGATCTAATAATACCTGAGCAGGTGCTTATGTAATCTGGCACAAAGGATAGTTAGCACTTAAATTGTCTTTACCATCAACAAACTCATTTTAATCTTTTTTTTTTTTTTTTCTGTAAACGTGTTGATTGAGCTGCCCAAATTCTGTCATTTTCTTTAGGATTTTTTGCTGTTTCAACTAACAGCTGTGTTTTATCACACAAAGCATGCTGTTCTGTAAAGCTGTAATTATGTGCTGTTTTGGAGAGCTTCTTGCTTTTTTTTAAATTGGAAGTGTTTCTTGAAAGTTGTTAAAAGCTGTTGTGGTTCTTGAGTAAATGCTTAGATATTAAAATCTCTGGATACAGTGTTATATTATAGAATACTTTTACCCTTCTTTCATAGATTATGAAAAACAGAACCTAAATTTACTTAAAGTAGCAGTATTTCTTTTTTTGGAGAAAGAGGAGTGTCTCTCATTCCCTTAAACAAGAGGTTTCTCTTTCTTTGTTACTGTGATGTTCCACTTCCATCTTAATAGCGGATGTGGACATGAACTATTTGGGCCATATGTTTGCCTTTACAGAACTTCAGCAAGATTTTGGTGCAATAATGCTCAAGTTTCTTCTTAACATTATACTTTTTCCAACTATCTGTAAGAGGTTTTTTTTTTTTGCCAACTGGTATCCAGATGTTATGCCTTGACCTGAGATATCATCATGATGAATTCGTTTTAATAGAAAACTTCATAGTGATAGACAAGCTGCTCTGTCTTTTGCTTTTATTTAATTGTATAAGCCATCAACTTCAATAAGAATCTTTGCTGGTTAGCTTTGGATTTCTGTTGTTTGTTTAAAACAATGGTAATTATTTTTCTTGTATATAGCTCAAACTACTTTTTTTAATTTATAGAGAAAAGAAAACGACAAAGGCAGGAAGAAGGTGAAAACAGAAGAAGGGTATGAGATTGTTTTGGCTAATTATTATATTAATCTACTACGCTATCTGATAGGGTTTGCCGTTGCTATCTAATTCAGTATGTTGTATTTCACAAAAAAATAAATCTCCAATAATTGATGGAATCAGTTTAATCTTGCAGAGTAGTCTTGGCTGAGGGGAAAAAAATAATTTACTTTTTAATTTTAAAGGGTAAGAGGGTGATTGTGGTCATGCTACTTGGACACTTTTGTTACTCAGTGTTCTGTGAGAACAGTCTATGTCAAAAAGTGCAATAAGCATTAAGCAGGGTCATATTATCAGTTTTTTCTGTTGGTACTGCTCTGCTTGAAATAACTACAGTTGCAATGTCGTCGTAATCAATGAAATGGAGACTGTATGCTTCTCCCAAACTTACCTGTTGCTTTGTGTGCTCATTAGAAAGTAATTGGTATATTTAAGACAGAATTAATACTGTTAACTCAAGTTAACAGAGTTACAAACCGAATGTTTGATTCAAATTATATTGAATTGGAAGATTTGTAAAGGCAGTCAATCCGGATAAGAAAATAATTCAGACAGCTTCATTTTAAGCAGCTTTAGTTAACTGTAAGCTTTAGTTTTCATTAAGTTATAACATTTGGAATTTAGTATAGAAAGTCACAATGAAAGAGGTAAATTGAAAGGATGCATACAAAGAATGAACAGACTAAAATAAGGGAAAAATATTATCTGCAGAAAGGAAGATAATACTGGGACTGAAAACTCGTCTTTTCAAGGTCAGGAGTACTTCAATTCTTTATGCAAGCCAGTACTGCATAGACCTGTCTTCTGATCCTCTCCCTCCATCTCATAATTTTAGAACTTGAACTTATTGTGAAACCAAGTAGCAGCAAATGCATGATGCATTTAGTATACAATAAACTGATCTGACATTAAGCAGCAATTTTAATTCAACAGCAAATACGATTTCAGATGTTACCTGTTTTTTGAGTTTGTGTTAAATACTGTAGTATATTCATTCTTGAAACTTGTGGGGCTTCAGAGAGTCTTATCTTCTGGATCATGATTTAATGCTTGATCCTGCTGCAGCTTAGAACTGTAAGATGGTATAGATTAACACAATAATTCTGAGTATACCAGTTCCTACCAGTCCATGATCTGAGATCTAGATCTGCATCTGAAACATATTAAAGTTATTGCAGCAATTGGAGGAGTTTCTATTGAGACATGAAGTTGTGTCCTAATAAAAGCATGAGACATTTTCTTCTTCAGTATTTCATTGTACTTCATACTAATATGTGTACGTACTAAAATGTGGTGGAATAGAAACACAACAAAACAACAAGCTTAGAAAACATGGCTTGTCCGATTTTTTTTTTTTTTTTTTTTTTTTTTTTTTTTTGGTGCTATCCACATCTGGTTATTTTACCATTCTACCACTAGATGGAAGCAGAAATCCAAAAAAGCAACATTCTCACTGTGACTTAGAGCAGTTAATGAACTTCATGTACAGATTTAATATGTAGTTCTGCAAGTCTTTCTTCTTAAGAACCATTATGGTAACTGCTTTAGTGAAGGGACATATCTTGAGTTTAAAACAAGACAAAAATTATTTCTGTGTCAAGATACTGAACAGAACCATTTTCAAAATATTATGTTCATAGTCTGATGCAATTGACCAATTAGCTCTAAATAGTGGGTCTGGAATATTTCTTGATCCTACGTATGCTTTTGTTGTGTTATTTTTTTATCACAGCTTGTGTTTTCATTTTTGTCATTTTTTTTCAGGAATGGAAGGAGCGGTATGGAAATAGAGATGATTCCACTAGAAACAGAGTTGTCCACACAGACCAAAAAGAATCCAGCTTCTCAGAGACCAATACCAATAGACGTAAGCTTTGCGCATTTTGAGCTGAGCTCGTTTTGGTTTTTTAGTATCTTGTCTGCACAGTGCCATTTGTATGAGTAGCTTCAAATAGATTCCTTTTTGTCTTGGATGATGCGCTGATATATTCCCTTCCGTGGCACAGTACCATCTTGCCCATTAAAGACACCTGAAAAGAGTGCTGTGTTTCTTTCCATCTTCAACACTTCAGCTAGCTGAGGCTGGAGATTCTGGCTGGTGTCAGTTACATGATCTTATGGGATACAATGATTGCAATTAGAGTAGCAGTTGTCAACAAAGAGAATTTATTTAGGATATGTCTTGAAGTTGGGAGTTTTAAATCTTAAAATTTACCTCTTCTAGTTACAAGTGAAGTCTCAGACTGGAATAATGGAATAATCAGATAAATGATCAACAAATATAAAGCAAATAATCTATCACATGAGTGTATATGTGTTCATTTAATAATGTCTATTAGCAAAAACTCTTTTGTGGATGCTCTAAACTTCCAAAAAGCTTGTCACAGTGTTAATGTTTTTTATGTATTCTATATGCTCTTGTAAGCTAACAAGTAAGTGAAACTGAAAAAAAAAGGAAAAAGAGGGACGAGGAGGGAAGCTTTGAGACAACTCTGGTAGGTTTCTCCCTCCTCTTTACAAAGTTGGAAACTCAAATTTTCAGTGGTAGACTAACTGAAATTATATGGAATTATATTTAAATGTTAACCATATAAATATGTAGCAATCCAACACCAAAACAATCTGTAGGTACTAGCCTAGTGAATGAGGCAAAGTGAACTGCAAAAAACCTATATTTAATTACTTCATGAGATTGCCTCTTCAAAAACAAACCCAAAACCATCCAACTAGCTTAGTTAAAGTGGGAGTTTGGGGAAGTGAATGAATGATTGATAGATTTAAAAGTAAAGTTTGCGTATAACTTCTCTTTTTTCTTTTTCTTTTTTTAATTCTTTGCTAAGCAGATATTATGCTATTTAAGGAGTAAAAGAAAAGTTATAGTTACATTGCTCTGGAGATACAAAAATGAAATACTACAAATTTGAGTATGTAGCCAGATTTGCTTTAATATTGAATCAACTCTAAATCATCACATTTACACTTTGGATGAGATACTGGCAAATCATTATTATCGTCTTTTATATTTTATGTCTCCACATACGCCAAGGTGTTCATAGAGTAAATGAGGCTTTCCTTTCTTTTACCTATTCAGCACTATCAAAATATACCCGATCAAATGGCAGGACTGAAAGAGATAGAATAGAACTCCTCCAGGATGCAGAACCTTTGGATTTTAATGCAGAGTCGATGAGTGATGACCCTCTTGAAGCAGATGTGGGAAGGTGAGGAATCTTTGTTATTTACAATTAAAAGATACTAATGTCTTCTGTTTTGTGAACTATGACAGCTATATCAGATGGTTTCATAAAAATAGTTTTGTAAACAAAATTTGTTGTCTCACCTAGCTCTTTTCATTTCTTTCTTTTCTCCCATGGTATGGGATTTGTTTTAAAGCCAATTGAAACCTGAAGGTTGAATATAATTTTGTGTATTGGCATAATATGAAAAATACTGCATATAAAAACAGAAGTGAAAGAACTGAAGAATTACATGTATATGTACAATAAAAGGTTTTCTATAGTTTCCTATAAGACTTTAGAAAGCTCACTTGATTTCCCTGTGCAAAAACCGTCGTAAAGGGCTGCGAGAAATAAAACTGAGTATTACAAGACCAGAAGTTGCAGGAATACACCTGGGGATCCAATCTTGGAACTACTGGAGTAAATTAAAATCTGATCTTATTGAACAAGAAGTCCTAGAGTACACAGCATATCACATCTATAATGGACAATTCTGTGATTCTATGGGTTTGACTGCAACACCAAATTTCCTTGACTGTGAAATAGAGTATAACTACTAAGCTCTGTTCCTATTTGTAATAAGAAGCAATACATTTATGGGTGTTTTTTTATCTAGGTATTTACAATGTAGAACCATTTAATGAGAAATAATTCTAAATTCCCTTACAAAAAGTTATAGTTTACATTATTTTTCAGCTAAAACCAGCATACCTAATCAAATTTTAAAAATCATAAATGCTTTCGGTTGACTTATATCTATAATGTCAACAAATATTAATAAATGTCAGTTCAAAAACATGCAAAGAATGCCGTTAAATGACAGTGCCAGGTTTTACAGATTGATTCAGCAATCTTAGTTTGTGTCAACAACTTAACTGTTCTAGCCTAATGTCACCACATTCCAAAAGTTTGTTCTTTTTAAGCACAAGAGTTTAAAGAGGAACTAGCCTAGCCATTCTCTCAGCTGTTGTCTTCTGTAGAGTGTGAAAGGGGTAGTAGTCTGCAAAAATAGCAATATGCATATATAATTCTTTTGGAGCAAATACTTTTCAAGTACAGTATCTGAAGTCTTCTGGGACCTATAACAGACTGTGCAGAGTGGAACATTCTGAACTTTTTATTTAAAAAGAAAATCTGGAGCCACAGAGCTTAGTTGAGCTTTCCTCTAGCAACCTGCTTTTCATTTCATAGAGGTAATAAATCAAGAATAATTGCGTATGAAATCTCAATTCACTTAGAAAGAGCTCATGTAACATTGAGTTTTACAACTAGAGCTCCTGCAATAACTACAAGCATTCTGTGTGTGTGTGTGTGTGTGTATGTTCAGGTTTTGGCAAGTTCACTGGGGAGGAAATACATTGTGCTTGCACTGGAACTTAATTGTGCTTTTAAAATGCTTTTAAAATATATTTGACCAACAATTTGTGAAGCTTCTTTTTCCCACTAAGTACTCAGCCTTTTGTTTTCATTGTCTTTGATACTGTATTTCTCCTAGGAATACCGAATTAGTTGTTCTGTTAATCACTCAAACTATTTTTGCTATTGGATATTTTGGTTTTTTTAAAGAGGAAAAAAGTTCGGTTCAACAAAAACATTCTACTTTCCTTTGTATCAGGGAAAAAAGTTCTTTAAGGCTCCCAGTATTCGTGTCAGTGTTTTTCTTGGTCACATGAGATTTAGTTTAATAACTACTTATGAAATTCTCATGGAAACAGTAATTCAGTAGAACTTCAGATCCTGTAATTCATTGAGAGTGAAGGAGTAAGAGTACAATGAAAGTTGTATGATTTCATGGGTCTTTATTTTTTTACTTCCTGTGATACTTTTTCATATTTAAAATTGATTCTGCAGGTACCAGCCTGGGGGAAGATACCTGTCAATGTCTCGAAGCAAAATTTTTGATGATGTCTAAACTCCTCAAAGCTAAAGAAAATTCCGTGGAAATCTATTCCTACTTATTGCTTAGAAAATATTGTATTAATGGTATATCGCTGAACTAGAAAAGACCATTTTTGTTTAGAAAAAGAATATGAAGGAACAACTATTTTGGAAATGCACTTGTGTGATAACTATACTGCTTATGACAAGAATATGCTTCTTCTATTGTAGATATTGTTGTGCATCAGTGTGGGCTTTTGCGTCATTACCAAAAAGAGAAGACTGTTAATTGAGTTAATAGAGGGTAAACTTAATAAATATACCTTGAACTGTAGCACTGCAAGTTTTAGGAAGACAATTTTTAGATGAAATTTTTTTATATTTTAAGAGAGGTTGTGAGGGCATCTTGATGCACCCAAAGTGCAGTTATATCAATTACTATAGTAAACACTTTATATAATTTTTCTATTTGACCTTTATGCCTAGCCCAAAATCTACTGAATTGAATTAAGGCTTCTTTTGGCTTCAGTGGTCTTTGAATCAGACCCTGTATAAGCAGAATGATTGAATCGTAGAATCATAGAATAGTTTTTGTTGCAAGGGACCTTCAAAGGTCATCTAGTCCAACCCCCCTGCCATAAGCAGGGACATCTTCAACTAGATCAGGTTGCTCAGAGCCCCATCCAGCCTGGCCCGGAATGTCTCCAGGGATGGGGCATCTACCACCTCTCTGGGCAGCCTGGGCCAGTATTTTACCACGCTTATTGTAAAAAATGTCTTCCTTATGTCTAACCTGAATCTCCCCTCCTTTAATTTAAAACCATTAACCCTTGTCCTGTTGCAACAGGCCCTTGAGCTTGCCCAGGTCCCTCTGGGCCTTCAGGCATGTCAACTGCACCACTCAGCTTGGTGTCATCAAATTTTGCTGATGGTGCACTTGATCCCCATTGATGAAGATACTAAACTGTCCTAGTCCCAATACAGAACCCTGAGGGACACCACTTGTCACCGGTGTCCATCCAGATAGTGAGCCCTTGACCACTGCCCCCTGGATGCCACCATCCAGCCAATTCCTCATCCACCAAACAGTCCACCCATCAAATCCATATCTCTCCAAATTAGAGAGAAGGTTTTTGTGGGGGACAGTGTCAAAGGCTTTACAGAAGTCCAGGTAGACGACATCAGTAGTCCTTTCTTTGTCCACTGATGTAGTCACTGGCTGCTAGGTGAGTCAGGCAGGACTTGACCTTGGTGAATCTGTGCTGGCTGTTTCGAATCACCTCCCTGTCCTCCATGTGCCTTAGCATAGTTTTTAGGGGGATCTGTTCCATGATCTTCCCAGGCACAGAGGTGAGGTTGATGGGTCAGTAGTTCCCAGGGTCCTCCTTTCTACTCCTTTTCAAAACAGGTGCAATGTTGCCCTTTTTCTAGTCTCCAGGGACTTCACCTGACTGCCATGACTTCTCAAATATCATGGCAGGCTGTTCTTCCTAGCATTTAGTGGCATAAATTTTGGAGCAAGATGTATTGGTCAAGAAAGGCTATATTTTTTTCTTTTCTAACAGTATATGCAGATAAATGATTGTAGCATGTTTAAATGGTTGAAATTGATTATGGACCCGAGTTTCACTGTCATATGAGTGAGTCTATGTGCAATAGCAAGAATACATTATCGACAATATGATGTCTGCTTAAGATTTTTACACTTGTAATGTTTGAAAATCTTGGCATACTAATGGTTTTTTAAATGTAAAAGAAATATAATGTGAAAATTGAGTTAGATGCTGAAACATAATTTGCACACACCTAAGGCACAGCTTCAAATTGTAGACTATTTCATAAAAGAAGGGAAATACATAGCATGACTAGATAATGGTAAACACTTTTGATGTCCCAAATGCCCAGGTTGCATTATTTGTCTGTTTTTAAGGTGCCTGTATTTTACAGTAAGTTGTTGCAAAAAGAATAATGCTTATTCAATTGAATGCCATTCAAAAATGCCAATTATAACGGTGTAAAAAAGCTTCACATTACATTGTGATGTAGATAAATTTTTAAACTGTAGTTAGTTGAATGAATTTTCAAGTGTAATCATAAGGTAAAAGATGTGGTCAAATTCATGATATCTTTGAAAAATTGATTAATTTAAAACGTTGCTTTATTGCGGTTTGTCTTATGTCTTTACCACTTGAAAGTTTTCTTATGTGCTTGTTGCAAAGTTATGTTGAAAACTGAAAGAGAACATCTTTCTGTCTTAATTTTTTTTTATCATGCTTAAAAAACGGATATCCCTTAAAGCAGCTGGGTATTAGTTATTCTAAAAGTATATTTTAATTAATGAGGTGTTCTACTAATTTTTAAAAATAGTCTTTGTTTTCTGAAGTAATTGTTAATGGGGATCTAACTACCTCCTGTGATTTAGTACATTATGTGTTCTAACAGTAGTGGTTATTTGTAATATATTGATCTGCCTGTTTTAAAACACTGAATTGTTACTATGAAGGAGAAAAAATACTCTATTTGTATAGAAATAATTATATTAATAAATCAGAAGACGTAAGAACAGAACTGATGATTATTTTAGGTGAATACACTGAATGACAGCCATGCCCGCATGCATTCAAGCTCACACAATTTCCAGATCACCTGTAAGAGGGCACTACTTTAGTTTATTCTACGTATTGTAAAAGCTTGATCAAAATCTTATGGCTGTGTCAGGGACTGGAAGTCAAGAAAATGAAACTTTTTATTCAGATTGCTCTTTAGCAACTTTATGTTAGCACTTAATTAATTTATTTTAGATGTACTTAGAAATGCTATCCTGAATTCAACTTTCTATATGTTCTAAGAAATCCATCCACATGAATGTTCTTAGACTTAATATTTCCTTTTTAAAAAATTATATCTCATTTAATTGCCCGAAAGCTTATTGTGAAAATCTTTGGATGAAATGAAGCTCAAGTTCTTTAGGTCTTGAAATGTCACTACAAAGGGATCTAATTCAGTGCTAATGAAAAAATTATAGAAGGAATGTTTGATGTTCTGAATGCTTGTGAAGTATCTTTACCTGGCTCTTGCTGACTTCGGAGAGTTGGACTGAGTTTTCTTGGGGCCTGCTTTTCACCTCTCAGAAATGAGTGGAATGACTGCAAACAGAATTTTCAGTGGAAGCTTGGTTACGATTTCATATACAAAAGCTAACTAGTCCCTGGTGTAAGTCCTCTGTACAGTTTTCTTTGGGATACAATAACTAGAGGAGCCGACCGTATAAATTAATGGCAGTGGGATTTGGGTTGCTAGCATAGAAATTGAGGTGGGAATCCACTGACCTTTTTTGATGTTGCAGTGGAGTGATGGAGCAACCAATGGCTGCTCTTTGAAAGCATGGGAATTAGAGCTCTGAAAATCTCTCAAGCGGTCATGGAATCACAGAATCATAGAAAAGTTTGGGTTGGAACGGACCTTTATAGGTCCCTGCAATGGGCAGGGACATCTTCAACTATATCAGGTTGCTCAGAGTCCCGTCCAGCCTCGCCTTGAATGTCTCCAGGGATGGGGCATCTACCACCTCTCTGGGCAACCTGTTCCAGTGTGTCACCACCCTCATTATAAGAAATTTCCTCCTCGTGTCCAGCCTGAATCTTTCCTCTTTTAGTTTAAAACCATTACCCCTTATCCTGGTACAACAGGCCCTGCTAAAAAGTCTGTCCCATCTTTCTTATAAGCCCCTTTTAAACACTGAAAGGCCGCAATAAGGTCTCCCCAGAGCCTCCTTTTCTCCAGGCTGAACAACCCCAACTCTCTCAGCCTGTCCTCACAGCAGAGCTGTTCCAGCCCTCTCATCATTTCTGTGGCTCCTCTGGCTCCTCTCCAGCAGGTCCATGTCTTTCCTGTACTGAGGGCTCCAGAGCTGGACACAGGACTCCAGGTGGGGTCTCACCAGAGCAGAGCAGAGGGGCAGAATCACCTCCCTCCACCTGCTGGACACGATCCTTGTGATGCAGCTCAAGATATGACTGGCCTTCTGGGCTGCAAGTGCACATTGCTGGGTCATGTCCAATCTTTCATCCACCAGCACCCCCAAGTTCTTCTCTTCAGGGCTGCTCTCAATCCCTTCATCCCCCAGCCTGTGTTGTTACCAGGGGTTGCCCTGACCCAGGTGCAGGACCTTGCACTTGGCCCTGTTGAACCTCATGAGGTTCACATGAACCCACTTCTTGAGCTTGTCCAGGTCCCTCTGGATGGCATCCTGTCCCTCAGGAGTGTCAACCGCACTGTTCTGCTTGGTTTCATCTGCAAATTTGCTGAAGGTGTGCTCGATCGCACTGTCTTTGATGAAGATACTAAACAGTACTGGTCCCAATATGGAACCCTGAGAGACACTATTGGTCACCAGTGTCCATTCCGATATTGAGCCCTTGATCACTACCCTCTGGATGCCACCATCCAGCCAATTCCTCATCTACCAAACAGTCTACCCATCAAATCCATATCCCCAATTTGAAGAGAAGGATGTTGTGGGGGACAGTGTCAAAGGCTTTACAGAAGTCCAGGTAGATGACATCAGTAGCCCTTCCTTTGTCCACTGATGTAGTCACTGTGGCCACTAGGTGAGTCAGGCAGGACTTGCCCTTGGTGAATCTGTGCTGGCTGTTTCGAATCACCTCCCTATCCTCCATGTGCCTTAGCATAGCTTCTGGGAGGATCTGCTTCGTGATCTTCCCAGGTGTCTCCCAATGGGGGAGAGAATCAAAAGGGAGAAACTTGGATTGAGATAAACACAGTTTAATAAAATAACAAAATACTAATACACTACTAGTACATATTTATATATATATATATAAAATAGAAAAAAAAGGTACTCAAGGCAATTCCTTATGAACTCTGTGCACAACTGAGCAGCCAGTGCCAGCAAGCCACACCTGGTCCAAACAGCCAATCCCAGAGAGAGAAAAAGAGAGGAAAAAGGCAGAGGAGCCAAGAGGCCTCTGCAGGATGGCAAAAGGCTGAGCTAAACGTCCCGACTGAAACTCCTCCGGCTCGTTAGCAAGAGCAAGAGATAGCAGAAGAAACAACACCAGAAGATCCCGACTCCCAACTTCTTCTTAAATAATTAGCATGACACTAATGGGATGGAATACTCTCATTGACCAGTCTGGATGTCAGTCAAGCTCTGCCCCATCCATGCCCCCCTTCCTCGATGCCTCACACCTGTGGGCAGAGCGCTCAGAATGTCCTTGGCTCTCAGACCAGAGCAATTAAAAACATTAACTCTGTGCTGGGGTGTTATCTGCTTGTTCTCAAACTAAGTCGAAATAATGACCGTGCTAGCTATGAAAGGTTTCTAACTGCACAAAGAAAATTAACCCATTTTCAGTCAAACCAGCACACCAGGCACAGAGGTGAGTTTGACAGGTCAGTAGCTCCCAGGGTCCTCCTTTCTACTCTTTTTCAAAACAGGTGCGATGTTTCTTTTTTTCCAGTCTCCAGAAACTTCACCTGACTGCCATGACTTCTCAAATATCATGGAGAGTGGCTTGGCAACTACAACTGCCAGTTCCCTCAGGGCTCTGAGATGCATCTCACCAGGTCCCATAGACATATTTATGTTCAGGTTCTTCATGTGATCATGAACCTGATCTTCTCTTACAGTTGGAGGAACTTCGCTCCCCCTGTCCCTATGTTTTAGTTCTTCCACTCAAGAGGTGTGGGAAGAGAGGCTGCCAGTGAAGACTGAGGCAAAAAAGTTGTTGAGTATCTCAGCCTTCTCCTTGTCCATTGTTACCAGTTTGCCAGTCTTGGTCACCAGGGAAGTACACTTTCTTTGACCTTCCTTTTCTGGCTGACATATCTGTACAAGCCCTTCTTGTTATTCTTTGCATCCTTTGCCAAGTTCAGCTCCAGCTGCACCTCGGCCTTCCTAAGCCCATCCCTGCACAACTGGGCAGTGTCCCTGTGCTCTTCCCAGGACACCTGTCCCTGCTTCGACTGCCTGTGCATTTCCTTCTTGCCCTTTAGTTTGACCAGCAGGTCTTGAATCAGCCATGCCAGTCTCTTGCCTTTGTTTCATAATTTCTTACACCTGGGGACTGAGAGCTCTTGCACTCTGTGGAAAGCATACTTAAAGATCTGCCAGCTCTGTTCTGCTCCCTTGTCCCTGAGGGCAGTTTCCCAGGGGATCTGACTGACTAACTCCCTGAAGAGCTGGAAGCTGGCTTTCCTAAAATTCAGGGTTCTGACTTTACTCTTTGCCTGACCCCCTTCCTTCCAAACAGCAAATTCCGTAAGTGCTGGAGTTCTCCTCTGGATTCCACTTGGATATCCCTGGTGTCACATGCTCCCTGGATGCTGGGTGTTTAAATACAGGGTTGATTAGTGAAGTCAGGTTTCATCCATAGCGTTCATTGCTGACAAGCAGTTACTCTTGCTATAATTATGTGCAATTTGTCGGCAAATTAATCTAAAGTGTGTTTTGAAGAGCAATTGTGAGCTCATGTGGCTAAATCTGGAAGACTTTCAACAAAGAAATATAGAGTTACAAGTATTAAAAAACATCATAGAACTAAGGGATATGCCTGCACAACATTTGCTGTGTACTTGAGCTAGTTCTAAACTAATTTGCTTACTGCTAGTACAAATAATGGAGAACTTGCTTGGGGGCTACATGCCTAAGGATTTACCCCACTTGAGAGAGGTGGTGGATGCCCCATCCCTGGAGACATTCAAGGCCAGGCTGGACAGGGCTCTGAGCAACCTGATCTGGTTGAAGATGTCCCTGCTCATTGCAGGGGGGTTGGACTAGATGAGCTTTGAAAGTCCCTTCCAAGCCAAACTGTGATTCTATGACAATTCCTAGCCAAATTGCAGCAACTTTTGATAAGTTCATTGCCACTTTAGCTCTAGTTCTAACACTACCACAGCTAAAAAAAGTTAAAACTAGCTTTGATATGTTGAAGCCATTACTGTACTGTAGGCTAATCGTGTTCTTGCATCACATTTGATACTCCAGCTTAGGTGATTTAAAATATAACTGCCTTGCAAACTGTGCTTTTGTGAACTGAAAGTTGGTTTATTTATTCTGTCAGTATATAGTCATATTCATTTGCAGCTAAAAAATGTCAATTGTCTTTTTAATTTCACTTTCTGAATTACTGAGCAGTTAGGTTATGCTTCCATTTCATCATCATTTCTGCAGTTTCCTTTTCAGCTGTGAACACCAAAAAAACCCCAAAGACACCAAAAAACTCACCCAAGTTAAGTACGAATGTTTAAGTATCTTCATGTCAAAGATTTAAACCAGTGAAAAGAATCCATGCAAGTCGTAGTGAACTTTGAAAAGTGGGAGTGAAAACAGTAACTACTTTCACGCTGTGTCAGTACTAGATTTCTTTAAAAGTATGAATAGCAAAAAGCTCTAGTCAAACTTACTACTTCTACTAAATTTGTAGGTATATTTTTTTCAGGCAGTTACAAATATACAAATATACATACTCTGATATCTGTATTGGGAAATGAGTCCTCTGCACTCTGCTTAGGAAAGGTGCAGCTCTCAGTGATGAGGGATTTTTTTTATGAGGGAAGGTAAGGATATACAACTTCTACTATGTGCTAATAGTGACACTTTGGAGAAACTATGGTATATTTTATTATTTAGGTACGATAACATGTTAAGAAACAACAAACTTTATACTACTGTAACTTACACTGCTGGATAAAATCATGATATATAATCTGCCTTTATATTGCAATCAAAATTGCACTTGTAAAATTGTCATTGACAGTATTAATGGGGATAGCCGAAAACTGTTATCTTTTCAGTATTTATTCTTGCTATGACAACTATGATAATAATTTTTATGAAGTATTAAAAAGTGATTAGTCTGATTTTCTGTGATTATGGTAATTTGTCTTTTATTTAATTTATTGTGGAATACTGTAAGTGCTATGTGAAAAATACAGTATTTTGTTCCAGTTTTCATTATTGCTGTAATTACTTGCAATCTGAGGGGCATTTACAATACCAAATAGATATCACTTTATGGAGGAAAACTTTTTATGAGGTTTGTTAAAGAAATCTGACCTATTCATAACAGACAAATATGTGCATCTTGGTTATTAACAAAAACACTACTTAGAGTATGTATTGTCTTCTAGCTTTTAATTGTTCTTTAAAATTCAGAAAATTATTAATTTTTTCAGAGCAACTTATTTGTGCATCTTATAAACTTTCTGAAACTTTTACAGTCTTTTTCTCTAATGGGCTCTGCAGGAGTATGTGCTGCTTCATGGCAGTTCTCCAGTACTACCTGTGCCTCTAATTAAGTAGTCTAATCTAAAGCTGAGACACTCCTACACCATTGGATTATGTTAACAGAAACCCGGCATTCCCAGCGTAAAAGCACCTTGAACTAGATCCCTTTATAAAACATTACTTGCTGTCATTGATTATGTTGCATTATATTTGGTATCTTCTGTTCCAGTCATATGGGAAGCCCCATCAGGTTTATTCTTTGTTTCTATTAAAATGCACTGGAAAGTATTCCTCAGCATGGTTTTGTGCGTGTGTGTTTTAGTTGTAATTGGCAGGCAATAATAAGGTGCAACTTCAGTTGTTTCTTCAGGATAATATTGTTATATTTTACATACTCCTGTGAATTGTAATAGTTGCAGACTGATGGCTTACCCATCACGGTAGAAATTAATTATTTTCTATAGAAATACCTTATATTTCTGTAGAGGTATCTGGATGATAAGGGAATTAATTTTTAAGTATAGGTGTAGTAATAGAAGATGTTCATTTTCCAGTGTTTATCAAGGATAGAATGTAGGAGTGCTGCTTATGGATAGACTATCTTCTTTTGCCTTATGATGCAAGTATGTATGCATAATACCTTGTTTTGAAATACACTGAGTTATAAATTTTTCACTGTAGTGTTCTAAATTATTGTTGTACTGGATATATTTTTGAAATGTGTGTTAAAATATCTAGTGAAAGAGTTAAGTTGGCATGAAATAAATAATTTCTGCAATACATTTCCCCTGGTGTATTTTACATATTCATGCTTCTCTGAAATATTTTTGATAGTGATCCTCTCAAGAAATTTGACCTATTTATTTTTTTCCAGGTAGAAATTAAGTTTACTGTAGAAGAACTGTAAGTTTACTGTACAATCCCACCTTGCTTTGCTCATCTTTTTACATCTTCTTTAAAGCAGATTAAAAAGGGAAATTGAGAAGCTTACGTGTTTATCACTTTTCTGTTTCCTACCTAAAAAAAAAAGGCCAAAATTAAGGTGAAGGAAGAAGAGACAGGTTTGTTGTTGTTGGGTTTTTTTAATGTAAATATTGTCTCTATAGAGCTATAGTGGCAGGGTATGTTTTTAGTTTTCTTTTTGCACTGATAAAGTGACATTTGTCTTGAGAGGTACAGAAGTATCTTCTGGATATCATAAATTGAAAAGCCATACCCTGGAGCAATTAATCTTTTTAGCACATCAGAATATTTGTAACAATTAAGACTAGATGATTCCTGTATTTGATTATTTGTTGTCTCCTATAGTTAATCTGCAACTGCTATTTTAAGTGGGTTGCTGGAAACATTTTGGACACTCAAGACCAGCCTGTGCCATCACTGCAGTAGAAATGCCTTGGCACTGTTAGTAAAGTCTTCTGCTGTCACACCCCTTCTGGGACTGTCACCCTCTCTGTTCTGCTGGACTGCCAGCTGTCTTTTCTGGATCTTTTTGCTAGACATTTTCAATAAACATAGGTTCAGAATAACACAGTGAATGAATGATGCATGCAGATGTTAAGAAATCTTAGTAACGAAAAGGTCAGTGGACCAAACTGAGCCATCTGTCATCCTGTGGATGGCACTTTATTTATAAGGGAAGAGGTAGGAGAAGCAGAATGATCTTCTCTGTATGTTTTAAATTTTTTTCCAGAGACCGTTTGGTTATTTAAGTGAATCACTCCCAGCATAGTCAACCAGCCGCACTCTTCTTCCAGACTTACTGTGAGAAGTAGCTACTGTAAGCCTGACAGTACGTAGTTCAGAGGATGGAAGTTGTCCTGCATTAAACATTAACTTTCCATTATTCATTGTCAGATTTTTATTTGCTCAGAGAGCAATATAAATTTTGTTGTTTAATAGCGGTTGCTAATGCAACTAGCATGCATGTTAAGTGAGTTTTAAGCCTTCTGAAATAGCATTTGACTGACTGAATTATCAGGGTTGTGAATTAACCTTGCTCTGCCCTTCTTCACCTCGGCCTGCATGGTGCCATGGTGTGCCTGCTGCAGCCTGCTGCCTTTTCATCCTGTTCTCTGCATACTGTGGTACAGATCTTAACCCTTCCTCTTCATAAACATCCTATCTTTTTTGCTCCATCTTGTTATGCACTAGTTCATTACACACCATTGCCTTCAGGATTTTTTGAGAGCTTTATGAAGAAGCCAAAGTTGTTCAGGGCCTGACTTGGACAGAAGGCACAGTTTTTCTTCCCTTCTTAGGGAATATGACCCGAACTGCAAAGAAAGATTCTGCTCGTAAACAGAGGTCAGGTGTTAGAGTGTTTTATGAATGTGCGTTATGCACAAACCAAGCAAAGCTTTCATGTTCCTTCCACCACAGCTTCTCTGGTTAAAGGGTGTGTGTGTTTTGAGTCACTCAGTCAACATGAAAGGAAAGTTGTAACTGAGGCAGTGCCTAGACATGCTCTGTGGAAACCTAGGCCTTTGAAACCCAAGTGAACACTTACGGTTTAACAATTCACTGTCAAACGAAATAATTTCCAATGCTTAGGAAAGGACATCTATTCTGAGTAAACGTCACAAAGGCTGGGAATTTTTCTTGTGTGTTCCATGTTCCTCTTATCTCCCAGGGGCTGGCTCCTTCCATAAGCACTAGTACTCCTGTAAAAACATCATGCTTTTTATATTGGAAGAATTTGCCGTTTTAAAATCTGTGGGAATCAAGAAGAAGATGCAAAAGTAGTGTGCTACTATAACATATTTCAATGACCAAGCAACAGCTTTCAAGCCTGGGTTTCACAAAAACCTAGCAAGTAAGAGGCTAGGATCAGTGGCAGCCAGCGCGACACAGTGTCACGCCATTCAGAGGGTGCGTAGGTGACTTGTGTGTGTCACACCACGTGTGGAAAGGACTGAAGCAAAGTGAACCCAGGGCAGAGAGACAGAGGACAAGGGAAGTGGGTTGAGGGGCAAAGCAATGTGAGAGAGTGTTTGCGTAGTGGTAATGAGGAGGATGTGATCTCTGTGCTCCTGGCATAAGTTTACACATTTTTCTGCTCACAGCCTCATCTCAGATTTTCTATAGGAAATCTGATAACAACATGCCAATGGCTGGTACCTAAGGTCTAAGGAATACATAGCTTTGACTGCAGAGCAGCCGTAAGAGCCTTTGTTGGGCTCAGCACTGTGCAAACACCCTGTAGAATTTGCCTCTCTTATTTCAGGCATCTAACCTGAGCACAACTCACGACTTGAGAGTCCCCACACAAAGAGAAAATGAGGGAGTGAGTTTGGGCAGAGACTGAGAACTGAGCAAGTGTGGTGCAATTCAGGGCACCAAAATAAAATAAAGATATGTCTTGTGTTATTGCCTCTCAGTTCAGTGGTGGGTAAGGAAGACATAGTTGGAGCCAGGCTTTCTGGACTACTGTTTAAAACATCTTTATGTATCAGCTGAAACTTGTCAGGTCTGAACAATAAATGTTGCAGAGGCTGTGGCTGCAGTGCTTGAGCAGGCTTGAACGCTGGTGTCCTGTGAAGTGATGGCCAAGCTGGTGCAGAACGACAGGACTGGGGTCTGCAGGCTGAAAGGAGCGGGTGGGTAGCAGGGTCTGTCCTGGGGTACCCACAGAGGTGGGAGCTCCCTGCTGAAGGGGTAACAGCATGAACTTTGGTCAGTGTTCCCTTTTGTCAGTTCTGAGTGATTTGGAACAAATTTAGAGGTAGAAACCTTAAAGACACTTCTGAAAAATGGGATGGACTTCCTTCCTGTTTAAGCAGGCATCTGTTGAAATGCTGCAGCAGTATAATCAGAAGTTTAGTCACCATTTATCAGGAACAAAAATTACTGTTGAGCCTTAGGGGTTAAGACCATGATTCTGCTCTCGTTGAAATGAAGACCTTTGTCACTAGCAGTACCAGACCACGTCTTATGTGGTTATTTCTCTGGGAACTGTTACAGAGATTGTCTGAATGCACTAGTATATTTGAATAAAGAAGAAATATGAAACCAATCTTTAGATTAGCTATATATACTCGCTATTGGAGCACATAGCTAGTCAGTCCACCTGAGGTATCCAACTGTAATACAGTCCGGCAGTTTGAGCCCATCAACCGCCGGGCAAGGTGACACTTCCATTTACTTTGGGGTAGATAGGCCAAACCGGTACTCCTTCGGAAGAGCATGTTCCTTAACAAGACTGAGAGTATCTGGCCCAATGTTATAATTTAAAAAAAAATTTTTAAAAAAACAACCCACAACAAACCAAACAAACAAAACACAAAAAAAAAAAACCAAACAACAACAACCAACCAACCAACAACAACAACAAACTTTTGGCTTTGGCTGTGAGGTCTTTTAGCACTTGCAGAGACAAATAGAACAGGATGGTCAGTGAAATGATTCCTCAGTTCTAACAGTACCAGTGTTGGATTCAAGCAGTTGTTTCCTTGGATGCTTACACTCTTGAGGTATTTTTTCCTATCTCTACTACTTTAAAATCAGGAACTCCAACAGTTTCTGCTCTCTGCCACCTTGGTTTCTGCCACTCAATCAGGAAGGACAGGGCAGCAGCTGTTAACCTGCATAGATTGAGAGAATTGTTAATGTCTTCAAAAAAACGAACAACAGCAAACCAAAACAAACAAACAAACCATATTCTATATAGAGAGTCAGATTTGTGTTGGATTTTGTTTTTCTTTCTTTGCTGATGTTTTCAAATTTAGTCTGTTCCCAACTTTTGGATATTAGTGATCAGAGAGGCTCAAAACTCTTCTTCACACGACTCCAGAAAGCCACAGCGGTATGGGGATGAAATATCAAGACACAACACATAGGACTGTCCATCTCAGTCTGTGTCCTGCTAACAGCAGGGAGCTCTGCTACAGAGCACACCTTGATTTTTCTACGGCAGTGCAGGAGGGATTAAGAGCATCAACTATGCTATGCCAAATTTCTCCTTCAAGGAATTGAGGCCTTTGAGTATAACATTGGTATGCTAGATGATTCATGCAACTCAGGTAAGGGGCTGAACATCTATTTGTATGAGAGGAAAAGCAAGACTGTCTAATGGGGTGCTATTGGTATTGAGCATTTTAATGGCTACTTCCTCACCAGTTTTAGAGATTGTGAATTCTTTAAATTTTAATGCTTTAGATGTTAACAAATTTAGTTAACTTTTCAATTAGTCCCGTTGAAAAGAATAACAAAGTGTATTAGAAAAAATCAACTGCACACTAATAGTTCTGGATTGAAAAAGAAAATCCTTGATGTTTGCTACCACTGAAATCCATACTTATAAGATTTGCTTACTTTCAGAGCATTCTTAAATAGAAGGAGCATGTACCTTGTTTCACAACATCCCTGTCAGCTATATGTATGACTGTCCTGCTTGAAACCTGCATCCTCCCATCCCGCACCACAGCACACTCTTCTGGGCTGCTTGCCGCTTTGCTCGTGAGGTAGGAGGCCATAGGTTGCTTTCCAAGAGGCCAGAGTTAAGATAAGCATTGTGGTGCCTCAGGTAGCCTCAGGATTTAAGTGCAGCAAAGCCCTGCCTCCCAGGAAACCATGGACAGTGTGAAAAACTCTAGACAACAGTTTATGCCGATAGGCAAAAATCTATTTACAAAATCTGTCTACATATCTAGCTAGCTAGCTGTCAACGCCAGCCAAGGCACTTGACAAGAAGCTCATTCATCATAGCTCCAAACTCATCAAATCCCTGAGTGTGGTGTAACGACCCGTTCATCTTCCTCATCAACAGAAGAGCCTGTCCCCAGAGTAGTCTCCCAGGTTTTGCGCTGACTCTGGAACAAGATTTGGGGAAGACTAGAGCAGAATTCAACAAGAAGATTCTCCCCCTCACCCCTTGCCTTGCAACAGTGAAGGACTGAACTGAGCTCTTAGCACTACGCAGAAGGAGCTCAGTGTTTGCTTTGGTTTGAATCCAAGCTGTGACAGATAAGAAGAGCCAGATGTCAGGAACCACTAACATGGCACGTCGTCTCTCTAGGAAATTCTCTACTGGGAAAGCCCCTGGGGGAGGGCTGGAGAGTGGATGAATTTAAATGCTTAGTAAACTTCACAAAGGAAACCTCATACCACCCAAGGGTTCCTCCAGTGTACTCTGTGACTTTTGAGTTGAACATTAAGGGGACTGATGCCTTACCTGTGCCACCCGCAGAAGATTTCTGACATGGATGATGACCAGATATGTCCCATCAAAAAGTTGGAAACCTTGAGAGAAAGTGCCATACTGTCTAAAAAAGAGATGCATTGTGTTTTGTGCTTCCTTTTGTTTCCACATTCCTCAGTTTGAGAAGCAGCCCTACGTTGATGTGTTGATAGACAACCACTGAATTTCAAGCCTAGAAATGTCCTGTGTTTGATTCAAAGAACAAGGTCCACCAGGGAAATCCCCAGACTTGAAACTACAAGAGTAAATTCCATGAATGTGTGTAAAGTCTATTTTACCTTGTGGCATTAGCTTTTCCTAGGAATAATGTGGTAAAGAAGTCTACATACATGGGGAAGGGAGAGAAAACTTCCACTGAATTACTTTTGCAGCCTTGCTTCATTATTTAAAGCCTAGTATTTAAGAAGCCACTGTCTGGAGCTGTGAAGAATGCGGATGGGCTTTGCAGATAATCGAAGTTAGATTATTATTAATGAACTGTAAAGAGAAATCACCAAGACTGTGTACCTGGCATCCACAAACCTGTCAGTTTTGCTGGCAAATCCTTTTTTAAGTTCATCAGCATAGTGCTGGCCACCACAGTACTTGGTACCTTAGTAGGGATTGGACTGCTCTTATTTTAAGCCATATGATATTTACAATCTTTTCAAAGAGAAGACATTTTTAACATATCACCTTTAACTCAGCCTGTTTCTTTTTCCTTTGGATTCATCAGTGTCAAAAATGAACCTTTATTTCAAATACAAGGAATGAGTAACACTTGCTTTTTCACAGCTCTGGGGCAAAAGGAGGCAAAGAGTTCACAGTTTATTCTGATCTGCATCCCAGTTGTGACAATGACAGTCAGAGAACAGCTAGATGTCAGGCACCAAACCTCTCACAAAGATCCACTGGCCAAGGGTATGTCTCTGTGCTTTCATCCTCCCAATTTACCTACTTTGTCTCTAAGAAACAGGCACTGATTTATGCCATGTAACCACAAATCCTCCAGGATAAGCTTGGAGCCCCAAATTTTCCAAAGGTCCAGGGCCCCGTGTTTTGCTTCTGGCTAGGGGAGATCTGGCTCCTTATAGACAACCAGGCACTGGGGTGATAGTGCAGTTAGGTGTGTTTACTTGGCATTTGTGTCAAAACATTGCTGAAAGCAGCCAAAGCAGTCTATAGGACTCTTGCTCCCACCTTCTTTCTTGGTGCTACGTGCCATGTAGGTGGTGGCTGGACAAGGCTGGGCCAGGTCGGGCTGTGCAGGCAGGGAGTGACACCAAGTGACATCAGAGGAAGAGCTGGACTGTCACAGCAAAGGTGCCACTCGGTAGAGCTTCTGCTCAAGGACGTTGCGGTGAGTGACTGGCCATGGACGGCAGCATAGCACTGCAGCTTCTGTCCTTGGCAGCGGCAACTGGCAGTAGACTAAACGCACCATCACTAGAGCCCACATAATATTCATAGTAGAAATAAAATGGTGATTCACATTATTCTTGTAATATTCTATTTTGATAATTGTTTCATTACTTTTTGTTGTTATTATGTGAGCTGATTTTTTTTTTTCTCTTGGCATCATCAAACTAGCCATCTTTGGTGATATCCGGATCATATGACTGTTTGTACAAAAGCTTGTGAGGTTTCATCCATCAGAGAATAGTGACTTCCTCCTGTGGATAACAAACATGCCAGATTATGAAATATCTGGGTAGATAATGTCAACAAATTCTTGTTAGCATTATCTGGCGTCAAATGCATGAACAATGTATCGGAAACAAAGCAGTATTAGTGGTCTGGGTGCTTTTTCACATGGCTGAGCTACATGTTTCAGTACCATAAATCCATTTGAGACAATTTGATGAACTTGGTTTTAAAAAGGACAAGTCTTCAAGCAGAAAACTAGTTTACGAACACTTAAATGCTGACTCGTGCCAGTAAACTAGACTTTATGCTGTGTAAATGACCACTTCCCTGCTCCTGCTCGTGGTTTGTACCGTGGCAGGGTCCCCATCAACATCAGTGTTGCAATGGAGCTACACAGCAAGACAGAGTGAGAACATTGGCTGCTGTAAATGGTCCTGTCCCAGGTGACTAACTTCAGGGAGAAGTGGGGACACTGGATGCTTCATCTCTATTGCATCTAACTGCACGTTAGATGCCACATTTCTAAAATCATCGGGAACTTTGGTAGGGAGTGAATTTACGACTTGACCAGTGGAGAAGGTCTCAAAACAAAGGAGGGTCTGTAACATGTTACAACTTGGCCTGTGGAGCTAGAAAGGTTTTGGGAATTCTGCTACCATTTCTGCAGCATTGTGTGGGCCTACTTCTCAGCATTTCCCTGTTGGATGTCCTCTTCAGTATGTGCCTGCAGAACTGTGACACCATACAATGCTCTTTGGTCCCTTCCTACACAAGCCATCTATATCTGTACTGCACTGTGCAAGGTGGGGTCATGAATTGCCTGGGAGCTGTGATCTCCTGCTCCTGGTGGCACTCCCACCCAACCCACAGCTGGACAAGAGCACCTGGGTTATGGAAGAAAAGCTTGTGTGCATTTTGGGGGAGGTTAACATGGATTTTTTTTTTCCTTTTTTTCTAGCATTTGTTAAACTAGAGGGTAGACAGAAGGAGAACAAACTTGCTGGTGTGAAGGAAAGGGAATGCCACAGCTGGGGCATATTTCATTACAGGTTGGACAGGGTGGGTCTTTGCTGGAAAATCTGAGTAGCTGATGCCAAATCTGCTGGGCATAACCAACACATGCTTACACCTCTATTTAAAATCATTCGTGATGATATGCTAAACAGTGATCAAGGGTCAAGTGCATGATATACACAAAGACAAAGACAACACCACCCTGCAGCCAGTATGGAGAGTGACATCACCTGCCTAACTTCCCAGTTATGAAAAAACTCACCATCCCATTCCAAGCAAAATACTTGGAAAGGAACAAAGCAATCTCACTGTCAGGACAGACCTCAGCTCTGTAGATGTGAAAATAACTGCACACAGCATAACAGTAAAACTTCCCATTAATGCAGTTGGCAGCTGGCAACACGCATAACAGACCTTGGAAAGAGCAGGAGTGATTTTACAGAGTGCCTCTGGCCGCTCACTGGGAGATCAATTTGAAGAAGCTCCCATGCTTGTCTTTCCTCCCTTCTGTTATGCTCAAGGTCCTGTTTATGTGCAAAAAGAACAACTTACATGTAAGTAAAGCCAAGAATTTATTGTTAATTGAAAACTTAAGAATCTATTAATATTATTGCCAGTCCAAACCTAATTGTTATAGAAATAAGAATAATAATAATGCAGTTAAAATCTTCAATACAGGGAAAAGTGTCAAAAATAATACAATTAAAATTGTAATGCACACATGTCCTAGTTTTTTATCCATTTTCTGGGGATTATGTTGTTCTCTTCTGCTGTTCCTGAGTCTTAAAGTCAGCATCTTCAGCCTGCAGAATGACCTAGCACTGTAAATCTTCAGCTTCTGGTGTCCTTTGTTGGGAATGTTATCATGCTGGTGCTCTAGGATCTACTCAAGGTCATTTGTCTGGGTTTCCTAACATGCATTTACATTTTCCTCTTTTTTCACTGGTGTGCAGCTCCATGTTACAGCTGAATTTGCTGTATGTAGTGTGTTTCACATACGTTAGAGGATATTTTTTTTTTCTCTTTGCTACCCCTAAAACTAGTTTTATCCAGCTCCAGGTCTACATTCTCTAACTGACCACGGATGAGGAGCTATGGGGTCACCAATGCCAAGCCTGTGCCCCAGCTTTTATCATTTCAGACCTGTATTGCTCTGCATGGCATCCCGTGTCTCTACTTCTCAAGGCCTCTGCAATTGTTACCAGTCTGATATTTGTCAAACCTGAATGGCAGTAGTCATAAATATCTTATTATACATAGACTCGCTACTTGTTACTGCTGTCTATATAAAACTGCACCATACATACACCATACCTCATGCATGGTGACAAAATGAAAACTAATTACTATAGGCAGCTAGTCAGAGAAATTGCTGTCACAAGAAAAAATAAAAGAAAGGTACAGGTAGATCAAGAAAAGTTCAGGCAAAGCAAGCCTGGCAGGCCCTCATCCTGAAGCTCTGCAAACTCCCTACAAAGCTAGTGGGTTGTTGATAGCTGTGGCAATGCCAGGTTACAGACTGTGTTTCTTGTCTGCTTCTCAGAGAATGAGACTTGCTATTGTGTTGAGTCCTTCTTTATATTTTTATGATGCAGCACATCTTCTGTAAGTCCATACCTCTTGAGTGTTCACTGATAAGCTATGCAGAATTTCAAAGTTTTAGAGATCAGGAACAGCTCTTGGTTTTTTGGTTGGTTGGTTGGTTTGGTTGTGTGTTTTGTTGGTTTCGTTTTGTTTCGTTTTTTTAACTTCCCATACCATCCTGCACCAAATTAAACTTTCCGTGCATGAACACATATTTCAGGACCTTTCCGACCACTGGTACTATGCTGCCAAACTGGAGTCAAAGGTTTGAATTGATTGTGTCAAAGGCATGAGGAAATCTTGTTTGTAATATAATCCTCTCAGCACTTTAACTTTTTCATTGCAGCGGTTTGTAATACACAGGAGGTAGTAAGCAGATGAAACTTGTTTTACATGTATTCCTTTTAAAGTAGGACTTTTAAAGTAAGCTCTGTTTGGCTGAAGCCTTTAATGCCATTGTAACAGAGAGAGAGACAGAAAAGTATAGAAAGACTAATTTGATTTTAAAAGCTGCTGGGTAGGAGAAAGGAGTCTGTAGGATTGAGGTCCTGTGCAGCTACTGAAAGGAATTACCTATATTTCATTCCATGTTGAAAAGCATGAAACAAACAATCAACCCCAGAATTTGAAAACTAGGGTAGATGTTTTGTTTTGTTTTAATTTTGCATATCAAATGCTAAAGAAGAAAGAGAAGCATCTCTGTGTTTGATGATTTCAACGATGGCTGGCTGACGATGTGCAGTAAGATCCATGCCAGAACCAAAGCACTTTGGGTTTATCAGAAGTGTATGTTATGATTTACCTGAAATGGTGTTGCAAAAAGCTTTTTCACCAGAAACTTCAAACGTGTTTTTGTCTTCATTTACAGTGAAAAGCAAACACAGGATTGCCTCTGAAAGGGAAAGTGTGTTTCTCCTTTTCACCTGCCAGGAGACTTGCTTCCCCAGTCACCTCTAAGTGAAAGGGTCATAAGGATGTGATTTTTGCTAAAATGGAAATGGGCTCAGAGCTACAAGGGCTGCAGCATCTGAGCCTGTTATTTAGATCTTGTTGATATCTGAAAAGCACTAAGTTTGCTGTCAAACCCCAGAGAAAGCAGGGTTTGGCAGTTTCTCCCCGTCATCATTTACCAAGCTGCAGGAGTTCACAAGCCCAAGCTGGAGCCTCTTGTCTCAGGGGTCTGCTTCCTCCAGTAATGAAGACCATATCTAGACTGGATGGTGGAGGATGATATTGGAAAATATAATCCCAGAGCTGAATCCCAGGTGCCAGGAGGTAGTAGAGAAGAAATCTGTCTTCATCTTTTTTCCATATACATGCTTTGTGAGAGCTGTGGGCTCAGATCAGGACTCAAGGCTGTGATGGCAGATCACCCAAGAATGTCTGTGAGAGCCTCACTCCCCCGGGAGCTTCAGAAGAACCAGACACCAAACTCCCTTGGGCTTGCCTGGAGGCTGTTGAAGGCACCTGTGCATGATTAGGTAGGGAATTGCAGGGACTTTCATTTTAAGAGACAGACTTCCCCGTGGGCCAAAAATTTAGAGACTTATGAAGGTGCTTATGTTAAGCAGATTTAATTCCACCAAGGCTAAAGAGCAGCATCCTTGGAAAGCCATGTCTGATGACCTAGCCTGGAATTACAAACCCATGTCTGACTCCTACCCCAGGCAAATAGGAAGAAACCAGTAAAGAAAGAATGCACTTAGACTTTTAATTCCTTCTGTTCTTCTGGAGCGTGTACATCTGTGCTACGTGGGCACTTGAGGTGGCTGCCAGCTGTGCTGCTTTTGGCTGGGAAGTGTTGGGGCCTCTCCATGCCTCTCCTTTTCCACAGGGTTCGATCACCAGTCCAAGAAAACCTGGGTTAAAGCCCTTGTCACAAGATTGGGAGGCCTGTTGGCAGAGACACCCTTGCCGGACTTTACCAGCTGCATCACCTCTTGCCTTCCAGTCCTCTTCCATGAGGATGCCCCAAAATCTGAATGGCTGCTTGCACCACCACATGTGACCCACAGGATGTCACAACTCAGCGCCTGTGGTGTTTGTTGCTGTGAGGTTTTTCACAAGGGCCAAAGGTGTGAATGGGTTCAAAGAGGGGCTAGAGACAGTAATGGAGAATTGCTCTGTAGGTGGTACCTCCAGCTCAGGAAGCCAGGAAATGCCTGGATGCTGGAAGGTGGATGGTGGAGGAGAACTCTATAGGCATGCCCAGTGCTTTTGCCCCAATGGCGGCTGCTAGCCACTGTGGAGATTAAGAGACTGGGCCAGCAGACATTTGGGCTGGCCCAAACAAATTATTTTTTAACTTTAAATGTTCTTATGATGCTGTAAAACCTATAGCAGGGTCAGCTAGAGGGTGATTCAGTTGCCTAAATATCAGTATCTGATACCATTGGGTGTTCTGCCATCCCTTCAGCTCCTCTCCCATGAGAGCTCAGGTAAGTACCTGGGGTGTCCTGGGTGGCTAAAACGGCCCTAAGTACATATGGCTGGACTCTCACTGTTTCTGAGACCAGGTCAGAATTGCGTGAGGGAGCCCTCTTTGAACAATGGTACTTCTAAGGAGTTGGATGTTCAGGTTCTGGTGATGACGAGCCACAAGGTTTTGGGCACTGCATCATGAGGAGAGGGTAAATGCCAGTACTTCGCATTACTCTGCTTTGATATCTGGCTCTGGGTCTTTAGTCTGTTAACTCATCCCTGCACTGAAGTAACAATTGCAGACACACAAACTCCCCAGGCTGACAGGTGAAGCATTCCCCTCACTGGCAGCTAACGCAACTTCTCTCTGCAGCATCCAGCTCCTCCTGCAGCCAACGCTTTGCCCATGTCCTACAAGAAAGAGCCTCTGCCCTCTCCTGTACAACTACCAGCATTGCTTCTTCACCTCCTTTTTCCCTCCTGCCAAATGGTGCCTGTACAATTCCATATACCTGTAAATATCCACAGTTTAGAGGACCTGGAGATTTGTCAAGAAATTATCAAGACGTCTCGTGTTGGCCTGTGCCAAGAGCAGAGACTTCACAAGCACGCTTCCTTCCTCAGCCTGTTCCAGCCCTTTGTCACGATCGTCTTTAGAGAGGCCTCTTTGAGGAGTAACTAATGGAAACCTTCTCCTCTCTGGTTTTGGCTGCCTTTTCTGTGCCCTCTTCACTGAGAACACATTGTTCTCATTTTTGCTGCAGCACGCTGCAGACTGCTTTCCCATTCCTCCTTACCTCCTCCCCTCTGCAAAGATCCAGCGCAGCTTTTCAGCATCAGAAGGTATTTGATCCTACTAAATGCTGGGTCACAGAATCACAGAAAGTTAGGGATTGGAAGGGACCTCGAAAGATCATCTAGTCCAATCCCCCTGCCACAGCAGGAACACCTAGATGAGGTTACACAGGAAGGCGTCCAGGCGGGTTTTGAATGTCTCCAGAGAAGGAGAATCCACAACCTCCCTGGGCAGCCTGTTCCAGTGTTCCGTCACCCTCGCTGAGAAGAAGTTTCTTCTCAAATTTAAGTGGAACCTCTTGTGTTCCAGCTTGAACCCATTACCCCTTGTCCTATCATTGGTTGTCACCGAGAAGAGCCTGGCTCCATCCTCGTGACACCCACCCTTTACATATTTATAAACATTAATGAGGTCACCCCTCAGTCTCCTCTTCTCCGAACTAAAGAGACCCAGCTCCCTCAGCCTTTCCTCATAAGGGAGATGCTCCACTCCCTTCATCATCTTTGTGGCCCTGCGCGGGACTCTCTCCAGCAGTTCCCTGTCCTTCCTGAACTGAGGGGCCCAGAACTGGACACAATATTCCAGATGAGGTCTCACCAGGGCAGAGTAGAGGGGAAGGAGAACCTCTCGTGACCTACCAACCACCCCCTTCTAATACACCCCAGGATGCCATTGGCCTTCTTGGCCACAAGGGCACAGTGCTGGCTCATGGTCATCCTGCTGTCCACCAGGACCCCCAGGTCCCTTTCCCCTACACTGCCCTCTAATAGGTCATTCCCCAACCTATACTGGAACCTGGGGTTGTTCCTGCCCAGATGTAAGACTCTACATTTTCCCTTGTTATATTTCATTAAAGTTTTCCCTGCCCAACTCTCTAGCCTGTCCAGATCTCGCTGGATGGCAGCACAGCCCTCTGGCGTGTCAGCCACTCCTCCCAGTTTGGTGTCATCAGCAAACTTGCTGATAGTACACTCAATTCCCTCATCCAAGTCGTTGATGAATATATTGAATAGTATTGGTCCCAGAACTGACCCTTGAGGGACTCCACTAGATACAGGCCTCCAACCAGACTCCGCCCCATTGACCACGACTCTCTGGCTTCTCTCCTTCAGCCAGTTCGCAGTCCACCTCACTACCCGATCGTCCAGTCCACACTTCCTCAGTTTTGCCGTGAGGATGCTGTGGGAGACGGTGTCAAATGTCCATTTAACTATTTTCTTTTCTAGAGGAAAGAGAGACAGGGAGGTGAGCATAAAAGTTTCCCATGCATGTCAGACCTTCAAAGCTTTTAGCATAGAAGTTTCTCACATGTTAGACCTTCACTGCATTGTTTGACTGTGATTGACAGAAGCTCATCAATATTTTTGAAAAATGTGAGAGAATAAAACTAAATAAACCCCCCAAATTAAGTTTTTTCCACATTACATAAAATCTTGAAAACTTAAACTTTCATTATTTCAAGGCACAGGGTAAGAATAATTGATTTTTGGTAAATATTTGTTGCTAAACTTCTTAAAAAGCTGAAGTATCTAGTGTTCAAATTTTTCATTCTCTAACTGAAAACATATTTGTGGTAGATTGGCAAGGAAAAAAAAAACAATTTCAAAACAACTGCCCTCTTTTCTGGAATACTCCTGATCTCAAACCACCTTAAATATCTTGTCACACAACAGATGTAGTGCTAAAGAAAATAAATGGTTCTGCTTCCCCAGAGCAAGGAGAAAAGGTAAGGCAGGACAAGGTAAAGGGAAGGAATGTCGAAGATGCAGCAGAGGGGTCTGTCAGGCAGGGGACAAGCCAAGGGTCACTGCGATGGGTCAGACCCACTTGGAGAGACCGTCCCCAGCAGGCAGGGTGGATGTGACCCCTCCACCCCTTCGGAAAGAGTTCAGTAGCATTGGCGTGGTCTGCATATGCCAGCTCATCTCAGCTCTGAAGAACAGTTATTTTCAACTGGATAACTACAAACCACTCAACGAGACAGCATTTTTGGATGTAAAAGTACTTCATTTGGATTGGGAATTCAATTTAATCAGATTATAGCTTGGTTTAAAATGGGAATACTTTTCCCTTGACAATGTTACTTACTATGGTGGTTTCTTTTTTGGTGTATGTGAAACTTTCTGAATTTTAATGACAGAAAACATAACAAAACAAAAAACCAAAAAACCAAAACAAACGACCCCAAAACAACAACAACAAAAACCAACAAAGGTTTATCCTGTAAAATTAGTCTTCTTTGGTATATAGTGTTCTAATACTTCATGGTGAGTTGGGTTGGGTTTTTTTAAGTTTGTTTTTTTGGTTTCTTTGTTTGTTTTGGTGGGGTTCTTTAGTTGGTTGTTTGGTTTTTACTTACTAATTTAGTCGTATTGAAAATTAAACACCATACTGATTCCCCTACCAAGTACAAGCAGGTGTGCTCATACTTACTCTTCTCACTGCTGCAGAAGTTCTAGGCAGCGATGGTCACAGGCAGCATATGAAGAAACAATGCTAGTGCATGTGAAATCTATGGCAAAATACCCAGTGGCTTCTCTCTTTTCTTTGAGGCCCTTCTTATAATGCTTACAAGGCATTTCTTCTACCTTCCCTTCTGCCTAAATTCAATAAGAAATCTGAATTTTTGGGAACTTAAACTGACAAGATTTCAATCTCTGTCATGAGTATGTACCTCACATTAGATCTCGTATATTTTTTTCTTAGTAGATTCAGTCCAGTGCTGAACCACAAACTGAACAGACAGTTCAGGCTGTTCAGACTGAAGAAAACCAAAAAGCAAACAGCTATGTATTCAGTACTAGTTAGAAAATGAGGAGGAAGAATTCCAAAGTTCTGATGAAATCTTTATCACCTTTATGAAAAATTCTGGATTAACTGATCTCTACTTACATCTTTGTGCACAGTAACAAAGCAGGTACAAGCAGATAAACTTAATCACGGCCTGATGCAATCTGAGACACCTGAAAGCACATTAATAATTGTTCAGATCTGTAACTCATTAACCAGCTCAGACATGGCAGTCTATTTCTCAGGAGTGTGTGGGAGGTAGACTGAACATCCATACGTGTATGTGTATGCCTGTGCTCACTGGCAAAGGGCAGGAAAGGCAGCAGAAGGCAGCCAAGTATCCAGATGTTAAATTAACTTATTATTTTGCTTTCAAGAGCCCATCCTTGCTGTTCCAATCTACATGCACGCCTCTGAAGTCAATGCAAATTCTGCATCTGAAGAACTGGTTTACTCAGGTGGGATGGTGAATTTCAAGGACTGAGTTGTTGTTCAGTGAAAATTATTTCTCCAGTCTTCAGTGTCTCTGTTTTGCCTTTGCAGGGTGTGCTGGCAGACGGCAGGGGCTGCTCCTCCTGCACCGGCAGCCCGGCTCATATTTGGAGCCCCTTACCTCTTCTGCATTCCCAGGTGGCCTCTGGAGATCAATTCACAAAACAAAGACAGCAGTTGGGGGGATGTTACTTTGTCACAAAGTCAATATTTTTAAATCACTGAATGATTAAATAAGCATTGTTTCCTGCTTGTGCATTAAGGTACAATCACTTGCCAGATGAGAGATATGAGGCATATACAAAGTCTTGCACAAGCTATGGTTTGGTACCAGGAAGTACCTGTTGATGAAAGATAAGCAGCACACCAGGATGCAAATGTTATTACTCTAGTAATTTTCTAAAATAATTTTATGCTCTTCTCAGGAAACGCACTTATTCTTTGCTCAGTGTTTTATCCATGGGTAGAACTGAGCTCCCTCTCCATTTCTTATGTGCTCTCGCCCAGACTTGTAGGAACTGCTGTTGGCACCAGCCAGGATCCTTGTCTGTTCACTTGTTGCTGCCAGAGGGGGCCAGAAAGCATAACACGTGACATTTTTTACCCCTCAGGAGTCTGTGGATGCACCGATTACTTCTCTGTGTGTTACACTATGCCACAGCTAACATTTGTGACCTTCTGCAGAAAGGGTTGTTAACAGCTGTGTCCGAGCAGACAGCAATATTTCCTTGTCATATGGGTGTTTAATCTTTTCAGGTTTTTTCTTGCTGCAAATGAGCACAATCTCGGCATCTCCCCAGGGGTTCTCACCACCAGCGGGTCTTCAAAATGGCAATTAGTCAGCAGGGAAAAAAAATAGGCTGGCGATTTGTTTGTGGTTTTTTTTGTTTGGTTTGGTTTTTCGTGAGTTGTTTGTTTGTTTGTTTTGTGAAACACAATCAACAGCCTTTCACTGATTTTCTTGGGTTTTTGTGAGTTTTTTGTTTGTTTTGTGAAACACAATCAACAGCCTTTCACTGATTTTCTCCTATTGTATTTTGAGTAAAGTATTGAACCAGCAAGTTTTTTCAACCCTATCAACTATGGAGCAGAGAAACATGTTACCAAAACATGGCCATAGCCAAAGCTGGCATGGCGATGCTGCACCCTGCTGCAGGTATCTCCAGGCATCTCGGTGAGGGGCAGCATGAGGTGTCTCCCACGCTTACACCCCAGATGTGAGAAGAAGGAAGGCATTGATTTTAAAAGAGGTTAAATGAAAGGACTCTCTCAACCCAGCGGCAGCCGCCCAGGGAAGCGGTGTGATTGCAGGCTGGGCCAGACGCAGCCACCAGTGTCACCTTGGAGACCGGCTGGTAAACTCCAGGCCTCCCAAACAAGGCGGGGGCCAAGGCAGCCGGGTGTGTAAACAAGTAAAACGAGATGGACAACAAAGTTCGGCAGTGAGCCTGCGGCCTGAACCTGTAAGAACCCGTGAGTGGGGAGGCAGGTGGGACACGGCGCCGTCCCAGCCCCCCGACACCTCTCAAGTCCTGGGTGGAAACCCTGGGTGCAGGATAGCATTGCAGGTAAAGGATTTTCTCTCTTTTTTGCTAGCTCTCAGTGAGCTTCTCCAGTCAGGTGAGCTTGTGGTTCAACCAAGAGTAGGTATTTTTATATGCATATATCATGATATAAACATTTTGCAAAACATACATATATATACATATATATTCAAAATAGCAACAGTGGTAGGTAGTGCTCCGCCTGCCAGAAGGAGCTGTAAGATGCTGGGGATGGTGAAGAGGCAAAGGGAAAGCTGCTACAGAGCGGTCAGTGGGGCTGAGAAGCCAGATTTTTAAGGAGGGCTTTGGGTGATTACCAAATACTTGCACAGTTTTCAAGCTCTTAATAATTCGATGAATTAATTAGGGATAAACCAAATGCATGTAATTGGTTTAGGCTGCTTAAACTGTTCCCAGACTCAGAGATCTTCTGTTTGGGGGTGGTGCGTGGCTCATGCCTTTGGCCGGGATGGGGCCTTTTGGGAGCCTGTGAGAATCCAGGGGCTAGTGTGGGTTTCTGCCTGCCGTAGTGGTGTGTTTTTCAGGATTTACACAGGAGGATCTTGGGCTCGGCTGAAGGAGAAGTGAATGGTGCTGAGCTTAGATTAAATCTGACTCCAGTTTTAAGCCTGAGGCTTAAGAGGGATGTAAGGGATGTTGTTGCTGAGCAGCCCAAGATTCTTCTGGAAAAACTCAACCCAAAATTTCATGTTATGTACTCATTAAGAAGAAATACATTCATTTCTGTTCAGCCTGCGCAACACAACACTGCCCCTAGAAACAAACAATGCTGAGAAGGTGAGGTATTGTAATTGCTCACAGGCCAGGATGTTATGCAAAACAGAACACTCTAGCCGTCAGAGTTAAATTAACCAGCCCCTTTTTCATTTCACCTTAGGAGACAACTGATGATCTTGGAAGAGATATAAGAATTAAAAACATACGAAATTATGTTTATAACCTTTTATTAATGGTTACTAATACATAACACATTTGTAAGGTATACAGAGAACTGTCATATTCAGCAAATCCTGAGTGTATGTTTAATTGCCTCACATTATCCAAACGGGCAAAAGCTCAGACCAGGCCTGCGTGTAGTAGGGTTTATGTTTAACTGTTTTTCCATATTTCTGGAACGTATAGAAAAGATTCTCAAATGCATACTGCTGTGTGACACGGGAAGCCAGGTCATGTTTAAGAAGCTTTACTGTAATGTGTAAGTGCCCTCACTTTACAGACTTTAATTGCTGATTTTGTTGCTGATTTTGTTATTGAACATTACAGAGAATGGAGATTTGCAAAGAGCAGCAGAAATATTTACTACCGGTGTTTTTAACCGTGATACATGGGGAAAAATTGGAATACCTCTGCTTATGACATTAGTGAGGTGATTAGAGTGCTCTGTCCCACTTCAAAAGGAACACTGGAAAAAAACAGGAAAGTTCAGGAACAACAGCAGAATTATCTAACTTCTGGAAACTCAGTTTGTAGCAAGAGTCCTAAGCTGTGTCTAATTACTTAGCCAAAGAGGTTTTAAAAGGGACCTTCAAGTGTATGCATTTGGATAGACTTGTAATGGGTAGCTCTTTAGTAAAATAAAGTAAGTCAGTGTCTAATGATGGGACAAATTCAGACTAGAAACAAATAACATATTTTAGAAAAAAAATTATTCAATACTGGAACAATTTAGCCTAGAGATGGTGAGTTCTCAGCTAGAAAAGTTTGTAGGTGTATAAACTAATTTCGTATTTATTGCAGAGATAACTGAGGACTGGGCAGTTTCAGTGGCTTTTATTGAGGTACAGGAAATCATAATAGATATCATATCAGATGATCCCTCCCTAGCCTCAATTCATGAATCTCGCTGCAATGATTGTTTAAGTGTATTGCAGTATACTGGTGATGCCACCTCTGAACCCAAGGCAAAGAGCTACTGCAATCTGTGTGGTGTGTGTTTATGTAGGTTTTTGCAGCATGCAATGGCAACAAATTATGTCATCATTTATCTCTGTATTTATAGGTCTATATAAATATGTAAAAGTATAGAGGCATAATGTACAGTGCTGTGCAAGCATTATACACTCTATATATAGATGCACAGGCATTATATATTTAAAGAAGCTATAGTACATAATTATATAATGTAAATACAATTTGCACTGTGTTTATGTAACCTCACTGTATTTTACGTTCTTGCCAGCTAAACATTTACCCTTGTGGACAGAAAACTTTTTTAACTGCTTATCTCACATAGCTGTAAGGTCTTCCTGGTCACTTGTTAATGAGTTCCCAGAACTTTGCTCATTCTGGCTGAAGCAAAAGCCGAAATGGTCTCTTTTCTACCTCAATGGACTTCTACAATAAGCTAGTACTGAAACCATTTGGGGGGAAGAAAAACATTTTATTTTTCTGTTTTTTCCAAGCCCAGCTGGTCTTGTCTGAAGGGGCTGCAAAAGTCAGCACACGTGACATTGGCAGCTGCCGCAGCCAGTGCTCTGTAGGCAGGAGCAGAGTAGTTAAGATGTTTAATTCCACGTTTCTCTGAATGTTTCAATTCACACTTTTGCACGTGCAATGACAATGAGATTGGAAGTGCAACGTGCACCGATATTGCCTCACAGGGCCACCCATCTTCTTCATCTCCCCAGAACACCCTCAGCACAGCGCCAAGTGTCCTGCGAGTCATGGGCTTTGCTGTAATTCAGCCCAGCTCCTCTGTGACTCCTTCATACCTTGGTCCTGTGATGCTTTGAAGGCTGGAGAATATTTTGGGGATCTTTGTGATCTGCAGACCCAGCAGCCAGGCTGGGGAGCAGCAGTCCTGGCCCTGACCCTGCACCCAGGAGCTAGGATTCAACGTGCCCCTAAAATGTCAGTATGGGCATCAGCAGCCCTGATGCTCTCAGCACTGGGCACAAATAGTCCCTGTGAGAGAAGGAGCGATGTTCCACTAGCCCAGGCATGCTGCGCGTCCACAGGCTGGTTTTCCCACTCTTTATTCCACTTCCTCTGAGGAAAACTGGAAGGCTTATGTGACTGTTGACAGTGTCCTGAAGACCTGGGGTGCTAAATGCTATGCAAGTTTAGGGTATTTGTTCGGCAGTTGTGTTAAAATAGCGCAAGGTATCATCTGTGGGCAGGTCAGGTCTTGGGGTGGTTGCCATTGCTCGAACACGTAATGGGAGAAAGCCTTCCTCTGGAGAATTAAGACTACAGTGGAACAACAGCAGACATAAGGAAAAGGTCCTCACCCAGGACAATTTTTGCTGTCACAGGTTTACCTGTGCGCAAATGCTGACTCCAGACCTAGCCAGGCTGAGAAGGCTCGGTGGGGCTGCTGGGGTGTGGAGGCAGCAGTGTGTTTGTGTTTCACAGCGTTTCACTGTACGCACAGATTCTTACCCACACTTCTATATTTGCATCTGGGTTAATCACATGGTAGTTGGCTCAGCTCCTCTTTCAGGGTTGGTGACCCATGTTGGCCATTTCCCATGCTGATAAAAGGATATAAGGAAAAGGAAGCAGAGGGTCAAAATGAGTCCTCGTGAGAGTGTTGCCAGCACCTTGCAAGTAAGGGATTTGGCATGCTCCATATACTAAGGCAAGTTTCAGTGCTCTGTCTTGTGTATGTGAATCCATGGTGTATGAGCACTTTGGTCTTTCAGATGCCAGGCACAGCAAGGCATGACCGAGAGATGGCAATCCAGGCCAAAAGAAACCTGTCCAAAACCACCGATCCTGTGGAAAGACTTCGCCTGCGGTGTTTAGCAAGGGGATCTGCAGGCATCAAAGGACTCGGCAGGTGGGTCTAGAAAGTCAAATCCATTCTTCAGCCTGATAGTTAAAGCTGCAAGAGGCTCACAGTCTAAGCAGGGACCAACATTTAAGTTTCCTTGTTCCAGTGCAAATTCTACAGCCCACCAAGCCTAGGCTTGGGGCTTCTGTGTTTTGGGAGATAGGTCTGACCTGCTTGAAGGACAGAAGACCCTGAATCCCTCAGATGAACGTGGGTCCTTGAGACTCAGAACAACTCCTGCCAAGGAGAGAAGTGGAACATTAAACATATTACACTCTTTGGTATTTTCTGTAATTAGCTTAAGTATCTCAATACTGAGGATTTTGTGCTTCCTTTCCTTTGGGATGTGATTCCCTGTGTATAGCAGTCTGTTAGCTGCCCAGTTTATGGGAAGCATCTAGACTCCTTCAGCAGTCAGCCCAAGCTGCACCCCTAGGAAAGGGGAGCTGTATCATGCCTCGAAACCCCTCCTGGGCTCTGTTAACCCCAGACGGATCCCAGCTGAACAGGTGAAACTTCATCTGCTTTTAGATGGCTCAGTATATAATGAATAAGAAGACTCCTTCAGTTAAGGCAGCCATCACCTCATGTAACTTCAGCTGTGTCGTATTCAGACACTCAACCTAAGCACGTCATGTCTGCTATCGGTGTGGTGTTTATTGTTTGTGTGTTTGTTTGTTTGCTTTACCTCAGAAGACTGTACAAGTGGGAAATGTTATCTCAGTATGGTGCCCTTGTGCTCTGGCACTGTGCTAAGTCGCTACGGCATTCTCTAGATTTTCCTATGCATTCTCCTCAAATTGCACATTTTCCACAGAGTATTTCGGATTATGGATGATGACAACAGCAGGACCCTGGACTTCAAAGAGTTTGTGAAAGGATTAAATGATTATGCTGTGATGATAGACAAGGAAGAAGCACAAGAGATTTTCCGGATATTTGATAAAGATGGCAGTGGAACAATTGATTTTGATGAATTTCTTGTTACACTGAGAGTAAGTCTGCAGGTTTATGTTATTACTGCACTAAATGAAGAAAAAGCCTTGATTCATTATTAGCTGATCACAAAACACAGCACTTTTAGTGCTTAGTAATTAGCAAAGTCTACAGCTCTATTTAAAAAGCCAGTAACTCTTGAGAAGTTAAAATACTCTACTTCCACCTAAATATGCTAAAGGAGAAAATTACCCTAAACACCATCTCTGTGGATAAGAGAGCTAAGAAGCCAATAAATCTCTGGAATTTATTGGCAAAGCTAAGGCTCCTCACAAATATAACAGAATAGTTGCAAATAAATGAAATAAATGGATTTTTTTTAACAAATTGCCACCTTGATTTATATACCTCCATACCTATATTGCATTCCAGGTACCTGTGTGGTTCAGCCCATTAGTCTCACTTCTTTGTCCATCATTTTGTGATGCATCTCCCTATAACATGAACTAATTCAGTGGTGGCTTTCTCTAATTAGCCACAGTGTGCCTGATTTTGGTTGGAGCCTCTTTGCTCTGCTGAAGTCTAAACAATTAAGAAAGAAAATAATTGGTGCTTTGAGTGATTAGTAATTTCTTGTTAGAAAACATTTTAAATGGTAGAATAGAAAAGTGTTCCAGATAGCATTTTCTCTCTTATCGTCCATTTACTATTGTATTGATAGACAGTGAGTAATGTTGATCGCACTGCCTTTTTGGGAGATATATTGCCCTTCATTGCTCATGGACAGTGTAGACTGTCAGCAATTTGTTGTCCCAAGTGTGTTGAAATAGGTTTACTATTAACAACAGCAGTTACATGAATTTGGAAGTGGGCAAATAAATAACAGAAATAAAATTATTCTGTTAATATTTCTTTACAGCCTCCCATGTCGAATGCAAGAAAAGAGATCATCATGCAAGCATTTAGGAAGTTAGATAAGACTGGAGACGGCGTCATAACGATTGAAGACTTACGGGGAGTGTATAATGCAAAGCATCATCCCAAATACCAAAATGGAGACTGGACAGAAGATCAAGTTTTTAAGGCCTTTCTGGATAATTTTGATTCACCCTATGACAAAGATGGGAAGGTGAGTGGAACACCTAATGTCAAGCCACGAAATCACTATCTGACTCAGCATTTGACTTAAACTATTAAACGTGAGAGTGACTGCAGTGCGAAACATGCAGTTGCATCACTTTTGCGGGGGACAGTGGAATGAGTAAAATGGATGCATAACCTCCGTGTAGGCCTGTTGGCGCTTCTTGCTTATGCATTTGAAGGGAAAGGGGCTCTGCAGTAGCTGCAAGTGTAGATGTGATATTGCATTTACAGGCTTGTAGCCTAAATGCTCTACTTTCATAGGTTATTCTATTTATATCTTCAGACTAACCCACACGATTGCTGATTTGCAAGATCCACATAAACTGGAGGATTTTTCACTTTGTAGGAGAATAAATACCAGGATCCAGGTCAAAAGCAGGTTCTGTAGCACGTGAAACACTTTACAGTTAGCGCTTCTCCACTGTGTGTAATTACTGAGACATTTGATTTGGAAATCGGTCCATAATGGAGATAGATTCATCCACAGAGCCCTGGAGGGAGACTGGACTTGGGGCAGCTGCCAGCAGCCATGTATCCTTAGCAGCCACCAGCTGGGGCAGGGCTGGGAGCCCTTCCTGCCCCAGCCTTCACTCTCTTCTGGAGGTGCAAAGCCTGGGCACCTTGTGTGATGGAGTTCTTATGCATCTGCTTTGTCACCATCTCTGAGCCAAGCATGCTTTGTTTCCCCTTTTTATGTGTCTCCAAACTTCTTTGGTCTGAACTTAAATGTGTTTGACCAACTCAGAGCAATCGTGGATCTCCGCTGTTCACATGGTGACATTCCGAGTCCGAGCCGTTAATGTTAACAAGCTAGATAAGGTTTCATCAGTGCTTTGTGGGATGTCTTTTGCACTTCTGAGGTTGTACCTGGGTTTTCATGGCTACACTACACTGTTGACTCCTACTACACCCAGATCCTCCACTTGCTTTTTTTCCAACAAGCACACTCTCAGTTTGTAGGGAAGTGATGGGTTTTATTTCACTTGAGCATGACTTTGCACTTGATAGAGCTGAATTTCTTCCCTTTTTCTGTCATGTCATGGTCAGGGTTACCAGATGTATGAGCTGTCCCCTTCCTCCTCTGCAGCAGTGGTGACGTCCAGCAAACCTCAAGCAAAATGTTCCTGCTTTTTGTGCTGAGGTCATACTTGAACACATTAAATGAGTCCCCAGAATGATCCATCACAAGTTCAGTGCCTTGTACCTCATAAACACTGCAGTGTTTGAGCTTATAGAAAGGTTATTCTGAGCACTCACCTCTTGTTCGGCAATCCTGACATTAGCGCGCCCAATTGCAGTTTCTTCTGAGAACTGACTGTGACTTTCCTGTGCCTGAATCAGAGCTCACTAATGACACTGCTGTGAGCTGAACACTTAAAATGTTTTCCTCAAGGAGAAGCATCTCCTGGAAAGGTCTTCTTCACCGTGATCTTGCAGGGTGCCTCTGAAATAAGCAGGGTCAGCGAAGCTTGTAATCTGTTCCTGATGGCAGGACAGTCGACAGTGTTCAGTTCTCCCCCTTGTCATGTTTTACTTAGCTCTCAAATGCACAACGCAGCAGGAGCGAATGTTTTTCTATGTGATGTTTATTCAAAGAATGACCTGTACATTTCAAGAACTGAAGCTTCACAAGAGATATGCACAGTTTGTATCTGCTAATCTGATTTTTTTTGGATGGTCATTTAAAAAGTGATTCAAGCTCAAAATACCCATGAAAGATGTTACAAACTCTTAGGTATTTGAAATAATGTTTGCTTCTTTAAGTGACACCTATTTAGAGCAATGATATTTTCTCTCTAATGAATTGATATAAAGCTCCAGGCTGTCTCTGTGCTGCACCGGAAAACCCATCCACTTTTATTAATAATAATGCAAAGTACCAGACTATAGCATCCCTGGAAAAAAAATGCATTAAAACATTCATCTTCTTGGGCAGCACTGATTATAACTTCGGTTCCTGGTAAGGCTAGTTTACATCTGCATGCTTCATCCAAGTGTTCCTGGAGGACAAGATCTCTTATTTCTACCAAATAAGTCAACTTACACAAATTTTCAATGTCTTCTTTCTTCCTGTTGGATTCCTTTCACTAGCAACAACATGAAATAGTGGATGTTAAGTTTCCTTTAGACTACTTCTCAATGTGTTAAAAAAAAAAAATGTTCATTTTGCTATTTTAAATCCTTCTGTCTCAGGTCACAACAGAAGAATTCATGAACTACTATGCAGGAGTCAGCGCTTCCATAGACACAGATGTCTATTTTATCGTCATGATGAAGAATGCTTGGAAACTCTGATCATATGATTAAAGGAGCAAGACTTTGCTTCCACCTTTTGTAGGTTCCCATGATTAAGTGTATGCACAACGCCACACTCATTTTCCATAATAACAGCTTCCAGTAACTGTGCCAATTACAGTAAATCTGCAGAAATAATTCCCAGATGCTTTGGTAGGCTCAGCCTCAGGGGATACGAGCATAATCAGAGAGCAAATCTGCCATCTATCCACTCTGCAGATCTGTCCCGTTTCTCCTTCCATCCCTGACATGTCTTATCTTTTCTGAGACAAGCTGCTTCTTTCTTCTTAGACAACTGCAGTAGCTTCCTGTGGCTCCTGAACATATCCTCTCCTCCTGTGTTAGATACGGCTCTGTTCAACAGAGGATGCAGGAGGAGGAAACAGAAATATTCTGGAAGGGTGGTGGTCTGAGGCAAACTGTTATAAATGTGAGGAACTCTGCCCCAGGAGGGTCACGTAGCCCTCTCACCTGTAGCACTGTGGTATCTCTTGGTTTCTTTGGTCTCACTTGAGGGATGGAGCAACTGCTCAGCTTCCTGCTGTGAACACGTGAGTTCCCAGTGCCAGGAGGCTGAAGGCAGGAGGAGGGACACAGACCAGAATAAATGCAAAACCTTCTTTAAATTCCTTTTTTTCTCTCTGGCTTACAACTCAGCATACAGACATCTTTCCTGTGTGTGCCTCGTTTCAAACCTCTGTGAGCCTGCATATAGTTTTTTTCCCCCTTTTGATCTCTGCTGGTTTTTTTTCCATTTTTTTGTACTGTGAGATCATCTCACTAATATTTTTCTTTAAAGGTCATATGTGTTTTACAGTATTTCTTCTCACTGTTCCTGGAAATTTTACTGGTCTGATAGCTGTTGTGTGTACACTCCTACACCAAAAGTTGTGTATTAGTTTTTGTATTTATACGGGTTTATGAGCAAGCTATGACTTCAGGGAACTTTCTGGGAACTCCAGAACTTGTAACTATCTTGTCATTTTCTGTTTCTGATACTGAAAAAAGGATGGGAACCTGCCCTCCTGGTCACACCAGTGAGGCTGTCTTTGTCCTTTCCCAGTGCAGAGAGTGGGGAAATTGTGCACAAAGGAGACTGGGGGGGAAAAAAAAAAAAAAAAAAAAAAAGAAGAAGAAGAAGAAGAAAAAAGAAGTGGGCTGGGGGCGGGGGGGGAGGTGCTCTCCTGTTAATCCTGCCTTGATTCCTTTTCTTTTTCTCATCTTTCTGCTTCTCTCACATTGTTGTGCTGCTCTCCCAGGCTGAGATGCTGCTGCTGTAGCAAAGAGCAAATGGCTTCTGTATGGCAGCATTCGCTCTGTGTCAGGCTGGCAGCCAGGTAACAGCAGTATAGGCTTATAGATGGGACTTTCAGAAGAGCTTGACTGATAAAGCTTTATGATGAGAGTGGTGAAACACTGGCCCAGGATCCCCAGAGAGATGGTAGATGCCCCATCCCTGGAAACATTCCAGGCCAGGCTGGATGGGGCTCTGAGCAACCTGATGTAGTTGAAGGTGGCTCCGCTCATTGCAGGGGGGTTGGACTAGATGAACTTTAAAGGTGCCTTCCAACCCAAACCATTCCATGAGGTGTCACTTCTTTTTTAGCCTGGGTTGCTAACATTTCAAACACAACCGAGTGCGTGCTGCCCTGGTCCTGTGCAAATTCTGCTTTTATTTTGTCCAGCCATGATCTCAGTACAAGCAATAGCTGTTTGCAGTTCTGTATTCAGGACTGTGCAAAGTCAATTATTTGATCTGTAAGCCTCCAGAAACTTGAGTGCTGGCTGACACTGGAAACTGTTTATGGTTGCCAACAATCTTGAGTTGACTTTACTTATCATGATGCTACTGAAGTGCCAACATGCCTTATATTAAAAACAAACTTACTGTCAAAGAGTGGCTGTACGTGTGCTGGCAGCTTGAGTAAAATCCATTTATTTCTCGTTTATTAATCTGCTCCACAACAGGGTGTCGTGTTATCTCTCAGTTTCAAACAAAAAGAAAGTAATGTGAATGGACTGCAGGAATTGCAAAATGAAAAAACTATTTCCTTCTGACACATTATCTCCCGTCTTCAGACCCCACAGCGATCTGTTGAGCCGGCATTTAATCACGTGCAGTGGAAGTTTTGATCTGAATAACTGCAACCAGTTTGTCTTTTCGGTGCTAACACTTTCCAATTTTAATTAATCCTGAATGCAATATACCTTTTCAGAAGGGAGGAGGGGTACTGGAAGCAACTACGCTTTTTTAAAACCAGCAGAAGCTTTGTCACCAATGTCCAGGAGCCTCAGCTGGAGCCTGTGATGGCTGGAGAAAGCTCGGTGAAATTTCTGCACTGAGCTTGACTAACGGGGTTTTGTGCAGGGACCTGAAGGATGTGACCCAGGGGAGCTCCAGCCCTCTTATCCTGGTGGGAAGGCTCAGTGCCCACCCTGCAGGTGGGAGCTGCAGCCGATGCAGCCCCGATGCCCCCAGAGCGGCTCCTGGCTCCTCGGCTCTGCCTGTATGCAGACCTCGTTGCTCGCTGGATATGTTTCTCAGCATTGGGAGAACATTCTTCACGATGTAGCAATTTCAAAATTTTTACAGAGCGTGTTTCCAAGGGTTGGTTTCAGATTCCTTTGAAGTAGGTGGCAAAGTTTCCTTTCGCTTCCGTGGGAACAGAGTTGCTCCTGGAGCAATCTGAGTAAAAACTGGTAACTGCAGAAAAGGCATAGCACTTTCAGGAAAAAAAAAATAATCTGGGAAAGAATGACTTGTGTTTTTTTCACTTGTAATCATATGCTGTGGAACACAAATTGGAATCTGTGCTGTAAAAAATGTGATTTGATCAATATGTGTGCAAATTCATGGAACAAACACAGGCGTTGCATCAACCGCTAGATAGGAAAATCTCTACTAGATGTGCAGCCATAATGACACACTGGGCACACACACCTGAGATTCAGCCAGGGGAAGCACTTTGCTGAAGTTAAAGGCAAATTAAAGGGGTTTGAACCAGACATGAAGGAATATCAGGGCTAACAGCGGGTGCCCAGAGCTGCCCTTTAGCACTTCACTGTCCCTTCCTCCTGAGGCTGCTGCATTGTGTTCTGGGAGAGCCAAAACTGAAGCTCAAGCACCCATGTTCAGCTGCAGGCTGCTGTGTGCTGGTTACAGACCCAGCAGATGCTGGAGATAGGTGGTGATGCAGGCTGTCCTGCCAGTCTGTGGTTGCACAGCGCACATGGCAGATGCTGGGAGATAGGTGGCAATGCACACGATTGTATCTGGCACTAGCATCAAGATTGTCAGATCTTGGTCGGTGCTTCATGTTCAAAGAACTATCTCTTTTTTTTTCTGATTGTGCAACAGACACTAAACAGGATGGCATAAACCATAGGAACATCTGAGTCTGCAGAGCTGTGGGCCAATGCCAGAGGAGAAGGTCTTGCCTGCACCTCGAGCTCCAGCCTGCCCTGTGGCACAGCGCCTTGTCAGGGCTGATCTCTGCCAGGCAGTGCCCAAAGTGTGCTTCAAAAATACTGGTGGCACCCTGCGATCCCCCACAGAGGGAAAAGACTCCCTTATGCCTCCTCCAAACTCTGCTCTGACATCTACCTGAGCCACCAGTGCATCGCTGTGACTGCCTCTCAGAAAAAGAGCACAAGGCATGGGGGCAGAGGGGCAGGGGACAGCCTCTCCCTCCAGCATGTTGCCTGGGGAAAGGTGGCAATTCTGCAGCATCCTTCACTGCATTTTAGTTTTGCCCCTTGTGTGCCTTTGTGGCTTCATGTTTTTGTCCTGGAGGGGAAATTTTTGGTTCAATATGGTCCAGAACAGTTGTTTGGCTCATGTTCTCTCCCACAGCATAGAATTCTGGTTCAAGCAACTGAGTTTTCCTGCAAGCCCTGCTCACTGGCATATATTACTGAAATGAGACCACAAGGTATATTCACTGATCTGGTTAATTTTGTTGGTCTCCTGGCACAAAGCTGCCTCGGTGGAGGCAGATGGAAGCAGCTGAGGTTTTTGCAGGTGAAACCACCTGCACACATCGCAGGTTACGTAACAGCTTGTACACGGTGCTGCCTCAGACCTCTGTGGCCACCCAGAGCCAGGATCCCAACCTCTGTGGCCACTGGCTGGCCGAAGCAGCAAGCCTGGTGATTTTGGTTATTTTTGCCTGCCAGCTCCTGTCCTTCACACCCAGAGCCGCAGCAGCAGCATGCTCCGCTTTCCTTGCTGAAACGGATAACGCCAAGAGCAACCCGCTGCTGTCGGTGCCTGGCAACTTCCTATGACTTTAGCTGTGGTTATAGCCCTTCCCATTTCTCTAGAATTCCTTTCTCATGACCAGCTCAGGAGGAAGAGATGAGCAGAAAGTGGGTTTCCTAGTGAGCTGTACTTAACACCAAGTCCTCAGGTGGCTGAGAGCAGCCTTGTTGTTTGAAGCAGCCTTGATATTTGGGAAAACCCCCAGCCACAGTGGTTCGCCCCAGCTGAGTTTGAAGTCTCCATGATCTCAAAACAAACCTTGGTTTTGGCTCTAGCACCTCTCCTGCTCCAGGACAGCAAAGGCTGCAGCAGGCAGGAGCACTGCAAGGGGCAAAAGCTTCAGTTTGCTGGCTTGCGGTCGGCCCCAGGTGCGGCAGCCCTCTCCCTGCCAAAACCTGGACCCAGGCTTCCTCCTGGCTTTCAGCGTTGATGCTGATCTCAATGCAAGCTGCAGCTGAAGAATGGGGATAGGATCCAGACTTTTCGAACATATTGGGAAGCAGGAAAAAAGAGAAAGAAAGGAAGTGCAGTGCTTTGTGAAAGTTAACTCAAGCCCAGTTTTCTGTGGGAAAGCAGAGATTGTGGTAATATGTGAGCAGCGTTTGTTTTCCGGGGATAAATCTGATTTTTTTGGTTGTTGAAAACATTATAGTTTTACCAAAAGCTGCATTTTTTATTCTTTACTTTCAATTGATACTTTAACATTCAAAATGTACTTTGTTGCAGTTTATTTGTTTGGTTTAGTTTATGTACATTTTCTGGGGAAAAAAAAAAAAAAAGCAGATTGCTTTAGAGAAACTCTGACTTTGTGGCCTAGATTTATTCCTTTAGATATTTCCATCAATGTAGTTCTACTTAGTTTCTCATTTTCTTTTGCTTGACTAACCTTTGGGGCCTTTAACATTCATTTAATGATGATGCTAATGTTGGACTAATCTAATTTCATTGTGACATCTAAGTTATGTGACAACAACCAGAATAACTTTTCTTATAGTAATTTTTCAAGGACATAGCAAGAAGCAATGCAAGAAACTCAACCCATTTACCTCAGTGTCATTGGACCAATAGCTGTGTGAGATCTTGCTGCAGCAACACATGGTAATGTCAGATTAGGACAGTGTGACCTAAAAATCAGACTCCTCTGGAAGATGCAAAAGAATTATTTGCAAAATATGGAGATGTGTTACATAAATATCTTGCTTCGAGCCACAGTATGTAGCCATCACATATATTAAACACTGTTTTTCTCATTCCTAGATTACAAAAGATGAATTTTTGAACTACTACTCTGGAGTTAGTGCTTCTGTGGACAGTGATGCCTACTTCATTTTAATGATGAAGAAATCCTGGAAACTCTGACTTCTGCTTACATTTGCCCCAGCTTCTTTGGGATCAGAGACTACAAAGAAGTGAAGCACTGTGTAGTTTGTTGCGGGTTTATTTTCTTTTTTCAGACAGTTCCTGTCGGAACAACATTTTCAGTGCTGCAAGTTTTGATGACACCAACAAGTGTCCCAGAACTGGACTCTGACATGTGGCCTCATGTTTCAACAGGTGGCACTTAAAAGCCGAGGAACAGCCAGGCGTGCTGAAATCTGGGGTTACCGAGTGAGCAAAGGGATGAGATAGTCGGTATAAATTAGCAACTACATTTCCTGGCACCATCAGTTGTTTTCTTTTGTGTCTGTACATTAGATTTGTTTTGCCAATGTCCTGTTACTCACAGGATTGCTAATTTGGGAGGCTTCATGAGCCAACCAATAAGGAACTGTTTGACCCTAAAATAATTCTTCACAGAGATGGTATGTCTCTTTCGTGTTACATCATCCACAACCAAAGAGATAAATAGCTTGAGCCAAAAACATATTAACTAAAAAACAGCTGCTGTTCACGCCAGGGTTGCAGCACTGCAGCACTGCTGTACAAATTCAGACCTTTAAGTCAATAAACACTTTTACTAAGAAGCCTAATAGGGGCTGAACTCCTGCTCTGCAGAAATACCCTGCCAGCATCACCAGGTCTGCTCCTGCCAGAAGGGATGGCTTTGTGGTCAGCTTGTGCCTGCCTAAAACTGCTCTGCATTCAGCTTTCTGCCACCCCACTGACACACACATATTTTTTGTGTGTTTTATCAGCCTGTCTAATGAACGTGCACAAGAGGAGATTTGGTAAACAAACTAATAAATTCAGCAGGGGACAAGTATCGCCTTGAGAGGTAATTAACATTTTTCAGCATCATTAAAATTAGACTGTGACTCAGTGTTATAACTGACAAAAGACATTTTATTTAGCGCTTGTGTGCCACTAGGAGATGTTTGCATAGTGCAAATGAGCTGCACATATATGAGGGGAGAAACAAAGATGGGAGAGCGGCTGTGTTGTACCACAAGTGCAGAAGAGGCAGCAGAGCCTGGTGGCTATGTGCAGAAAGAGGAGCACACAGCTCCAGGCACAGTGTCATAAAGCAGCTGCCTAGAAACCAAGGTCACCGAGCTTTTTGTGTGTGTGCAGCTGAGTATGAGCACAGGAGGCAGAAAGTGCGGAGGAGGAAGGTTACGCTGAACTAAAGAAGATGCATGGAGAATGTGAAAGCTGTGCTATAACCCTGTGTGGGTGTTGAGTTAGATGGGAATTTGTGAACAGCTATGGGGGAAACTCTCTTGTAGATTCAGGAAACTACTCGGTCCTGACCCAGTGAAGTGTTGTTGAGACATAGTTGTGGCTGTCTCTTCATATATGTACTATGCATCTAAAAGCTGGCCATGGACCATAAATGCTTGTGGACCGTCTTATTTTCGTGCATATTTGGATTTCTTTTTTTCCAAAAGGAAGCTGAAAGTTGGTAGATTTGTATGCAACAACTGAAATTATGTTGATGGCTATAAAATCACATATAACATTCAAGTGTGCTGACACTAAGACTGTTCAAATATTGGTACTCAGCACCTGCAAAATAGTCAGCGACCAATTTTTCCAAAAGATTTAGCTCCCACAGTTCAGGTTGGATTGTTAAAGCTGAAGCTGCTAGCCTCTGTATGCTTCAGAGCAGCCTAATACCCAAACACAGTGATCTCAGTGGAGCTTAGGACTTCCAAAAGTTCAGCCTGACAGGACCTGACTGAACACTACTGCAATGACCCAGTTACTGGCATTGGCTTGGTAGCAGTTGGATGTAGTTCAATAAACAGGTTTTATAGCCAAGTCTGGGATCCAGGGTCCTTCAGAAACCTTAATGTTAACCTTTAACCCTCCTTGATTTGGTTGCTCTCCTGGAAAGATACTTTTCTGGGTAGTCTTCATAATGTGCCAGGTGCACATGGGGAATAAAGTAACCCCCATGTCTGGCATGAGTTAGCTTATATCCTCCACTAAGAAAAGCTACATTGGGACGAACATAATTAACAGAAGGCTGCTTTGTTTTCTATCAGTTGCGTATTTGTCAGCATTCAGCAGTGTATTATGAAGTGCCATCTCTGAGGACACAGTATATACAGGACTTTGCCTTACTGTATGCATACCTACACTATCGCAAGCCTGAGATTTTCTGGTGGTCTTGGTGTGGACTCACAACCACCCACAGGGGCTTGAGCAAAACTGTTGGCTTGCCTGAGCAAGTACAAATAATTGACAGGAAATCAGCTTCACCTCTCTGGTCCCCAGAGATGTCACCTGCCTGTTTTCTGGATAACAAGGGCTGGATGGCAATTAGAGTCTGTCCAATCTGCTCTGGTGAACCTGCTTTAGCAGGTGGGTTGGACTAGATGATCTCCAGAGGTCTTTTCCAACCCCAACCATTATGTGATTCTATGATTTTGTGATTCTGTGGAGTCAGAGTGAACAAAGGCATGTCCAGTCCAAAACATAGGGACTGGAGTTGCAGAGAGGCTTCCCTGGCTCACAGGGTGCAGGCGATGAAGGAAGAGTGATGCTTGCTGTTATCCTGCAGTGTTTTCAGACCTCTGAGCTGTCTGGATTTATTTGGGATTTATCCTGCTTGAAGCTAGGTAGAACCCATGGAGTTATCCTAATTCTAGTGGGGGCAGAATAAGTCCTGTCATGATAGATGTGTTTTAGAAGACTGAACAGCATAAATAGGTCACACAAATAGCCATGTCCTTTTAATACAGTAAAAACATTATAAAACCAAGATTACATGCCATCTATTTAAATAAGATATAAGACATAGAAAACAGAATGGATGTTTAAACATTAGCAGCTATGCAAAAATATGAGTACTGCATAGGAAAAATATAACTATTTCAGAACGATTAAAGTAAATAAACATCAGGTTTCCAATACTTTTCCTGTATTAAAGAGCAAACATAAGTTTTCTACTACATTTCCTGTATTAAAGAGTAGTATATCTTCCTCAACAAGCAGAAAGACTATTACAAATGGGTACCTTACTGCTTAAATAGTGCAAATAGACCTTTTTGATATCCCTTTTCATCCTTAAAAATGTGTGTATGAGTTCGAAACAATCATAGCACACACTGTACAGGATTCCTCTGGTGTGCTTTTGCTTCTTCCTCTATCCCCCTTTTGTTTGTCACTGTGTTACTGGAAGATGATGTTTTTCCAGCACCGTCTGTGTCTACAGTCGCACTGTGCGAGTCAGCACAGTGTGAGCATTAACAGCAGCTCTTTTTTTAAAAAAATACATGCATTATAAAGCAAATAAATGTCCAGGACTTTCATAATTTTTCTGCTGCATTAATCAATTTTTGATTTGGTGAGAAACAGCAATAAAAGCCATGCTATAAAATGTCACTGGAAAGCCTTGAGCCAAATTCTCGTTCCATTTGCACGCAGGGACCGCAAGGTTGTCACAATTTGAAGGTTTTCCCTGGTGTCGGGTGGAGGTGGATAAGATGGACTGCTGTCTCAGGAGTGTTGTTTTTCTCCAGCAGGCTACATCAAATACAGCAACATCTCAGTGATTATTACCAGTCACAACAAATTTGAGCAGCTCTGAGGATGAGATAGGATTCTTTTCACCCTTAGACTCTGGGAACAGGAATACATTTCAATAAAGGGAATTTTCAAGCAGCTGGAGGAACTGAGACTGCACAGCAAGGTGAACCCCAATCCCAGAGCGCAGCGAAGTGGTTTGGATTTCCCATGGCCCCACCACGGGGCTGTCGTGCAACCATGTGGCTGTAGCAGCTTTATCTCCAAGCACATGCTCTGTAATGTGCAGCATCCCAGAGGGAATAAGTGGTTCAGCCATCTCCATGTGGCAGCACAGGGGGAGCCCCTTAGAGCTGGGCACAGAGTCCAGAGAAAGGTCAATGGGAAGGGACAGGATGCCTTCCTCTGTCATAATGTGGGGAAAAAAAAAAAAAAAAGAAAAAAAAAAAAAGAAGCTACTTCCAGGAAATTTACAAACTACTTTAAAAAAGTCGTACGGTTCTTCTGATCATTGGCAGGATCCACGATATTCGATTCATCTTCCTAGGTCTGATGTTGTGTGGGAAAACTGCCTGGCCAAACTCAAAGTATTCTCATGCAGCCACAACTATTGGGAATAATGCAAGTAAACACACATTGCCCACTCAGCCCTTCTGTCCTTGAAAGAACTTGCATGCTGCACTGTATCTTGCATAAGAGCTGCAGAAAAAGACATCATCATGCATCTTACAGCCCCAATTCACTTTGTAGGAAGAGACAGGACTTTGTTTTTCATCAGTTTTGTTTTGTTTTCTTAGCTAAACATTGCTACTACATGAAATACTGAAGATATTCACTATATAGCAATAGCAGAAGTACCTGCGGATCCTAAAATTGGCTCGGGGGCAGATCTTCACCAAGAGCAAAAAGTAGTGGCAGGGTTTTGCTTTATTTTAGTCTCTCTCAAAACAAAAACAAATACAGTCTGAGAAAACTTCTTCTGAAAGTGAGACCATGTGCCCTTTTTCCTGGGGGCTTAGCAAACTCCCTTCGTGGTGACCAAGTGCCTGAATCCTCAGGCTACTAATGCTTGATAGCAACAATCATTTACTGACATTTTGCAAACTTTCGGACTTCCACTGACTGCAAAGGAATTAATCTTGACCTACCGCTGTTTAGAAGATAATAGATTCTATTTAACTTGAATTCGTTGCTGTATTTCTTGCTTAGGCATTAACAGGAGCTTAATTCTGCATCCAAGAGGTTAACAGAAGCGTTTACTAACTTTTACAAGTAATGCTGTGATCCTCAGCTGGGAAGTGCAGTGTCATTGCTCTGGATTAATCAGATCTGGAGATTGAAGTCAGGTTGAATTGATTTTCATTTCTCCTGCAGTGGAGATCGCTACTGGTATATTGAGAGCTTGAGGTTAGGCCGCTTATCACTGAAGGGTGGGAGAACCCACTTCCTTGCAGGTATGGCCTTGCACTGTGAGCAGGGTGCAATGGTGGAGGTGGGAACCCACAGACACAGGACATAAGAGAACAGAAGGGGTCAACGTCCTGCCTGTGTTCAAGAAAAAATGCTACGTTGTCATTCTCGTAAGGTTTACTGAATTTTGTAGAAGCTAGACATTGTGACATAGGCTTCCTCATTGTTCAGCGACCTCATTTCACCAGTTGGTAGCATTTGGGATATGGTGTTACCATTTAGGGGCTCTGGTCCAGGCTGGCCATAGGGATCTGGGGAAGGAGCAGAAGAACCGTTGAAACCATCATTGTGCAGGGGCACCCCACTGCTGTGGCACACCTCGTATGTGCTGGAGCCGTGGTTTCCTTCAGTGACTGCAGTCTGGCTCGTGCCCAGGAGCCTGTGCAGGGCTTGACTTGGCCAGATTCCTCCATAAGTCACAGACAGGTTTGGGTTGCTTTTGTCTGTCATCTCAGGGATCACCTTCAGGTCTGATCCACTCCTGGATTTTTCTGGAAGGTTTGTCTCTGGAGCATTTGACGGCTGCAGAAAACTTTCCTGTTCAGTTTTTTCTTGAATGTCATCCACTTTATGGATATGAACATAACCAAAATTCTCTGGGTTAAAGCTTATATCAAAATTCTGCATGGCAAAGGGAACAGTACGGTCAGTTAGTAGTGGGTACTAGCTTAACAGAAAAGGTACTTTGATAATTCATTTGACTTTAGAAGGGTATTTATCTTTAACTCCGAAAGTAACCCTGAGCAGGCTGAACAATAGATTAGCAGAGAATAAACTATTACATGGCTTAAAATCCTTTTCCATATTAATCTGAATCTATCCAGCGGCCTGCTGAAGCCAGCACCACTGGAGAGTGTTTTACCTCTACACAGTGCGGTGGGAACCGGTGCTTCAGAGACTTTTCTGAGCCACACATCTATTGCACAATTGCTATTTTACAGGAATGAGTGTGCCAAGCCAGGCAGTTCCTTTAAGTTTTACCTTCCTAATTTAACAGTTAGGAAAGTAAAAGTTTGTCATGACTTCCTGAAACACATGAAGAATACCTGCACTTGGGGGGCCTGGGTGGTGGGAAAGTGTTCTTAGACCTCTTGTTAAGAACATGCTAATAATGTACCAACAGGAGACAACAGCACTGATGAGTGTCTTGGTGAAAAAGTACACTAGACACATAGTTTTAAGGCAGCGGGTTAATTCCACACCTTACAGTGTGTAACATTTGTCCATCTGCCTTTCACCTGGCAGAGCAGTTCATGTGCTGTACATGGGTGTCACCAGAGATGTTTGCAAAGTTTCATAGAATCCTCTAAGTGTCTTGGTTGGAAAGCACCTCTGGTGTCCAACTGATCCAAACTTCTGCTGAAGCAGGACCTGAATTGGGTTATACAGGGCCCTATCAAGCCAAACCTTGAACGTTTCCAGCAAGGGAGAACCTAACTTTTCTCTGGGCAATCCACTCAATGTTTAATTGTTCTCACGGAGGAAGATTTTTTTCTTATACCCAGATAAAGTTTGCCCTGAAGCATCACATGCCTGTTGTCTCTGGTCCTATCACCATGCAACCTTGTGAGGAGAGCACCTTCCCCTTCCCTCTACCTGCACTTCAGGTATTGGAAGGTTGTGATTTGTACTCCCCTCCCCAAGCTTCCTCTTTCCTGTAAACAAACTCAATTTTCTCAGCCTTTCTTCATATGTAATTTCTTAGCCTTTGTAATTACTTTGCATAATTCAAAGCTCAGGCACTAGCTGAATTGTTGGTTATTTCCATGCCCTCGACTAGCATCTGCCTGTGCAGATGTGGGCTGTCTTCAGTGAAACGTAGAAGTCATTTCTGAAAGATGTCCCAGTTCATGCAGCATTTACTGTCTGTCATGAGTGTTAGATTTGTTCCCAATAGCCATACTCAGGTGAAAGTGACAGTGGAAGTACATACATTTTTTGGCTTCTTGCACAGTTGCTCCAGCGTTTTTTTATGGTCGGGAAGGTTTGGCCACACAGCAAGCTTGATCCTGAAAGAGCAATAGTAGAGAAAAAGCAGTTGGTTAAACAACAGCAAAAGACAGACATGTTGAGGTATCAGAGGTTTGCATTGCATCGTTTATACTAATTCTCACAAAGCCTTAGAACTGGCTTGCATTACCCAGAATATCAATGAAGAAGTATCAGAATAAAACACAGACAGGAGGAGAAGAGGAGTTGTAAAGGTCACTGAATAGTCATTGCTCCTTTGAGAGCACAAATTGTCAGTTAGAAGAAGAATCTTCACCAAGTACTGGAAAAGCGGCAAGTTGTGCTGGCAAAGACGTCATTTGCACCTAGCTGTGTTAACTGGGTTTTGCATGATGAAAACAATTTCTGCAAGTGAAAAAAGGTGCTGTGGTTTAAGTGCAAATTTGCTGATATTTGTCTCTGCATGTTCATATTAGTCAAAGAACTGCCTATTGTCCCACTCCTTGGCCAGCTACCTGTGCTTCAAATATCTGTATTGTAGCTTTGTCCCACAGGTCTCATTTTCCTGCCTTAATTAGAAAAGTTCTCATGTTGTGTGGCTGGAAACTCTCAGCTATGATGCATCTAGAGATTATTGCCTGGCTGACATTCAACGTTGCAGTGATATAAATACAGCTATAGATGTATATAAATCTACATTTTATTTTATGTATCTGTATATGTGGGTATATATACACACATGTAAAAACTACTTTTTAAAAGGGAAATCTCTAGGTTCAAAAGCTTTCACTATCTAAAAGCCTGTTTTTTCAGCAGTTTTATGTACACAGAATTTCTAGCAAAGCTAAAGAACTGCAGGTGCTCAGCAACAGTAAAAAGCAAGAGGTAGAAATCTCAAGCCACATCTATACTTTCAGATAAAATAGCACCAGGGAGCATTCCCTGGCAGAAGACTCAGCTGTTTGAAATGTTTAATTATTAAAATTGTTTTGGGCATGGTTTCACTGGGGCGAACTAACACATTCCCAGGCAATCCTCATGTATAATTCAGGTGTTGGCACAGCCCAAATGTTGTTCCCAAAAAGCAACTCGCATGCAGCCATCTCTCTGGACGTTAGTGGAGCTGGATGTCATGGATGGGCTGCTCTGAATGTCACCAAACAGCCCTGGGCATTCTGCCTTGTGAGGAGTTCGGCTCCTACAGTTAAACTTGGGACTTTTTCACTTCAGATGCTGTTTTTGCCAAATTATCTATATATCTTTTCATTTTCTTCAGCTTGTCAACTGTCTATTCTAGCCATGTATTTTAAAATATATTTACAGCTACCCATCTACTGCTTTGTAGCCAACATATGAGAAGAAACCAATGCAAACAAAGGAGTGCCTGTGTAACAAATGTAGGTACAGTCCTACCTCTGCTGTGACTGTTTTGGTGGCGATGCAGAGCCTGGTTTTGCCACACAGCTGGATGTGGACCAGGCTAGGCTGGTGGCTGATGCCATCAAGCCTTTGCTGCAGAGAGCTCTGCCTTGCTGCTTCCGAAAGTGCTGCAGAGTGAGCAGCCTGCTGACGCAAACAATGAAAGGGAAAGAGGCAACCTCCCCAGTACACTGTTTCCACACCTCTTGGGACTTAACTAAAAGCCACAGGTTGCTTTCTTTTCTGGATTGTGTCTGAAGCTTTTGAGTCAATGTCGCCTCTAGTATTTCATGGTGACTGCAGCTCCCCAAAGGTCCCAGTGTTTCGAGACCAAGACTAAAGTCTGCTTGAATTGGCAGGTCAGTTTCTGCCTGCCAACACGCTTTCTTGTATTACCCACTTCTACTCTTTGCCTGCCTTGGGCTTCATATAGAGGACCAGAGATGGGAAGAGAATAGTTCACAAGTATAACAAAGAAAACAGTAAGACTGTCAATTCTGTCAGAACAGAACTGGCTTCCAGCACTTTTTCTGATAGTAAGAGACTTAAATTACCTGTTTTCCCAAACAGTTCCAATCAGGACAATCATGACAACAGACAGCATGAATCCCAGGATGGAGAGTATAACCAGAACCACGTTACTGTCTAAAGAAAAACAAGGAACATCAGGCAATGCATGTAAATACCTCGCTTTTAAGCCACTGTAACCCTAATGTCTCTTCAGACAATAAATTAGGAATTAATGACAAATGTTGCACTTTTCTATCATTGGACCGATGCAGTGTTGCATTTCTCCTGCCTCCACTTGCTGTGTCCTTAAAGCAGCACCGAAGTGACTTAGAACACATCTAATACCAAAATTCCCCCGGGGAATGAAGGGACCCCAAGGACCAGAAGGATTATTCATGTTTACAAGTGCAATGGTGAGGTTTTATCCTATATAGCATTTGTGTTTCAAGTGCCAGGTTTGCATGCAAATCCAGGGCCCTGAAATGTGTCTTATTTCACTGCTCTTTGTGCCTTACCTGAAACCCTCAGTGTAAGCTGGTCCTTCTCCCTACACATCAGTTGGCAACAAGGAGTGAGTCAGCCTCCACCTCCCTTTGCACACCCCTCGTGCCCTTACAGCAGCATTTAATCTGATTTTATTGCTCTTGAGTGAGATTAAACTTCATGGGAAGAGCCAGCCCCAGAACAGAGCAATACAGCCATTTTCTGGGTCATTTCCTCTGGGCTTCCCAGTGCCCATGAGGGCTGACCCTGCTGTGGCCGTGGGCTCTTCCCTCCTCAATGCTTTTGTCACAGCTGCTGCTGGGGTTGGCCAGGGAGTCGAGGGCTCCTATCTCTGCTTTCTTCTAGGTAGAAAGAAGTGGTTTCTGCCCTTACAGCTCTCCGCGAAGTTCTGCTCCCTTGTGGTCCTGAAGCTCTTGGAAGCACTCCATTCGCTCCACGTGCCCTTAAAAAAATCTCCATTGGGTTGCGAACGTACTTTCACCTCATATGATGCATCATTTTCGAGGTTTTTCCCCAGTAATTTTACCTGAAGGTATGGTGACTCTATTGTCTAAACACACACAAAAAATACAATTATTTTTCTAGAAGACACAGGAAAATAATATTTTATTTTCAGTAAAATGCATGAGATCAGGTGCATCCCAGCAGTACTGTGCTGTTTATTCCTTCTCTTTGCTTATGATGACCTGTAGGTGGTGATCACAGTGTCAGTCGAGTTTAGCAGCTAGGTAGTCCAGGCAACATTGGGAAGAGAGACTAACTCTGGGTAAAAGCTCTTTGGGAAACAGCTGGAAGTATTAACTGTGCTTTGCTGCTGTTAACAACACAGTGGGTAACATATACTTCTCTGGGAAGGCCCAGAAGAGAGAGAGGAAGAAATATATTTGTGTGGCACAAAAAGACAGCTTCTGAAAGAGCAGTTACAGGAAAGAAGCTGAAATCCCACAGTCCAGCTCTGGCGTTCTTTATCTGTATGTATTTGGTTGTCTGAATAATTTTTTTTTTGTAGTTACAGTTCTCCTGTGCTCCCTCTGTAAAAATCAGGTATAGTCCATGCTTTCAAACCCCCTCCATCTGGACCAGTGTTTGCAAGGCTGCTTTCATGACAGGGGACACTGAGGTCCCAGCAGCTGTGCAGCCCAGACCAGATGCAGCTCACAGGCAGCTGCAGCCCAAAACATGCTCTGGGGGTGGGAGAGCTGCTGGGCTGTACCTGAAGCCTGGAGAGGGTCAATGAAAAAGGGACATGAAGAAACTGTCGCTAATTTTAAAAAAGAGGTCATATGATTTACTGACTGATGAACACAGAAAATAAGTGCAAAGAGCAAGCCATCCAAGCACTGAGGATGGCTCTGTTTCTCTATTAACCTTATGTCTTCTCTTCCCACTGCAAACCCCAAATGAATGAAACTTCATTAGCCCAGAGAAGTGTCTAGCAGACACGGGTGTTGTCAGTCTGGAATTGTTTCGACTGATGAAATTTCCAAATGCCAAATATTGCACCTTCCTGAGTTTTCAGCTGGAGAACTGTAAAAATGCAGATTTGAGGGTTTTTACACGATACTGGGATTTCTGATAACGTTACATTTCAGAAATTAGTGTAAACTCACCAATACATCATCACTTACCTCCCAAGTGCCTTCTTCCTGCCGATAGGCTATTTGATGTATCAATTTGTCCTGTAAGTATTTCTTCCATGAGTGTGGTGTGCTATAATGAATGAGATATTCATTTGCCTCCTTTTGGTATGTGACATTTACATTGAATGGTACTTCAGGCTTAACTGCAAATGATAACAAATCAGGATATAACAGGAATAGAATAATGTTACTACAAAATAAACAGGTTTTTAAAAGTAAAAAAAAAAAAAAAAGTCCACTTCATGTTACAGCCCCTGTGGGGCGACCTATCTTGAGCAAGGTCTGGCCTGAGCTGGGCAAGCCTCACGCTAAGCTCCAGCTCATCCTTGCACCTTGGTCCTGAGAGGGGCTTTTTGTTGATCTGCTGGAGCTGCAGTGTGACCAGCAGTGACAGTGCTTCCTAGGGATGTGACTTTTAGTCTTGGGAAGCAATTCCTGAGTGTGTTCATCCCTGCAGTAGCACTGCTTGAAGACTTGAAAGTCAGTCCCTCTAACAAGTGCTCTGAGACAGAGATGCCATGGCAAAACCCGTTGCTGCTCTGGGAGGAAGGCACTGAGGAGCAAACTGGGTATGGGTACGACTGCTGGTGACCATCACGGCAGTGATGGGGCAGATGGGGCAGAGAAAGGGATAAAGCATGAGAGTGTTAGATACAGCAGAGAAGGTTGTGGCTCCAGGACATGGCTATGAACCCACACCTGACCTGGTCTGCAAAAGCAGACTGTGTCAAATGACCATCTGTGCAAGTACATCAAGTCCAAAATGCAGCCCTCAGGACTGTCCCCAAGCCCTGCCTGAGCTGCATGTGCCTGAGGTCTGCAGAGACCTGTGTCTGTGCTGCTGAGGCTTCCTGAATGTGCCATGTAACGTACATCAGGTCTTGCAGGAATAGAGAGCTCAAACCTCTCTCCTCTCAGGAAAATGCTTATAGCCAGAAAATATTATGACTTCTCCTTCTGCAACCCTCAAATACTTTATTCTTCCATGCAGAACCTGCACTTTCTAGAGGAGACAGCACCAAAGATGGTCCAAGCTGGTCCATAATCTGAGAGATAATGTAAGTTTATTACAAAACTGTTGGACTGAGGCAGAAAGGTTTCATGAGAGAGACATGTCACAGTGCCCATTGCCAAAGGAAGGCAAAGCAATGTGGCACCAGAGCAGAACAGAAGTGTCCTACCTGGGCTTCTCTGCAGCTCCAAAGAGGCATAAATCCTAAGGAGCCCCTCTTCTCCTGAGTTCCCTATTTCTTGGCTTAGGCAGGTCCCAAATGTGACTTTGACGAGCCCAGTCATGGGCTTCTGGTAGCTCTTGTGTGCTACAGGATTCCTGAGGACCTCATTCAGACAACAGGCTCCACCAAGAAGCAAGGTGTGAAAAACTGAGATCTTGCTACCTTGTGGTCCCTGTGCTACCGAGCTCACGCTAGACTTGGGGTGGTCAGTCCTGAAACTGTGCAGTCCCTTGTAAGAGATGAACAATGTGTCCCTGCTTGGCAATTCATCCACAGTCAGCAACAGCTGCTTTGGCCATGTGCGTGATTTGCTCTAACACTGTCCAGACCTGGGCAGTGTTACAATATGCCAGAATTCAGCTTCTCATTTTTAATGGACATTAATCATGTTTGGCTTTGAAGCAAAGCGAGGACTACACTCTGCTAACACCCCAATCCAGGCTCCATGCCCTGCTAGGACACTATTTTATACTGACTTTATGTCCTCCAGACTGATGCTTAGGCTTTGTGCTGGGCTATTTTTTTCCCCAGTAACCCCTATGTATTAATTATATCCAAATATTAAGTGTCTTACCCATGTCAGTGACAACCAGACTCCTGCAGACCCTTCTCTTCATCTCAGAGTCCATGCAAATGTCTTTATTTGAGAGTATATCAGTGAATTGCAAGAAATACGCATCTTCCCGTTTCTCCATATTGAAGCACACATAATTGCTGTCTTCCTTGTTACTGTTGACCGAAGTGACACAACGTTAGTTTCTTCTCAGTCTTACTGTAACATAGCACAAGATGAATCCTGGTTGCTCATTTCACATTAACTGAAGTGAGACTCCATGTGAAATAAGAAAAAATGCAGTTCAAATAGAGTTTAGAAGATCGATAGTGTTTTTCCTCGTGGTCTTTGAGTACAATAATAAAATTATGAGTCACAGTAAGAGTCCTGGAGCTCTCCAAGAAAAAACTGCAATTATTAAATTGGGTATATATTTATGTTAAAAATCTTTGTATCATTAAAAATTATCTTACTGCTGTCATTTTTAAATATAGGGCAGTAGGTTTGGTTGTTCACTGAAGATAAAGAGAAGTGGAGCATCTCCCTTATGAGGAAAGGCTGAGGCAGCTGGGTCTCTTTAGCTTGGAGAAGAGGAGACTGAGGGGTGACCTCATTAATGTTTATAAATATGTAAAGGGTGAGTGTCACAAGGATGCAGCCAGGCTCTTCTTGGTGACAACCAATGATAAGACAAGGGGCAATGGGTGCAAACTGGAACATAGGAGGTTTCACTTAAATATGAGAAGAAATGTCTTCAAAGTGAGGGTGATGGAACACTGGAACAGGCTGCCCAGGGAGGTTGTGGAGTCTCCTTCTCTGGAGACATTCAAAACCCGCCTGGACGCCTTCCTGTGTAACCTCATCTAGGTGTTTCTGCTCTGGCAGGGGGATTTGACTAGATGATCTTTTAAGGTCCCTTCCGATCCCTAACATTCTGTGATTCTGTGAAATTTCTTATTGACTGAACTAGTAGCAAACACAGAGTCAACAGTAGGCCAGGCCATGAAGGCACAATTTCAAAGGTGGAAATACATCTCTGTGTTTCTCCATCTCTGTGACTCAAGTGTTTGAGGACTGTCATAAAATTTCAGTCAAAATCCAGAATAAAGCCCATGAAAACAGAAAAATCCTAATAAACTAAGTGGAAAAAATGAAGTAGTGATTAGAGTAAGAAGAAGCAAAAAAAAAAAAAAAAATCCACTTCTTTTGTGATTGCAATAGAACTTTCAGGAAAAACGGCAAAGGGAAAAGCAGAACTGTGCTAAAGACACAAAATCTGAGCTTCTTCAGCTATGTCCATCAGTTAAAATGAGAAGGTGGAAAGGAGTTTCAAGGCCTCGATGAGAAGCAGAGATGGCTGATGGGTTTGGTAACTGTCAGGTTTTTGTATACTCATTTTAATGTATTTTTTGTATGTCTGTGTATGCAAAGACAATTGCTTAATTTTTGTCTTGACGTAGATAAAGGCATTTTCCCTTCAGTAGAAACCAGCCTTCTTGCCAAAGAATTTTCTGTGGAAAGGATCTGCCTCTTTGAAAACATTTTTACTTTTCACTTTATAAAGGCTGAGATGGTGGGGGTTTTGTTTGTTTGTTTGTGTTTTGTCTGTTTTTCCTTGTTTGTTTGTTTGTTTGTTTTTAATACCATTTAATTCAAAAGAAAAAAGCTTTCAGTTCATGCTGGGCAACAGCAGTATTAACAGGTGTATCAGAGCAAGAGAGGCATGATCAGGACTATTGGAGACATTACAATGACCTTTACAGACCCTTCCAGATTATTTTGTTTTCTTATTAGGGAGCTATATTCTGTTTCAGTAAACTTTTCTTCTTTGCTGAATATGGTATTCAAACTTGGTAAAACACTCTGAAACAGAATTTTGTCTAACTTTTCTGCTGTGTTTCCCAGCATGTGGCAGCATGACTCACTATTACTTAGAATTTTTCTTCCCAGGTTTTTACCAAAGGACAGCCTGACATCACTTACCACAAGGCCAGGGTATAGTTAGTGTTGTCAGGAGGCAGCTCGATAAAATTGCAGGTCAGGCTGCTGTAGGAATCCTTGAATTCCAACTGGCTGAAGCAGTTGATGTCAAAATTGTCTGGTTCATCATCTCCAAAAGTCCCTAAGGAAAGATTTGCAGGATGTTACTGAATAAAACCAGTGAGTGTATTTGATTTGCAGCTCCATTGTATAGGATGTTGCCTCTTTGCATGGTTGCCTGAAAGGAAGAGGATCAACCTACCTGTTTTGTAAGAAGCAAAGAAAGCTTGTTCAAAATGAAATTAAAAGCCACTTGCATCTTTCAAGCTTGCTCTCCCTGCATGCCAGTGAAGCCCACCCACTTACCACACATAAAGGTACATTCTGCATCATCCGTCTGCGAACTATAAAAAGGCGTAGTGTCGCAGATGGTTTGGTCAGATGAGACGTCCGATGTCTGTTCTTTTCTATTAATCACAGGCAAAGAGGGGCGCTGGTGTCGACCTGGAAATTTCTGTTAAAAAGCCCCAGTATCAAGTGCAAAGCAGTGAAAATACATTGTCCACTCTGCAATTTAATTCCTTCTAAGTTTGAGACAGGGACAGGGGAATTCTCATTTTAGAAGTTAGGGATGAACATATAAAAATAAAAGCAGGACCTACTCTATCTGAAAATAATCTCAGGACTTTCTCAAACAGGTTTTCCTATTAGGAACCACAAAATAATGCTATCCTCGGGCATGCAAGGGGAGCAAGACACATTCGTGATGCCTGTTTAAAAGCAGAATATCAAGTCAAGGACCAAAAAACTCTTGAAAATAAACAGAACAGAAACATGCACTGGGGGATATGCTCAGCACAGTTAATGCCAGAGGTGTCTGGGGCAGAAGCTGCAGGCTAATTAATGTCTGCTCAAGAGCAAGGGCTAGATTCAACAAGAGTTATTTTAATGGGAATTTCAGCTCAGAACTGCCTGAAAGTACCCCAAACACCTTGTAGCTCCGAAGCGGCAGACCCACAGCTGAGGATGTACACTTGGCAATTGCCATTGCTTCATGTGCATCACATCGAGCCATGTTGCAGACAGCCGAGAGCTGTGTCTTCCTACCTCTGCCCTGCCCATGCCCGTGCTGTGAAGGTCTGGCCTCTCACCAGGCTCCTGGGAAGACTGGAAAACTATATGGTTGGTGCTAGGAAAGCAGGAGTATTTTGGTGTTACGAGGTAATTAAGCCCCATTTTGATTGTATTGCAAAGTTTTCTGAAATGTCACAAATTTGGGCCCAGGAGGGAAAGCTCAGACTTTCTGCCAGAATGCATGGCTTCCTGCAAATTTACTTTGTTGACTCATAAAACAACTGCGATTTGATTAAGAGCATATGTCTCAAGTCCTACACTTGGCGTGTATGAGGTCAGTGAGGCAAAAACTGATGCTTCTGAGAGGAGTCCTGCCCTCAGAAACTTCCAGTTCAGCCTCATTCCATGAAATCTCACCCACTGTAGCTGAGCAGACAGGGAAAGGGTTACTGCCGTGATGCCTTGAGCAGATCCTCAGGGCAGGAATGCCTCCATTCCCTTTTACCAGTGATTAAGAGTAGCTGTGATGATACATAACCCTCCTCCCCGTGTCCAGGGGCTACTCCTGCTCCCCTGCTTGCTCCTCTCCTACCCACTCCTCAGACGTGCCCTTGCAATGTGGCCACCTGCTGCCGCGAGAACAAGGCCTTGGCTGCTCCGGGGATGTCGGTGACTCACACTCACAAACAGTGTGGGGAAATGCCTGTGGAAACATTTCCAATGGAAAATCCCTCCCAGAGAAGATGATGGTAATCCATGCTGAAACTGAGGTGAATCGGATCTCCGAGGGTGACTAGATACTTGGATACTATGATTCATAGTCCTGCCAGTAACGCTGTATGATCTCTGGCCTATCCTGCCAGCGTGCAGGGAGACCCAGACCCTCTCTGGCATGGGAGCACATCTGAAGATCCAAGACAGTCACGGTTTGACAGCAGGGAGAAAGCAAGGGAGAGTTTTTTTTGATTGCTTTAAAGGTAAGTAAAGGGGCATCAGCCCCCAGGGATGCTATCAGCAGTGCTTCTTTCTGACCCCGGAGCTGAGTTGCATCTTGAATCAAGTTTTGAGAAAGAGAAGAAATTCAGAAGTCATTCAGGAACGTAAAGAAACATGCAAAAGCAGTGCAGGTAGGGGCTAGGAAGGGGACCACTGCCACCAGCACTCATGGTGGGCAGCAGGAGGGACAGGAGCATCTGATGCTGCAGGAATCCAGAATCCAGAGGCAGATCTATCCCTTCAGCTAAGATTTAGTGGCTGTTTGCCACCATGCGCAACTGGTGCTAAGAAGCAGTTACCAGTCTTCCCTTCCCACCACGGCTCTGGTGGTGTCTGTCTCAACAGGAGCCCAGAACTCCCCGGCGGACAATCTTCTACCAGCGCTGCTGCTTTGAGAGGCTAACCTGTGCAGCACAGACACAGACAAAGCAGATGCTCTGTTCGACCATCACATTTAAGAGGGAGGCACAGGTCAGCACGACTCCAAAACAAGTGGTTTCACACAGGTGAGAGTCTTCACCAACACAGCCCTGAGCCAATTGGGCAGACACATATGTACAGAAATGTATATTACATAAAGCTACATATGTGGGTAAAAGTGTGTGCACATAGATATATGTATATTCAAAATTCCAGGGATAGCAAGTAAGCTGATCTGAATTTGCATAAAATGGAAAAAAATCCAGATTTTACATAGATAGATACATCCACAGCTCACATGCACAGGTACGTCACATTTTAGGCATCTCTAAGACTTTACTTGCAACTACCAGGAGATTGGCTTATTTATACTCATAGGTCCTTTAAGATAACATTAAACTTATGAATTAAGATGAGTGATCTTCCTTAATATAAGAGAGACTGCTTGGTGGTCTCTGTATAGAAAAACTACGTACACCAAATTTTGTATGAACACACAAAACAGATAACCATCCTATTAATAGAATATAACAAAAAAAAATCTTACAGCTGTCTGCTACTGCTTTGCTGAAAGGTGACAGAAATTTTAATTCATTCTCTATCAGACTGACTGCAAAATGAAAAGAAATAAGAATGTTTTGTCTTGCAGTTCAAATGACAATTTAGTGTTTAACCAGCACGGTGCGCCTTTGGGGCCAGACTGGAAGGAAAGTTGACTTTACCTCTTTGACACTGCACTTTCACATGATTACGTGGTTCCTTATTCATGGAAATCACATCTTAACAGTAGAGTATATGATAATTAAACCTCATGAATGGTGTTAAGTAAGCAATTGGAAATGCATTTTCTGGTACGGTTCCTCCATGGGCTGACAGTAATTTTTTTGTCTGACGTAAATACGCATGTAGCCTCAGTTACACTTCTTCCTCAAACCTTAGAACCACCATACACGAATGTGTTTGCTATGTAAAGGGTCTAGATGACTCCAAAATGACTCACACTGCTAAGGACTCTTTACGCAATAAAAGAATTACAAGATTATACTTTTTTCCTTGAGAAGCCCAGACCAGGCAGAGCCCTGAGCCTGGTCCTGCTGAAATCAAGGCAGGGTTTGAGATGGGGTGATTCTAGTGGGAAAAATCTGCTGTTATAATTACAGCCATGGCAGGTCCTTCACAGAAATGGTTGTCTCTTGGGTTTAGACAACGCCTAGCAGGATGGTTCAAATCACAGCAGGAATCTCATGAGCCTTTACCAAGAGAAGAGTGTTGGCAGAGGCTATGGGCGTGCTTGAGCTTTATGGTCTGAAGCCACCAGAACCAACCACAACGCGTGAAACCAAAGGCACCAGTAAGCACCTGCAGGATCAGGGACCGAATTTCCAAAGTCACTGAGGTGACCATCTCTATGGACAGTTATGTGAAATCTCTAGTGCTGATAAGATCCAGGCAGAACTCATTTTAATCACAACAGTTTTGATGTGGGTTGGACAAACCATGCAATCCTGGGTAGGAGGGCCACTGGAGCCCGCCATCCTGCCCATGAGGCCACGCAGCTTGTGGCCTCCTGCTCCCCCTGCCCACAACCTTCTGTGCCTCCATGGCTGCCCCTTCTTAGCTCTGCTTGTCTCTCTCTTAGGGCTTTCAGGAATGTCCACCACCTCTGCCCGGCGGGGGGACAGAGCTGAGAAGGCAGTATGTTGCTCCGAAAAGGTGATGAAACCAAGTGCCGCAGTGAGCTTTTCCATCCTCTGCCCACCAGAAGGGCTCATGCCTGCGTCAGCCAGTGGCACCTTGCCAGGAGGCAGGGTGAGTCAGAAAGGCAAAGAGTGAAAGCCAAATATCCATCGTGTCATTTTACCCTGGACTGTTTAATTTGTTGGCCAAACCCGTGAGACTAATAAAGAAATCATAAAAGCTGCTAATTGCTCGGTGGGGATTTTGTGAATTGGTTTGTCTTTAATTCTAAGCAAAGGTTAATTATTGTTTACTGGAAGTTAGTGACCAAACAAAGAAAGGTTCAGTCATATATGCTTCTGGGAAGCCCTGAAGATTTCAGTGACACCAGCGATAAATCACTAGCATTGACTATTCACCACCATAGCTGCTCATCAAAGCTGGTTCTAAACAGCTGCAGATTGTATAAATAAAAGGCAAACAGAAAAACACAAGGTTGTTAGATGCAGCTCTGAGCCACTCCCTGTTTTCTTCTAACTAAAAAACTTACACATATGCTTTCTATGTATGTATGCACGTATGTGTACATACATACATGTATAAGACAGGACAGACAGGGGAAAATGAGATTCCCTATCTGTAAGATAGCATAGGAACACAGCCATTATCTTCCTAAAACCCAAAAACTCTTTTGCTTCCAAGCAATGAAGCCCTAAAACTGTCAGCAACTGAGCGACTGCCCATGTCCTTCAGGCACAGTGCAATGAGGTCTGTCACTGCTGTTTGTTTAGTACTAGACAAGTAAGAGTTTAACTGATTGGAGACTGAATCTCTAAATCCAATTTTTTAGTTTGCTTTTGAGAAAAGGGACAGCAGACTGAAACAGTGGTTTTATTGCTGCTCTTTATGTTTTGATTTTTTAATTTTGATGCTGCTAAATAATTTTCACTTGTCTACATGAGACAATGAACTGTGCAATAAGCCTGAATTTAAACTGTTGAATTGATTTATAGTAATCTGGTGAATAAGGGATGAATGCTTTTAGTCATGGTCTGTGAGAACACCCTGGCTGAGCTGCTGCTTCAGCCATAGTGTGACGGAGATTGGGACTATTCCCAGATATAACTTAATAAGCAATTGCTTAAAGACAGAGAGAAAAAAAAAAACCCAAACTTTAGAAGTGGAACAGCTTGGGCCAAGTTTGAGGTACATTTAAATATTTTATTTGGAGGAAACTGCCAACAGCAAGAGAAGTCAGAACCTCACCTCTCCCTGATGGCAGCTCAGAGTGACCATGGACTGCTGAAAAAGGACACAGCTCCCCCCTCCCAGGCATAACTCCTCATATGAGCACTAGGTACAACAAGAGGATTAACAGGTCTGGGCTCACATGTCATCTGCACACAGCTATGGTCTCCCACATTTCATAAGGATTTGGACATTAAAATGACAGCAGACTTGGGAATTAAATTAAATATATATCCTCCAGTTCCACATTCACCTCAGATACTGGCACTAAAATAAAGTGACTGGAAGCTAAAACAGTAACACATTTAACACAGCAGTTGCATTTAGAGCTCTTAACTTATGTTTTTCAAGATCATACACAAGTGGAAAGATGAACATTAAATGACTCACCATCACCATCTACTGAGGTGCAACCACTTTCGCCAAAAGTGGTGTGAAGAAACAAGACGAAAATGCTCAACACTGTACTCGTCCGTGTCATCCTGAGCACCCTGCATGTGTGCAGTACGTGTGTGCAAGAAACCCGCGCTCACTCACTTTATACTAGAGGCGGAACAAACCCATTGCCTGATAAAGAGACCGCAGGCGAGGGGAAATGTAAACATGCCGACAAGGATGACTAGTAGCAGAGAGCAGGAAGCCAGCATGAAGATATTTGCAGAGCTTTTACTTTGAAACATACTTCCCACTTCAAAACTAAGGACCTTCTGGATCAAGTCCATTGGCACATTGGGCCAAATCCGGCAAAGTCCAGTGAGTAAGGAGTGTGTGTCATGGATGGTGTTCTTCTCTTGGCTAGTGGGACTTTTGCTGCTGATTTCCCTGAGAACACGATCTAGTCCTCTCATTCACTTTCATCTCAGTGGAGATACACAGATCTAAGGGAGAAAAATCTTCCAACTGTGAAACACTAAATGTAGTTGCTGTTATTTATTCTTTAAGCATTGGCGTCAAAAGCAGCGTGGCTATCAGGCCAAGGGAGGTGGTTCTGCCCCTCTGCTCCGCTCTGGTGAGACCCCACCTGGAGTCCTGTGTCCAGCTCTGGAGCCCTCGGCACAGGAAAGACATGGACCTGTTGGAGAGGGGCCAGAGGAGCCACAGAAATGATCAGAGGGCTGGAACAGCTCTGCTGTGAGGACAGGCTGAGAGAGTTGAGGTTGTTCAGCCTGGAGAAGAGAAGGCTTCAGGAAGACCTTATTGTGGCCTTTCAATATATAAAGGGGGCTTTTTACCAAGGCCTGTAATGACAGGAGAAGGGGCAATGGTTTTAAACTGAAAGAAGGTAGATTTAGATTGGACATAAGGAAGGAATTTTTTATGATGAAGGTAGTGAGACTCTGGAACAGGTTGCCCAGAGAGCTGGATGCCCCACTGGAAGTCTTAAAGGTAAGGCTGGATGGGGCTGTGAGCAACCTGAATTAGTCGAAGATGTCCCTGCCCACAGCAGGGGAGATGGACTAGATAAGCTTTAAAGGTTCCTTCCAACCCAAACCATTCTATGAGTCTATGAAGTGCCACGTACAGCAATGCTGACCCAGAAAAAACTGTGATTTGAAAGATTAATCCTACAAAATCTAGCTCCTGAGAACAAAGTGGTACATCTCACGTTTTTTCAGGCTTTGGACAAAGCAGAGGCAGAAAGACAAAGATGTGTTAAATATTTCCTTTGCACACTTTCTGTGGCTGTATACACCAACGCACACTGGAGCGTAATGCAAGGCCATGTGCATGGGTGACTGATGTGGGTAACTACAAGTGAGCTGCAGACCCGAAAGCGAAGAGCAAGCTTGGCACTGCACCGCCTGCACCAAAAAAAGCTTTATGTCAGAGGTGTAAAGGAAACCGAGGGCAAAGTTGGTAACGATGCCCAAGCAAACAGAAAAATGATGACACTGTAATAAGGAGGCTCAGTATGGAAGCCACAGCAGCTTTTTCATTTGCAAGGAAATAATTTAAACCACTCAACAAAATGATGAAAGCTCAGCCCTTATGGCTAGAGAACTGTCCATCTTGCCAGGATGTCAAGGACTGTCATCTGGTGTCACTTGCTGCCCTGAGCAGAGGTCAGGGGGCAGCCAAGGGGGTGTTTCTGGGCTCCCTTGCCCTATTTTAGTGGGAAGACATGGCCTCCTTTCCACAGGAGCTCAGTGAGGCTGCCTGGGAGATGGAAATTTACCATGCCTGTGTCAAGTCCGTCCTCGTGGTAGGACCCTGAGGCTGCCCACCAAAGCATTCCCTGAAGGCGTACTAAGTCTAGGTAGACACAGAAAAATGGGTTTGGATTCATTGGTCAAACTGTAGGTATTTACAGTGTATACATCAGAGCTTCTCATGCTCTACTCCTGTCTAGCCAGCAAAGAGCATGATTCATCTCATTCTAACAGAGATATTCAAAAGATGAAATCTACACCCCTGAATAAATTTATTTCTCTCCATTGAACACAAAAAGAGCTCAAGGTGAGGCTGGGTTTAGATGTTTGCTTGGCAGACTTCTGTGGTACCTCCCACCCACGCACAGGGGAGAGGACTGCCAGGCCACAGCAACCACCCACAGAAAGCAGAGCAGGACCTGGACACAGGGCCAAGGAGCCGATGGAGATGGGGGTGCCATGGCCTGACCAGCCCTCACTCAGGAGCTTGACTTCACTTACAGAAGTATTTGGGGCACTGCCCCATTCACACAATATCCCTTCAAAAAACTCCCTCTTTCAGAGCTGAGTTGGCTGAGGGGACTTCAGGAGCAGTGAGTCCTCATCCCTCTCTCTCGAGTTTCCTATGCTTGATTCAAGCTCACTGAAGCCAAACTTGAATCAATGCAATTGAATGCCCATGACTTCACATCACTAAGGTTTACCTCTGGCTTGGTTTACAAAAGTTTAAGGATTTAAGCACCTGGCTTAATAATATTGAATATCATACTGTTCTAGAAACCTTCAGGCTAATTTCTACCTCATCTTCAGTCAGAAATATCAATAAAGGAGGTCTCTCCTGTGCAAACTGATCATTACCTGGAAATGACACCTTCTCACTTTAAATTTGTCTTGTTTATAATTGAGTGGGCTATCACTTTGATTTCTTTTTTTTCTTTTTTCCTGTTTCAGCTGGAGCAAACTAGAAGAAAAAGACTCTTCAGACACAGTATTTTGGTTGAACCTGAACAATCTTATTATCAGAGATGTGCTGCTCAGGGGATTTCCATGTTGTCATAGCTGCATTTTGTCTTGGTGGGGAAACAAGGGACCACAATGAAAAGAAGAACACTAGTATAGAGAAAAACTGTGAAGCAAAAATACATTTTGTTTTAATTCTGGGCCTCTGTTTCAGAAATTGTTTGTTTTCCAGCAGATATTTGAGTCCCTCAGTCTCACCTTGTTGCCTTCGTCTAATGTCCCAGATGTAGGAAATCAAATTTGTGAGAGTCTAAATCTTAGGGCAGGTGAAGTGTTAGCATCCAGGAGTGGCTGAAAAAAGACTGGATTACTTTTCATTGGCAATAAATTTACACTAATTCTGACTCCTTATTCAGGGTTACACACACACACCCCAACACCACCAACAAAACAAAACAAAACCCCAAACAAACAGAAAAAGAAAGTAACTGTTTTGATGGTCCAGCAAAAACATACCTGTGCCTCGTTGCTCTGCCAGCTGTCTTTGGCCTTTGGGTCCTAACCCTCTGCTTTGGAGATTCTGAGTCACCTTAGACCCTCTTACATTTCTGGCTGTCAAGAAAGTCAAGGTTACAACCCCTGTGGCTGGGGAAAACATTTTTTCAGTGCACTGTGGTTCAAAAGTACATGCTGTCCATGTGGTGTATCAGCTCCTCAGTTACTTCCCACTGACTGCTCCATGGCATCTGATATCTTCTTGGGTTATCACTTGTGTTGCACTTATTGAAAATGACTAACCAAACAAGTTATCTACAAATCAGCATTTGTGTTTGCTTCTTATACCGTTTGTTCACTTGGTTTTTACTCTCCTGAGGACAAAAAAATCTGGTTTTATTCTGGTTTGGCTCTAAAAAATGGAAAAAGCTTCTGCAGATACGCTAGATTTAAGTCTGCCATCAGTACCTGCTTAGAAAGATGAAGTTGGTAGATCCCATCCCTCTACAAGCTATGCTTTTCAAACATGTCAGTTCAGAGAGATCCTAGAGCATCTGCGGGAGACAAGTGAAGCAGGTTCTCCAGGCACATCCTAGTGCGCAACACTGGAGACAGGTCCTGAGTCCTTTTTTCATGTTTGGCAGCAGCTGTTGGGCTTCTTGGCTCTTTCTTTGACATGGGGGTTCCTCTGTTCCTTGGGCTATTAATAAGTTATCTCATTATATCACAGAACAAGGGCGCCAGTCCCCCTGCCTCTCCTCTCTGCACTACTCCTCAAAGATGTGGAGAGCTGGAGGAGAGAATGGCACAATTTGCCTTCCCTTCTATGGACCACGAGTGCAGATTTAAGAAGGCTTTTTAACACCTACTTAGGTCCATTCTCCTTCAGTACAGTATCTAATCTGTGCATAACTTTAACATGCTTCTAAATCTCACTAAGTCAAAGCTTCAATAAAAAAATATCCTAAACACCTTTAAAAAAAAATCAGCCACAGGACGTTTAGATTACTGACAGAAAGGCAAACTGAGGGATTCATGCAGCTCTGAAGTAATAAAACAGAACCACATTACAACATGTATTACCTGTACACTCAGACTTTTTATTTAGATTTTTTTTAACCAGATATACTAGGAAGCAGAAATCTTCCACCCAGCTTCAGCTGCAAGAAGGAGGACTTCTACATGAAAAAAGGGATTCAGAATCTTCTTTTTATTGCTTCCTGACATTTCTTTCTCTGACCTGCTTTGAAAATTTGGTTCCACGTATCTTCTCCCTGGTAGAGAAATCTCTTGACAGCTCATCAGCTGAAAGACTTCATATTAGCCTCAGGCTGCTCTAAGAAGTGTTTTTTTGGCTCAAGAAAAGGAGCATGTGGGAGTCAGTATCGCTTAGGACAACACTGCCATGGACAGCAAAGCCTTGGGTGGAGAGAGAGTGAGAGAGCACAAGAGTAGACACTGATGTTGCTCAGATAAGAAAGCAGCATGAAACCCTGGAGGGTATTGTCCTTCCCTCATCACCAAATTACATTAATTGCAAAGCACAAGAGCAACACAGGACTGAAGAGACATAGTTTGTCACCACATTGTCCTGAAAAAAGGAGCCATACGTCACAGAGAAGAAGTTTTTTCTGTTTCTTTGAACTTTGTCTTCAAGATTTGACACTTAAAATTACTGCTTTAAACTTCCTCCCCCAAGACTCATAGATCAGCATGATATTAATAAGACCTGTTATACTGAGGGAAAAATATAGAAAAGTTAGAGAAACATTGCCAGGTGAAGGTTAAAGCAGAAGGGAGTGTTGTGCACTTTGGTCAGATGTTCAGTTTCTATGAGATCAGACCCCAACACGACTGGGCTAAAAGAGGAGAATGGTATTATCTTCCTAGCTAACAAATACAGCAACAGTAGTAACAAGAACAGCCATATCAATACTTACACTTTTGTTTCCCTGCTAGTTTTTAAATCTTTAGAGAGGACTCAGGATCATATTTTCAGCTGTTCCCTAGAATGACTTGAGTTAAAGTATAGTTAAAGAAATGAAAGCTTACATTGTCTTCATATTATTTTGGGGGTCTTAAAGAAACATATTGAATACTGCAAGACATATTACTCACTCATGAGCTCCAGCAGGAAAGCACAGGTCACCATGCTTGCTCGATGACATTTTTCAAACCTAATGCTGGGCCAAAACCCTGCCATTTTGGTAACAATGAAGCATTTTGGGAATGTATTTTAATTCTGCAAAATACTTCAATCTAACCCCTGAAACATTCACATTAAAAATATATTTGAATCTTCTTTATCTTTAAAGAATTTTGTTTTAAAATTTCCTTTAGTTTAAAAATCAGTTTTACTAAGCCCTGATTCAGTTTCAGTTGAATAAATTCTTTAAGAATCTGTCCACTGCAGCTGTGGCTAATTTTGGATATTAAATATTCAGCCACATAGTTCCTGTATGCTTACTCCATTGAAGAAAATAAAAGCTAAAGGGACCTACAAGGCTCCACCTCTGATGCATGATTAATCCATTACACAGACCTAGATGCTTTTCTAAGCTCCAGATGAAAAGTGAGCATAGGCCCCAACAAACAGAACAAAGTGTAGGAGCAAACAGAAGCAATATGATGACATGTCCTTGAAAACGGAAGAAAATTTGGAAGAACAAGTCCTGATGGAAACTATCTTGAGAGAGTTAAGGTTGGTGGCATGCACTAAAGAATGTTAGGAACCCGAAACAGCATTTGCAAGACTTATGTTTAATGTACTTTGGATGTGGGGCTTTACCACCACCAGGTAAGTGGGAAGGTGGGGAAGAAGGTCTGCACCCAGCAGGCAGTGCTGGCATGAGGACTACAGCACCGCATGGCTTCTCCCCTTCCTTCCCACTTGGGCAGGCACAAGACCCATGTCTGACTAGAATGGTGTTTAAGTACTGCCATTGCTTTCGGTAACAGCTGTTGCAGTCATGGAAGTGGACAAAAGTGGAAGCTTAAACTTCAGGGAGAAAAGCCAGCCTGGAGTGTGGATAGGGTGGCAGAGCCGGGGTGGGATGGGAAAGACCATGGCCACCATGCTGAGTGCCCTGCCATGCTGCTGGCCCTCCTAAAGTATGTCACCTCATGCCATTTCCATGGCTTTTGTGCTGCAGCCCTTGAACGCTGACCCCACAATAGCCGAGTCCTCACCCCTGCACCTGGAGAAAGGGACGAGCCCTCAGAGAGAGTCAAGTCCTCCAGGGACAGGCTTTTAGGAGGATGATGGGTTTCTAACCCAAGGTTTGTGCTGTTTAGATGGATGCGAAGTGGACATGGGTGGCAAGTCAGGTGGATCAGGCTGCTGGAGGCAACCTTAAATGTTAGCATAGATTCCCTTTGCTTCTACTTGCACATCTCATTACATATCCATCTTCCAGTGGTGTAACGAGCAGCACTGAAAAACCAACTACAACCCTACTGATCATTAGCTATAGAGATAACAGAATTTATTGGTTAAAGTCAATGTGGTTCAATGTAGCTTCATCAGCAAGGCTGAACTCATTAAAATATTTTTAAAGACTCTTAAAAAAAATTAAAATGCTTAAGTGAACAAGGACCAGATAAATGTTAGATAACAAAAGGTCACAAAAGAGCGTAATAATTTCAATGATTTACATTTCAATATATTTTGAAATCTCTTTCCTGGTATGAAACTCACTTAGAAGTAGAGGAACTGAGAAAAACATACAAGAAAATGAAATTGCAGCTGAAAAAAAAATCTTGTAAGCAGACACCACCTAAGCTAACACAAATATATATCATTCATGTGATTTGGCTTGGCACAAATTTTGTGCACTAAAGTGTTCGTCTGTTCAAAATGAATTAGATCTTTGTCATCTCAATATTTTAAATAGGAGTAATGTTTGAGGTATCATCAAATTGAGACACTTCATGCCAGCAAACCACAGGAAATTATATGTGATCAACCTGAAAGTTTATCCTCCATTTTATATATTAATGTAGGGGTGGTAAAATCTCTATAACAGGGGAAAATAATTACACATTTTGTCCCCATTCATTATGCCTGATTAGCTGGAGGAAAAGAAATATGCAGATAAGACACTAATTGCAGAGGGACATATGTTAACTCTGATGGGACCCCAAATGGCAGAGCTGGCATGCAGATTTGTCCTCATCTTGTCATTTCAGTGAGCATTTAAAAATCATCCAGCGATGGTTCTGCATTTTTCGCATTTAGAAATGGAGAAACTCCGTCAAGTTTCAAACACCGTGCAGTGTAACACAGGACCCTTTCTCCAGGCTTGCCCTCAGCCCAGCTACTGGCAATAGGTTCCACTCTTCTCTCTATGTCCTTCAGAAAATCTCTTTCTTTTAATCTCCATTAAGGCCTGCTGCTGTCTGCTGTGCCTGCCTGTATTCCTGTTGCAAAGTCCCGTCTGCTGGCTCAGTTCGACTCCTGCCATCCCTTCCTGCACCCGTGCTCCCCCACTCACCCCAAGGGAAGGGTTCTTACCTGCATCACATTTTTTGTTTCAGTTTTAAATAGCTCATTATCCATGCTGATCAAAGCAAACTGAATATGATTGGCCTTTTTTCTCTAGAGGATTAAACTGGTCTGTGTTAAAATGCAGAAAAAAGAAAGGTGGCATAGGATGGGAATCTAGAGCATGGTGTCTGCACAGTGGAAACCTTCAGGTGTGGGGTCCATCAGAAGGGCACAGCAGAAGACTGTTTGACATATTATTATTTTTTTTTTTTTCCTCCATGGCAATTCTCTTTGAGGGGTTGCTGTGTCAGTATAGTGTTTAATGTATAGTAGTATGTACTAACAAGACTTTCCATCTCTTGTTCGCTTTACACTGAGGCATATTAGCAGAAAGATCAAAGAAAGGTAATTTCGTCATAGCAAAATGTAGAAAATGTAAGAAAGAAGATAATCTGGGTCGGTGAGAATTTCATCCTACCTGAAGTGGAGAACTGGATGAAGAGTAGAGCCAAAAAAATTCCTCCAAAATATGCCGAGCTTTCAGTGTAATATGGAAACTGAATCCTCTGGCCCAGCAATATTATCAGTTCACAGTCCAATGAGGATTAGAGGTACGGGCACCACATCAAATGTTATAAATGTTGGTAAGAAAGCTGGGTGCTTCTTGCACTATTAGCACACGGTTCTGATTCACCTAATTTACCATAATGGGAGGTGATCTTAGAGGGACTCTCTGTCAACATGACTGTATCACCAGTGCAGTACAGCCCTAGATAGATCTGAGGTATCTCTAACCCGTGTTGTATTGCTCACTGTGAACATAACTGGAGGTTTTATAAGGCAGAACAGACTATCATGATGATGTGGTCAACCCTGCAGTACAACGCTTTCCAAAGGATATCACTCTCTCATCTCCTTATCAGTTTCATTTCTGATACCTGAGTTATTACATTTGGTCTTCTCCAAACTTAAAGCAGAGGAGGAACTCTGACGCCCCTGAAATTAGCTGTCCTTATCATTCAAGTTGTACATTTAAACTTATCTAAATCCAGCTTTCACTGGGCAGATCTTGTCTGCCTTTGTTTACAAAAATTATCAGAAATCCTTTCCGATGCAGATGATTGTAGTCAACCATGAAATTATCATTTTATCATGCGTTTGAACAAATAAACTAAATGTAGGGCTTTAAAGTTCTCTCTCAGTAAAACAAGTCTTTCTGACACAAAATTGTCCTTCAGCTATTTTCTGAAGTGCTCAGAACCAAACTCAACACTCTCATCAGAGTCTCACTCATGCCTGCATGCAAGGATATTATGATCATTGCAGTTGTCCACATTCTTGTACTTACACATTCTGGATCACAACAGTTGATTTAGCTGCTGCATTTACTGATATCACTCACTGAATTACATGGCCACCGTCTTACCTAACTTCATTTTGGAGCTATGACTTCCCTGAGCTCCGACCTCTATCCAATAAAAGGGATGAGGTAGTGCTGACATTGTCCAGATGATGTACAAAAGCTGACTTCTGGGAATGTGAGGCTGATGTTGAGTGCACCTATTTTGGTCAGGCACACTTGGGACTCTAATTGCTTGATCTCATGAGGTTGTTACTTGCCTTGCCCACATGCCTTACCTGCAAGCTGCAGTCAGCCCCCCAACTGCTTGGTCTGCCTAGATGGGCCACTCATTATGGGCTAGGTGGACGTCATTGCAGTCAGAAAAAAGTAAGTTTCATTGGGGAGTACATTACCCAATGCGGTTTCGATGAATAAAGCAAGGGTCATCATGCTTTTGAATTTCAGCACTATGGTTCAAGAGAAACATTGCCTACGTGGAGAGAGTAGAAGAGCAAAAATGAAAGAAGGGGTGGAAATCATACTACATGGGGAGAAGTGGAAAGGCAACTCTTGGTGCCTGCAGAGGCAGCACGAGCAGGATGAGGTGACCTGCAGTAGGAGGGCTCACCCACCTTATGCTCTCCTGAATGATCAGCATGGTGCTTGTGGAGAGGTTTGCCAGGTTCTGTGTGATGTCAGCATCACATAAACAGGAGCCAATGTCTCAGAGAGAAGAAAGACAAAAGGCCTGACTGGTTTTGGGGCCTCTGCACATAGGCAGGGTCCTGAACATACTGCTCTGAATTTATGCCTTTTGTAATTTAAGGGGTGACGACACCTACAGTATTACAGGGCTTTTTCATTGCTGTAGGTGCAGCATAGGCCAAGAAGGAGATTTTTGTTTGATATTTACCTCATTGAACAATATAAGCTCCACTGGCAAGAGGTCCTTGCAGTCAGCAGAGCCACATGCACTGCAGGAGGAGCCACTAGCTGCAGACCCGCAGGGAGGCTCCGTGATTCCCCTTTCTTCCCAGCTCCTGCAGCAGTTCCCTTCCTGAATTCTGCCTTGCACAGCACCAGCCAGTGTTTTCTACCACTACACCAGCTGACTTCTCTCCACCAAAATGCATACAGGAAAGTTAGATATATGCCGGCTCCTAATGCCTACCACATGTATGGATTAACATCACGTTCTGCTGTCTGGACTTCTGGGAATGGCACTGAATTTTGCATGTAAGGCACAATTTTTATCATAGCTTTCATTCTGCAGTGGATTATGTGCTAGGAGTGTTGTTTTAGAACTCCAAACAAAAATGTCGAAGCCAAGCCATAAACTGATCACAGTTCCACGAACCTGTGCCAAGGCCCTGCAGGAAAGTGAAGCAATGCTGGTGAAAAACAATAAACAGGGATTGCTTACAGGTTACGGAAGTTGCCCAACTTCTTAGTGACCTCGGCCTGAGGTGGAGTTTGTAACAAAACACAAAAACAGACATACCTCCCCTGGTTTCACTTTTCAAGGCAAACATTTCAAGCCCAACCTCAGTGCAGCCAGGGTATAATTGCCACAGGAGCAATCGGCTTCAAGATGTTTGTGTTCACAACTAGAACGTTCTGTAAACCTGCACTAAATCGCCTCTGCTTGAAAAAGAAAGAAGAAAAAACAGGGAGGGAAACAAAAATTTGAATACTGAGCAGCCAAAGAGAAAAAAACAAACCACAACAGACGCCAGCTGCTGAAATGCACATTTGTTGCAACCTGAGATTCAGCTAGGAAAGTGATCAGCAAGATACTAAGTCCAAGTATGGCAGAAAACAAAAAGATGGTTCTGCCTGTGGACTTCTGGACAGGGTGGTGATACTGTTGTTGTCCACTATTTCTCCCTCTGATCAAGCACAAAGAGAGTTTGTGAAGCGCCAGCTTCTTTTCTCAAGGAGACAGCAGTAAAAACCAGGCGAGATTTGATGGTTTGGGACCTGTGCTCTCCACTTGCCACAACACAGCTGGCTAGAGGAGCTGAGCCAGTTTAGAGAGCTAAACTGTCCACATCTTGGCGTAGAAGGAGAGCAGGTTTCTGCCCCTGCGAGGAATGGGGCAGTCCAGGGACTGAAGAGAGACACAGGGACACAGTGACAATGGGCCCTTCCACCCTGACCCAAGGCTAGCCAGAAGGCACACGTGGCTGAGTCCCTCAGGGCTTCCAACCTGCTCGCGTAAGCTTGTAACTAAGGTAAAACAAATACACCGAATGCCAAAGTGCAACACCAGCGTTCAAATATTCCACATGTCATGACACATACCATCCCTCCTTCCCAGAAACCATGCTGTACAGCCATACCTTCACTTAGGCAAACCCAGGTCATCTTTTTTTAGCATTTGCATTGTCTTCCTTGAATGTTACTGTTCTCTGAATGTTTCATTTTCCTTTCAGTCTCAGATCCAGTAGATTTTACTAAGCTTTCCTGCACAGACTCAGCCACACTCAAAGGAAAGCCAAGAGAAATTTCAGCTGCTGGATTATAACTATTGAGAAACAGGACTGTATTGTGAGATCCTCCACAATCACAAATACACCACTCAGTGGTTTAAAATCATTATGTTAATGTGTACGCTGTAAAGTTATGATTGCACTTGCAAACTTCATCACGTTTATAACAAAACTGAAAATTTTTAGTGCTTGCCAATGCTTCACTTGTTAGCTTCTTCCACTGACCCCTTATTTTGCATGCTAAATCTCTCAGCATTTGTGTATGCTTATGTGAAGAGAACTTTGCATGGATAAGAGATTTGCATCACAAATGGTACTGAAATAATAACTTGGCACTTTCTCAGCTGTTACACTTAAATTTCTCAGCCCTCTCATTATTGTAGAGACATAAAATTCAAAGTGGAATCTTCCAGTTTAGCTCCCACTCTAGGAAAATAATTTCAAAGTAACTGAGTAAAAGAGGGAAAAATAATTTCCATGGGATTTGTGCTTCTCAGTCACTTTGTGTTACCTAATACTTGGCTTGATTTCTCACTGCTTAACACTCTACATTGATTTATTAGAACTTGGTCATTACTTACAAATATTTGATTCTATATTTGCCTAAAATGGGGTTCTACACCTGACTTTGAGGAACTGTTTTGGAACGGACTGTCCATTTTTTCTTCCACAGAATAGTATTTACAAGGCTGCTGTCCCTGATAATGCTCTTTCCATTTTATAGCCCCTGTGCCTAACTATGGGGATACATGGGACAGTTTTATTGTTTACTGTGGATTGTCATTCAGCAATTACAGGAAAACACATATATAACATTTTGGAGATGTGCCCAAAATTTGGAGTGTTTTTATGTCGGCTCACTCAGGACTTAGAATATGTATGAGAAGAACTGATTTCCTTCTAGTAAGAAGTCAGAAAACGATTGACAATAGGTAGAAATGGACATTCATTTGAAGTGCTAACATTGCTAAGTACAGTTTTAAAGGCATGTAGAGTATAAAAGAGGTTGCAGTCATCCCACATTAGCATTCCCCTTCCCAGGGAAGGTTGGCCGTGCAGGATCTCTGTGTCTGTTGCAGTTAGCTTCAGCCCCACAGCAAAGAGGATGTATACACCATCACAAGCATGCTTTGTAAAAGAAAGTGAAATCAAGTTATTTACAGCACACTGTTTTGGGGCTATCAATAACAAAACCCACAAAACAATTTTTAAGATAAGCAAATATTAACTTTATTTCACAAAGAGGAAACTCACCCAGCAATGTGAACTGTGAATCTTGCCAGCATCTTTTAGCAGCCTTTTTTATCTGCCAAATTTAATTACCTGAAAAAGATCAGAAATTTGGAAAAGAAATTGAGCACTGAACACTGTTGGTTAGGAAAACATGTTTGAAAAAGCACCGATTTTTTACCAGAACTGCATGGTCTGGAGTACTTTTTATTTCTGCTCTACTGGAGACTTAATGAAGGCAGCGTTGTTAGCAATAAGTGGTAGCTAAAGACACTAAATGAATGAATATGGATTTACAGTGAAGTCATGGTAGCTGTCGAACTGATTTCGGGAAAGTCAGGATTTTAACCAACCACAATGTTACATTATGAACCATGATTTTGTACTTAGAAAGTAGTAGCGATAATGATAACAAAACCTTTCATTTCTGCTCCATTCTGAAACTACAGAAAGTCTGTACCAAAAAAAAGTGACTTCTTAATCTTGAGAGATTTTGATTTGAACTTTTATGCCAGCTTCACTTTATTTTCTCTAAAATTGTTCACTCCTGTAAAATCATGATGTAAACCCTGGTTTTATTTATTTATTAATATGTAGCTGAGCACAGTAACAAGGGACATAAGGTGGGAAATGAACCATGCATCAGAACAGGACATATGAATGTCCTGATTCTGCCACAAATACGCAGTTTTGGGTCTGCAGGGGTGTCAACCTCGTTTTCACCAGGGGCCACATCAGCCTCGCGGGATGAGTGTTATTTTAGGACTGTATAAATGTAGGAGTAGTTACATTTATAAGGTCCTAAAATAACATTCAGCCCTTTGAAGGCAATCGCGAGGCTGATGTGGCCCCTGGTGAAAATGAGGTTGACACTCCTGCTATGTAGGTATCTAAATAAGTATCTTGAATCTGTCCCAGGCACCTTTTCTATCTAACAGTGGTTTACACTGTCACAGAAGTGGTATTTTAACAAACACATGCAGAATCTTGAAGTTTCCTGACAATCGACTCGTGCACATACAAATGAGAAAATGGTGTTCAGATAGGAAGCTAACAAAAAGTGATGTTTTCCTGTTTACCTAGCAGGGCCAATACTTACAGATTGAAAAGTTTGTTATAGTCCTGAATACTGTTAACATGCTCTTACTAAAATAAAAATGACCAACATTTCACGTGCACTGAATACCTGAAATTTTCTGCTCCAATGTAAGAATACTCAGCTGATGGAAGAGAGGGTTCAACAACAACTTGTAACAAAGAAGGCACCAGCACTGGAGACTATGGGGAGTTAAACCACTCTTAATGTTTTGAACAGTTTATTTAGTTAGGCTAGAAAGCCTCAGCACAGAAAGTCTGGAAACAGAAGCAGATTTGATAACTGATTTTATGTTAGTCGCCAAGGTGGAAGGAACACTGCAGTGAGCAGGGGGCTTCTTGCACCAGTGGGATTTTGTCATAAACATCAATGAAGCAAAGGTAGCTCCCAGCAGCTGTTCCATTTAGCTTTCTGCCTCTCTTCATCTATTATTGAAAAATAGTTGTATTTGTTTTATATAATCATTCAAAAATTGCTTTTTAGTTTAATTGCTGTGAACATCCATGCTTGAATATGAAGGGGATAATTAATGTGTGAACCAGACTATCTGTTGCTCATTTCATTTGTATTTTATAACCTCATATAAACAGGAATAGGGTTGTGGTCAATGATGCAGAGTCCAGATGGACATCTGTTGTTAGTGGGGTTCCCCAGGGGTCAGTACTGGCTCCAGTCCTGTTCAACCTCTTCATCAATGACCTGGATGAAGAGACTGAGTGGACCCTCAGCAAGTTTGCTCATGTTACCAAGCTGGGAGGAAGGGTTGATACACCAGAAGGCTGTGCTTCCATTCAGTGAGACCTGGACAGGCTGGAGGACTGGGCAGAGAAGAACCTGGTGAAGATTAACAAAAGCAGGTGTAGGGTCCTGGACCTGGGGAGGAATAACTCCAGGCAGCAGTACAGGTTAGGGGTGAACCTGCTGGAAAGCAGCATTGCAGAGAAGGACCTGGGAGTTCTGGTTGACAACAGGTTGACCATGAGCCAACAATGTGCCCTTGTGGCCAAGAAGGCCAATGGTATCCTGGGGTGCACTAGGAAAAATGTGACCAGCAGGTCGAGGGAGATTGTCTTCCCCTTTTACTCTGCCCTGGGGAGGCTGCACTGGAGTACTGCATCCAGTTCTGGGCTCTCCAGTTTAAGAAGGACAAGGAATTACTGGAGGGAGTCCAACAGCAGGCTACAAAGATGACCAGGAGCCTAGAGCACCTTTCTGATGAGGAGAGACTGACAGAGCTGGGTCTGTTCAGCCTGGAGAAGAGAAGGCTGAGAGGGGACCTCATCAATGCTTGTAAATATCTTCAGGCTGGGTGTCCAGAGGATGGGACCAGACTCTTTTCAGTGGTGCCCAACGACAGGATGAGGGGTAATGGGCACAGACTGAAGCACAGGAAATTCCATCTGAATATAAGGAGAAACTTCTGTACTGTGAGAGCGCCAGAGCCCTGGAACAGGCTTTCCAGAGAGGTTGTGGAGTCTCCTTCTCTGGAGACATTCAAACCCACCTGGACATGTTCCTGTGCGATCTGATCTGGTGACCCTGCTCTAGCAGGTGGGTGAGACTAGATGATCTCTAGAGGTCCCTTCCAACCCCAACCAGTCTGTGATTCTGTCATTCTATGAATGTTGTAGTAATTTGCATTATTCATGTAAGTTACTAAAAATGCATAGGATTGATATGTACAAACTGAAAATTCCTAATCCAAAATCTAAATTACGTTTATGAGTCACAAGTATATTTCTACATCTTTGGATCACTTTGTGAGTGCCTGGCAAAGATGAAAGGGTCTGAATTTGTTTGAAAATGTCTTTTAAAACAATAATTTCAATAACTAATAGTGGATTTTAGAGCTCTGCTAATTATGTTTGTCATGCAATTTACTCTGAAAGTCTTTCATCTGCTTTAAAACCACAAAAATCTGGTGCCTTCAAATCAGATGCAAGAATGCACTACATCTGAAAACACAGTCTACAACTGTTATTTCAGATGACAAGCTCCAGTTGATTACCCTGATTAAAACTTAACAGCTCTTATACTGGGTTTCCCATCTCTAAAGAGATACAGATATTCGTATTACCATATTTTGTTCCATGTCTTCTTTTAAACTCACTACCTAATAGACTGTTTTGTTGTGTAATTTTTTTTTTTTTTAAAAAAAGGTACTTGTGAAAAAAAACATTGACCAATGTAGATTTTTTATTTACCCTGAAGATGTACAAATGGTTCACTTATGTGTGGGTGCGACGTGACACTTTTGCCTGTGGTTTATGTGCTAGAACTGTTTCATCAAATGAGCCACTAGCATGCAGGCAACCTGTTGCTGGTTGTATGTGTTGGGAATGAATGATTGTGGTCTGCATGTTTCTCATAGCTCAGCACTTTACAGTTACTTAATTGTATAAGAGAAATCTCTGTCTTTAGAAGAGGTTGCACTTCTCACAGGTGAAAATGGAAAAATGTAATGCAAAGCCCCTTCCCTTCCCTTCCCTTCCCTTCCCTTCCCTTCCCTTCCCTTCCCTTCCCTTCCCTTCCCTTCCCTTCCCTTCCCTTCCCTTCCCTTCCCTTCCTGATAGTTTTATTCCAAGTATATTAAGCTGGAAAACCAAACAGATTTGTGCTGTTCTTAAAAAGCACAGACTAATCCTTCAAAACTGATTTGTCATTGTGTTAAATTTTGACCAAAGTTTTCTTAAATACAATTCGAAAGTCAGACTCTTATGTTTCTCTTTGTCTGTCCTAGGAACACTTGACTGAAATAGAAGATATGTGAAGATCAGTGCTCCAAATGAATATTCCCAGTGCTACTGAGATTAACATGTAGCTAAAGCACCTAAATCTATCAAAGTCAAAGAGGATATGTTTCCACCGGCACATGGAAGTTCAGGGTGAGGAGAACTTGAGAACTGCATCCCAGACCTGTCACACTGCTGAACTGTGGGCTGACTCACTGCTCTCTTGAGGATCCTTGCAATAAGATGTCTCTAATACAAGCCTTTTCATGGTGCACTTAGGGAGACTACCAAAGTGATGTATGAATAACCATTAATATGTTGCAGTAGTTTTTACTGCGTTCACTCTCCAGGTCTTCCAATGCCATTTCAGGAGTTTATTGCATCCTCAAATACCACTGCCACGTGTTACAACCTGTATCTTCAGGTTCATGCAATAAAACCAGTGTTCTGATGAGCTGTCACACAGTCCTGCTTTCAACTGAAAAAAAGCAGAGAAATTAAGACCACAGGCACCATGTGAATCCTGGTGCAGACTTGGGTTCAAGTCCCAGGTAGTCTGGATGCAACCGTTACGCTCTTGAGAGGTTAATCCTACACAGCTTGGATGCCAGCCAGCATCAGGGCAGGGTAGTCCTTAACTTATTTATTTAGCAACATAGACGTAAGCCTAGGCATCTTTCTACTGCCCAAGAGTAGGTCTCAGTGTCTGCTAAATACCTGAAATAACATCCTTAATCATCTCCTTCCTTCCTTCCACCTTGCTGTCACTCCTCTCTTTACCGTCCACTCAGTCTTTGGGATCTGTCAGCTTCTGCTTCTGTCCTCCCCTTCTTTTCTCTCTCAGTGATGCCCCTCAGAAGCACCACTCATTAGTTTTGTCCAAAATGCTAGTTGAACCATAAAAAACCGAACAGCAGAGTGGAGATTAAAAAATCAGAGCTTTCTACTACAATGCCACCACCAATTTTGAAATGTCCTTTTTAACAGAAAAGTTTAACTGAACCTAACTTCATGCCCATTCTAGTCCTCCAGAGTAAGTGACACACCCTCTGAAGAAATAGAAAGATACTTACCCTTTGTGACTGCATGGAGGCAAGAATCTATGCAGAAAAAAATTTTAGAAGTTCCTAATCAATGCTATTGATTCTGAATTTGAAAAGCTCACAAGATTATGTATAAGAGGCTGAAGGTGTTCCCCAGCACTGCAATAGCCTGACAAAGGATGTCTTTGACATCTTTTTAGATTGTAGGAAAAAAAACTGACCTGATATGGAATTTCCTGAGGGTATTTAAAACATGTGTTAAAATCAAATATGTAAATGATTATATATGAGTCACTGCTGCCGTGGTGATTACTGAGACATTAGTTTCATTTGGTTTGGGTGTTTGAAAATTTTCCAAAGCCCTTCACTTTTACAGAGGCATGGCAATCAATCTAATGCAAGGAACATTCAGCAACAGTAAGACAACGTCTGAATTAGGTCAGCTTGTATTTGTGAGTGTGTTAGAAGTGCAACCTACTCAGATCAAATTAGGTCAGCCCACAGTGTCCTGCTTATTGAAATACGTCTCTAGAACAGGACATACAAAATCTGTTGAAACATTAACTGAGAAAGCCAGAGCAACTTGGAGTGTGCCATCTTTTGTTTCAGATCATTGTACCTATATTTGGCCCTTATAAATGGAAGCGAGAAAAAATACCATCAACTTACCTTTCTTTAGTATAATTTTGTATCTCCTCCTCCAATACCATTTACCTGTTTATTTTATTATATGTCTGACTGAATATCATTGCTTAATCAGCCAGATGAAAATTAGCAAGAGTATTCTACAGCATATATTCTGCTTGCAGAGTAAATCCAGCAACATAAAACTTGCATTTTCTTCAACTTTAATTTTACAAAAGCATTCTAGTCTTTCTAAGTGTTAACTTTTCATGCTCATACATTCTTTGGCTAACGAGAAGCAATGTGATAACATACATTGGTACTTTCTTTTTAGTTGCACAGCTTCTTCACTAAGCCCTCAAACATGATGTTTCCTTAAACCATGTATGTGTAATATATACTTATTGGGTATTTATGTTTTACCATATGTTCCTTTACTGATTAACATCTCTCTAATAATACAATACTACTAGAATATAATTGATTTAGTATCTTGCACCTGCAGCTCAACTTCACTACCCTAAAAAGACTTTTGATGCTGACACACGCGAGACTTTAAGCTTATAAATACATGGATGCACTACAAGATCAGTATTCTCAGCACTTCACTACAGAAAACATGGAATTCCTTACATGAGGGTAAACTATTTAATGTGCAAAAGCTTTATGTCTGTAATAGAAATTAACAAAACTTACAGCCAGCCTTCCAAAAAACATTCCTGGCCTCTGTTTCATGTACGCTAAACTCATCTGAACTAAAAGTCTTTTAGAGAGCAATAGTTTAACACAGCCATATCGATTAAGACACCATAGTTACAGTATTATCTTGAAAATCTCTTGTAAAATATTTTTCAAAATATTGTGCAACTCCTGCCAAACAAATCTGATTAAACTTGATCTAATTTAAAAATGCACAAACCCATGTTATGTGAGATTGAGTCTGTATTTCTAAATACAGAGCAGCTGAATAACTGTTCAGTTCTGGTATCAACACCTGTCTGCAGGTTGAGAAGGACCAATGAATAATGCAGATCTGAAAACATGATTTACAATGCCTAAGTCCATTTAGCAGTATAGACTATTCTCTAACTCTGAGAGTGCTTAGACCGCTTAAATGCTTACATAAAGCTAACATGGAGGTGAGCTCAGTGTTTCAGAACTAAGTCTCCAAGAGCATTGATGTGATCAAGACCAGCTCTAATACTCACAGGCAATGAACTAAATGTCTAGAAGGCAGCACATTTCCCAAATCCCCCCCAAGTCCAAGAAGAGGATAGCTGCTGTCAACAGCACATTTTAAAGAAAACTGCATCTGTCTTTCACAGTAAGATGGGCTTACTAATTTTCTAAGGAGAGCGGTAAGTTTTAAACCTTTGTCACATACTTGTTTACATTTGGCCTTTTCTTCTTTAAAAACAGATCAGAAACCTTTGTTAGCAATTTATTGAGGAGATAGAAGGTGAGAGAAGAATAGCGAATACTAAAGTAATATCTGATTTCTAGATAGGCGTAACGTAAGTTAAACTATAAAGTCTAGCCCAATACTTGGGGTGCTTTATTTGAAAATGTGAACCCAGTTAATACAGAGGAAAGTCCATACAGACATATGGGGAGAGACATCAGAACTTTTTCTTTTTAAATGAAAGATTTAAAAACCATCTGGTCATTGTATCTAGCTTCCAAAAAAAAAGCTTTTCAGCCTAGAACACAAAGCATAACAAAGTCCAGGCACTGAAGTGCGAAGTTAGAATTCAATCTGAACAAGAAGTGCACATTTTTACAAATGAGAGTAATAATTAGAATAAATTGATGTCTGATGTTCTAAGCTCTCTGTCTCCTAATCCCCTGCAATCACAAACGGACACTTTTCTAAAAACCTTCGGGAAGAATTACTAGGCTTTTTTTGAGAGGAATCTTAGGATGAAGTTTCTTGCAATCAAAGGTAAAATCTCCAGACAAAAACTTGGTTTAGTTTGAAATCAGTAACAAACAGTCCACTGATTTTAGTAGAGACAAAAATTCACACTACGAATATAAATGCTCCAAAACAAACTGATGGCAGGAAAAAATCTTTGATTTTATCTGAGTACCAGCTTTTTTTTTTTTTTCTTTTTTTTGAGTTTGTCCTCATTTTGTTCCTTACCTTACCATTGTTTTTGTTGTTTGTATGTTCAGATGTGGGTAGTGGTAAAGAAGAGGAAGCTTGTTTCTTACTTCTAATTCATCTGTTTCTAAGAAGCTACCCTAGCCCTTCCTTTGCTCAGCTTTGGATCTTTTAATGAGTCTTGCATGTTAACTATTTGGGCTCGCAACTGAGCAGGAGAAGAAGTAACAGGAAGACTTTTCTCTTTTTTCTTAGCACCAAAGTGAAGAAGGATCAATTCAAACTAGGATAGTTTGCCTGGGGAAGAGAGAAAGCTGTGCTGGTGTCATGTAGTTTATGCAATTCAGATAGTGAGAGGTAAAAATGTGCCATGGGCTAAGCTTCAGAGGGCTCATCTAATTCAACAAACTTTAAAGGAAGTGGTGAGGGAGAAAAAAAGCCAAATAGGCTGAGGTACCGAAAACATATTTCTTTTAAAGTAAAAGCTAATTGTTGCTTGAAATGTTAAGCAGAAAATATAAAGAGATTCACGTTCATATAAAAAAATAAGGGAAAAAAACCAACCAACCAAACAAACAAAAAGCCTTCCATGGATTTTTCAAGATCCTGTTGATATGGAACAAAGCTGAAACCTTCTATTTCCTGCTCACTTTGCCAATGGAAGAATGGAAAAGATAAGAGGCATTTGTCAGAAAGCTGATTTTTTATCTCCTAAGGATGTATGCGTGCTGCAGAACACATTATAAAGTTCGGATGCTTAAGTTTAGCCATGGCACTACAGGAAATTACCAGCCTCTGTTTGTTTTAACAAGACTCTTTTCAGTGCCTGAGCTAGCTAATTAACTTACTTGCTGCCAGCTTTGACACCTCTATATTACATTTTACTTGACAAAGAGACATATCCTTATTGTAGAACCCTAACCACAAGACCATCCTTCTTCCCTTTCAGGTTTCCTCCCAGAAACAATGTGAATGACATGCCCATTTAAAAACAAATGCTGGTTTCATTGTGTCACTATTAATCATCACGAGGCTAAAAAGGAAAACATGATGCTAAATCAATTGGGACATGTACTACCTGAACTTCAGTTCTCATGGTAATCAAGGTTTTGTTGTGTGTTTAATCTAGCCCTCAGTACACAGGACTTTGAATTCCAGGTCATTTCAGCATGTACAGTTTTTTAAATACTGAATCACAGAATCACAGAATCATTTCCGTTGGAAGAGACTCTCAAGATTCAGTCCAACCATAACCTAATTCTAGCACTAAACTACGTCCCTAAGTGCCACATCTACACGTCTTTCAAATACCTCCAGGGATGGTGACTCAACCACTTCCCCGGGCAGCCTGTTCCAATGCCTGACAACCCCTTCTGTGAAGCATTTTTTCCTAATATCCAGTCTTAACCTTCCCTGGCACAACTTGAGGCCATTTCCGCTTGTCCTATCACTTGCTACTTGTGAAAAGAGACCAACGCCCTCCATGCTACAACCTCCTTTCAGGTAGTTGTAGACAGTGATAAGATTTCCCCTCAGCCTCCTTTTGTCCAGGCTAAACAGCCCCAGCTCCCTCAGCTGCTCCTCATCAAACTTGTGCTCCAGGCCCTTCACCAGCTTTATTGTCCTCTGAACTTGCTCCAGCACCTCAATGTCTTTCTTATAATGGAGGGCCCAAAGCTCAACACGGTATTCAAAATGGGGCCTCACCAGTGCTGTGTACTGGGAGAAAATCACTTCCCTAGTCCTGCTGGCCACACTATTCTTGATGTATGCCAGGATGCTGTTGGCCTTTTTGGCCACCTGGGCACACTGCTGGCTCATGTTCAGCTGTTGTTGATCAACACCCCCAGATTCTTTTCCACCAGGCAGCTTTCCAGCCACTCTTCCCTGAGCCTGTAGCGCTGCCTGGAGTTTTTGTGACCCAAATGCAAGGTCTGGCAATTGGCCTTGTTAGACCTCATACAACTGGCCTCAGTTCAACAATCCAGCCAGTCCAGATCCCTCTATAGACCCTTCCTACCCTCCAGCAGTTCAACACTCCCACCCAACTTGGTGTCATCTGCAGACTTACTGAGAGTGCACTCAATTCCCTCGTCCAGATAATTGATAAAGAGCCTAAATAGAACTGGCCCCAATACTAAGCCCTGGGGAACACCACTCGTGACCAGATGCCAACTGGATTTGGCTCCGTTCACCACAACTCTTTGGGCCCAGCCATGCAGCCAGTTCTTTATCCAGTGAAGAGTACACTCATCCAGGCCATGAGCTGCCAGCTTCTCCAGGAGAATGATGTGGAATACAGTGTCAAAATGATTTTATTTTTGTGCTGTGCTGGTTTAGCTGGGATCGACTTTTCTTCATAGTAGTTAGAATTTTTTTTTTAGTACCTAGTACAGTCTTTTGTTTTGGATTTAATACAAGAATAATGTGATAGCACACTGAATTTCCCATGCTTTGCTGGGAAGAGTTAACTTTTTTCTTTGCGGTAAGTAAGCCTTGTTTTCGAGTTGATATGGAAAGAATATGAGAATTCACTGATGTTTCAGATGTTGCCAAGGAGACCAAGGTCTTTTGCAACTTTCCAGCTGCAGGTGGAAATAGCAACTGAGAGGGGCAGAGACAGGACAGTACCTAGATTAGAATCAAGGTTGGTCAATGAAATATTCCCTACCATCAGTGTCATCCTCAGTATGCAGCTGGAGGCAGCTTTGGCAGCTCATTAGTTTGTTAGTCTGATGTTTTGCACTTTTTTGGCCTTTTGCCTTTTTGCTCTCTTGCTGGGATAGCTGTTTAAGACTTGGGTTCTCTCTTTTCCAGGACTGGCTGTTCAGCATGATCATGTCTCAGTACGAATTGCTGACAAGACCTACACTTTGGATCTCCACTGGATCTTCCAGGATTGGCTATGCAGGACTGGAGTTTGTGAGCAATTGCCCCATGCATCACTTATTTTATATACATATATATTTATTTTTATTATTATTATTATCGGGTTTATGTTTGTTTTGTTTTGTCTTCTCTTCATGTCTTATTAAACTGTTCTTATCTCAAGCCTTGAGTTTCTCCCTTCCCTTTTGATTTTCTCCCCATCCTACTTTGGGTGGCGACTGAGCAAGAGGCTCATGCTTGACTGCTGGCTGGGGTTAAAACACAATTGTACATACTGGTTTTGCTATTAAACAATTAAAAACACCTAATAAAGATCCTACATTAACATAATTAACTGTTTTCTAGAAATAGCAACATTTCTACAGGACCAACTGTAATCAAGACCTGCTCCTAAATCTACCTTATTATAGCTATAATATCCATGAAGTTCTGCAGTGCATCAGATTATGAGTTCAACAGTTATAATGCTGTCAGTAAAAAAAAAGAAAATCAAGCTGAGCATAGAATGTCATTTGGTGGAAAAGCCATGATTCATGGTTAAACAGGATGTAACTAAACTTCAGATGAAATTGTACTCCTATCTATAATTAGGAAATAAAGTTTTAGCTTTCTCTATGTATATATGTGTACACATACATATGTCCATATGTATGTGTACGTGTGCTCATATATACATGCACATATCGGAAAGAAAGGAAAGATGAACTACTGTTATGAAAAAGAGAGAAAACAAAGTCTTTGCCTAAATTGAACTGTGAAGTGAGCATGGTAACATCCTTTGTTACTGAATGGTACTGCTGCTAATTTCTAATTAGCAGGTATGATATTCATAGTGCAAGTACAGGTTTTTCTGAAATTACAGATAATCACTTGTGTTATTGTAATGTAGCAACACCATGGGCCAAATGCCTGTCAGGCCTTGAGCTACTAAGTCAAAGCTCTGCTATTATGAAGTGTAAGGATGTCTGAAGATGTTGCTACTGAAGCCACGAGAGTGAGAAATCTTGAATGTAAAGTGACTACAGAAGACAAAGGAAATGAAATTCAAAATGTTTCAGAGAATCTTTAAATGAAGAATAGAATATTCAAAGGTCAGGAAATTCCCCCTACATTTACCTTATAATATGAATGCTTCCAAACAAAATTAAGCTAGTGATGTTTTATTTCTATTTTCTTTCTTATAACTATATTGAATCAATTTCAACATATATAAACTGATAGTAAATTGCATAACACATAAATGCACACTTAAAAGTGACAGTGGAAGATATCATTTCTGCTTAACAATGGTGCTGCCTGGAGATAGTCAAGGTCATACCTATTGATCTCAGTAATGAAAGGGTTATTCAGTTTTTCATTCTTCTTATCGTCATTCTCATAAGACAAGTAAAGATGCTGGACCTCGTTCTCATACATTTTCATCTTCAAGAGAACTAGTTATTAAGAACCATTTAGTTATGCTTGTGTGGCATCATTGAAGCGAATGATTTCATGTGGCACAAGAGAAAATAATAAATTTAAGATCATAGAGTAATTCAGGAAGGAATCTCCAGAGTCGTTTATTTCAACTTCTTGTTCAAGCAGTATCAGCACGAGTTCTGAACAGTTTGCTCAGGGCTTTATGCAGTCATGTCTTGAAAACCTCCAAGGACATGGACCGCATAAGCTCTCCAAGCAACCTGTTCCACTGCTGAAATGTTCTCATGGGGAATGAACTCTCTTACATCTGCTCAGAACCAGTCATGTTTCACATAGTGTCCATTGTCTCTGGTCCTCCTGCCATACACCACAGCAAATAATCTGACTCCATTTTCTTGATTACTGTGTCACAGATATTGTAAAACTGCTGTTAGATTCACCAAAGAATGCTCTTTTCCAGGCTGAACAAGCCAATTTCTTTCAGCATCTCCTCTCCTGGCAAATGTTCAAGACCCTGGCCCTTTTGGTGGCCCTCCACTGAACCCACTGCCATTTGTCAATGTCTTTCTGGTACTGGGAGGCCCAAAACTGGGCATTCTAGTTATAATGAGTGCTGATTGCTGGGGAATAATGTCTTTTCTCAATCTACTTGTTATGTTCCTGTCAATATAGGCCAAGATGCTGTTGGTCTTTCCTGCCAGGGCAAACTGCTGGCTTATGATCTGCTTGCTGTCCACCAAGATGCCCAGATCCTTTTCAGCATGGCTGCTCCCCAATTGGAAAACGTCCAGCATTTATCATTGTGAGAGGTTACTCCTTCCATAGATGCAGTTTTTTCCATCTGTCCCTGAATTTGCAGGGATATCCTAGGATGAGATGTTAAAATGCAGAATATTCCTTACACATAACTCTTAAGAAAAAAAAAATTCCCACTGCCAAGGAAAATTTTGAATGAAACGAAATTCCTTTTCTATTTACAAATGAGCATATTTGTTATACAATCTATTTCAGGTAACAAAAGCAGTACCAAAGCAACTAATTTGTACTTATAAAGTGAACAATATTACATATTTTGAAATGTTCTAACTGCTGTTGGTTTAATTTCCTAATATTGCAAATAAGTTTGCGCAGATTGTATCTGTCATTGTGTGTTCATTTCAATGGTTGGAGAACTTCTCTTTGGCAGTCTTCAATCATTAAGAAAATTCAACATAGCTAAGAGGCTTTTCAGAAAGTAGTTTCCTTCACTTATGAAGAATTCAAAATGAAATGATGGATGAACCTCATGTGCAGTGGAAATTTTGATGTATGGACCACAAAGCAGATTAAGGAACTTTTCTTCCTATTATGGTGACAACGTGACATCACATAGATACATTTTAAACCTCCCAAAACTACTGCCTTTGAAAGTGTTCCTGTTACTTGTAAATTTTTAAATCTTCCTAAGAACCTAATGAAATTCAACAAGGGTAAGTGTAGGGTCTTGTACCCGGGGAGGAATAACCCCAGGCAGCAGTACAAGTTAGGGGCAGACCTGCTGGAAAGCAGCATTGCAGAGAAGGACCTGGGAGTTCTGGAGGACAAGAGTCTGACCGTGAGTCAACAATGTGCCCTTTTGGCCAGGAAGGCCAATTGTGTCCCAGGGTACTTAAGGAAAGTGTGACCAGCGGGTTGAGGGAGGTTGTCCTCCCCCACTACTCCGCCCTGGTCAGGCCACATCTGGAGTTCTGTGTCCAGTTCTGGGCTCCCCAGTTTAAGAAGGACAAGGAATTACTGGAGGGAGTCCAGCAGTGGGCTACAAAGATGATGAGGGGCCTAGAGGACCTTTCTGATGAGGAGAGACTGAGAGAGCTGGGTCTGTTCAGCCTGGAGAAGAGAAGCTGAGAGGGGATCTCATCAATGCTTATAAATATCTTCAGGCTGGGTGTCAAGAGGATGGGACCAGACTCTTTCTAGTAGTGCCCAGTGACAGGATGAGGGGCAACGGGCACAGACTGACGCACAGGAGGTTCCACCTGAATATGAGGAAAAACTTCTTGGAGGGTGCCAGAGCCCTGGAACAGGCTGCCCAGAGAGGATGTGGAGTCTCGTTCTCTGGAGACATTCAAAACCCGCCTGGACACATTCCTGTGCAATCTGCTCTGGGTGACCCTGCTTTAGCAGGTGGGTGAGACTAGATGATCTCCAGAAGTCACTTCCAACCCCAACCATATGATTTCTGTGATTCCTGTACCAGAGTCTGCTTCCTGAGGGCCGTGCCTGGGGGGGATTCTACTTACGTAAAGGAACAGCTCACCCCCCTGAAAGACTAGTATGGAATCTGTATTATTTACGGAATTAAATGTTGAGCTAGAGAGATTTTACGCAGGGCAATAAAATTTTTGGAGACTTCCTAATTCAGCAGTACTTTTTGGTTTGTTGGACTTTTTGAAAGAACTTTTTTGCAGGGATGGAATACAAGTAATTTTAATTATGATAAGAATATTGTTAATACAAACTCCCTCACATCTTTTCTAAGGCAAACTGCCCACAGCATTTTCTACGCAGCACACAGAATGCCTGTAGGCAAATTAAGTTAAGGAGCAGGGGAAACATAACATTAAAAGACAGCAAACTGTGAAAACTGGATCAGACATGTTGCATACAATTAACGGGAAATTGAACTGATTTTTCACTTTATGTTTTTAGTTAAGTAGTTTAATATAGAAAGTGCAGTTACTTCTTGTTTCAGTTTTGTTTCCCATCACATACTGGATTTAAAAACATCTTGATTTTACAACTCTGTGATGAGGAAATTGCAGCAACATTTAGCAAGTTTCTTCAACAGTTAATCTGCTTCCCTGTGAAAAATCTGCATGTTACTTGGAAGCCTAAGGTTCCAGCCATTGAATCTTCCTTGCCTTTGCCTACCAGAATGAAGATTCCCTACATGGATTCTTGTAAACTGATATCTGCCCTCCCTTTAATTTTTCTTTTGATGAAGTATGAAGACCCAGTTCCTTGAATTTTCTGGTACAAACCATGACTTCCTATCATTCTTGTGGTTCTTCTCTGAATACTTTCCAGTTTTCAACAGACTGCTTGAAGTATAGATACAAAAACTGAACACGATATGACTGTAACTCCACTGCCAAGTCTAAAGGCAAATCTACGCAGTATTTTCCCTTCATAAATACAAGGACCTCTTTCATGTCTGGGCCCCAGCATTAGGCTGGGAACTCGAAGTCTATTGAATAACTATTGTGATACTCAGTTACAGTCAAGCAGTAACTGCTAACAAAAATATGTTGTTACTGTCAGGGCATACATTATTTGCTTTTTAATTTATGCCTTTACTTTTACCATATAGAAATATGTACTGTTTGACACCTCACCATGCAATCCAGTTCACTTTTTATTATTTGACATTGCTGCACAATTTACACTAATTTTCAAACGTCATCAGTAATAATTTTAGGTTCCATTCTAGGCCACTGATAAAATATAAAAATAGCGTATGACAAAGGAGTAGCCCTTGAAGAACCTTACCTAAACAGCAATTCATGATTTCAAGTAGAAGAAGTTCCCTTTTACCTCATTCAGATTTATGGAATGTAGGCAAGTGTCTCTGAAAACAATACCGTTTTATTTTCATGTGGAGAATTTCAGTATGCAAAGTTAGAATTCAATACTTAGTAATTAAAACTGGCATTTATTAAAGAAACTAAATATGGAACAAAATAAAAAATTTAAAGATTCCAAAGCATGCAAAAGGCAGAGAACTGCATTGTAATTTTTTCTATCTATGTAATACTTTCACAAGCAGAAAAAAGCCAGAGTCTTGCATGAAAATATATATGTAGTGTTTCAAGAATATTTGAAATGAAATTTTCACTGAGCTGTATATGCTATGATTAGAAATTATTCTGGTAACAAAGCAGATTAATTTGTATGCATCAAGAAGTCTGTTATCATAAGTAAAAGGAGGATGTTGAGGTTTTAGCATGGTTTGCAGGGGCATGACAAACTTACATCTGTTTCTAAGATAGTTCTTAGCTACAATGTGCCGGTGTGGTTAGCACAAAATATGTAGAGTGAAGAGACACAACATTATTTGCCTGAAGTGATAAGCTTACTGGGTTCTATTCTGAGCTTTGTGTATCACATATAGACGCTTTGATCTGCTACCACTAGACTACCAACTTTCCTTTCAAAATTTGACTGTCTTTAATCAACAAGGAAACAAATCTGCCATTATTGACATCAGGATGTTTTAAAAATCTGACAAAATGTTTATTATTTTATCATGATAAAAAACAAAATTCATTTTAGAGGTAGGTCTGCTAGTCATTGTCCAACTATAACTATAGCGGTGTCTTTTTTCTTTTTTGCATGCTGCTATTGCTTATTTGATACATATTTGTTTTACACCTCAAGCAGGCAGTTTAGAAACCTCGCTAGGAACATCAACACATGTTATGCAAGTACTATGCTATGTCATGCACAGTTGGCTGAAAAGTAATAAAGATACATTGAAAATGTAAAAGTATTCCATGTAGATAGCACTTCTCAACAAAGGGCAAAGATTTATGGTTCCCTATGAGTTAGCTGACTTCAATGGGACTATTTGTATTCTTAGAGAGCATCATACACTTGAGTACTTTGCTGAATCAAACCAGGGAAAGGAAGCTTTATATGTTTGCTGTAATTCTTACAAGGGTACTGCCCAAGTCAGAAAAAAATAACCCAGAATGGCAGTGGTCAGCTATGAGTAGGCATCTTGGAAGTATTTACTTATGTTGCTAAGCTAGTAAGATGATGTAGAACACACAAGCTCTTTGCTTCTCTCTTGGGCAGTTGACAGACTGGGAATTAGAAGGGATGCTGAGTTCAGACAGTCATAGCTACCTACTTGCTACGTCTAGTCTTCAGAAAACCTTAAACTGTAGATCAGAAGAATATGTACCACTCAAAACTGAGGATTTATTAGACATGTCAATGTTGAATTCCAGATGAATTAATTGCAAAAAGCATTGTAAGATTTATGTTTAAAAGTTCAATGAAAAAATACAGTTCCTATCATCTTATAATTAGCCATCATGAGCCACAAGAAAAGGGAAAAGTTGAATAAAAGTGCAAGGAAAGACAAATGTCCTATTAACAAGAAAATTTGTACAGAAACTATTCCTGAGCAACTTCCAGGAAAGCCAGTAAGAGTCAGACTGGATATAGAAAAAGAAACAACAACTTCTGCAGTAAATAAGGAGAGTGTTTCACAAAGATTCTGCTCTATCTGCCACTGAAGGCAGGACCCACTAGGTGTCATCGTGTGTCATAGAGACTTTTATACAAACACCTACCATATGTGAAATTCTGTCTGGAGTACATGGTGTCCTTAAAAATACTGTACCTATTTAAGAAAATGACTTTTAGTCGATTACTGAAAACAGTTGTGTGAAATGCTACTGTAAATTCTACTGCCGATATTATGTGCAGAATTAGGAGTGGAACCACAAATGGTGCAGCACCTACCTCACTGCTTCATGTGGGGCCTGCTCTGTGCTACATGGTGGAGGGGAGGTTGCTGGGGAGCAGCATCCTGTGCCACCCACACCCCTGGGCTGTCTGTGCTGCTGCACTGGGAAAAGAGCCTGCAGATTTTTGGTAGGTGGTAGCAGGGTCGAGCTGCAACGGAAGGTTAGAAATACAAGGTGTTTTAAAAAGATGGACCCAACTGGAAATCACAACACAAGGTGCTTTGGGTCCATCTTTTTGAAACACCCTGTAGAAAAGCTGGATAAAAAAGATTCATTATCTCCACTGTCAACAAGCACTCCATTTTCCCGTACGTTATGTTCTTTTCTAGTTTACCTTGACCTTAGAGAAAACTGTGTTTTCATCTACTTATTCTATTAGCTATGAATTCCAATATGTTTTAAAAAATTGATTAATTACAACATTTATTTCATTAAAAATTAGTCAATTAATAAATTATATGCACTAACAAAAGGTGACCAGACATATCTTAGCTCACTTACAACAACTGGACATGCTCTGTTCTTATACCAATTACTAATGAACACACTATCAAGTCTATTTAAGTTCAGAAACCAGTTTCATTTTATTTAGAAGTATCATCAGGTTATTTAATATGAAGTAACTGTATCTTTCACTGGGGTTTTTGCCTTTTTTTTTTTTTTTTTAATTTAAAGTGATAGAAAATTTATAATTGCTGTGGCATTTTTCTCTCACAACAATAAATAATTATTTCCCATGGAAGGGAGGATTGGACATCTAAGACACATTTCTTTAAACTTTAACAAACTTCAAAAAAAATTTTTTTAATGGTCATGAACTACAATCTTTCATATGTTGTTGCTCTTCACATGTGGCATTTCATCCATCAGTTGGCTGTGCTTGTTCAGCTCTTTGGAGAAAGATTTTAATATCCTATGAAAAGGAAAATGAAAAGTTAACAGGTCATTTAATGTGGAAGACTGATATACCTTAAAACTTTTAAAAGTAATGCCTGTCTTTCCATGGGGTGAGCTTTCTAACTAGTGACTGGAAGAATTTGATGAAAAACTAACTTCAACAGAGATATATTATGATAAATTACACTTTCCCCAGGTTATAGTAGATATCTTTCAGAAAGGCACTCAGAACAGCACTGTCATTCAGCTTCAGCACTATGTTCAGTGTACTAATGAAAACATAAACATACAGTGACAATTGCAGAAGGCATATTCTTTAGGGCAAATTCTATGAGTTACAGATGCGTCACTAATATCCCAGATAAGAGGTTTTCATCTTATCATACAAGCTCTTTGCCTTCAGTGGTTTTACAAAACTACAGTGTGTTAAAATGCAATTCTTAAATTAAACAGAGATCTTACACATATGCTTAAACTTATCAGTAATGACAGGTATTCAGAATGTTGTTTAAACCAGCAAATATTATTCAGAACATAGAGACATATTCTTCAAGTTTCTTTTTTTATGTCATATTTCAGTCTGAACTTAAGCACCTTAAGCAAATGGGAATAGAAGAAAATAACTGTAATATTTGGAGCAATACATACTCACAGTTAGACATCATAGAATTAACTTTTTGTGCACTTCTGCATTCTTTATAACACATAGTTTAATTTGTTAATTTTCAATAATTTTGTATTAGCACAATATTCTCTATTTCCAACTTCAGCAAGACTATCTGTTGTCTAAGTAGGATGAACAAGGACTTTGTGATTTAAAAGAAAATGTTCTGAATGTTTAACACAAAGATATGCAATAATTTGACTTCTAGCATTTTCTAGTATTGTCAGTACACATAGTTTTCCTTTAGAAGAGTAATTAACAGTCAGAATTTTTATTTAAAAAAATTTAAAATTCAAATACATAATCCAATATGTATTTTGTGCAATTTTGAAGATACAACCTCTTTTCAAAAGCAGAAAATGCCTGTATGTAATGATGCCTCACATGCCTTGCAAAATTCAGGAGCATTTCAGTGAATACAGAAGAACCATGTCAAAAGAGAACTTTACCAGTGCCTTGTTTTAGAAGGTAGTGCTAACATTTATCTTTGGCTCTAAGAAATACTTCAGTTTAAGGAGGCCTTTTTCAGCACATTGAGTCAGAAAAAGAAGTTTCAATTCCGGTTCGACAAAAGTAAATGTTAGCAAATGGAACCTTCAGCAAGTTCATTATCAGTACTTATCATTACCACATGAAGCAGATGAGGATCTCAGTAAACTGTAGTGCTTCTGGCACTATAGAATGTGAATTTTATTAGGAGAGTTCTGAATATAAAGTAAATCTATGTTCCTATAAATAATAAGTTTGAGAAAGCTACTGCTGATCATTTCAAAGCAAATTATACAGAGAGACATGTCCAACACTGTCATTGTGTTCATGTGTGTGGGAAGTGGAAAGGTATGTTTTATGTCAGTCTAAAAGCAAGAACGGTGTGATTGAAAATCATAACCTGATGCAGAAAAGAGACTGAAAGAACAGCATTTCAAGGATGAGAAAAGTTTCCTCTGGACAGATTTTATTTATTTAACTACTAGTTTTGCAAAGGAAACCCAAACTAAATAACCTCAAAACACTGGAGAAATCATACTCCAACAGATTTGCTACGTCTGTGTTTAATGAAACAAACTTAATGTTTCCATTATATGAATAGATCTGACATTTTTTAATGTAAGAAACAGTGTTTGTCATGTATATTTGCATCCTATTTTTTTTTTGTAAATAAATGATAAAGAGAAGCATAACATAGGTCTCTATTTTAAACTAATATTTAAACATTGAGTTAAATTTTCCTTCTCTTGCACATTGGGACATTTAAAACACCACATGAAAAAGGCTTCTCAAGTTTCATAAGTATTACAACTACTGCCTATGGGTAGACAGTGATTCAGCAGTGCTTTTTTCTGTCAAAACGTCAGGTATTGCCTACGAACTATATGATCTGCCTCATAAGCCTTACTGAATAGAATCTGTATGAACTCTCACTAGACAGAAAGCATTTTTACTTTGTTAAATGATAAATGGAGTTCTGAATATTTCTTGAGTTGTGTAATATTAAATATCTGTTGAGAGTATAAACAGGTTTTGTAATAATTGTTCAACACACAAATACATGAGTTTAGATAAAGACATGTTAATTACACATTATTAGAAATTCTGTCTCAGTGGAATTCCAGTTCGAATGAATATCTGAGTAATTTTACTGAAATTATTAACAAAACCAACAAAAATAGCAGCAGTAATATATGACGACTAATTTTCAGGGAACAAGCTTGAAGGAACAGTGTATTCAACACAGAGACGTATGGAAATACAATGTGATATCCTTATCTTCAAAAATAGAGTTTATTAAAAAGGATTATTCAGGAATTGGATGCAGGATAAAAAAAGTAACATAACATTATCAAACACATACTAGTTTTCATATCAACCAACAAAATGCCAGTTATTATGGGGATGTTGATTGACAACCAGCTGAACATGGGCCAGCAGTGTGCCCAGGTGGCCAAAAAGGCCAACAGCATCCTGGCTTGTATCAGGAACAGTGTGGCCAGCAGGACCAGGTCAGTGATCATCTCCCTGTACTCGGCACTGGTGAGGCCACACCTCGAATCCTGTCTTTTCCAACCTGAATGATTATATGATTAAACTACTTGTTATCCTCAGTAATTACAAGAATGTAGTCTACTCAAAATAACAGATTAATGCAGACATTAAGAATTATAGGAGTACAATATATCTCAGACTCTTTCTTTAAAGGTATCACATTCAAAATACAGAATTACTTAAATGTGGTGTTGTTTCTGTATTACCATATCTATGACCGGCTTCGGATAGAAGGCAAAATTTTAACAAGAAAAAATACCAGGCCTGAAGAAGACCTCTTAATAGACCAACCTTAACAGAACAACTTACGCAGCTGAAAAAGCAGAATTGTTTGTTTCCAGATGAATCACTTGGTCTAATAAAAATATTCTCTAATTTATTATTAAATGTATTTAAAGATAATTTAATTCAGAATGTAATGAAGTACGTACATAAACACACACTCACATATAGGTGTGGTCTATTTTAAAGGATTACATTTCACCTGATAAGTGAAAATACTGAGTTGATAATCATAGACTGCTTGAAAGTTCTAGTCAGGACCAGAAAGGCTGCTAATCGAGATAGAAAAGATCAGATTAAAAAGCAATAGAATTTCCAGGCTTATTCACTTGTTGGCATTTGTACAAGGATAAGAGAAATGTCATTGTCCTGTAGGATGTTACTAGCCCACTGGTATATGAACTGAGGAAATAAACTCCCTTCAAAAGACAAGAATATATCTCACCTGGAGATAATATTTTTATCAAGGATAGTATTGGTTAAAACTGAACAGGATATCAAGAGGCCAAAGGAATCTGATGCCCTAACTGAAATTTAAAAAACTGTAGGCTAGATATTTCATTTATAGTTTTCATCAAAATGTTTTATTTTCCACTGTTTATGACTGCAGTAGTAGAAACATTTTCAGCCTTAGAAACCACACCCTAACTTGCTGTATTTATCTCACAAAAGATCTCAAAATAACAGCAGTGTGGTTGAATTTCATTTTATAGACACTTTTATAGTCTCAAGAGAATTTATGAAAAAAATAATTGATGCTAAAAGTATTGTTTACTTATTTTGGCAATGCTTTGGGAAGAAAAAGTTCACCTGTTCACAAAATATAGTTCTTTGAAGAAGTATCAGAAGAAAACTGTTCCTGAAGCACATAGATTTTTGACCAGAATCCTAACCTACATAAAACAATTGCCACTTGGTCTCTGCGCTTGTTTGCTGGTGAACGCAAAAATTTGCTGTAATGTGGAGCAAGAACCTGTGGTCTTAGCTTTCCCTCAGTCAGAATTTGAAAGTAAGACTGTGAAGTGTTGATTTCATGCATAAAACAACAGTCTGTATTTACCAGTACAGTCAAGGAATATAATATTTTCTTTTAAAATACAGAAACCATAGAGCAATGTATTTGAGATATAGTCAGGATAAACTCTTGCAAGAGGAAATTCTAAGTATTACAAATCGAAACTGAAGCTCTGCATCAACTTAACTGTCAAGCCAGGAGATACAGGCATCAAATGAATCTGCCAAATAGGTACAAAAATGTATTAGTTGAATGCAATGGTACCAATATGTCTTTGGTAGATAAGCTGTGGAAACTTTGAGAGAGCATGTGATCTGAAACCCTCAGCTACTGCCAAGATTCATATACAATATTTTCTCATCAACACCTTTTCTCATAGACTGACAATTTTTATAACTGTGCTGTCCTGCACATATCCTACCAATCACAAATACCACAGCTGATTGATGATACCTAATAAATTTTAAATTTATACTACAATCTATTATTCAAGGTATATAACATAATTTCTCCTGAAAGTGGTACTAGAAATTTGGTTAAGAATAGGTGCTGTGCTCTTGATATTCCACTATTGGTTAGTGTGAAAAGGTTTTCAAAAGAAGTCCCTCTCCTTGTAAATTGCAGAGTATTTAAACAAATGCGGGTAACAGGGAAGTTCTACAGTACATCAGGGAAGAACATTTGAACCTGTACTACCTCTGCATGCCTTTTTCTGCAGCCTGGTTGGCCCAGGTTGGAATATGTTCTATCGCATATCCCAAAGTGTCTCTCAGTAAGATCCTGTTGGAAAGATAATTCAACCAGGCTCCTTTCTGTGGGTGGGGGAAAATGCATGCCATGTGTAAGTTTGCAGACAACATCAAGTTGGGTGGGAGTGTTGATATGCTGGAGGGTAGGAAGGCTCTACAGACTCTACAGGCTTTACAACTACCTGAAAGGAGGTTGTAGCGAGGTGGGTGTCAGTCTCTTTTCCCATGTAGGAAGTGATAGGATGAGAGGAAATGGCCTCAAGTTGCACCACAGGAGGTTCAGATTGGACACTAGGAAAAATTTCTTCGTGGAAAGGGTTATTAAGCATTGGAACTGGCTGTCCAGGGAAGTGGCGGAGTCAACATCCTTGGAGGTGTTTAAAAGACATGTAGATGTGGCGCTTAGGGACATTGTTTAGTGGTGGAGTTGGCAGTGTTACGTGAACGGTTGGACTTGATGATCTTAAAGTTCTTTTCCAACTTAAAGGATTCTACGATTCTATGTGACGAGGCAGTAGAAAACCAGTAGGCAGCTATAGGCCAGCAAGACAGGTATAAAAAATAGGCCAGAAAGCAGTGCAGTCTTTGATGGACAGAGTTTTCAAGGAAAACTAACTAACTAATCAAATCTATAACCTGCTATGCTGTATATCTGGTCTACATTTCAAATTGGCAGTATCTAAATTAATTACATTTACTTGTCTGAGATAATGCAAATTTCAGTATGTGTAGTTACAAAATTCTTGGTTCTAGAAAGCAATACTTACCGGAATCTTGTAAAGCTGACACCTGTTGATTATGTCTTGAATGAAAGGATGCTTCAAAAGGAGAGCAACTGGAATGGGCGTCAGATCTTCACTGCCCAATTCTTTGTATATTTTGATGAAGTACTTTAAGAAAAAAAATGTTGAATTTATTAAGTCTTAAAAAAATCTGGGGAAAAACAAAGATTGCAGCATGTATTTATTTAATATAAAACACAAGATACAAAACTCTCTTTGAGTCAAATAGCCTACCTTCTCATAGCTGCCTTCCTTCTCCAGATTATTAAATCTATTATTATCTTCATCTTGACTTCCTCCAGTATGAAACACTTTGAGTAGAGTTGCCACGGAAATTATTCCTTCGTCCATGTAATCCAAGACTATGTTTTCATATGCATCTATCAAACTTTTTTCATTTGGTGCTATGATGCTATAAGGAAAATCCTAAGAAAATAAAGCAAATGTATAATATTTGGTGATAAATAGTCTGTCAGCAAGTTATCTGTTTCATTTAGACATCCATTAAATGGATTATTCTTCCAAACCTCAGTTCTTACAAAACAAAAATCATCAATTCACACAAAATTATCTACTGAACTAGAGGATGAAGGAATGGATCCTCAGAGTTCAGAAATATCCATACCATTGACATTACCAGAAATTTAATTAGCAGCTTTTTCTAGGAATGTAGCCAACATTCCACTGAGAAATTCACATTCTTCAGCCCAACAAAACATAAAAATACTTATTAGGACAAATTACAATATTGTACCAAGGACTCTGTTGTTTATACAAGGAGTAAACCTGGGAATTCTGGATGTTCACCAAATGAAGGATTCACTGCAAGAACTTTATTTGGCTAAGAGTTAACAAAGGCTCACCAGCTTTCCACAGAAAAAGATGTAAAAGGCTTTATGCAGAAAAAAAAAAAAAAAGACATTTAATATAAATAAGCAATGAAGTATCTTTGGGGTGATTAGAGATGGACAAAGAGAAAAAAATCCACTGCACAGACTTCCGAGCACAAAGATAAGAAAGGACCTCACATAGGTGTACAAAGCTTTTACTAGGTTAGGCTAATCAGTGTAGACGAACCGTTAACAACAACAAGAAATTGTATTTAATTGAACATCCCATTTCTTTCATCACCAGGAAAGGAAGAGTGCTGACATTCAGTCACACTTGTGCTACCTCTCTTAGGTTTTCAACACAAGAGGAGCAGAGTCATTGAGCTAGTCTTTTTAACACTCAACTGTGGAGACTACACAAATATTAGCACTGATATTCTTCTGTCTCCTATGAACTGTCTACATTTAGCTGTAAGATCTACACAACCAATAAGAAAATTATTGAGACCTAAAAGCTAAGCATTTTAGATGAGAGGGTCTTTGCTATGAAGTTAGTAAAGTGTTTGCTTGATCTTCTACTAACATCATTAAAGTTTCAGATGTGTTTCTGTAGGCAACTACCAATCTGAAGTCATCACAATTACCAGCACTGTGCAAGAAAAAGAGAGGAGGCAACTTAAATTAGGCACCACTGTGTAAGTGCCTACTGATAAGCTGACTATCTAAGGTGTATTACAAAACTCCTTTGAGATGAGCTGGATAGCTCTTTCCACTGACCAATATTTCATTGATGATATTTACTAGATTTCCAGTACCTGTAGTGAGAAGTTTTACATCACATGTAAATAGCCAATGGTACACAATGGTATAGGTTCTTAATTTGATCTGGAAACCACTTTGGATGTTTTCAAAGATTTATGTCTTTCTATTTGATGGAGTGTGACTCAAATATGAAACGATACAAACTCATAATTTACTTTTTGCCCCCTTGTGGTAGTTGAATATTCTGTATGAAATGCTGGCCCTACTGAAGTCAAAGGTGAAAACTCTCATTCACTTCAGTGGAACAGGATTTTATTCATTCTCTTTTTTCTGTATTCAGCTTTATTGTTAAAGTGTAGAATTATGACACCCAAGAAATAAGAAGAAAGAAATATTAAAATGGTGTCCTACCGGCCCTCCAATTCTAACCACCAACCTATAAAAGATGGATATAAAGTCAAAGATAGTCCAAACATGCAAGATGTTAATTTAGCATCCAATTCTTAGATATTTCTAGGTTTCTAGGGGACTTCTCAAGATGAACTAGGTGTGCAAACTGCCTACGTAATACATTGTGAAACAGATCAGACATAGCACAGATTGTCAGAGCCACTATATTGACTGGGAGAGTAAGCACAAGGAAATTGTCAGGTTGGATAGGGCATAACTCTTGCTCTTCAGAGACACTTTGTTAATTCTAGATTGAAGGGAGATCCTTCCCTCCACTTCTGACTCACGGCCTTAGCAAGTCATTGACACAAAGGTGATAGTGCCAGTGCAGTCACTAACAATCTTACAAAAGTCCAGACCAAAGAGACCAAACCAAGCAGAAAACAGTAAGCAGGAGAGCAGGTTGTGTTGCTTTATATCCAGTGACCTGAAAGAACTTTCCACTGAAATATGGGAAACTAAGTTCAGATCTACTGTATCAAACTGGGAACATTCTGCACTCTCCTTCTTTCTATGAAATGTGCAAGAGAAATTGTTTTATTTAGTGTCTCCTATGGACAATTAAAACTTCTATTAACACCCCTTCCCTTCCCCATCAATTGGAACTAATTCTTGTTTCACTTCACAGCTGTGTTCCCTTTCAAAAACTGTGCTGTGCCAAATAAAAGCAGACACAACGGAGTGTAATAATATATTTTGTCATTTAAAGTGATGTATAGGCTTACACCGTGTGGTAAAATAAAGGCCTTTCTATACTGTTTCTGGAAAGCATAACTCTATTTTAAGCATTAGGCAAATTAGCTAGAGTGACTGTGGTTGTGACAGCCCAGTGAAACACCTTATTATCTAGATGAGTGAGCTCTTTCCAAGGTGTATTACAGACGTATGTTTTATATCTCAAAAAATGACTTAATACTTGAGTAATAAGTAACTGATGCATGCAGTGCACTATGGGCAGTTTTGAGTCTTTAAAAATAACAACATATTCCAGAAATACTGACAATGTTTAAAAGCCCAGCTTCATTTGATGTGCAAATACATTCATCATGACTATAAAATAATTTTAAAATAACTAATTGTTAATTATTAATCCTTATGATTTACAGGTAAACTGAAACACTTGAAAATAATAACAAAGGTGTATATATTTCTAAATACCCCAAAAAAATATAGTGGAAAAGAAAGCAAGAACAGTTATAAGATCAGGTTTTGTATCTTTGGATGACAATAGCATAAGTCACACTGCAGTCTTAGTTCCTGGGGACTGATAACTGGACTTAATTGACTAGAGTGTGCTCTGTTAATCTGTATCACAGTACCAAGGGTAGTTACCAGTACATATCTTAAACTTCCATCATTATTTGGCAAGCAAATTTCCAGACTTTTGGAAAAATACCTCTAAGTATTACTAGCGAGGTCCGCAGAATTATTTGCAGAGTTCTCATACAGTCAGTGGCAATACTCGTAAGCACTGGAGCTACCCAGTATAAAAAAATATACAGAAATATAGTTAATTTATAATTTGCAAGTACCATTATTATTCTCTAATATTTTACTGTAAAACTTTACCCCACATGGAAGAGAAGCTTCTTTTTTTCTATGAATATATGTTCCACTAGCAATGCTAAGTGCTCTATAAACACCTTCAACAGGATCAGGGTGGGAGGCAAAATAAAGTAGCATCTCAGTATAGTTGAGCAGGGCAGGACCTTTTCTTGTATCAGCAAATAAACTGAAGAAAAACTATAAAAGGACAGAAATATGTAAATTAATTTTTACAAGTGGCATTTAATCAAATACAAACCAAAGGCTGTAGGGAAAAGGGAAGGGTGAAATAAAGTAATGACTGCTGATAAGTGATCTCATCTTTAAAAATGTGTTGATGCTGTGTAAACCAAGATACATCAGAGGTGTGTCTGAGTCATTCGAGGAAACAAATTCTAGTATTTTCTTTTCTACAGTGAGGACTTTCACAGAACGTGCAGAAAGTCGTAAAATCCTGTATCATGAAAGAGAGGTCCAAACCACTTTATTGTATTCAGATCACACTATTATCTCCCTCTTCCATGGAGAATTCCAGAAGCTTAGATGCAGGTATCACTTGCCTCCCATTCTTTACAAGGCTGGTTATTGTGCAGCAAAATCAATGTGGTTCAAAGGAAAAATTGAATAATTATGACTTTCTGGGTAGACTATGATTTAGAATAGTGAAGGACAACTCCTAGATTTCTTTCTATATTAATTCAAACTTTAAGGTTTTTTATACATGGAAATTATATTCTGAAGCACCATCTGACCTCAAAACCCACTGAAATATTGCAGCAGTTATGGAAAAAAAAGAGACCCAAGAAACTAGAATGAGACCTTTCAGGTAGTAGTGAGTGGTCTTTTCAAAACACATACATTTTAAAAGTTACCTTTATGAGATGTCGTAGCCTATCTAAACGCAAAGTGTCTGTGCAACTTTTTGGCATGCTTAGATGTTCTTCATTTCTATTAAACCATAAGCCAACCTGATTTAAAATTAAAAAAAAAAAAAGAAAAAAAAAGAAAAAATCACACCTGAAAATAAAGTGGTCTTCATTATGCTCTATAATTGTTCAACAGACAGATTACTAAAATCTTAATTCCTGCATTTAATCAAGGTGAATTTGTTATTCATATACACTGACATCAGAATAATTAAGTACCTGTTTGTACTTTGTAGCAGGTACTTTGGGAATTACTGAAAATGAAGTAGGATATGAAGTGAATCTATGCTCTTTAAAAAGGTGAAAATGTAAACATAAGCTGCACAAGAACCAGAACATGATGCAGTCTGTGTGTGTGTTCTTGTTTCTTTCTATTAGGGCATCCTTTGCTACCCCATAGCTTTTGTCCTAACTGTTCTGTTGGAAGCAACTGTCCAGAAACTTCGATATAATGGACAGAGGCAAAGCTCTTCCCATGACTGACTGCTCCCAATATCTAAACTAAGTGTCCTGTAATGCCTACAGAGCTGTATCTACAACTGTAAATTAAAAGTGCCCAGAATCAGCTCTCCAGTACTAGGACCAACACACAGGAAACATCTCACATCAGCTAGATCTCACCTTCTAAAACAGGATGACCATGACCAGACCGCCTAGAGGAAAACTCGCTTGTTTGGAAGTGGCTCATGGTAAACCATGCCAGATTGTGCAATGTCATGGTATGGACAATTCAGTACCGTTCCCTGGGGATGTTCCCTGCTGCTGTGTAGTTTACTAGTACAGATGCAGATAGAGGGGCCAGCTGAGGCATCTCATATTCCCAGTGGAAGGTTCTTCCTGTTACTCTCACTGAATGTTGCTTGTCATTGTTTTTTGTTAAGACAGTAAAATAAATAAAATTTCATGACATTTTGAATGCATTTAAGTCTCTGTATTAAGCAGAGAATAAAGTTTGTAATACAAACTCATACACAGCAAGTAAACAGGGTTTTCATAAGGTTTTTAAGGGAAGAAAGTTTTGGTAATATTTCCAAACATGAAATAGGTGTGACAGACACTACAACTTTTATTTGTAATATGAATTGGTTGTGGACCAAAACCCTCAGAGCAATCCAGACTGCTGAAGTGAGTTGCTTTGGATAGTCCGGAAGTTCCCAAAACCTTTTCTTGAGCACTCAATTTATGTGCTGACCTACATATATTTCTCTTCTGAAAAAGGAGCTTCAGCTGTGGAGTTACCTGTATGTTTATCAACGTTTTGGTCCTCTTTACTCTGTAAGTAAATGCATAAGACTGTAGGTTCAGAGTCATCACTCTCATGGAAGTTTGGTAGAACTAAGAGAAGCAAGTCTCTAAACAAATGAGTGTACACCATTGTATATTTACTCTCATTGACTGAGTGTGAGCTAAATCTGACCCTGAAGTGAGTAAATGAATTGCTTAGTTAATGCAGTATTTCAACTAGGATCCTCTGTTTAAAAGTACATTCACAGTGTGCGTGTCTTGCAACTGTTAGTTTATTATTAAACTCTCATACTTCAGTAAAATATTATCACATCAATAAACAAATAGATGTGGATAGACCTGCACATTTTGTGGGTTTTCTGGCTTTGTAGATTAGTTTCTTTGCCAGTCTGGGGTGGGGTAGGGTTTGGCAGGCATTGCTGGAAGTTTTAAATTAATCAAGGTAGGTCTGAAACTGACAGGCTTCTGGAATAAACACAGCCTCTATTTAATTTTTGAAGAAAACTAATACTAGGTGATCTGAAAACCAAATGCAATAAAGGTGCTATTAAATTTATTTAAAACACTTTAAAAATTATTTTAGTATCACTAAACATATACAAGCTAACAGACCTGTAGAACGTTTGTGTATACATGCACACACATATATATCTACGGATGTATGTATAGGTAGTACACATTAAAAGAGTGAACCGGCAGTCATCCTAAGTAGACTCAGAAACCAGGGTGAAAATTTAATGAGCAGAATCAGGAGAATTTTGCTAAAGGAAGAAAAATGTATTCTTAATACTCAACTAACTTGCTGGAAAAATTCTAGAAATATTTAATCACAGTGGAGCTGGTGAGCCCAAACTAAGAAACTTATTTCTGTTTGGGGGCAACCTCTTTGCCCTATAGCTACAGTGTCAAACAAGTTAATAGTAGTGCTCACATAATAGTTTCTTTAGAACAGGAAGGATTTTCACTTTAAATTAATTTAGACGGAAAGTAGGAAATGGAAGAAGAAAGTAAGCTTAATTATCCTGATTTGTGGAACTATAGATAAGGTAGGTACTAGGTCTCTAATTTTCTGAAGAAAATTTTCCCTAGAAAGCACTCTTAAAAAGCAAAACATTTAAAATTCAGATTGAGTTTCTCAGTGTGAATAAACCCAACTAGACATCATTCAATTCAGAGAGTTTAACAAAAGAATACTATTCAAAAGAGAAAATAATTATGACCTGCATATAGGATTCCTGTGTAATAAAGCCTGATCCAGCTACATCAACAGACTTGAAATTATACAGGGTTTTGAGAAGCTGTGTCACAGATGGCACTGGCCAAGGCTGCGCTGCTGCTAGTAAGAATCTCCGCCAGTCAGCAAGCTCTGAGTTCACTGTGAATGCAGATGCCAGATTTCGTAACTATAAAAATAAAATAATAAATATTGTCAAACATGCATGCATAAACACACACTTTCCATATACTCTGTATGCTTAGATCTTTTTCCTGTTTAGCATGGACAAGGTTCTGCAGTGAGATTTCAAAGATGTGTAAAGGACATGTATCACTAAGTAGAACAGGACACAGAGCACTGCCGGTCAGTGAGGCCAGTTGGCACGTGCACTTGGTATCCATCTAAATAAATATTCTGATGCCCTTAATAGGGGTCTATATCTAAGCTGCCTAAGAGATAACAGTGCTTAGTATGTGCTAACCCCTGACCCATGCTCCATCTGGGAGAGCGCTAGGAATTGAACTGACAATTTTGCTGCATGAGTACAAACCCTAGTAAACGCCTGGCCCTGGGCCTTGGTCCTATTTTTCCTACATATACAGGTGTCCAGCTTGCTGCATGTGTCTTTTTCCCACCCAAGATGTAGTATGTGTGCAGAACACAAGTAGGGGAATACATGTAAGATCTCCTGACAGAGCATTGGGAAGGATGTATCAGATGGAGGGAATAAAACTGGCACAGTTCTTTTCTGCACTATCGGTGCAGTGAGAACCCACCTTGTCAAGGGAAGTGTCTGGTTTGCTCCAGACTGGAGTTCAAGAAGAAAGCAATGTGTTTACAGGAATAAGGGCTTGCAGCAACACAGAGATAATTTGATAATGTCGTAAATACCATCTGCCCTAACTTTGGCTGGTACAGTAACACCTACTATAATTTGAAAACTTATTTGAAATTCTACTACTTAGTCAATGCAAAAATGAAACCGTGAATTCAGTTCAAAATAGCTTGTGCAGAATAAACATATATCTTAGCTTATGCTTCATGCATTTCCTGCTTTCAATATAAATTTAAATGTCTCATTTTAAAAGGGTGCTTTTACGGAAAGGAACATCTGTTCTTAAAATTAAAATAGTACTTATAAGCACTGAAGTTCTCAAAGAAAAAAGAACATGGAATACACATGCACATGTGTTCCATTAATAAACTGAATGTTTGACTCATAGTTTTCCCCATATAATTAATTTCCTGTGCTAAGATTAGATTTTTATACACTGATGATGACAGCCATGCCTATTTTTCACTAAACTCAGTGGAAATCCACCATTCATAAACCTTAAAATAGTTTAGTCATGCATTAATCTGTGTAAAGAATATTTGAATAAAGCTGTTTCCCTCACGTAAAATCCAATTAAACACTTAATGTGAATCATGGCTTACTGTCAGAAATAATTATCAAAATATGCTAAAAGATGTAAACCCTTTCATCCCCTAGGCTTACCAGCAACATCTGAAAGTAAAATTAATCAGAGAATTCAGTGATGGAAGATTTGGAAAGACTAAATTATATTTTTTCATGTTCCTAAATCAAAAAATATTGGGTAAATAAGTTTAAGGTCACACAGCTCCAAATCTTATTCTCCTGCCTTGGAAAAAACAAACATAAACTTATTTTAACTCCTGGAAGTGAATTTTCAATGATGTCTAAGAAACTGATGTAATCTGAAAATTGTAAATAAATATATGGCTGACATAAGCATCTAATTTTTAGCACAGTAACTTCCAGAATCTTTCTCTAGTGAAACAGAATAATTTTAAGGAAAAACTGATTATGCTCTATGATAGTAATTCTCTTGACTTTGTCACAGTAAGGACAATGCTACATCATCTACACAATCCAGTACTTCAGCTGGAATGAAAATAAGGGTTAACTTACATCTGGAAGCGTTAAGTTCATCCATGCATCAGGAAGGCAATTTGTTCCAAGATTCAAATTAATCAAGCCAGAAAAAATGTCAATAAATACTTTCTTTTGTATAAAACCTAATAAAAAAGTCAATATATATATGAAAAATATATTTACCATTTTAAACAGTCATCATTGCTAAAGGAAATCTATTTTATTTAGTGGCCATATGGGAAATGAATTATTTTGCTATTATGTACTATTGATAGTGATAATATCTTTTGAGCCAAACATAAAATTTTCTCATTAAAAATAAATCATGTGTTCCCTGTCTAATAGTAAACATCAAATATTCCAATACACTGCAATTCTTTTGATATTTGTCCCGATTCACATTGTGATCACTAACCCATCCTAACACAGTCTGACAGTGAGTACTTCACAAATACCAATCACACACATATTCTGTCCATCGAATACCTACTAGGCATTTCTTTCACTGTTGTCTATTTTAATAAATCATAAATCCATCTCTACTCTTGAAAGCAAGTGTATGTTAAGAGAATAAGACAGAAAACAGAGCACTGTTCGTTAAATTTTTGAAAAGAATTGAATTGCTTAAAAAGCTTATCAGGATTGGCTTGAGGGAGTTACAAATAGCTCCTTAAATTTTACTTTAAAGAAATCATAAGAGTAAATAAGTGCAAAACCTATTTGTTTTCTAAAATAGGCATGGATTTGCTTATAAGCAAATAGAAACTTCATGCAACATATTAAACCACAAAGTACTGTATTCCAAAAATTAGCAGACAGATATAGGTCTGTCCATTCAGAAATGGACTTTGCTGGCTCAGTAAGGATTCACTGCAAAATTTCTGCAGTAAAGATAAAAAATGTAAAAAAAGTTTCAAATTGTCTGACTTTTAAGAGACAAAACTGATTTGGTCAGGTTACGATCACTTCCATAACATCAAAACATGAATTTTTTAGATTACCTTTAAAAGCAAACATAATCAGTGAAATACCAGAAGAATTTAATTATTTACTCTTAACAGCCAAACTTCTTGTCCTTTTGAAAAAGGACACTTGTGTACATTCTATGGCTAACAAGCATTTTTTTCTTTGAAGTGGAACAATGAAGTGAAATTTGTTAAGATTTAAGTGGTACAAATATTAAGAATGTGTTTGAATATAAATCTCATAATGTCAACATACAAAATCAAGTTGCCAATTTGAATTAATAGATCTACAATCTCTATAGACCTGTTTGCCTCCAATCAGGAAATCATGAGTAATCCCCTCAGCACATCTTAACACAGCAGAGAAACCCTTCACATATATAAGCTTGGAGAGTAGAGGAAAAAAAAAAATAGATTTGGGAAGCTTGAAGTCTGCTCGGAGAGAAAGAAGGAAGGGAGAAACACCTGGACTTGAAGCCTTATATCTACCATAAATTTCAGCATGAAACCAAAAGCTGGGAAAAAATACTGGCAGACTGATAACAGTGTTCCGATGTCACCTCTCGAATGTTTTTGAGTTATTTACTTTGTGAAAGAACACCTTGTAAAAAACATGTGAGTTAAGCTGTTTACCGAAGCACCTTGGATTGCTGATTTAATAATTTTAAGGTAACCAGAAACTTTTATTTTTATGAGAACTTGAAGCCACAAGAATCAGATGATTTCCATAAGGCACAATAAAGCCCACATCATAGAAGTATCATTACTGGGAGGCTTCATTGAAGATTCAATGAAACAGGTAATTTTTTAATGGTTTTTGGGGAGAATGGGCTATGGCCCACTAAGGAGCCAGTGAAAAGTTCATATTAAAATAACAGGAAAAGTTTTTTACATCTTATTTGCAGTCTCAAAATGTGTGGTGCTTCACCATGAAAAGCCCAGCTATAATAATTTTTATTTCATGTTTTACTGATGATTTCCCTTTCCACATCTGATCCCTCGTACTCTGGCAATCTAACTTCTTTCTCTCACATTATCTCATGGTTTAAACTGTTCAATTCCTACTATGATTTCCTGATACTAAAATGAAAAATGATGTTCCTACCTTTCCTCTGAGTTCCTGGCATCCTAAAAACTAATTGAATTTTGTCTTCTGTACAGAATTCTAAAAGGATATTAATAACCTCATCTCACTTTTTGTGAGGCTGTGCGACTTCAGAAACATACCTGAAAAGTATTTCAGGGGCAAGGAAATTAAAGAACTTGAATCAAGAGACAACATCTGAAATGAGATTAAAGGACTGGCATCTAAAACATTAACCACTATTTATAGAACTTTGATTGGATTGTGGAACATGCTAGAACATAGTTTTAAGGTAAATTTTACATTAGTTGATGTAAGGTAATAGCAAACACAAATTATTGTGAGATATTTAAGCACTGTCAGGTAATCCGCAGTGTCTACCTGTTTTCCTCACTCTCCGCTAAACGTAAAGCAACAACACTCATTCAGAGCTAAGCTACTTTCTGTCTGTTAATTATAGAATTGCCGATGTCTGTACGGTAATTTCTTTTACTACCTCCTCCTGAAACACTTTATGTGGGACAATTTCAAGGTGTCTTCAAAAAGTTAGAATAGTTAAATCCCCTCAAATGTAGTGTGAGTTAATTCCTCCTCCTGACATATCTAGGAGGAATGAGGTGCTCTTGGAGGGAGAGGGGAGATGCCTCATGAGCATATAAAAAAGATATCAAATTATTTTCCTCAGTGTGTTTTCAGATATTTTCTCTAGATATAATGTATTCAGAATTACACTATAGAGCACTGAACTGTTTTTGAATATTGGATTATATTACAAAACAAAAGATGATTCATCAATTTAATTCAGTGGTTGCCAATGCCACAGAACTGCTATATAATCATGGAGAGATCAGTGGGCAGCTACACAGATGGTGCTGAGGAAAGAATATTGGTGTCTGCAAATGGGGCTCTGCAAGTGCAAGGAAATAATAGCCTCTGGACTTTGTCCATCTAACAAGACTGATTTCAAAACAGGAATGCTCCTTACAAAATCTTTTTGTTAAGTCAAAAAAAAACCAAACCAAAACCCAAACCATACCAAGCAAACCCAACCCTTTTTTATTGAATGATATAGGAGACTGAACAGAAAAAAATAACTCATTAAATGTGTTTCTACACATTTCAGTAGAAGGGATAGCAAGCATTATGGAAGAAGAATCAGAATTCAAAGAGATTTTTAAAAACTAGAGAGATGGTCAAGATTATTAAGTAAATGTCACTGGAAACAGAACAGAACAGAACCATGCTTTGAGGAAACAGACTATACAAATTAATAAACTTATTACATTGCAGATAAAAACAATCAAGAAAGGACTTCAAGCACATTGGAGAACAGAATCAGAATTCAAAGTGTACTTTACAAATTGGAGATACAGTCTGGGATAAAAAAGAAACTATATCCCATAAGAATAAATGTCAAGTGTCACAATGGCCTGAAATAACGAACTGCATAAAAGTGACAGTGGGAATCTTACTGCCAAAGTAAAATTTCTGTAGAAAACACTCTAGGGAATATGGCAGATTACATCATCACCAAAAAGTACATGGGAAGACATTGGAAATAATCTTTGCATTCTCTTCAGCTGTTAAGGCTTCTGCTGGCAGACAATTTTGGAATTTGCAGATCTAGAAGGATGTATAGCAACTAAAGAGTGCCCAGAAGAAAGCTGAAAGAATCTTTACAGGGTTAGAAACCACGTCCTGTGAAGCAAGGTTGAAGGAATTCTGCTAGTCTACTCTATGAAAGGAAGATTATGAGAAAATATAGAAGTAGTTTACCTGTTAAAAACAAATACTACAATGAGCATGGGGATAATCCCCTCTTCATAGTTGCAATTAGGAAGAATGATAGGAAATTAAGTTTATTTGCAGCAAAAATATTTCAGATAGCAGTGAAAACCATATAATCGGAAGGACACCAAAGCACTAAGGAAAACAAACCACAATGATTCCACACTGGACCATTTTAAAAGCTTATAGAAAAAGAATGAGGGGCAAATATTGGATATAGTTGTCTGACTACACTTGATCCCATTTTTAGACATAGATGACTTCTTGATATCCAACTACTTGTTATAATACTAATATTTTACTAGTATTTTTCCAAGGGCAATGTATTCATTATCTTCAGTCCTAATATTAAAAATGTGATGCTGCCCCCTGAGTATCACGGAAGTTACTTCAGTGCTACAGATCCAAAATATACTTTTGTTACTTTGTTTTTTGTCTTCTGCTGTTGACCATTATGGGGACACATTTTCTTTTTTTCTTTTTTTTTTTCTAATCTCATCATAGTTAATAATAGTTAATAATCGTCTTCCCATTTGAAAACTTTGAGGGGAAAACTTGGTGGTATGAGGTTTAAGAGAAAATCCTTAGAATTACCCATGCCACATATCTAATAAGGTACCCCATATAGTATATATCCTGTTGCCTATTAGGTAAAGTATAATTAAACTTTTTTGTTATCTGAAAAATCACAGATGAAGACATTTCAATGATGAATCTTTTATAATTAACCATATAATGCACAGCACTGATCTCTTTTTCTGATCCCTATAGATTAACTCTACTTGAGTGGACTAACATCCCTTAATAAGGCATGCATTCAAAATCTACTCTTCTTCCGACATACTATTTAGACCTAGAAGTAGCATGAATATATATGCAAGACACACAAAAATGACTATATATGTGTGTGTGTGTGCATATTGTGTGTACATATTTATAGTATACCTTCTGCAATTCCTAGACATGTTTTATATTGACAGTAGAAAGTTGATAATGATTTTGGAAAAGGGTTGATTTAAAGGTGAATGAACTCAAATTAATTTATCCCAAATTATTTCTAGTTGATCTTCATGACTGAATTAGGGTCATTAATTATTTCACTTTGGCTTTCTTTTGATATAAATCACTAATTAGCTTGATGGTAGAAATATATTCTGCTGGTATGTTTTTCCTTGATTGGAAATTATCAAGTATAAAGTTGCAATTAGAACATGTAGAAGTATGAAATTATTAATCAGAAGCATCTCTGAACGATTCTCATCCTTGGCTCCTAGACTAAAAATCAAGACATAGCATTTTTATTCAACCTTCACTGAAGCATTTTTACAGGAAAAAAAACGGTTCAAGCTGTGAAGTATATTACTTATATCCTAGCTGTAAGAGTATTTGCTATGGGAAGACTGATTTGTGCAATTAATAATCAGCAATGGAAAATTGTTCTGTTCTGCCTCTGTAGGGAAGTCTTCTGAAGGACAAGTCTGACAAAAATCTGTGGAAGTTTATGTTAAACCTCCTTCACAAGAAATAAAAAGTAGCAACACATACAGATATGGAAAGAAGGTATGACCCAAAATTCACGGGCTACAGAGATCAAGCAGTCATTTAACACAAAGAATGCACTGATTTTCCCACATATTTATAAAAAGAATATCAGGATTTTCACAATCAGTGAAGCTTCTTGAACAATTAAAGACTGATAGTAAGATGACAGTTAAGTCCAGTGGTTATAAAGTATTATAACTCAGGTAAATGCAATAAACAATCAGAAGTTATGAGCCATCCCTCTGTCCGCATGTCACCAAGGTAACAATGTACTCCATTATTTTTGTTCATTGTCTTCATATTTCTAGAAGTCAGGTACAGAAAGGCAAATGTAAACATCTACTGGTGATTCAACAGTGAGCATAAAGAAAAGCCATATTTTAACATTGTAACACATTATGAAAAAAATATAAATTTTACACTCATTAACCCTGCAAGGTATTATGTTAAAGTGTCCATGTATGGTACAAGATGACTGCAAAGTAAAAGCTAACAATTTTCATCTAGTCACTTCCATGGAGACTCTCCAAATCAAACTCAGAGGAGTAATTTGATCTCTCATTTGTCATATCACCTCTCTGTAATCTATTTGTCTGCCAAGTAGAATTCCACAAATGAATAGCTTTCTTGGGGTCAAATTTTTTTATATCTGGAGAGTTCATCTGAATTATCATAAGATCTGTTACACTTTCAGACATTAGTTTAGAATGCAAATGCATCATGGTGAGTTTCATCTGACTGAAGCCTCGTTCTGTTTCAGCTGAACTTGCTGGCAGAGTTAGGATCAAATCTACCAGTGTCAGGATGTTGGGATACTTCTTTGAATAATCTGAGTTCACTGAATCCCATGTCAAGGTCTGGATGTTCTGAAATCTAAAGAGCATGGTAAAAAGTATAATTATAACTATCAGGAAATGTATTTTCATAATCTTTTTCAGTAAATCAATAGACAGACACAAATGTAGTTTTCTTATTACCTGTTATATAGCTCTAACTTCAACATGCTCCATTCAGTTTCTACTTCACCTATTTTCACACTAGCAGCTTCTAGTATGACTTCATAATGTTTAGTCAAGACAGACACTTCCTTTTCACCAAATTCTAAAACAGAAGCAAAACAAAAATATTTTATGCTTTAAAAAAAATTTTGAATGTGCACTTCAAGGAGCCATTATCACAGTTCTATACCTTGTTTCATTTTGTCAGGCCATAGTTTAAAACTTCCAATAGCAGTTGCTCTTAAAACATCTTGACTTGCATCACAAAAACAATCATGGAGCTTCTTCATCAAATTACTTAGTACTTTGGTTCGTGCTGCTGAAATATTTCCATTTCCAACAAGCTGGTAACCATGAAAGTGCTGCATGTTTTCCATCAGGCGTTCCTTTGGTCCAGCTCTGAAAGACATAGAATACACAACAATATATCAATATATAACACTCTTCTATTATACTCTAAGGGATCATGGTTCAGTTGTTATAAATGCCAGACCTTGTTTGATACATATGGAGTGTTTTGAGAGTTGATTGCACGGTTGCAAATATATCTGCAATGGAGGAATTATGATCCAGAGTAACACGTGACAGAATGTTGAGGACATTGATGACATCCAACAAGAAGTGTGAAAACTTGACTATCTCCATTTTCAGAAGGAGGTGTAAAAGGCCTTTGACTTTCTGCTGGTTTGAAGCTCTTGAATCTCTTTCACTCTGGAAATCAATACAGAAGAAGAAAGTGTTGGGTATGTGGACAAAAATTAGCCATAGCAATTATTTTTTCAGGAAGTTACATGCAAATTTTAAATAATTTACCTTACTCAGATGTAGAATAATTGCAGGATAACCTTTAAGGAGAATTTGTAGAGCTGTTTGTAGACGAGGAAGCCACTGGGAGCCTCCAGTGCGAGAAGGAATAGCTGGGCGTAACTTGATGGCTTCATATGTGGCTTTGAGATTATTCTTATTTAGAGGTGAGTTATGATAAAAGTAATAAATATTTCTCAAGACACTGCTTAAGATTTTGTACAGCTTAATATTTTTCAGTGCTCCTTTGTAAGCCAGCTTTAACTGATGAGCAAAACAATGCACAGATTGTACACAAGGTTGAATTTCCCTCAGAAGTTTAGCTACTCCTCTGTTTTCTCCTACCATGACATCTGTCGCATCACTTCCAAACCCAACTAATTTTCTTGACCAGTCTTGGCTTGCCAGACAGAGCTGAAGATTTATTTGTAATGTTTCCTCAATTGCATTTTTTATAGTTGGAGCATCAGTTTTGTGAATGGGCTGAATGCCAACAATCTGGCAATGGACTTTTCCTTCATTTGCAAAGCGTACGTAGACAACTGCAGCTGCTTTCAATATACTGTCTGTGACTCCATCACTAATGACAGAGAAGAATTTACATTTCTCCAGTTTCTCTTTCAAAGCTCTTCTTTCTACTTCAGCAATAAAATGTATAAACATTCTTGCTGACTTGTCATTTCTAAACACAGAACCAATATCCACTCCTTTCATATCATCTAGTTTGCACATCCAGTCAAGGTCTGTAAAGGGACGACCAGATTTAGCAATAGCATGGCATGTTCTAAAAATATTTTCTACCCTTCCTAATGTTATGGAGTTCATGCTCTTCAACATCTGCTCAGCAGAAGCTGTATCTGGTGAAGCAGTACTGGCAGCTTCCATGCAGGTAGCCCAGGCATGAGCTTCACTACTCTGGTGTGTATTTATAAGTTCAAGTTTGAAGTCATCAGTGCCTGAACAAAAATTATGAATATTTTCCCCCAAATCCACATTATGCTTACGACATGGTGCACAAAACATTATTCTCCTTTCATCATCATATTTTAACCAGGAGTATTTTGTTAGCCATATTTTTGGAAACTGGCGATTTCTCTTTGTTCTCTTACATTCCAAATCTTTCTTCTCTTTCCCTCTGTCACCAACTTCTTGCTTGCTAGAAGAATTACTCTTGCTTTTAAATTGCTTCAGTGCTCTTATGGCTATAATTTAAAAAGAAACAACTGAATATAAAATAGTTTTCATTTCATAAATTATTGATTGCAATTTTTTTTCTTTTTTTCATCCACATAAAAGGGAAGAGGAAAACAGAGATCTATTCTTAAATCACTGGGAAACTATCTAGAACCCATGTATTAAATGTTCAGTTTTGACTCCAATTTCCTTTTGACTATCAGAAGTTTGTCAGAATCTGCAAACAGTAACGTGCAGCAGCATTAATACAATTTTGAAACAAGAGAAAAACAGAGTTAGAGAGTCGAATTCAGAATGGTATTTCAGGCAATATGTTTCCAGAAGACACTACTGAGGTCACAAACCTATTACAATGCCCATTACATCTAATAGTTAATTTGGAGCAAGACTGTAAGTACATAATCAAATACCTGATACAGAACGCATAAGCTGTTCCACAGCACATGTAGCTGACCTGATCTTCTTAAAATATATTTATCTGTAGAATGTTTTTATTATTGCTTTGAGAAAGAGGAACTGCATAAGCTTCAAATTTTGTTCTCAGAATGGAAACATTCTTGAAAGCATTGAGCTTGTTCTCAATATTAGTCTTCCAAATTGTTCTCAAGATGATCATTCATATATTTTGTAGGAGCAAATGCCATAAGCTGACATTTCTGAAAAATCTATCTCTAGAGCTTGTGAATCTCTTACTTTTCAGCAAGTAAGTTAATGATTCTTGTAGTACATAGTTGCCGTAAGTTCATGACTCTGAAAAGAAAGCAGTCAAATAATTCCATGCAGAACTGAGGCAATAAGACTTGAAATCTATCCACTGGGAAACAGTAGAAGTGAAGCACTGAGGAAATGACTTAAGAACAACTCACCTTCCTTGCGGTGATGTGTATGTCAAGAGGCAAAATTAATGATTACATTAAGATAATCATAGAAAGAAATGCCATTTCTTGTGCTTTTGAAAGTCTTAAGAAAGAGTCCTTGTACCTCGCCCTTTCCTATTTTACAAGAAGGGACAAATTTTCTTACATGTATTATACAATTTCTGAGAACTGTTTGTTCCCATTGTCATAAAAATGCTCCATCCAATTCTGTGTATCCTGACAGACCATAATATTAAAAAATGTTAGGAACATACAGTTTAAATATCTTTCTATTATAAGTGATTTTTAAAAAGAACTATCGATACCACATGAAAACTCTAAATCTGAGCTGGCAGCTGTGGTCCACATGGACAGCAAAACCAACCACACCTCCACAGAAGCTTTTCCTGACATATACCCAAGTACCACATCCAGGACCAAAAAGAGAGGATGAGAAGCATTCTTAACACACAGTAAAGATTAAAAACCTTCCCAAACATTAGGCAGCCACAAAAACACAGGAATACGTGAAAAAGAGATCATAGGCAGGATTAATGGATCTGCAGCTGCAGATGAAAGGGATAAAATGGTTGTAACACCTCTGTGGTGCCTACTGCTTCTTGAAGTATATGGGCACCTGTAGAAATTTCCTGCTGATTAAAAACGATGGGGATCAGAGCAGGTTCTGTGAGCCACTGTCAGAGATAAGATTCCCTGTAAGATGGATCTTCAATGTTACCAACATTTTTTAAGTTTTCAACTCTGACGACTCATTACAAATCGTCCCTGTAGTATATTCTTACCACACTTACCTAAGGAAATGAAGGTCATGCAGTTGTGTTGCCTGTGTATCTCTACATCAATTTGTCTGTCTAACAGTTCTCCCTCATTGATAATTTTAGAATGGCCAATTTGAACCAAGTTTGTTAATGGGGTAGAGTTCTGAAGGCCTTACAAATTTCTTTCAAACCTGTTCCGAGGTACAGGAGAAAGGTTCTCATAACACTCATATGGAGCAAAAAGCAGGGAGATGGCCAGCTTTTATCCACTCTGTGCCCGAGAGGTGCCATTCAACCTAAACTCAGTTCCAGAGCACACATAGCATCAAGTGCATCCATAGTGGCCATAGCTGTACAAGCAAAACCTGTAGATAAAAGGACAAGGAAGAAAGACAACAAGGTGGTTTTTCGGTTGGGTGGGTAGTTTTTGATTTTTATTTGTTTGGGGGTTTTTTTGTGTGTGTTGTTGGGGTTGGGTTTGGTTTTGGTTTTGCTTTTTTAGTGAGGTTAACAGACATGGAAAGGAACAGGAGATTCACTGGTAGGAGGAAACTGGGAGAAGGTGATATTTGTTACAGCGGTACTACGGAAAGAACACAGGAAACAAAAGGAAGCCAGCCTATGCTACTTACAAAGCAATGTTTTTTTCATATAGAAGTTTATCATCAATGAAATTGAAAGGAAAAGCAATGTAGAGAAAGCTACACAAGGTAGAAGTGTTTTTCATTAAAATCGTTTTTAAAGTGAGTATCATTCAGTGATACACAGATGACACTGACGAGGATGTAAGAGTGTTTCAAGAAGCAGTGCAGAAACATAATAAGCAAATGCAAAAAATTCATTAGAAAAGAAATTAAGATTATGACCCGAAGTGAAACTGAAAACAGGAAAATAAACATTCAAAAGGGAGCTCTAAAAATGATAGCAATGCAAGTATTCACTAGATGTGTAACTCTGTGAACCAGGATTGTGTCATTTTAAAGGGATGTAAGAATCACCATGTCAGACATGTCGCACACAGATATCACACAAAAGAGACTATTTCTTAATGATACACGAGTCAGCAGGATATTTTCATATTTAGAATAATAGAATAGTTTAGGTCGAAGGGACTTTCAAAGGTCACCCAGCCCAATCCCCCTGCAATAAACAAGGACATCTTCAACTATATCAGGTTGCTCAGAGCCCTGTCCAGCCTGGCCTTGAATGTCTCCAGGGATGGGAAATCTGCCACCTCTCTGGGCAACCTGGGCCAGTGTCTCAACACCATCACAGTAAAAAATTTCTTCCTTATATCTAGACTGAATCTCCCTTCTATCAGTTTAAAACCATTACTTCCTGTCCTGTCACAATAGGCCCTGCTAAAAAGTCTGTCCCCATCTTTGTTATAGGCTCCTTTTAAGTACTGAAAGGCCACAATAAGGTCTCCCTGAAGCCTTCTCTTCTCCAGGCTGAACAACCTCAACTCTCTCAGCCTGTCCTCACAGCAGAGCTGTTCCAGCCCTCTGATCATTTCTGTGGCTCCTCTGGCCCCTCTCCAACAGGTCCATGTCTTTCCTGTACTGAGGGCTCCAGAGCTGGACACAGGACTCCAGGTGGGGTCTCACCAGAGCGGAGCAGAGGGGCAGAACCACCTCCCTTGACCTGCTGGCCATGCTCCTTTTCATACAGCCCAGGATATAATTGGTCTACAGGCCTGCAAGCACACATTGCTGGGTCATGTCCAATCTTTCATCCACCAGTATCCCCAAGTCCTTCTCCGCAGGGCAGCTCTCAATCCTTTCATCCCCCAGCCTGTATTGGTACCAGGGGCTGCCCTGACCCAGGTGCAGGACCTTGCACTTGGCCTTGTTGAACCTCATGAGATTCACATGGACCCACTTCTTGAACTTGTCCAGGTCCCTCTGCATGGCATCCCGTCCCTCAGGAGTGTCAACCACACCACTCAGCTTGGTGTCATCTGCAAACTTGCTGAGAGTGCACTCGATTGCTCTATGTCATTGATGAAGGTATTAAACAGTACTGGTCCCAGTACAGACCCCTGAGGGACACCACTCATCACATCTCCATCTAGACACCAAGCCATTGACCACTACTCGCTCGATGTGACCATCCAGCCAATTCTTTATCCACTGAGGAGTTCACCCATCAGATCCATAACTCTCTAATTTAGAGAGAAGGATGTTGTGCGGGACAGTGTCAAAGGCTTTAGAGAAGCCCAGATAGACAACATCTATAGCTCTTCCCTTGTCCACTGATATAGTCAGTCCATCACAGAAGGCCACTAGTTTGGTCAGTCAGGACTTGACCTTTGTGAAGCCGTGTTGGCTATCTCGAATCACCTCCCTGTCCTCCATGTGCCTTAGCATGGCACGTAAAGGCGCTATATGAAAATATTTCCCTAAAGTGAGGAAATGTAGGAAGGATACATATTACAATTTTACACAAAATATGGCAACAAAATATGAAGAGATTGTAAACCTAAACTAGAGATAAGAATTATGTTAAACTTTTATTCCATTTTCATCAAATTTTAACAAAACATTTTAAATTATTCCTATTCCCCTCCATTTTCACTGAGAAAAAGGTTTCCATAGCAATTTCCGACTAGATATTCAGACGATGACACATGCCAGTTATGCATCATTTACCAACCCAAGGTGTTGCTATAAATGAGTCAAGTTTACACTCACTGCTTAATGTTAATTTCTGCTGAGTACCTGTGGAGGTGTGGATAAGCGAGATATCTTGGGCTACAGTGGGGCGTGCCTGATATTGGCAAGAGTTGGGATTTTAAATTTAGAATCACACAGAGTAAGGTATGGCTGTTGCTGCACAGGTGCAATGAGAGGAGAGATCTTAATACCTGGATAGACATATACGAGTGCACAGAAACATATACAAACATGTTAAATATGTTTCATAAAAGTAATTGGACAGAAGTATTTTAAACACTGTAGGCAAAGAGCCACAGGTTTCTCAAATTAAATAACATACAAGATTTAGTAAGAGACCTAACAGGAGGTGTGAGTAAAACTAAGCCACTAGAATTACCACATTTTCCATTATCTGTAGGGAGAAGTATTGTATCTATTTTGGATCTCTGATTAAGGGCTTTATATCCCAAAAGCTTAGGCATTTCTATGTGATTTGTCTAATATAAGACACTTCCTCTGACTACAAACATAGCCTTTTTTGATTTTCAAGTTTTGAAAAAAGCACATTGAAAAGAAATATAGTCTTAGAAAATATAGAAGTTAGAGATTATGAACTTCTTTTCTCACATATGAACTTCACTCCCTATTGACATCCAAGTCAGATCATTTGGGTTACTATTGTAAGCTCTTCAATTGTTTCTACAAAAGTATTTGGGAAGAGATAGCATAACCTATAGACATTACTCATGGTTATCATATAATTCTGACTGTTGTACTCAACTAAATATTGTATTAGAGAGGGAAAATTTCAGTTGAACTAGATGCACACTTTCATATGCCTATCTGTTCCAAATCTGGCAACAAGAGTAAAACTCAATTGACAGATCTACAACTTAAAAGAAATAGCAATAAAATTTGGTCATTGGCTATCCTCTATGTTTGCAAAACCTGGAATCAGATTAGGCAGAATTACTAGGCATAGTTCATGTCTTAGCAGACATTTGTATAGTTTTTTAAAACATTAATTTTAAACATTTTCTGTATATTCAACATAGAAGTGTTTAAAGCCTGACTGAAGTTTATTTCTGATGAACAAGCTGTTATATAATTCAAACTGGAATGGTTCATGAGGATCATGACTGTGAAAAAAATGAATAAAATTTAGAATTCCATTGTGTAATTCAGCCAGAAGATAGAGAAAAAAAGTCTGGGATAAAATCTATTTTGATTCATTTGGTAATGCAAAGCATTACCAAAATTGCATTCTCTGAAACACCTTTAGAAGAAAACTGAGAAATTCCAGTTGTATGCTAATTGAATTGACAATAGATGTGGTCACAGGAAGAATATAGTGCTAAAGGGAATGAAAGGGGATGAGATCTAATAGATGGTTAGTTCACTTCTGTTGATAAGAACAAAACACAGCGGAAAGACTGGAGAAAAGAGAAATAAGCCAGTGTTAGTAACTCCATTTAAGACCTGTCACAGTTCTTCCTGTAAAAAAGGAGCCAATTCCTGAGACAATATATTAAACCACTGTTAAGAAATTGATCAAAGGAGTTAGTGAAATTAACAAATATTGCAGAGCCACCTTGAGTTTGGGCAATGACACTTGGGGTAATAATAATAATAATTTTAAAAAAATTAAATATTTCCTTATGAAATGACTGTGTCAGTAGGTAGAAAGGTCCAGCAGAGGTTGTATTTTTTGTCCATCGGTGCTTAGAATGGTGATTAACGTGTTTCCATGGAGAACCAAGCGTGTAGGATAGAACAAAGTTGTCTATGATGAATCGGCAATTCTTGAATACTTTAAATTCCTAGGAAACACAAAACTGTTTACAATTTTTATAAGATTTCTTTCGTAAATACCAAATAATTTTAAAGTATATTGGCACTCCCATTTTTTGCTTCATTTTGGCAACTTGCTGAGCATACCTTGAAAAGATATCCTCTTGACATTTGCCAAATAACCTTTGAGAAAACTTTTTATGTGTTTTATTTTTTCCAACATAATAATTTCTCCTTTGATACTCTTTGTTTTGGTTGGTTTTCTGGGAAAAATTCTTCTTCTTGCAATCTCCATAATGCTACAGAAAATAAACTCAATAGTCCATTTTCAGAACAACTTTAAGGAATTTTGCTGTTTACATAGTACAAAAGATTGGTAGATGTATTATATTTAAATATATAGTCTATATAGTCTATGCCTCATGTGCTCGTGTGTGTGGATTTCTATTATGAATGATTAGGCTACTGCTCGGATGAGTAAGAATTAGAAGGCTAAGATGTTTGGCAGCAAATCTGGATCTGTTTAGAGATTCTCCAAGACAAGGATTACTTTAATACTTTTTGTATCTCCTTTAGAGCTGCTATCCAACAGTTTCACTGCCATTGTGCTGGGCGCTTCAGTGTTTTCCCTCCTTCTGTTCAGTAAGAGACTAACTACTGAGGAGGTATGTCTTTCCTGTTGAGCATTATATTGAACACAGGGAGACAGAAGGATGTGGAAAAAATTCCTGATATTTTAGGAGAGGAAGGTTTAACTCTTCCTATGGAGTCTCTATACTGAAGAGGAGTAGCTGCCTTAGGAAGTCTGGGATGTGATTTATGCCATTTTAAAGTGTTTAAGAGAATGGCAGAAAGTGTTTTAAAGATGACTTGCATGGCTTGCGCTTCCCATCCTAATTCAGCTATTCAAAAAGATAAGGGACCTTATTTTAAACAGTAATTCTGTACCATTGTCCCAGAGAACACGCAACAGCATTCTGCTACTGTCTGGTGACTATTAAGTCAAGATACTTACCTTTTTGGATAGCCATGCAAGTCATCTTGGATCATTTTAGTGAATACGGTATTGTCAAAAAGTATTGTAGAAAGATAAATATTTCATTTGTCATTCTGCTAGTTATTACGAGCAAAATACTTATTCTATCTTAAACATGTCAAGACTATTAGAGTTTTTATTAGACAAAATTGCTTATTCTTAAATATCTTAATGAACAAATTATTTAAAAACAAAAGAAAACCTTTTAAGTGAAATGACCAGTCAATATCGTGTCTGTGTTTCACCTCTATGGCACTATCTAATGATTACAAACGTACACATTTTTAGTTTCACATGGCATTATATATGCAATACTATCTGCTACTTCAGTCTCTACAGAAGAGTTTGGATTGCTTACACACACCGGAAAGGAAAACTGTAAATATTTTTCTGCCTAAAATGAGTTCATGCTCAAAAGCTAACTGGATTTTCTCCATTAATACACATGAAGAACATTTATGAGTAAAGAATTAAATTCAATTTCATTGTACCTTTGTTGCCTTATTATATCAGAAGAGTTGGATCCAAATTTGTAAGGACATGTTTACACATTGTATTTAATGATCTCAGTGGCAATCATACTGTAATTATAATATGGAACACTGGTAGTAATGTATCTGTCAGCAAACATGTGTTTAACTATTTTCCATCTCAGTTTAAAACTGCCTTATCTAAATTATTTTATAACATTTATACAACAGTATGAAGTTTTGTACGAGAGACTTCTTCAAACTTCCTAAGCCTAAGGTTCCCATAGTTAGAGCATATGGAGACAAGAAATGCACTCACGAAAGAAAAAACAATGTGCCTGAGTTAACACTTGCAAATCACCCAAAACAGCTGGCACACACTGATTTGCAGAATATAATGGTTCATAGTTGTAGACTCTATACAGTAGTTTCATTAAAAGAATGATTTCTTTAAAAATGTGTTTTAAAATAATATAGCTTCGGTGTTCACTGTGCTCTCAATTAGTAAATGAGTTAAACACTTGCATTTGACATTATTTTTAAGCAAAATAAGCATGATACGTACCACTGTTGAAAACATATTGCAGAGACACCTGTTAGACGAATATTAAGTATGTGGTCTTGAGGATATAAAGCCCATAGCAAAGAGACTAAACCTTTCAAATGGTCTGGTATTTCACATTTTTAATATTCTGCACTATGACTTTGCTTTTGTATGTAGCACAATCGTTAATTGTAGTATGATCTTTAATAATACAGGTAACTAATGTTTAGTAGCTCCCAGCAGTTCCTTTTAAGTTGGTAACTAACAGTGCTTCAGAAGTGAAAACCAAAATTTTTTCTTACCTCTAGGTGCAACCTCTAGAAACTGTTTATGAAGTGTGGTAAGTTGTGAAATAGTTAGAGTACCACTTCCAGAGGTCTCTACATGAGGAATATGTGGTAAAGGGACAGGGTCAGGCATCATTTTTACATCACTGCTGATGAAGAAATCCGTTTCTTCTAAAGTCATTTCATATTGGATTTTGCTAGAATTCTCAATATGGTGTCGTGCAACCTCAATCAGCTTTTCAACACTGTGTAAGTGGAAATGCAGAAAACAATGAGTACTTTTAACACCCAACGTCAATAACTTAGGTTCAAATTTTAATATGATTACACTCTGATAACCTTCCTGAAGAATTACAAATCCTCTGTGTGAATTCTGTACTCAGCAAAATCATTAAGATGTGTACTGCTCTTTTGGCAGCAAGAGATCTTTTGACTGTGGTAAGAAATTTATATAAAGGCAGATCTAAGCCACAGACGAGACCTGATGGAAAAATATGAAAGGATGATACTTTCTTTATTCTGTAAATTTTATAGGGTTGGAGTATACATGTTCCAGCTGTGATCATCCTTTATCTTAATGCTTTGTCTTCTGCTCTGTCATTTCAGATGTACAGAGCACTTTCCAGAGTATCATTGTGGAGGGACATATGTTCTCCTGTTTCAAGTGTAATTAGTACAATCTATATAGGGAAAGAAATCAGCTGTATATAATGTTCAGTAAGACACAGTTGGGGTGTCAGGTCAAAGGGCATGATGTTCTGTAAATGTTGTGTCTTTGGTAGCTGTTGTCAGAAGAGCCAATAAAACTGTCTGGCAGGCAGAGCTCATCCTCTTTGAGCTGTTGCCTACTAGAGTTTTCACATCCTACTTTCCTGTCTCTTGTCTTGGGCTTGCCCTGACATGGACCAACTAGTGCTGTCCCAGAAACATTTTCCAAAAGGCAAAGCAACCTGTTTCTCTTGGAAAGAAAAATATTTTAATGATATGGACATAGGGCATTCTATACCAGATGGTCTTCATGTCACAGAGTGGTCCCAAGCACATTTTATTTACTAGAACAGATTTTTTTTTAGTGGACCCTGAAATAATTTTGAGAAATTTTATACATGGTGGTAATAACAGTAGGTGGAATTTTGCAGCATGTGTAAAACATGGGAAAGAATAACCTCACAATCCAAAGTCACACAAGCCACTGAAGTGATACAGAGGCTTCTACTAAATGGAATAATTGGTTGTCTGCCGATGTTCATAAACCCGCTAAAATTGTGGTCTAGAAAAACATCATGATTACTTCTACTATTGCCAGCGGAACCTCCTAATCATCCAAGAAGTGATATTGAGGTATTTAAGATCGAAGCAAATTCCAGATTATGAAATGAAATTATTATTTTCTACATTTTTTTCCAAATTATTTGCTTCTATATAAAAAACTATCTGTATTAGTGTAGTAAAAAAAAAAAAAGTTCCTGTTTAAAACTGGATATACATTACCTGGATGTTTCTGCCAGGAACCTAGATCCAAGCCACTTTTCCATATCTTTATAAGCCGCTTCTGCTTTCATTGTTAGCTCTTCAACAAATGCTAAAGCTTTTTCTTTTAGAAGCTCTAGTCGAGATATTGTGGCTACCTCTGTTTAAACAGTAATGTCATAATAATTATTATTTATAAAATTTGAGGAAAATTCTCAGTCTTAAGGACCTAAAGTTTAGCATGTTAACCTGTATTTAGGCAGAAAAATATTTATTTAATTTATCACATTCTTGAACAAATTATTTTTCAGAATCACCCCCATTGCACCAAGTATTTTAGAAAAGCGTGTCTTCTACAAGCAGCAGAATTCACAATGTAATAAATATCTTAATAAAACTAATACAGAGGTGCAGGGGATTTTTAAGTAGACAGTGATATAGAACTAAATTAATACTACACAGCATCAAATCTAAAAGCTTAATTATGCAAGTCTGAGTATCCTGTTATGGGTAAATATTAAAGGAAACACACCTAAATCATTTCGTTAATCACAATAAAAGTTTGCTTTTCTGTTTCTAACCTCCAGCCCTTTAAAACGAACCTCACTGGGTTTGCTCCAAGCTTTCTACATATGACTATTTTATACCCTAAAACTCAGGTTTTATTCTAAAAGAGTTTGGTTAGTGAGCACTAAGAAAATAGTTCACCCCTACCAAAATTATGCATAGAGTAAAAGAATAATCAATTTCACATTGAGAAGCTAATACTTAAAAAAAAAAGGCAGCTAAAAAGACAAGAAAGTGGGACAGGTCAGCAATGTCCAAAGTGAAAAGGATGCCAACTGGATAAAAAGACACCTAAAGTAATGTATCCAGAGGCACAGGAAAATGGCACTGAAAGACATTTAAAGCCTTACAAAAGAAGAGCAAGAAAAGAGGACAAGTAGCTAGAGATTATTTTCAATCCTCAAGGCAAACTTAGTGTTCGATTTGATTTTTCTTCACATTTAACCTTCCGTACTGCAGAATCTTTCAAACAGTTAATGGTATTTAGTAATTGGTACTGGGAATTCAAAGTTAAAGACTGCAAAAATATTTATATTATAATCACTCCATAGGCTACTAAGTTTTCAAAATACTTAGGTTGGAGGCTGAAACATTCTTTAGGCAATCAATGTAGAAAGATGGACCTGGAAAAATATGAGGCATGTCCTTTCAATGTTATTTCTCTGTAACAGTATAATGCAACACTGCACACTTTCTGTTTGAGCAAGAAAGAGTTGACATTCAAAATTTTAAACATAGAATGGATTGATTCTCAGTTATTTGATGGCAAAGATGTAAGAGTAAAGGTTCTTAGCAACTGAAAGTATTTTCGATGATGCTTTGTGCTTGTCTAGTTACATTTCTTTAATACAGTTCAAGGCTGCCTTGTTTATGACCTCTTTACATTTTAAGTAGTGCTGTCAGTATGCTACAAAGATAGGTGTATGACAATTTTTGTCTCCCTGCATTTTCAGAAGCAGGTACTGTGCAGTCCACTGATTAAGCTGCCCTCTTAACAGTAGCAGAGTAAAAGACTTATTGATGCAAGAGAGAAATGGAATATAAAATCAACATTAAAAATTTAGCAAGTGTCCACCACTAGTGACTTTGCACCTATATAAATATATATCTTTATAACCAAAAGCACAAGCATCCAGTTACCATAGCTGCAAATGAAACTATGATCCTCAAATGTACTAGCTATGTGCCTGTGAAATTACAAAGTATAGCTCAACATGTCTAGTCTTCCTTAGATTCTTGGGGTTTTTTTGTTAAATATAAGACAAAAATGAAGCAACCTAAAGAAAACAAGACGTGTCAATGCATCACTAAAATTTGTCTTCATGCTATTAAGATCTTCAAAGTTACTACCATTCCTCTTCTAATTATCCCAAAATCTTAGAATATTGATTCCTAAGGTGTTTTTGGATTAAAATGTGTTGAAAGTGGTAGGTGCACAAGCATTTGGTCTGGTGTGGACCTAGAGAAGCCTTATGAATTTGTGTTTCATTCATTAACTGCTGTTTGCTCTCTACTTTTCTAAATAAATACTATGCAAAAGTTAGCCCTGCCAAGGAGGTAACATACACGATGATGGGCTTGCCAACTGTTGCCAAACAGAATATCTAACAGCTGGGTTGTAGCTTCCCTTTAGTGAAAAAGAGGTTTTTTTCTTCTAGACTAAACCAATCTTAAAAAAAAAAAAAAGGACTTCTACTTCGGGCTGAAATTGACTAGTTGGCTTGGAAGTTACTGGGTAAGACAGACAAAGAGACAAAGTCTGAACAATACATAGTTTTTGGAAGAGTCTGTCTGAAAAGGGGTTTGGAAGAATAAAAATAAAATCTATGTCTTGCTGCTTGAATCCCATGCAGCCTGAGGAACAGGAAATTAGAAAGAAGTGTATCAATGAAATATATAATTGCCAACAAATTATTTCCCAGATCAAAATATTTCTAATACTGAATTCAATTCTATTGAGTAGTGAAGAGTGGCTAGCCACCTATGTGAAACTTATTCTCTCACAGTGAATATTTGCTTAGTCATGGAAAACGAAATCAAATGAAATGAAATAGAAGAGAACAAAAAGAATGAAAAACTCATTTCTGTTTTAAATATATTTTATATTTAAATATATTACTACAAAATCACTGATGACTACCACCCTAAAGAATTTCCTGATTTCTCCAGACACTTCTGTTTTCCTAATTGTACCCATTTTCCCAGGAAAAGTTTCTGGCTAGTTTTGATTATTACACTGCCTAAATCACCCTGCCAATATAAGTAACCAAATAGTAACATACCCTCATGTTTCAAGGCACTAAAATATTCTTCCTTTATTTTAACCATCAGTTCTTGTTTCTTCAGTTCTTCTAGGGATATAGGGACTGGGCTATCTTCAATTGTAGAAGGTGGGCCTGCAGGAAAACAGACCTCTCACAGTCTTTGGATTTTGCTAGTAAGTTTGTGGATCTGTATACGGGCACACTCACAAGACAGGACATTTTGTTACATGAAAAATGGCACTTTCCACCTTACTTGATGTAACCGTTGATGAGACTACAAAGGTGGTTACTCAAGTGTTTTATTTCAACATATTTAGATTTCTTCAAATGTGATTTGCATATGCAAGACATGCTAAAATTAACACACATAAAATTAATCCAGCATATACAACTGTATATGGTTATTGGTTAAATAACATCCTAAAATGTATTTCTGAATGGAAAATCATGACTGAATAGATGTGCCTCTGTTGTGATCCCAGATGGTCAAAATCACAGAATCACAGAATCACAGAATCACAGAATGTTAGGGATTGGAAGGGACCTTGAAAGATCATCTAGTCCAATCCCCCTGCCAGAGCAGGAACACCTAGGTGAGGTTACACAGGAAGGCGTCCAGGCGGGTTTTGAATGTCTCCAGAGAAGGAGAATCCACAACCTCCCTGGGCAGCCTGTTCCAGTGTTCCGTCACCCTCACTGAGAAGAAGTTTCTTCTCAAATTTAAGTGGAACCTCTTGTGTTCCAGCTTGAACCCATTATCCCTTGTCTTACTGTTGGTTATCACCAAGAAGAGCCTGGCTCCATCCTCGTGACACCCACCCTTTATATATTTATAAACATTGATGAGGTCACCCCTCAGTCTCCTCTTCTCCAAGCTAAAGAGACCCAGCTCCCTCAGCCTTTCCTCATAAGGGAGATGCTCCACTCCCTTAATCATTTTTGTGGCCCTGCGCTGGACCCTCTCCAGCAGTTCCCTGTCCTTCTTGAACTGAGGGGCCCAGAACTGGACACAATATTCCAGATAAGGTCTCACCAGGGCAGAGTAGAGGGGAAGGAGAATCTCTCTCGACCTACTAACCACCCCCCTTCTAATACACCCCAGGATGCCATTGGCCTTCTTGGCCACAAGGGCACAGTGCTGGCTCATGGTCATCCTGCTGTCCACCAGGACCCCCAGGTCCCTTTCCCCTACACTGCTCTCTAATAGGTCATTCCCCAACCTGTACTGGAACCTGGAAAATCACACAAATTTCTTTTGAAAGGTAACTGTTCCTTCTGGAACAAATTCAAGTTTAGCAAACCATAGTAAAAATGCTATGGTGGTAAATATAACTGGTTATCATCAAAGCAGTGAAAAGAACAATAACACTATTTAAAAAAAATCAGAATATGAGCGACAAAAAAAAAAAGAGGTATATAATTTCATGTCTTTCTAAACCATTCTCCTAGATGATTTTGCATCTTGTTTTAATTTAAGTACCTATGAACAGACATTGTAAAGGATTTTTTCATGTTTTTAAAGATTGCATGAAATTCTTTAGTCACAACACTTTGACTACTACTTAAAAACATTAAAATATTTGTAACTGCTTTGACCTAGAAGAAGAGTAGATGGAGCTGTTACGGAAAAAAATAATTACATCTGCATGATATGTAAGGTCAACATAAAGCAAATGGTCAAATCTAGAAGTGATAACATTACATCTGATAATTTGTATCACTGTTACTAGCCTACAGCTGTATCTTAGTGAATTATTCTGTCACAGTACTACAATAACAGTGTATTTGGCACTATGTTCATACTTCAGTTACAGATACATCAGTTGATACTTCATCTTCTACCATGATGAATGCACAGCTGAGTTCTAGTTGCCATTCTGTCACTTTACAGTTTTGTGACTTCAGGCAAGTCATCTAGTACCAGATCTGAACAAAAACTCGGTTCCAAGAAGCAATCCACAAACTCCAACCTAGCCACTTAGTATATGATAGGTGATAGCTACTGATTTTTCATCACAAAGCTTTTCCAGATGTCTGAAAATCTGCTACTGCCTTGGCTGGATTGATGAGCTAAGCACACACATGAGGCTCCCTGAGGCTCACAAGTGAGGTGTCCATGTGGCTAAGTATTTGCAGGGCTATTCTACTTCACTCTGCTATAAGCAGAATCAACCGGAGAGAGAGCATTGACTACAGTGCAAACAGAATGTCTGTCAAAGAAAAAAAACCCCAAACAAACAGCTGCTTTGCACATAATAACTCTGCAGTTACCGCTTTCTCACTTGGAAATGCAGTACCTGAATTTCAGGCTACCCTCACACCTGCACGTCTTGAGCCCCTCCCTTACTATGTGGAATGTCTTTACAAAAGACACGAGGTCTAGGCTGCCAGCCTCACTTCCTGCTGAAGCTCTGACATTTTACAGAAAGAAGTGGAAGTTACTTAAACCACTACCTTCTCAAGGAATTATTTATGAAAAAATGTATGAACAGCGTTGCATGTCAAGATTCCTCCCAGCAGACTGCCTGAACTGCTGTGCTAAAGACATAAGGTTCTCTAGGTCTGATTCTCTTCTGCAAAAAAATTTTGTTTTCTTATCTGTTTGGATAGATTCTTGCCAGGCCTATGTGGAACATCTACCTCAATATGTGTCCGCTCTTTTTTAGGACTATGTATGCCATTAGATTTTATGTTATTTATTCACACTATGTTACAGTTATATGTAAAAATGATGGACCTTGATAGATCCATGCTACTATCAGGCTGATTAATTAATTCCAAAACACCTTGGGGTATTGGATAATTTATCCATTCTATTCCAGTACTTTTATTTTAATATTTGAAATATTTTGATGTATGGCTGGAAAGCAGGCAGAATGTAACGGAATTTTATTTAATTTTATTTGATAAACTAGTTCTAAGTCTTCAATTCCAAAACAGTGCAAGGAGAAATATTACTATTTACTTTCTAGATTCTGTTTAGAATATTTATTCCTACGTAATAATAACAACACCATATATGACTAAAAAAATGCAATGGCTATTCAAAAGCCTCCTCACTCCTTTATCACTACCAGCTTTTCGTACTGATATGTCACATTTAAAATTGAAAAGAAGGAACTAAAACCAAATAAAATGTCTTCACTTACTCTTTCCTGTACTACTGACATTTACATTTCAGTAATTTCAAGCACTGCTGAAACAAAGCCTGCATTTCAAATACCTTTCTTTTTAGTAGCTGATTTGGCACCTTTCCCGGTAGCTTTGCCCGAAGTTTTCTGTGATGATTTCAGGTCTTCCAGCTGCTGACGTTCTTCTTCTTCCTCCTTTTCTTTAGACTGTATTTCAGTGGTTACCTTGACACCATAGTCACACATAGTAAAGCACATAGTATAAATACTGTGCAACTACAGTTTAAACAGCCTATACTTACTGGAAGTACTTGCTGAGACATACACACATAAAATAAAACAAAGGAGATATTTTAACTATGTACATTGATTATGTTTTGATTATTTATAAACCACAAAATTCTACAGCAAAAATGCAAGATGGGAAAACAGCGGTTTTAATTGTTGTAGCCCATCACATGTAATCTAGGAGAAAGTGAGAAATGTAAGAATCAACAGTATGCACAGCAAGACTACAGTTACACCGTAAGAGTGCAGAACTTAACTTATTTTGAAATGGTCAAAAAGAAAAAGTGAACCTACAAACCAGCTATTTGAAAAGACCACCTAATCTACTTTCAGCTATATATATAAAATAATGTAACCATAGCTTTTGAAGTTATGAAAGGTTTGAGCGAACATTGCATTACAGAATAAAATTTTTCCCTCTTCTCATACTTCTATCAGGGATAAGGGGTTTGCTTATCATGGAAGAAGTAGATATATAGAGTCAACATTAAAATTATTTGTCTCAGTAACTGAACGAAAGAGTCAGTTGTAAATACAGAGGTGCTGGAGATCTGATAATACATGGATTCCAACATTTTCCTCATAGAAACACAAACATATTCAATGGAAATATCAGTGGCAGAGCAAGAGGCATGAAATTGAGATACACAGTGCAAAGGCTGTGCATTTTGGCTGCACACTGAATGGGAGGCTTTGACCATCTGATCCAGAAATGTTTAAGTAAATAAAACATTCCTTACCACATTTGATACTGCTGTTACTGCTGCTTGCCATGTATCAGTAATGAGATTTTCATCTTTCCCAAAAGTGGCCTTTCCACTTTCAGGAGAATTCTCATCCTTAGCACTCTTCTGTAGAGTTGTCTTGCTTTTTGACTTGGTAATATTTGTTTCTGATGAAGGCAGTTTCCAAGAAACTAGAGGAATCCTTAAAAATATAAGGCATAATTTGCACACCTCTTTATAAAAAGTGTTAATTTATAACTATATTGGAGAATATAGTAAGAGAATGAGAGTACTATTTTCAAAATTTGCCATAGCAACAGAAAAGGGATGAACTTTCCTTATGACCAAAGGTGATAAAATGGATGACAAGAAAACTGGTTTGTTAACTACAGAAGATAAGGAATAATAATAGATGGATAAAACTACATTAAGTGATCGCGTGATCTGCTGATATATTCCACAAGGGCTAGAAGTACAGCCTCGTTACTCAGATGGTTTCTAAGTGAACTGTATTAAAAAAAGCAGCTGTCATTATTGACAGCATTTTTGATATTGTGAATTTAATTGTTAATACAGCATGCAGTTCTGTGCATCTTTCTTTGCTGCTTTGACTTATACTTGCTGTTATATATTCCATTTAATTATGTTTGTGCAAATTTTAAACCTATTGATGTTCCATAATAGTATTTAACTTAGTTACGTGAGGATTGTGCTGGAAACTGTCAGCAACACAGAGGGAAGTAGGAAACATTTCTATAGCAGGTGTCTTTCTAAGTCAGCTTTTTAAATGTTTTATAATTCAGAGATATATTAGCAAAAATTATATAGGTAAATCAGTAAAAAATCAGGGATAAATTAAAACTGTAAGATTATTCAAGATTCATTATTTGAATATAATGCCTGGTTAAAAATTCCTATTACCTATCATTTGAAATATACACATATATATTTTCACATATACCCACAGTGCTAACAATGCATTGTATATATTTATATTTGTATAATTTAATGCATTTCTACCTTCTTGATTCATTTTGATCTTCTTTCTGCTTTACATCAATAATATTTAACAATGGGATTCTAGTAAAATCTTCACTGTCCTCTGTTGGGATTTTTCCTTCCATTGCCCTATAATAGTCATGAAGAAGTCTCTTTGTATCTTGGAAACGATCCACTTCAACCTCAAGAAGAAAGAACAGAAAGATTGCAATTCAAAACAGGACATAACAAATTTCTGTTATGTTTTTAAATACATGATAGCAAAGTGATCCAAATCCTAAGAGTTTGAGGGACAACAATGAAAGTAACTATATTTGTTTAAAAATTTGCAGTGTATTTAATGCATACTTCTACTTGCATCTATAATGTCTTCACATAGGTATTTCTAAGGTTTAATAAAATTCTTAGTTGTTAGAATAGGAAAAATTATTTACAATAAAAAATAGTTGATGCATTAAATGCAATTATAAGATATTTTGCTGTATATGTATTTCCATACTAGAAGTATACCAGTACCAACATTTCATTGGCATATTTTTGTTCAAAATAATTAAAATCCTTAATAGCACAAAATAAAAAGAGTTAAGTGAAGCAGAAAATTTTACAAGCCATACAGTTTTTCTGGACCAAAGAAATCAACAGACTTTCCACACCTAAGTATCTTGAAGATCTCTTTGTGTGAATTGTCTTGGAAGAAATCCAGTATGGTTCAAAAAACATTTAACACCTGTCATGTTTTGATTTATTGATACAGGATGGTGTTAGCTTCTAACTGAAAAAAACAGTACTAAATATTCATGGGAAAATGCACAAAACCACATTCACAAAATGAAGGATAAAACCTTTGTGGTATAAACCAACGCTTATCCATAAGTTAAGGAGAAAATATCTTATAGTATAACAGTGTGTACACAGAATGGTGGAAAGAAATCTGATAAACGGCATTTATACAAATTTGTATGTTTATACAGTAAAAGAGCCACCTGGGGAATATATGTAACTTCCCACAGAAAAACCCACAGAAAATTCAAGACCAAAGAAGCGTATTTTTGGCTGTTTCTCAAACAAAGCCATAACATAAATATATAGTTATTATATTTTTAGTTCTGTAGTTTTAGCATCAATAATTCAGGTTTTTTAGGGAGTATATACTAAGTAAAGGAAGTAAAGACGTTGCATTTTTCCTTAGAAAAAAAAGCTTATTATGGGTAATACATGTATTTGTAATTTAAATGGCTTTTCTGCATATCCACGTAAGATACATCAGACACATAGTGAATCTCGTCTGGATTGCATCATACATGTCCATGAAATTCTGCCAGAAAACAATTAGGGTTGCAAAGTTATACATGAGTACAAAAGGAGAAAAACAGATGATACAAGCTTAGCAATATTACTTTAATTTGGCTCCCTTATGTATATAATTTAAGACATATTTTTAAATACATAGTCACATAAATATCCTTATTACAGGATGCTGTTCAGTTCATCAGCAGTTACTTTACATTTATCATAGAATATGGAATCATGTGACCATAGAATATTGAATGGGACCCATAAGAATCATCAAGTCCGTCATATAGTACAATCAAATCCAACATATATACAACCAGATTCAGACCTTTCTCTTGAGTTAATAATTTAACAGAGTTAATAATTACCTTAGTATAGCAACTGACTACCTCAAAAGCTTTACTTAAATTACCACAACACTCATGTCCAATAAGAGAGTGGTTCCCTTGTTTAGCGAGCACATAGAAATAAAACAGAGAATTAAACGGCAAGAAGCCCAGCCTAAGCTGCTTAGGCCTGATTTTTCAGTCAAATTATCATCACATGGCACGTGTTTAAAACACTGTTTTCATTGTCTCCTTTACAACTGCCAAAACTTTCACAGAATGGTCACTCAGAAAAGTCTATCTAGTGTAAAAAAAAAAAAAAAAAAAGACACGAAGAAACGTAATCTAGTCTAGTCCAGTCTATTCCAGCCCAGACCTAAAAAACACGTATGCACCTAGAACAGCAGTCACAGGGAAATTTTACTTTACTTCAAGAACTGAAGTAATTAATAGTCCGGCTAAATAAGAAGAAAGGCTTAAGGTGGAGCAGAGGAAAGCCATCTAACTGAAGGCAGTTTCTTGAAAACTTTAAAGTTAGGTGTTCGAAAGTTGGGTCATATTTGAATGGATTTTCTCAATAGCGACAAATGACACTGCATTTTCAAAAAACATTTTTCTTTTTCCAGTCTGAAGGTAAAATTCCAAGCTGCATTGGTGAAGTAACAAATGAAATAATTTTATGTGAAATACACAACAACCTGAACGGCAAGTGAGTCTACAGCAGCAGTTAATTATGTAGTTCGAAATTTAAGAGCAGATGTCAATATTATCACAGAAGGATAAATAGCTCTAAGATTTGTGTTACGAAAATCAGATGATTCACTGGGATGATACAATCACAAAGACTACCAATATATATTCCAGATTGAAAGCTGAACAATAACAATGGTATTTTCCTTAACCATGCCTGCCTGCAAACCCAGTTAAATTTATTGAATGTCATCTACTTCTAATCTCTAACTTTCTAGATAAATTCAGAAGACGCGTGAACATCTGCTTGTCTAATTCTTCATCCTTCACTTGTTTGGAACCAACTGCATGAAATTCCTCTGAGGCTTAATGTCCTCCAAATCTAATTCATTGTCCCCTTCTATTGCAGACTCCGTAGTAGAGCCATACCTGCATGAGTGAAAAGAAATGGTTCATCGCAATCCCCCTACGATCTGGTAACCAGCCATCATTCATGATATCAGTACGTTCCTGCTCAGCTTCTTCCCTTCTGCTATCACAGATATCCCAGAGAAAATCTCTTAGGTCCTAAAACACAAAATCAAATATGAGAAATAACTATGAAAGAAAACATAAATATATTTTTAATGTTTATTATTAAAAATCATATATTTTGCTTGTGCCTAGGGAATCTTCCCATTTGGATCTTTACCTTCATTGCTATAAACGTCAAAGCTTGGTCAATAAGTTATGTGCTTACAGGGAGCTGATAGAAAGTAGCTTGAGAAATGTGCCAGACAGAAGGATTCAAAAGTATCAGATCAATGTATAGGAAGAGGACAACACTAGGCTGCCTTGCTTTCCCTAGGCAGAGAGACCTATCTAAACTAGACACAGATGGGATAATATGAATAGTTAAACTCCCAACTGCACCAACAACTTTCCCCTTGAATGGTTTGCTAACAAATACAGCTACGAGAAGAATACTCTAAGGAGATGTGCAACACGAAAAATTCTGAGAAAATTATGTCAGAGTTCAAATATTCTTCCAATTTGCATAGCTCCTTTCCATTTTTCTTTAACATGGATGGCTCTTTATAACTGAGGGCTCTTCAACTACTGACTATATCTGATAGCAGCACTTTGTGGCTCACTGATAGGATTGAGGACCTACTAAGCATACAACAACATTGCCACCTCTGCATGGAAATAGTGTGACAGGCCTCTATGTAATAAGAAGAGACGGGAAGAGTGCTATTAAATGCAGTGCTAAGGTAAGCTAAAATCAGCTGTCTCTCAGACTCCAAGAAACTCTACCCTACCTGACTTGTTTGGAATAAATAGAAGTAGTGTTCCAGACTACCAGCCCTGCAATGAGAAGCTTAGGCTTCAGGTGATAAGTGATTCCTGATTGACCATGTCTTGGTCTCAGCCTAGTATCAGAGAATCATAGAATCATTTAGGTTGTAAAAAACCTCTAGGATCATCAAATCCAACCATCGACCTGACATTGCGAAGTCCACCACTAAACCATGTCCCTAAGAAACACAGTTACGTGTCCTTTATGCACCTCCAGGGATTGTCACTCAACCACTTCCCTGGGTAGCCTGTTCCAACGCTTGACAACCCCTTCCATGAATATCCAATCTAAATCTCCCTTGGGCCAACTCGAGGCCATTTCTTTTCATCCTATAGTTAATATGTCAGATCCTCTTTCTCTCCCCATGTCCACAGTCTTCAGACAAATCCAGTTGTCCTCTGTTGGACAAGAGCCACAAGGAACCTGACAAGTGAGTAGTTCTTGGGCTACATAACACATCAGTGATGACATAGATAGTAGGTAGCCAAGTGAAGGCTGTCAGATACTCATGGCTGGCCCAGCACTGTAGGATATACACATAAGGATATGCTACTGAATAAAAAAAGATCTAAGCATACAACTTATATCTTTTGCAGTGGTGGGTTGACATTGGCTGGCTGCCAGGTGTCCACCAAGCTGCTCTATTACTCCCCCCATCTCAAGTGGACAAGGAGAAAAAATACAATAGAAAAGCTCATGTGTCAAGATAAAGACAGGGAGATCACTCACTCATTACCATCACATGCAAAGCAGACTCAACTTGAGGAAATTGATTGAATTTATTGCCAATTAATAACAGAGCAGAATAGTGAGAAACAAAAGTAAAAACACCTTTCTCCCACCCCCTCTTCTTCCTAGGCTCAACTTCACTCCTGACTCTTCTACCTCCTCCATCGCCAAGCGGTGCAGGGAGGATGGGGAATGGGGGTTGTAGTCAGTTCATAACACTTTGTCTCTGCTGGTTCTTCTTCTTCAGGGTCTTCCGCTGCTCCAGGGTGGGTTCCCTCCCAAAGTATACAGTCCTCCGTGATCTTCTCCAACATGGGGCTTTCCCACAGGCTGCAGTTCTTCACAAACTGTTCCAGTGTGGGTCTTTTCTATAGGCTGTAGTCCTTCAGGAACAGACTGCTCTAGCCCGGGTCCCTCACAGGCCACAGGTCCTGCCAGAACACTTGCTCTTGTGTGGACTCCTCTCTACAGCCTGCAGTTCCTGCCAGGAGCCTGCTCTGTTGCGGAGTTTCCACAGGTGACATCTCTCTTCAGGGTACATTCATCTGCTGTGGCACAGAGTCCTCCATGGGCTGCAGGGCAGATTTGCTTCACTGTGGTCCACTAAGACCTGCACGGGGACAACCATGGTCTTCTCCACTAACGGCAGGGCAATCTTTGCTCTGGCACCTGGAACACCTCCCCTTCCTTCTTCACTGACTTAGGTAGCTGCATAATTGTTTCTCACATATTCTCACTCCTCTGCCACAGCTGTCATGCAGTGTTTTTTACCCTTTCTTAAATATGCTATTGCAGAGGCACCACCAGCATCACTGATGGACTCAGCTTTTGCCAGCAGCAGGTCTGTCTTGGAGCCAGCTGATAGTGGCTCTGCCCGCCATAGAGGCAGTCCCTGGTGTCTTCTCACAGAAGCTACCTCTGCAGCCCCCATGCTACCAATAAACCTAATACAATACAATAACCTAAAAAAAAGAAGCATGACAGAACAAAGATAGGCCAAAAACCAGAGAAATAATTATGTACAAGTGGAAGAGAAATAGCTTAAGAGGAGTGGTAAAAAGGAAAAAAATGTAAAAAGTAATATGATTCATGTTACATCAAGCTTGTATAGACTTGAGGGTATATTATAACTTTTGCCATTCACTTACAGTAACTCTTTGGTGTAGTTCTGCTTTTGTTTCCTCATCTTCTCGCAGGTCATCAGCAACTGAATTAAAATCCAACTGCCACTGGGATACAAAATCCTGCTTAAGATCTGGACATTTCAAATAATCTTGGAATTTTTTTCTGTAATTATAGTATGAATAATTCTGGTGTTAAAAGACATAGAATGCCATAGGAAAAATACAAAATAATATTAATTTAATAAGCTACAATTTCTACTCACCTAATGTCTGCTAAGTAATATATCACAGAGTGTTGTTCATCCCTTAGGCATCTAAGTATAGTTTTGATGGTATTCACATACGCATTTTCTACCATTTCCCAGTAAGGTACCAAAAAACCAGGTATCTCCTGTTAATTTTTTAAAAACATCAAAATTAATTGGCACATTTCTTGGTAACCCATTTAGCTGTAGCACTAGCAAATATAAGAAAGATTATTTCATTAAATCGTATTATTGACTTTTTTTTAACTATGTATTTCTTTTGATTTACAACTATTTACACCATACGTTGTATCTAGCTGTGTAGTCCTCAGCACAGGAAAGACATGGACCTGTTGGAGAGGGGCCAGAGGAGCCACAAAAATGATCAGAGGGCTGGAACAGCTCTGCTGTGAGGATAGGCCTAGAAAATTGGGGTTGTTCAGCCTGGAGAAGAGAAGGCTCCAGGGAGACCTTATTGTGGCCTTTCCATACTTAAACAGGGCCTATAGGAAAGATGGGGACAGACTTCATGACTTGTTGCAAAAGGACAAGAGGTTAAACTAAAAGAGGGGAGACTCAGGTGAGACATAAGGGAAAAAAAATTGCAACACGGGTGGTAAAATACTGGCCCAGGTTGCCCACAGAGGTCGTCAATGCCCCATCCCTAGAGACATTCAAGGCCAGGCTGGACGGGGCTCTGAGCAACCTGATATAGTTGAAGATGTCCCTGCTCATTGCAGGGGGTTGGACTAGATGAGCTTTGAAGGTCCCTTCCAACCCAAACTATCCTATAATTCTATGATATAGTTTATCCTGTGCATTTCTTTGTAAAAACATGGCAGTACTCAAAATGAAAGGGAAATTCCAGCAGAATACTCCAATATCTGTGGTTTTCAATGTACTTATAAACTAAGTGAAGAAGAATGAGTCCTTAAGTATCAAAATTTAGTGGTACACAACTGGTCGAGCTGGTAAAAATCTAAGCTGACTGCCTAGTGTTGCAAAAGTTACATCGGACTGACTGACTGTCATGAAATGCAAAACAAAGCCCATGGCCAGAAGAAACCCAACATATTGAGTTATGGGCTTTAGCCACTCAGAAAGGATTCACAGCATATGCAAGCTAATTGAAGTCATGAAGGCAAAACTGGTAAATATTAAGACGGGAATTACAGAACAAAATTCAAAGAATCATTATGCACCATTCAAATCTACATCTCAAATACTGCGTGCAGTTCCAGCCCCCCATCTCAACAAATTTACAGTAGAACCAGAACAGACAGAAGAGCAAGAACCGTGATTGAACATATTGAACTGTCCCACATGAGGAGAGATAAACAGACTATGACTGGATTGGAGAAGCAAAGCAACACTGAGCAAAGTGAAGAAGGTGTAATAGATGCCTGTCACATCTTAAATACCTTCAGAGGGTGATTATAGAATTATTATTCATTGTATCTCACAATACAAGAACTAGGGTCATCAAGTGACACAAACAAACAAGTTTAAAGCAAAGAGACATAAATGTTTTCTGGTTTTTTGTTGTCGTTTGTTTGTTTGTTTTTCAGAAAGAGCTTTATTATGCAGGCTATATCACAGAGATCAAAAAGTAAAAAAGGCAACTGGACATAATCATGGAAGAAAAGTTTATTGAGAGCTACTAAACATGAAGATGCAGATGAAAAGTTACTTCAGGAAACCCCTAAATTTCAGATCACTGGGAGCTAGGAAGATGTCCTTGAGAAAAAACACGTTGGAAAAAACTATCCTAGCAGAAAGATCAGTGCACAGTCTCCCTGTTCTTACATTCTTTCTACAAGATCCACAACTGGCCCTTGTGAGAGGCAGAAAACCAGCTCAGTAAGTCTATGCTTGTATTTCATAATATTAAAAAGTAATATTATTTTGGAATCCATGTGGTATTGTTTGTCATCATGGTGAAGAATTCAGAAAAAAAACAATGAAAAATTTTAAAGTATGTTTCCTTATATATTTCAGTATCAGCTTTTATTTGGGGTTTTTTTTAGATATTTATAATACAGTACGAATGTATCTTTCATTGCATGTAGTTTTCTTCAATATTTTTCAATAAGATAAAAGCTTGAGGTAGGACATGCATAAAATACTGAGAAAAATATCTAATTTGACATCTAATACTTTTAATAATGAATGAGTGTACCTGGGGAATTGGTTCATCTACATAAATCCATTCATCTGATCCTGGTTCGATTGGTGGTGCTGCCATAGGAACTGGAGAAAGTAGATCTCCAGATGTAACTGGTGAAAGCTTTTCTCCTGGTGATTCTTCTTCAACAGACCCTTGTATATGTATAGTACCTTTGAATGTATTTTAAGTGTCAATAAACAGAAGTAGACATCTATGATACTGTGACAAGTTCAAAATAATGAAACAGATTCAATATTTCATTACTTAGGTGTTGTTCATCCAAATATATACTAATCAAATCAGTGATGCCACAGTTATAAAATCACTTTCCAGTTAAGCTTATATTTTGGAGGATGGATACTTTCCTAAAATCACGCTGTGAGAGAATCAGGAAGATAATGAATTAGTGTGTATGCATATGAAACAAATTCTTTACCAGGTAAACCAAAGCCAGTGGTGTTGATTAGACTCTGAGATTCACTGTAACTATCATGATTTCAAGGACTCCCTGCTTAATTAAAGAACAGTTGTACACACTTATAACTTCCGTGTTAGACTTGGAAAGAGTAAGTCAAGAAAAACAAACACTGAAGAAGAAATAAACAGATAAACTGAGCTAAATCTGGCCTAATACAGAAAACATACCTTACTTTGAGGAGAAGCTGAGAAGTATGAAAGATGATGGTTGGGAAAAAAAAAAAAAAAAGAAAGAAAGAGAAAAGATCACGTGTAGAGAAAGAAGCAAGTGAAAAACGCTGCTAACCTCTAGTATATCAAAATACCGAATGTAGCTAGCAGCTTCACAGCATGATTCAACCCTAGGACCAGAACTAACCTCTGGAAAGAAATCAGTGTCTCGGTAAAAATAGAAGGACCCTACAACAACATTGATTAACTGCTCAAAATCATGTACGTGCATTCTGGCCAGCTTTGCTGTGGATTTGAAAACAGGCTTGCATTAAACCACCGTTGTAACAGTCTTGACTTTTTGTTTGAAAGCTTAACATTTAAAGAATACATGTGTTTTGTTTTTCTTTAAGTATGACAAATCTGCTTCTGAAAAACACAGCCTTGCTAGGTGCTCCAATGGAATAACTGCTATCATCCTCCTGATTTCAGTTTATAAAAAGAACAAAACTGTTGGCCACATGAAATATTCCAACTACTTCAGCTTCTGCTAAATATTTTGAGAAGTGATCTCTGAATTTTGCTTTGCCATGCCACTCTCAGAATGTTACTGATGTCTGACTAATTAATACACATTCTCATACCTCTATTCTGCTCATATTAACCTAATAGTGAAGGACAACTTGGAATCTATCAACATAAATATGAAATTAGACATTAACTGACCAGAGTGATTATTTTGCTGTATGGAGTAAACAGTCCTTTGCTGTTGACTCCAGCGAGGCTATGAATTCTGTGAAGCACATAAAAAACCCCATTCCAACCAGGTAGTTCTTTGAAAACACACCACCCAATTTTCTGTCAGGTGTGATACTTCCAATAATTTTTCATGAACTTGAAACATTGTGCAGGAGTAGAGGTCTAAATTTTTACGGTTAAGAGTGCTTTTCAAGCTATTTTTTTTTTTAGTTGTTGTTAGAAGACACATCAGACTTTCATCTAATAATTATGAATAACCATTTTTTTTCTACTAATCAAGTAGACTTTTTTTCCAGTTTACTTGATGCATCATTTCCCTTAAATATTTCATCTTTTTCCTTTCTTATTTTTAAGTGATTCTTTCCTTTTGGGTGATTAAGAGGAAAAATGGAATGAAGATGCACTAATAGGATGTCAAAACCACTCTGAGTTATTCGTGTTTTTAAGCTGCTGCTGATAAATGGATATTTGTTGATAATGGTGACTTACTCTTTCCTGTAACATTATGCTATCTCATATGGTGAAGATGCTAGCTGTAATATTTAAACCAGGAAGAAAAGACTGAATTTAGTAATCTTTTACTTCAGGGAATTTAAATAAATCAAATAGACACTTTGTTTTAAATATTTTTAAATTCTTCTCAAATGATCTTTGCAACTATGTGAAATTGATCCATATCCTCTGAAAACGTAAAAACACAACAGAAAAGTTCAGAGTTCTGGTTCATTAATTCACAGATCCCCAAAGCTTTGGAAGGCAGTGAAAACAGATGTTTCTATATAGTTTTATAAATTAACTATTAGAGTTAATTGTAAAGCACAGAGTCTTTTCTTACTGAATTGTAAAAAGTAGGAGCAGGAAAACTTACTTCTCTTCTGGTTCTTGGCAATTTCTTCCATTATAATTTCCTTCACTGTTTCACACATAAGACTTTCTTCTGTCTCTGCATTGACTTTCACTAGAATATTTTGATGGACTGAAAACCATTTCTCTAATTTTGGCCATGTGTCTAGAAAGCCTGAAATTCTACAAAAATCATATTAATATATAAAATTAAAATATATCTACTGGAAAATAAAACATTTTCCCAAATTAACAAACCAAAGAAAGAACACAACATCTAATTCAATACTAAAAAAATCCAGGCAATATTTTTTGCAAAATAATACTCCATCCACATCAACTCCCTTCATTTTCAACATAGGAAAATTTTCAAAATCCTACTGTTAACGAATCTTACATATTTCTTGGTCTTCCTTGTCACAGGCTAAACCTATGCTTTCTTGTATCACAACTAAAAGAATAATAGTCAGTAATATAATACTCTAAACCAGTTAGTAGTATCAAATCTTTAGAAACAAAACCTGCTCCTGATTTTGCTATTTATATAAACAACTAAAGATTCAACAAAATATACACTAATTCACCTTATAAAAGTAAAAGCGGAAGATACCATTTTAGAAAATCTGTAACTCAAGCCAAGTGCATTTCACTCAAGGGCAGCCACATGATACATGACATGACCTCAGATATATCTATGTATAGATAAAAGTATACAGGTATATCTGTATGTATGGTTCATGCAATATATATCTGAAGAAGAAATTCTCCTTGGAAGAATACCTTGGAAAAGCAAAACCCATGAATTTCTTACCTTATACGTTTATTATATTGTTTCAAAAGTGAAAGTACTTATTTAGGCTCCTCATTAGAGAAACTCCTAAGTAAAATCTTAACATCAGGCATCTCAGTCCTATCATGGATCATATATGAGGTTCAGATCAACTGCATGCCTAAACATCTAGCTAAAGTAGCTTTTTTGTACTTCATATGACATACCTATGTAGCACCTGGTCCCTAGCTAAATCAATCTTCTCTTCTAGGACTTCAGCATCTGAATTTTGATTGTTGTCCTCCTCTTCAATTTGAGATGACTTTGATTTATCTGCTGTGTGGAAAACAGCACATATGAGGATATGCTGAAAAAGGTAATTATGGAGGTAGTTATTCACCCTAAGTAAGATAATGATTAAAAGGGAAATTTCAGTGTTCTTTGATCTTACATTTCTTTATTTAAAAATTGGGTGACAAAATTCCTACAAGAAAGGAAATGTCAGAGAAAATAATAAGAATATAAAATAAAGCTGGAAAGGACCTGAAGACAGTGTCTTGCCTCTTCCTATGTTTGAATGCAGAGCCAATTAGAGCACTAACATTTTCTGACAGATGCTTTGCAGTCATAGAAATATCTCCAGTTGTAGAGACAGTGTTCCTGTGGGCAGACTATTTCAGGCTTATCTGTTTTAACAATTAAAAGGTATTTTCCCAGTCTAATCTGAATCTTCCTTGAAGTCAGTACTCCTTTTCAAAACAATGGGCAGATACTCCACTGCATCTGAACACAAGGTATTCTCTCTCTCTGAGTCTTCTCTAGATTTTAAAAAGACTTTAATTGAATAGAAATAACCCATTTTTTCTAGATTTCTGACTATTCTATTGTTCTTTTGACTTTTTCTTATATTACATGTTATAAAATACATTCTGTTTGGATTTCTGAGATTATCCCCTGTATTACCTCATTTTCAAAGTGTTTGGCAACACAAAGTCTTCAAATTAACAAGAATTCCAAGTGTTTACAGATTTATCTTCACTGCATTGTTGGTAAAAGCTCTAATGATTTTTCCTCATCCTCAATCCTACCAACATATACAAACTAAAGGCAAATGGTGCTTTAATTCAAGCCATGTACCATGCAAGTGCTGCAGTGAAAACACTGAAGAGGAATCTCCTTTTAATTTGGACAATATGGGATACATTTCTGAAAATAACTTTAATGTTTTGTCAGGGTGAGTAAGGGCAGTAAAAAATGTGTGGTCTGGAAGTGAAACGGCCCTCAAAAAGCCTTTGATGCCTTCGCAATTTCTGCCAAAATTTACTACTTCTGATTGCTCGCTGACTAAGTAAAGACAATCAATAGGGAATGAATGTGGACACACCCCTTTGCTTATCCTCCATCCCTTTTCAAATGTGTCTCCTGGAAAAACAGTAATATCAACGCATACTCCTTTGTAATGAGGCATATTTCTGCATCTGTGATAACTTGTTGTTTTTTCTGGTTGCTGTTTTATGTGATATCAAACACCAGTCACTGTGGTATCTCAGCTCCAGTGAGAATTCAGTACAAATACAAAAAACCATATACACATGCACTCGCACACTTCTGATCTGCCTTCGACTGAAATAATCTGGAAGCAATCATGCTGATAACTCACAATCAATGACTGTGATATTGTGCCATGCAGATAAATGATGCAATAATTTTATTTTGTTGCAATGAGTACAACATAAAGGTATATCTAGTAAACAATGTTTGGAATTAAGGTATTACTTATACCTAGTCATGCACTTTTAGGCAGCTAGAGTTGAGAGGGGCCTTACAAGTGGAGAAGAAAGCTGTCAAATTGAAACAATTTCTAATTTCATACTTACAGAGGAAAATCTAGACATTATAAATGAAGTCTTTTTAATTAAAATATGCAACTTGCTATTATGTTGCAAAGTACTCAGAATTTAGTAATCTCAGTATCATAACAATTTTAATATTCCCCATGCATCAGAACCTGCTTGTCATTTAACTTTGTTAAAAGTAGTTGGAAACTTACACTCCAAGTTAGCCATGCGTTTAAGTACCATGGTGTCTGAAATATCCAGTAATATGGAAACATCAAATGCAGGTGGGGAAACAGGAGGCTTAGGGGCTCTGGGATCTGTAGCAAGTAAGAGTCTTCCAGAATTTGCATATTCTTCTTCTGGATCAATCCCTGTATAGGCTTTTTGAAATAGCTTTGCCTGATTAACTGTCTTTGGAAACCCATCCACAATCCACCCCTTCTCTGGTGGTGTTTGGCTAAAAGTAAATGAAGAACCAGAATTATACAGTGAATTGATAACATAGTAATAACACCTAAAGAAGTGCTTGCCCCACCAGTCTTTCATTCAGAATTCAATATATTAAATATCCTGATGAATTCAGAATGTGACAGACACCATTAAAACTTAATCTGTAAAGCAATGGATTTTAAACCAGAAAATAACATCAAGTCTTACTAAAAGCGAAAAAAAAAAAAAAGCAAAAACAAAACTATTTTTGCTATCTTGACAAATCAGCTTTTCAGAAACAAACTCTATTCAGACTATGAATTAAATCCAGTTGCTGGCCAGTCACGAGTGGTGTTCCCCAGGACTCAGTACTGGGTCCAGTTCTGTTTAATCTCTTATCAATTATCTGGATTAAGGGATCGAGTGCGCCCTTAATAAGTTTGCAGAAGACACCAAGTTGGGTGGGAGTGTTGATCTGCTGGAGAGTAGGAAGGCTCTACAGAGGGATCTGGACCAGCTGGATCAGTGGGCTGTGGACAATTGTTTGAGGTTTAACAAAGCCAAGTGCCGGGTCCTGCACTTGGGTCACAACAACCCCAGGCAGCGCTACAGGCTCGGGGAAGGGTAGCTAGAAAGTTGCCCAGTGGAAAAGGATCTGGGGGTGTTGACTGACAGCCAGCTGAACATGAGCCAGCAGTGTGCCCAGGTGGCCAAAAAGGCCAACAGCTTCCTGGCTTGTATCAGGAACAGTGTGGCCAGAAAGACTGAGGAAGTGATCGACCCCCTGTACCTGGCACTGGTGAGGCCCCACCTTGAATCCTGTGTTCAGTTTTGGGCCCCTCACTACAGGAAAGACATTGAGGTGCTGGAGAGAGTTCAGAGAAGGGCGACGAGGCTGGTGAGGGGTCTGGAGCACAGGTCTGATGAGGAGCAGCTGAGGGAGCTGGGGCTGTTCAGCCTGGAGAAAAGGAGGCTGAGGGGAGACCTTATCGCTGTCTGCAACTACCTGAAAGGAGGTTGTAGCATGGAGGGTGTTGGTCTCTTATGCCAAATAACAAGTGATAGAATGAGAGGAAATGTCCTCAGGTTGCACCAGGGGAGGTTTAGATTGGATATTAGAAAAAATTTCTTCACAGAAGGGGTTATTAAGCATTGGAACAGGCTGCTCAGGGAAGTGGTGGAGTCACCATCCCTGGAGGTGTTTAAAAGTTGTGCAGACATAGTGCTTAGGGACATGATTTAGTGGTGGACTTGGCAATGTTAAGTTAACAGTTGGACTTGATGATCCTAATGGTCTTTTCCAACCAAAATGATTCTATGATTCTATGATCAGAGGTGGAATTTTGCTATTTTCTCTACTAACCTTTGCACTGAAGTGACAAACAGAAAAATCTGTTTCCTAACTTTAAAATATACTCATATGTAACTTTAAATTATACTCATATGGGAACTTAAGTGCTAATTTCACATCAGCATAGTTGAGACAATTTTCTCTCAAACCAGACTAGACAAAAATAAGTAAGCTGAAATATGATTATGCATCTCACAAAATCTAAAAGAAAAAATACTAATGCTGAATAGCTTCTAACTAATAAACAAAATAGAGATATTAGTTATGTTTAATGACTGGGAGATAGTCGTCGATATTTTTACTTACTTTCAGTAGTGTACAATAATGTCTGCATAATTTAGGGCTAGACTCTACTGCTACCATAAAAATAAGCATTAACTAACTTTACCAATTAGCTCCACTTTCCACGTAGAAGACTCCAGTGTTCAAAAACACCTTAATATAGAGAAACGGCTGAATCTGGACTACAAACTCGATAATTACATACTAAATAATGAAGAAAAAAGTCACAATTTCATACTTAATGGCTTCCAACAGAATGTCAATCAGTAATTCATCGGGAACACTTTTTCCTTTCTTCAGTAATTTCTGTGATGCTGCGCCAAGCTGGGCACGTACAGACAGCTGTGGAAGAGTGCAGTGTAAGACTAATATGCTCAGAATGTTCACAACACTGAAAAATATTCTACTTTATAGATTATTTATTTATTTATTTATTTAAATATCATGTTTATTGTGTTAGTTATTTATTTTAATATTTATTGTCATTTATTAAGGAGAAAATTTCAACTGATGTAAAAAAGGCCTAATTTCATTGAAATCTCCAACTGATTTCCATCATTACACCTATGAAAATGCCAGACAGAAACTAGGTTGAGAAACAAAGCATTTAACTTCAGTAGTTTTACAGCAGGGGTGTCAAACTCATTTTCACCGGGGGCCACATCAGCCTCACGGTTGCCTTCAAAGGGCCGAATGTAATTTTAGGACTGTATACATGTAGGAGTAGTTACATTTGTACAGTCCTAACAGTGAAAATGAGTTTGACAGTCTTGTTCAAAAGACTATTTCATATTTTAGCTTTTGAAGTCTTTTCCAGTGAGAGCAATAAAGTCAAGAAGATCACTGTAGAATTAAGTATTTTTGAACATAAAAAAAAGAAACCTTGTCATGGGATGAATGATCCGCTTGGCAGCAGCAAGATCAGGAACACATTTTTGATAACTTGGAAACGACATTGAAAGTCGCATATGTTAGGTAGATGTGAGATTTAACAAGAAGATACGTAACTTTTAAGAGTATGTACAACTCTAACATACACAGCAATAGATTTTCATAATAAAGACTTTTTATATTTCATACAGAAAAAGCAGTGAGGTCAATAAATGAATTCAGAATGATGTATCCATTTTAACTAATGCATCTTTATCAAGTAGAAGGTAAAACTGGATTACAAACCTTGGATAGGTCATCCTGACTGTTGTCTGATTTGAATTCTTGCCCAGACAGATCCTCTTTGACAGGACAGTTACCTAAAACAGGTATATGATGAAGTTTGACAATTCTATTACTATAATATTTATTACTATAGATAAATAATAAAAGTATATGTCTCATTCTCTGAAAAAATCAATACAGAAGGTATATGCGATTGTTAGAATGAAAGGATCATTGGTTAACTCAGGTTGGAAGCAACTTCTGGAGGTCACCTTGTTCAAGTTCAACCTTCTCCTCAAAGTGTCAGCAGTTAAAAGCTCAGACCAAGTTGCTCAGTTGTTTACCTAGTGTGATCCTGAAAACCTCCAAGGATGGAGACTACACTACTTCTCCAGGCAATCCATTTCAATACTTGGTGTTTCTCATGTGGAAAAAGCCTTGTCTTACATCTGGTCAAAATAGGAACAAGAAGGGCTCTTACAGGTATCACCACAGCAAAAGGACAAGGGCAGGGAAAATGTGAACCTGCTGAAAGACATACACAAACAGCTGAGGTACTTAATGCCTTCTCTCTCTTGGTCTCTACTGGTAAAAGTCACACTTGGGATTCCAAAGCCCCTGAGACTAGCAGGATAGTCTGCAGCAAGAAAGACTTACCCTTGCTGGAGGAGGATCAGCTTAAGGAACATTTATTAATAAATAAACTGGAAATACACAAGTCCATGGGACCTGATGGCATTTACCCACGTACGCTAGAGGGAGCTGGCTGATGTCATTGCAAAGCCACTCTCAACAATCTTTAAAAGGTCTTGGTGACTGTGGGAGATTCCCTAGGCCTCAAAGAATGCAACAGCCACCCTTGTCTTCAAGGAAAGCAAGGAGGAATGGGGGATGTACAAGCCCTTCAGCCTCATCTCCGTCCCCAAGAACTGATGGAGCGAATAAGCATGGAGATCATGTCAAGCATATTAAGAGCAAGAGGATGATTGGGGGTTGTCAGCATAGATTTATAAAGGGGAAATCATGCCTGACTAACCTGACAGCCTTCTACAACGAGCTGGCAGGCTCAGTGTCCCCATGCCTTCAGTACCAGCTGGTGGCCAACTGTCCTGAAAGCAGCTTTGCAGAGAAGGACCTGGAGGCCCTGGAGGAGAAGGTGACTGTGAGTCAGCAATGTGTCCCTGCAGCAATGAATGCCCACATCCTCCTTGACTACATTAAAAAGATATGGCCCCGGTGAGACCACATATACAGTACTGCATCCATTTTGGGACTCAACTGTGCAATAAAGACATGGATATATTGGATCAGGTCCACAGAACAGTGCTGATGAACACTAAGGTCTTGGACTACCTCATGTACAAGGAGAGGGCGAGAGAGCTGGGACTGTTCAGTCTGGAGAAGAGAAGGCCTGAACCTGATTTCAATGCATAGAAATATCAGGGGCATGGTGGGAGAACTAAAGAAGCCAGACTCTACTTAGTGGTGCCAAGTAAAATGACAAAAGGCCAACAGACACAAACTGAAACACGGGAAATTCCATTTAAACATACAAATTTTAAACCCTTACAGAAAGGTTACATAATATCAGAACATGTTGCTCAGGGAGGCTGTGGAGTCTTCATCTTTGGAGATGTTCAGCATGCAACTGAACATGGTCTTGAACAACCTGCAGTTCTGACCCTGCTTTGAGGAGGAAAACTGGACTAGATGATCTCCAGAGGTCTCTTCCACCCTCACTCTGTGCTTCTGAGTTTAGGTGGCTGAGACCAGTGTCAGTTCCTTTGTTGACAAGATCTGTTGTAAAGAAATGTAAAGTGAGGGGAGGTGAGTGCTTGCCCTTCCTTCCCTTGAAAGCTAAAGCTCTCATCCTGCACTCCATCCATGGTACATTACAGCTGTGTAGTAGCCACGTCTGCACCCTGTATTCTATCTCCTTGATTCTGATCCTGATCCACACCTGCTGACTTGAGTTCCTGGCTTCACCTCAGACTTGCTTCATCAGCAGAATTGCTCAGTTATCACTAGACCAAGGCTCATGCTGGTCAGCGTTTCTGAACCTGATAATGACCCTGACTTCAATATTGTCACTCTTTGTTGATGAATGTCGGCACTTCCTGCTTTGCTACTGCCCTTGTCACCTCGCTCACCTTCCTTCACAGAGCAGCCTGCACTTGCTGCTTCCAGACACCAGGAGTGTATGGAAACAGGAAATTCATAATGGAAACTACTGCGAAAACTCAGATGTCATGGATACTACCTCAAAAGTACAAGAGAAAGAGGAATTGCCATTTAAATCTAATAAGAATTAAAATTAAATGTTATACATATACATACATCTATAAATAAAATATATACACACCATTGGTTCCATTGATAGATGTTTCTGTTTGGAGTTCCTCTAGAATTTTTGCTGATGATTTTGATAAGTTATTTTGGACCTTGTATCAATTAAGAAAGGAAATGGATTAGAAAGTAAACTATGTATTACAGAAAAAACAAGCCTGTCAATTGAAGCTGAATCTTGAAGTCTCGTAAGCCAAAACTTATAATTAAGTTTGAAATTGAGTACAGAATTGAAACATGTATGCTTTCTTCCTTACACAGTTCACTCTTGCCTCCCTGTGGGAGCCAAACCTAAAATTAATAAAAATGCTTACCTCATTTTCTTTCCCAGAACTCTCTGTTTCCTGTGAAATCACATCATGTTCACTTTTCATTTCATTTTTAAGATAAGCTTGGATGGCCTCCTGAACCAGAGTATCAACAGATAGTACCTGAATATTGCAAACTAATACACAAAAAAATTAGATAACTTTACAGCTTGAGCAGAGCATACATACAATTAACAGCAATTAAATTAATGATGGGAAGACAGCATTATTACATGCAGAGCAAAGCACAGTTCCTTTCACCTGGACTTTCGAGGTAAGTTGTTTCTGATATCTCTTCTTGGTAACCACTTCACAGTGTGTATCCACAATTAGTTATCTTGATAGTCTCTTCTATAACTAACATCCCCAGAGAAGTTTACCAAAAGCATTTTTAAATTCTCAATACAGAAGTAATACTATATTAACACTACATTTAAGTTCAGATGTTCTCAATCTTATTTTGGAAGATAACGAATGAACAACTTGCAACCAACCTCTGCAAAATACAGATGCATCTGAGGTTCAAGGAATAGTAATGCAAGGATTTGCCCAAATGATTTTCATTGTCAGAATGGAATTTTAACACAAATAAGAATTTTTAAGAATTTTAGATAAGGGAAAAAAAAAAAGTCTACCTTTTCCAAGAAACTTTATGCAGGTAGTTTTTCCACTAAAATGTTTCCCCAAAATACATCCCCTGATGGGAAACTCAGGAAATACAGGTGGTGAAGATTTGGGTTTTGGAGGATAGAAAATCTCCATCAGTCTACGAAGCACATGACCCAATATATTATTATTAAGAGGAGGTTTGTTTTCACTGTTGTCTTCAGATGGGTGCCATTCCCCTGTCATGCTCTGTATGAATGACATATTACCAAATGATTTGTCAATATGCCTTTTCTTTCATCTTTTTCAATATATGTATTTATACACAAACACATATAAAACAACTAAATCTGAATAGTACTAAATAATATTTTTTAGAATAAATCATTGTTAAAAGTTATAATTATGCCATAACCATTAAGTATTTCTTGATATTCATCAATACTTTGTCAAGAGAGACAAGTACTCCTACAACTATTTTCACAGAGTGCCAGAATAATTTTTCTAATTCAATGAACATGAAAAGTAATCTCACCAGTACCACAGAATGAATCAGTAACAGATTTTTGGAGCAGAGGCCCAGCATCCTAGCATTCAGCATTCTAAAAACTGGGCAATATTACTGCCCAGTATGACACATAGGTCTTTGAAAATTTTTACACACAAAGATTTCAAATAAATGCCTGCCTAACACACATTCAATAAAGAAGAAAAATCAACACCACAAAACAAACCCAAAACAAACAAACCACCTTAGAATTCAAGACTTCTTAAGGGAAGGAAATACTGAGCAGAAACTTCCAGTTCATCTACTCTGAAACCAATATAAATGTAACTGTGGTATGAGTTACCAGCGTACAGCTTAAAGAAGTTTTGCTAATAAAGACGCTTTTACTGACAATCACACTGGGAGAAATATGAGAATGGAAGGACGTAGTCAGAACTGAACACAAAATTGTGCTTTTGCTACTGTAATATATCCTCTACCAGTATTTGATCTTATAACACAAGGAGAGTCCTAATGTGCAGTTTATGCTATGAGAAGCTAAAGGAGAACATTTTAGTATGGAGGATAACACCAGTCCTGTATTATTTATTTGATTGCAGGCTACTAAGCAGCTGCTTGGAAGATATGTGGACTAGGAATATTCCCAGGCAAGTTCTAGTTTGTCACTTCATTCGGGCTGCACAATAAAGGGTAGAGAGGCGAAGTCAAATTTCAGCAAGAGAAATTCCAACTATGAAAAAAATTAAGAAAAAAATTGATCACAATGAGAGTGGTTAAACTCAGGAACAGGTTGCACAGAGTATCTGTGGAATCTGTATCCTTGGGAATATTTGAAAGCTGACCAGACAAGGTGCTGAGCAACCTTATCTGACTCAGAAGCTGGCCCTGCTTTGAGTAAATAGGTTGAATTAAATGACCTCCACATCCTTTTCAACATAAACAATTGTATTATCCTCTAAAGTAAGTATTTTGTCATGATCAACAGAAGCAAACAGTTTCATTCTAAGTTCTACTGAAGGATAATGTTTTGAGTTCCTGTTCTAAGTAGAATATGCAATCTTTTTCTGATCTTACTATCATGAATGATATATTGCCACAGCATACATTCTACAAGCAGAACTTGATCAGTGCTGACTTCAAACATATTGCATTAGACTAACACAATGTAACTTACTACCAGTCTAAATGAAAACATCTATTCTTAATCAGCAAAATCAAGCAAAAATATTTTTCAATTGCACAATATCCTCTCTCTAATATACCTCAGAAAACATACTTTTTAATAGGTAATTGAAAAGACATGCTTAAAAAAAATCAAATTCTTGTCCTATCTGAACCATTCTTCCTTAAACATCTAAGTAGAGATGAATCAGTTGTTTTAAATTCTATCAGACCTGTAGTAAAAATGAATTCCAAATGGAATGGGCTCCCCATTCGTAGTACTCACCCTTCATATTTCTTGCCCTTTTAATCAGAAGATTGCTAGACTGTACCTGCCTTGAATTAAAAGTAGCTTACCTGTCAGAAACAAGTTTTCAGGCATCCAGGTCAGAGTTATAGAACTCTTGGTCAACACTCAATTAAAACTTGAAATTATTTGATATTTTGAGCAGCGCCTATTGTTATGCTTGTTTTGGGTGATTTCATTAGTTTATTAAATGATTAGCCACAACTAATGATGTAGTAGTTTCCAAACATTTTCAAGGTCAATCTAATGTGAAATGTGCAACAGACCGATAGCACTTTTGTTCTTATATGTTATCAAATATATTTAACACTTTTAGTCAGCATTCCTAATGTAAACTTATTATTCTTGAGAGATGTCAAATTGCCTGTGTTGGTCTTTTTTTCTTCAGGGTTAAGAAAACGAGCATAAACTTTGCCAGAATGCCCTGACAATACACTTTTATCTAGAAGCAATACTTTGAGGGTAGTAGCTGTTCGCTTTGGTTTTCAGAGGACATAAGCACGAATTGGTGCCTACGATTTTACATGTCATATGATACAAGCTTTTGATGAATATTGATGCAGAAAGGCATAAAACTAAAAATATCTGAAAAAAATTAATTGTGTTAATGTCCATTTGAAAAAGCCTGATAGTGAAAAAGAAGCTTTAAATGTGTAACTAAATATTTATGGCCTTCAGTGCCCTTACATTTAGAGAGGACTACTGCTACTTTGTTATAAAAAACCCCAATATGACCAAAAAATTAATTTTTCATTGGTGCTCCCCAGTAACAGATTCCTGCCTGTCTGTCCTTTATGTCCTCCCTGTTGGTCTTATATAATATATGCCTTTTTTTTCACCTGAATAAAGTGATCATGAAACTCATTACATGAGTTTATATGGTCTGAACAAGGTCCTTATAAATAAATAAATCAGAAAAACATATGTTAAGATCGAAACCAGAGTAAAATGAGCTGTCAGGCATTCATCACAGAAACTCATAACAGAAGTTTATATTCATTGCAAAAGAAAATGTGACAATTGGTTCAGGATGTGGGTAAAGGCATTTATGTATATAGTAGTTATTTGTAATGATTTTGCCATATTCTAGTTAAACAGATTATTTGAAAAGACTAAATACATAGCTGGATTTTTTTTTCCAAAGAAAAGCAGCGTTAATGGAATTTGGAAAAAACTGTACAATACATTTTAACAGGGAAACATTCATTCTTCATCTTTCACTTGTGAAATGACATAATGTATCGTAAAGTTGAAGAAAAGTTTTAAGGCATCCTGAAAAACGGTTACTTGCATTCTAACAGAAGGTTAGAATACAAACAAAAATGTCAGCCATTTTTAGTAAATTTCACAAATGCTACTATCTTAAAACAAATGGATCATTCAAACCAATAAATCTTGTTAGAAAGCTTTCACTCAAAATCTTTGAAATTAAGACTATCAGATTTTGTAACAGACACAGTATTTCACTTCACTTGCTTTTGCTGGTTACTTTCTGTTGCATTTTCAAACATGGTAGCATTAACCACACTTTCAAATTCTAGTTAGCTAAAAATTAATTGCATTGCAATTTACATAGTGCTCTTATGAACTTAAGAGAGAAATGTATCAATTATTATATACAAGAGTGAAATTATAACTGTTTCAAAATTGCACCTGCTCTCCAGTGCTACTAAGATAAAATGTAGCCATATATTTCACATAGAACCTCATGCAATGAAATGAAAATTCTTGTCAAATTCTGATACCAGAAACTAGTAAAAGAAAAAAATGAAACATCACAACAAAATGTTTATGTTTTTGAAAAGTCGAGGTGTATTATCTTCCATTATGTCTCATCAGTTTGATGTACCTTGTATTCACCATAATCTTTTTCATCTAACAGATTCATTTTATTCAGCTCTACAAGTTGTTCTTGACTTGGTTCATTTGGCAAAGGTTGAACTGAAGTTTGCTCATATATTGGTTTTCCATTAAAGAAAAATTCCTTCCAATCACACATCAGTTTTAATGGAATTTTGCTGCAGAATAAAAAGAAAAAGAATGAGTTCTGAAACAAAAATTAGAGGAGTTAGGTATTTGAGGATAGTAGACCCAAATGTACAAGTATCATCATCCAGAAACAAGCATATGCTAAACTAGATATAGTTAATAATGCTTTCTATAATTATTACAGCTTTTTATAACTGCTTGGTTACTTATATGACAGCAGTAGGCACTTGTAGGCTTCAGTATTTTCACAAATGGGTCATCACACTGCATTTGGCTGGCAGAGCTGTGTAGTAATTATTTTGCTATAGCTATTTTTCCCTACTCTAAAATATTCTTCCCTTTTGTGGGGCAAGGCCTTCCCTCACCAGAAATCTTTTTTTTTTTTTTTTCATTCTGGAAGCTGAAATTAATTCAGGATTATATGAGCCACTAAACTATTTTTTTTTTCTTTTAGAAAGGAAAAATATTCATACAAGACAAGAAAAACTTCATATAGTAGCAAGCTAAATGCAAACAGGATGTTAACATATGTCATATTAGAATTCTGTGACTGCTAAATATGCTCAAAATGGAGGTTTCTGTTATTTCTTAAGATTACATCAATTTGGACTTTTTTTTTTTTTTTTTTAGTGATGATTGTGGACAACTGAATGTTCAGCTCTTAATAAACACTGCATATGCCGTTCAAAAATGATTGAATAAACATTGTATGCATCCTGCACAATGAAATGCACAGAAACACAGACAAAACGTACTTTTAGTGGCAGTAAATCCACACACAATCTTGATATGCATAATTTGGAAAGATATTTCAGATATCTGTACACATTGTTGTGCACCACTCAGTACAAGCAAACATGACATTACCTTACACTGGAATCATGACTGTGTCAGACAAGGAAATCATCAAACCATCACTAAACTGTGTCTACACTGAGTATTTTACCAGCTACCTACCGGGCCTAAATGTATATAATTTCCATAAAATATAATCATGCGTATTTCATATGGTTATACATTTATTATTTTAACACACAATTACACTAAAAGGCAATGAGGATTTTGGTATACTTCCTAATGCCGTGAACCTTACCCCATAGTTTCATCACTGAATACTCTGTAAGAACAACAGCAACTACACTCCACTCCATGTTTTGGAAATGCCCCTACAGCACGAGTACTTGGATGCTGCTGCCTTTTTAGAACCTTCTCAGAAACTCTTTGCAATTAGGGAATGTCAGAAGAGGGAATCACAGCATCTAAGACCCAGAAGATTTTGGACTGAGTTGCTACTCTTAGCCCAATCTGGGCAGGTTGATGTATCTTAGGAAATGCATTCTGTTTATATTACATGGGGGAAGCATTCAGCTGGTGGAGCAATCGAGAATGAGATGAGCATCACGCAGTTTCTAACTTTTAAACTAAGGAAATTATTCATAAAAAAGGAAGTGGTAGAACAAATGAATCTTGGTCTCAGAAGGATTCAAGTTTTCAAGAAATTATGCTAAAGCTGTAGCACTAGTTCACCCTGTATTAAACATCAGTGAATCCTCACATGAAAGTAATATCATTATTTTCCCATGCAAACGAATTGGAGCTGTCCAGTAAGATACTGGAGAATCTACATAAGAGGCTTCTGGTGCTTAAACCAGTCTGAATAATGAAGCCTAACAGTTACCTAACAGATACTAGTTTTGCCTAACAACTACCATACTCACTTGTTAGTCAGTATACGATATTCTCCTACTTTTGTTGACAAATCAATGATTTGGTCAATCACTTCCCAACATATAGCATAATGCTTTTTATAACGAGCCTGAGCTCTTTCAATGGCAATTTTTTCATGACGTTCTCTTTCTTTGATGATTTGTTCTTCAGAATCAATTTTTTCTTGCTTTGCCAGAGCCTGGAATTTTTTTTAAAGAGTAAATTTTAGATTGCAAAGAAATTGAGAGTGCAGAAGTGCATATCCCTGGAAACAAAAATGAACTTGCTTGTTTAAATCAAGTAATGTAAACAGCCAGATTCTCACCAGAGTTGGGTAGCCACCAAGCGGATTAACACATACAAAAATCTAAAAATTTCTATTCATTCTATAAGTTCCAGTTTGTTTGTTTTCTAACTGCTAAAATGTAAATAAGTAAAGGAGAAATATATTACTTCTTCCATGCAAAACAGATTAAGAGCATACTCAGTTCTTAGGGAGGCAGGAAAACATGAAATGATGCTGTCTACTCTTCCTGAGGAACAACTATGCAGATGTGTTGGCAAAGGCTTAGTTCCACTGAAACCCACAATGGAATGCTCTTGCAGAATATGTAACAAACAATTAAATGATTCTGATCTGCAAACAATTTGCTATTATTGATGCTGTTTGAACTTTGAGAAAGATCTCTGGTTATGGCAAAAAACTGTCATTAGTTCCTGTGACGGTGTGTTCATTTTGGCCAAAAGCACACTGAAAAAGGTGCTGTAATTAATAGCTATAGCTGCTGATTACACAGGATTCCAGCTGTGTTTGAAGATTCGGAGCTGCTAATTGGTTTTGGCAGGAGCAAAGTAAGATTGCTACCTTCACATTATAGCCTACTACGGGCATAGCACTTGGCAGTTTGCCATAAGGTTATGAATTCTTTTAATTTATTTATCATCTCCAAGCTCCCAGGTAGAAATTAGCACCCATGAGTGAAACTCCTCCAGCAGTTGTGAAAAATGGTTGTTAACAGATTACATCTAAAGGAAGTGAAAAACATGATCTTTGAAACAAGATTTTATGTCATTGTCTTTTGTCATTTTGCCTCTGTAAGACTGTGCCTTTCAACCTCAGCATACAGAGTGTTTCCCTACAAAGATAAAATTAGTTTGGCAGAAAAGATCAAAAATAGACTTTAAGTTGCTCAGTTTTATACCTTATGAACTTAGTTGTAACTTTGAACCTAGATAAAAGCAAGATACTCATCATGAAATCACGGTGTTCCTGGAAAAGTCCTAAATTCTAACAGTTGACAATACAAATTCTACTTTATAACAGGAAGGTACTGTAACAGTCCTACAGCAATTCAGGGACTAAATAATCTTTTACCGCTTCTCTATCAAGAGCTTCCTGGAACTCTTTCTCTCTTCTTTCTTCATATTGTTTTTCCCTGAAAATTCTATTTTGTCTTAACACCTCTTTTTCATGTCGAACATGCATGAGTTGAACAGCAATCCTCCGCTCCTGCTGAGATTGTCTCATTAGTCTGTGAATAAGTTGCTCCTCCCGAAAAGCCTCCTAAAAGATAACAAATAATTGTCCTAAGCACATCTTATAAACTATTTCATAAACAACTCATCAGTGTCTCACATGAGAAATATGAAGGGAGTCATATAACAGCATTTACCTGCTCTTTTGATAAATCCAGAACAACACACCTATCTATTTATGAGTACTGTTTTTGTAAACTATACAGGAAACATAGAACTGTGGAAGTGAATTCTAAATATGTCTTAACTGAGACACTCAGTAAAAATACATTTTACTTCAGATTAACTGAATTTTAACTTGGGTATTTCTAGTGTGCAAAGAAACTGCAGCATATTTGAAATAATTGCTTCTGAATGTAACAATATATCCTTTCCTCAAATCGTTAACTGGTCATAATTTCCCTCACTTATCCTGGCTCTCCACCAGTACTCGTTCTCAGCCATACACTGCTGGACCCATGATTTGTCTATTCTTCTACAGGTTCAAACTTTTTCCTTCTTTCTTGGGATTCAAGTAATTATCTCCTCCATTGAGGAGACTGGGAATATGGGGAAGCATTCAGAATGGAGGAAAATACAAGACTTTCAGGTAACAGTTTTAGTGTTCTCACTGTGACATCAATAGAAACCCCTATTCAGTAGTACAAGAAAATAATTTTGAACCATTGCTTGAAGCATGGTCGGTGCGCAAAGACACTTGGAAGACGGTGGACTGTTACTTTTCAAAGTACTTGACAGAACCTTATAATACCTTCTCACTGATACACTTCTCTATACTGTTCTTGTTATCTAAACTAATGCTTAACCCAACCTGAAGTTTTGCATTGCTACTTTCACAGCCCAGAATTACTTCTGAGTTCTAAGCAAAAGCATCAGCTTGCCTTTCAAGCCCCATTGCCAAATACCAGTAAAGCATTTGACACAGTCTCCCACTGCATCCTTGCTGCTAAACTGAAGAAGTGTGGTCTGGACGATTGGGTAGTGATGTGGACTGTGAAATGGCTGAAGGAAAGAAGTCAGAGAGTTGTGGTCAATGGGACAGAGTCCAGTTGGAGGCCTGTATCTAGTGGAGTCCCTCAAGGGTTGGTACTGGGACCAGTACTATTCAATATATTCATCAGTGACTTGGATGAGGGAATAGTGTACTATCAGCAAGTTTGCTGATGACACCAAGCTGGGAGGAGTGGCTGACACGCCAGAAGGCTGTGCTGCCATCCAGCGAGACATGGACACTGGAGAGTTGGGCAGGGAAAAATTTAATGAAATATAACAAGGGCAAGTGCAGAGTCTTACATCTGGGCAGGAACAACCCCAGGTTCCAGTATAAGTTGGACCTGTTAGAGAGCAGTGTAGCGGAAAGGGACCTGGGGGTCCTGGTGGACAGCAGGATGACCATGAGCCAGCACTGTGCCCTTGTGGCCAGGAAGGCCAATGGCATCCTGGGGTGTATCAGAAGGGGGTGGTTAGTAGGTTGAGAGAGGTTCTCCTTCCCCTCTAGATGATCTAGATGACTAGATGATCTTTTGAGGTCCCTTCCAATCCCTAACATTCTATGATTCTGTGATACCACTTCTACAGAAGAATTTTAGAAGAAATTTCTGATTCCCTGGACATTTGTTTCAGATGCAGCAAAACTGTTACAAAATGCAAGTTCAAATTTAAGGACTTATATTGGGAATTGATCTAAAAAGCTCATATTAATTTCCCTAAGACCAGAATAACAGGTAAAGCTAGCTAGTAGTAGTATGAAAAACAAACCAAAATCAAGTATCACTTCTATTTTCTTTTAATCTCATTTATTTTCCATCAGATATCTGTGCCTGAGACAGGGCAGAACATATTACATAAATTCAACTATAAATGAAAAATCAAACTTTGTTACATATTATCATACTGTTATGAAAGAAAGAACTCTACAAAGAGGTCTATATCTGTGCTACACAACGCAACCAAGACATATGTAACAGATTCCCAACACAAAGCTGTAAAACTTGGCTATTTCAACTGCAATAATAAGAACAATACCTTTCTAATAAATTTATATCTTTAATGTTGATGTTTAGGAGAAGCAAATATTAAAAAAACAAAAACCAAAAAACAATAAACCCAAACCAACCAAACACACCTCTTTCCATAGTTTTAAGTTCCTTTGCCTTTGTAACTGCTGAGAATAAAATACATTCCAATGAAATACTGATAATTAGAAAGGTCTAACCTGATACAAAAATCCCTGAACATTTTACTTATTTCAAAAATTTGAGCTCTGAACTCCCCTTTCCTAGCACTGAATCTCATGACACTGCATGATAGTTCTAATGGCAAAGATGCAATCATTTCAGGATTTAATCCCACAGTGCTTCACCTGAACATAATATTGTCTCCCTACAAAGCTTATCACAAAATGACAATCTAATTTTGAATATATTTTTGTAATCTATTTGTAGTGCACTGTCTGCACACTATTTTTCTATGCACAGAATTATCATTATGCATGCAACTGAAATAGAAAACTGCAATACTTACAATTTGATACGCATATTCTATAAATATTAATGCTATGTGTCATTTGATACAGTTCAGGTGGCAAAATTCTCCAATAGCACTATCTACTGAAGAGTTCATCTGTCCACTGGTCTTTCACATTCATGAAATCAAGGCAATTTTTAGGGAACAGACTGCCTTATTTGGTATACTGCTTCTTGTAGAACTTGTTTAGAAACTGAATATATAGAACCTGCTTAGCATAAATAAATTTGCTTAGCATAACTTCTGCAAGCTGGGAACTTCTGAACTTTCTGCCTCATTAAGAAAAAAAGGCCTCAGAGTCTTCAAGCTAAAAGTTAAGGGGAGCTGCGTCCCTGGAGATAAGTAAAGGAACAGAACGGAATCTGAAAGAAGTCTGAACAGAACAACGTTTTGGTTTTGCCAAGAACTTATTTTTCTACAGCTGCAGGTGCAAAATAGCAAGTGAACGTCAGGAGTTTCACAGCCTGCCTGATGAAAATGAAGATATGCAACGAAAAATGGGGAGAACCCAGACTCTAATTTTGCAGTTGGCCCCGAGTGATGCATGGGAGGTGGGGTCTTCGATTGTGGGGTATAATTGTCCAAGTTTTTTTTGGCTGGAGATCCCTCTTCAGGAGGCACCCAGCTCAAGCTGCTCGACACTGAACCTTGCAAACAAATTATTTATTTAAGAATTTCTGGAATCCATGTCTGAGTCTCTGCTACAAGAAACCTGAGGAGAAGAAACTTCCTTAACAGCAATAAGAGACATGATGCCCTTTACTGCCTCAGTTCTATCCACTGCTTCTTTGGACTCAGTGTTTCCTTAAGACTTCAAAGAATGGTAGAAGCACTGACTTTGCTTCCTATTACAAGTAAATATCCACTGTTATCTTTAGTTGTAACTGCTTATCCCCAACTATGGATTACTACAGCAAAAAGTACTCCACTGGATGAAAACGGCTCTTTAAATCCCAATTCACAGAGGACTGAAGGAACAACATTAATACAGTAGTCATTTGTCATACTCAAACATCAACCATGTGGTGCAAACAGTTGGCCCAGTGAGAAATGAAAGCACCTTATCTAGGTGAATGCACTCTTTATAAAGGGAATAGGAAGACGCTCCTTTAGAACACTTCAAAGCACCCAAAAGCGACCTTTTCTTTGTTAACTGAAGGGTAGAGAACTTTGATACTTTAGATAATCAAATATTTGGATATGCTGAATAGGCCTAAAAAGACATAGCAGAAAATTTTTGAGGAACAAGAATATCTGAAAAGGCAATTAACCCACTACATAATGGGTAAATTAGGATTCACAATACCAAGCATCATTTCAAATTGTGTGCTTGTTGGATAGTGGAGGAAAGAATTGTTAACTGTCTTTCACACAAACAGGAATGGACAAAGCACTAAAACCTAACGCTGAAAAAATTTGAAACTTCTGGCCATACTAGAAGACAAAATAAAAATGGTGGTATAATTTTTTTAATCTAATATTTTACATCACTTTTTTCATAGAAGACTGTGAAATGTCTGAAGAAATCATAAAGATTATAAATGGGGCATTTTAGTAATAATTTGAAAAATTACTACTGAGAAAGCTTAATACATACACACTTTTTATCAGTTTACCTACTTGAGACAACAGTGGCATCCAGTGGCTAAGCATTAATGTGTTTGTTTCATTTTATTCATTCATAATTACAATATCACATTTTTATTTTTCTATTTCCTTATTTAATTTAAATACAAATGAAACAATTCTGTTCTTTTGTGTAGTCATAAGTTTTATGACCTAAACCTATTTGGTGGTAAAAATTCATTTCCCCTCCCATTTTCATCTTCTAAATTTATTGCTGACAGTAACTTCTTCCTGATAACTTTTTAAATTCAGAGAGATAAAATCCGAACAGTGGATTTAAAAATGACAAGTACTTAGAAAAAAAACCTGTTGAAATGGTGGAGATAAAGATTTAATTGGGATGAAGTCAAGTTACTGTCAAATACTTTCAACTCCCATCTATGAAAATCTGACTGGTATCACCATGCGTTCCACTTGTAGTGTGCCAAAACTGAAAAACTGGAACAAGATTATTTTAATAGAGGTTTATATATATGGACATGGAACACAATAAAGCACTCTGAAGGGATTAAGTTCATTTAACTCTGCATGATCCCATGCCATGTATTCAAGTTTTATGCAGCATAGGTAAAAATATGACCCTAACGTTCACAAGAAAACTACAATTTCAGTCTAAAAATCATTTTTGGTTCAATATTTAAAGGAGGGAGAAAGTATTTTCAACTACTTTATATTATGTACTTTTTTTTTTTTTTTTTTAATCTCCATTTGCTTAAAACTTCTCTAAGTCAAGCAACATTTAATTTCCAAAATCTCACAGAATTCCAACTGGTCACCTCCTCCTCTGCTAAGTTAGAACCAAATTAGCACTAAATAGATTCTTCAATCTGGTAAGACTACTGTTCAGTCAACTGCTTACTTGCCTTTCCTTCTAATTCCTGCAGTATATGACTTCTCTTCTTGCTGTATCAATGCTGATTTTTCTTCCTGGGAAGTTAGGAACACTACTGTAACTTTTGCCTTGCTTTGGTGTCTGATTGGAGCCAGTCTGATTGGCAGTACATTGCAACATCTTCAAACTGGCAAGTCTTCTACCACAGCTGCAGGTCGACTGGCTGCTTGATCTCCTTGACAGCATCGGCTGGCTTGGCTGGCTTACAGCTGCCATATCCACCAAGTGTCCCAGTGATTGCTGCTGGCCACAGGGCCATCAGCTGGTAGCTATGGCTATTGGAACCACTAGTCCAGGCTGCTGGGGTTACGATGGGGCGGTACCAGCTGATAGCAGGTTATGAACACATTTTGGTACTACAGTGATTTCAGACAACTGGGTTGCAAAACTTCTTCACGGCCTATGCATATCAACAAGAACATTACACAGAATCTCTTTGAGAGCTCAGAGATAGGTTACATGGATAGATGGATTCTTGGTCCAAGACACCACAGGTGTTAGTTCTTCATAGAATGTATGTTTGGGGTAGATATTGAGAAGTCATCTGATTTCTAGATGCCTACCCTGACAAAGTTAATTTTTCTTTAACAACTTCGAAGATATCTCCAGACATTACATGCCAATGCATAAAAATATACATGTGTATGTACATACATAATTTCATCATTTTCCTTTTCAGAGATGCCACACATCTTAAGCGCTATTTTTACACAACAGCAGTGGAGACAGGCTCATATATGCTGGGATTCAACACCTGATCTAAGGTGAGGGCTCATAGTGCAATACTAAATTAAAAGATAACTAGAAATCACAGAAACCCAGTAAGCTACAAGGTTCTCTTTGATACAATTATTACTAAAAAGATGCTTTACAGGACCGGATTCAAATGGAATAACCTGCAACATCCACTTTTTGGACACAACATAGACATCCTCCCGAGACACATCTGCCATCACATATCAAAAATCAAAGCTCTGATTTGCAAAATAAGTCTTTTGCTTCTTTGCATCACACAGCACAACCATTTCAGAATTCATCCAGTCCAGATATAAAACTTTAGATGACGTATTTGTAAGTACAGATTTCAAATGAGGAATGCCATGTTTGTTATTTCTTAATTAGTACCTTCTTCAAAACTAGAACACATTTTGATAGTTTAAACTTTAACTTGGGTGGGGCGTGGGGTTGTAGGAAATAGAAGGCAGGTCTTCAACTGATTTTTAATAATCTTAGCTCTGTTGCCTTCAACTGATCTTTTATGATTTAAATGAAGTATGAGACAGAGGTGGCAAGAAAGAATGGACAACCTTTCTTGTTTGTCAAGGAAAGACAACAGTTGGTATAAAAGTTATTTTTAGAGATAAGTGTATATATCTCCCTTTATCCCCTCCAAATTTTATTTAACCCTCCATAAATACTGTTCTTTTATATTTGTAAGCAAATTTTTATATTACTAATTGTGCATGGGTTATATACTTCAGCATACATTTTCTCACCTCTTGTGCTTCATGTGCTATTAACTGCTCCATTAGCATTCTTCGTCGTCTCTTTTCTTGTTGTTCTCTAGCAAAAGTATCTTCCTCCAAACGTTTTTGAATTTTTCGTATATATTCATCATCTGAATAAATATTTAACAGCTCAGTTGCTGTCTGTGCTGTACTTTCTAGGGTTGTTGCTTGCAATAATTCTTGTATATCACTGATTGAAAAGATTAAGCAGAAGATCACTGACTTTATAGGAATTATAGTTCTTACAGGTGTTTTCCTACAGATTGCTATATAATTATGTGCAAGTCTAACAAATGCACAACAGAATTATTTTAACCAGCACTCTTCGTAGGCATTGTGGCTACTTCTTGATGACCTTGTGCCTCAAAATCACCACTAAGTCTAGAGGAGACCTCCAGCATTGACTTGAGCCAACTGTCAATTAGTTCATCTGCTAACATGAAGCCAAATTCTGCAGAAACAGGAAATTAAGATGGCTCACAGAATATCAAAGAAAGAGGGGTTATTCTTCAATATATCCACACACTCTAGTGCAGTTTTGCAGAATTATTCATCACAGGTTATTTATACACAGAAGTATCCACAGTATTATGTGTGATTACCACCTCTTCTGAATATGGTATACATATCACTAAAGGGGACAGAACGGCTATTACTTAAAATTATTCAGCAATAAATCAACCTACAGATAACACGGCTCTAAGGAGAAAGGTCACTTCTCTTTATTTTTGTTGAAATGTGTTACTGTGTATGCACATCCACAACCATTCTTTTCTCTCTGCAAATCTAACAGACCTTACAGACTCAATGATTGAAATGAACAGAGAAGAGATGCACACTTTGCCCTTTTTGCTGCATATATGGCAAAAAGGAGAGAAGGAAGCTTGAGCCATCCCTACTACAACTATAGGTAAGGTAAAAACACTGCAACAGTGCTGATCCTGGAATATTTGCAGTGCTAGAGGGACAATCATTCAAAGGAAAAATCACAGTTTAAGCTAAACAAGTCATTATATTTTCTTCAAGTAGCTGTCTACATAGATAGTAGGCACTTGAGGTAGGATCCTGTCTAAGCTCAACAACCTAATATCCAAATATTACCTGTCAGTGGCTTGGCTGTGTACCGCAAAGGCATCTCCTGCCATAGAATTCTCAAATTTTTTAATCTCCTTGTATGTGTCCTGAAGGAATAACATAAAATTTAATGTTTCTTTTCTTTTCACAAAGCATCATAAGGAAGGTTCAACAGAGTATTCGGGAATTATTTTTATGCCATATTAGTGTAACAGAAATGTTTACACTGAAAATGTATTAAGAATCAGCCAGATCAAGAAAAAAAAGGCAAAACTATTTCCTTCATTTACCTTTTGTTTCCTTCCCCCCCTCCTTTTTTCAGCTGATTTTCCATCAGATAGAAAATAATGAGTTTCTGCAGCTGTTCATTTTGCAGGATAATTCTGATTTTACATAGGACTCTTGCATCTCACCATTCAAGGATTTGAAACAAGATATTCTGGGCAATGATCTGCTTTAGATTTAGCAGCTTGAATTTACTCCTGGTAGTTACTCAAGCAACTATATTCCTACACTCTACATCACTCTACATTTAGATGTATCTGCCATGGTTGTGCAGTTGAAAAAACTGGTAATATTTGGACTCTTGATGACAATATGATCCACAACTGCAAGATTACAATCCAAATACTCTTCAGGACTAGATAATACAAATTGGGTTTTCGATCGCTGCATTGCCATCATCTCTTGATTTGATCTGAGATTGTTGTCAATTTTAACTGTTACTAACACTTTTGATAGAGCAGACAGTTTTATAGTGTATTATGGAAGAGTTCATACATTATGGTACAAAACTTCATCATGCACAAATGAGAAGGAAACAGAAGTGCTTTTATTTTGCATATTCTACTCAGTAGACTAAAAGTTAAAATACTGACAGCAATTAAATTTGTACCTATCTATGGTATTTATTCAATAAGAACTTTCACATTGAAACAAATTTTTGCTAAGTAAGAAATGCAGAATCATAATAATATCCATATTTAGCCCAGCTTTCACTGGTTGAGTCTATTATGTCATATCATATCAGCCACTTTTGGATGTTAGAAGTACAGTATTTGTAAGTGTAAGTGCTCCTAGAACATCATATATTTTGCAAGTTCATATCATTAACATTAAAAGAAAACAGGTGATCATTACCTCTGCTTCTCTTTTCTTCTTTAAGAATGCTTTGGCTTCAATAGCTTTTATGATGCGCTTTGGTGGTGGCTTTGGAACCTGTATAATGGCTGCTTGAATCTTGGCCATTATTTCATTTTGTCTCCTTCTTCCTATGTGATGCTGAATATTCAACATCATGTATTCAGATACTTGAGTTGAAACAAAATACATCATATGGCTCTAATATACTACATATGTATCTATGAAGTAAATGTAACCAAGCCATAACGAAAAAAAATCTTCTAGAAAGAAAGATCATATCAGGCTCCACGCTTGAGCACGAGACTTATCAGTTTTTAAAGTGGATCACTAAAATACCATGAAAGCAAAAAATTCTCTATCTTTTATCCACAGTTAAATGTTATCTTAAGAATATTCTCACACACTGTAGTCATAAATTACCATTTTATATCAAGAAATAGATGTTTTAAAATGTATTTAAGATTAAAGTATCATTCTACATTCTGAATAATTTGACAGCTCAGTAATATGCTAGTATATGTTCTCAATATTTGAGGATGAAGATATATTTTTTACATACAATTATCAGAAAATGGTATATCTATATATGCTATGTCTGCATTAACAAATAGCATGGGGCAATAGAAGCACACCCATAAAGAAAAACAGTTTATGTTCAGTGCCTAATAGGCATTTAAGGGCTTGTATTTTCAGGTTGGAAAATAGCACAGAAACTGAGAATACCAAATTCCCAGTACAGAAACTGAGAACACCATTAGGTAATATTACTGCTGAATGATGAGTCTCAGATGATCAAGAAGTAAGTCATTTAAATTACACTAGTTAAAGTGTACAACAGATACATGCAGTTAAAGGTGGAATTGAGTGGAAAAAATCATTTTTTTACAAAAAGTCAAAGAAAGTTATAAATAAATATGTAATATATCAAATAAGATGCTAAAAATTTTCTTTTAATTTTTTATTTTGAAAATATTTCGCATACTGCTTTTATTTTCTTTTCTAGACACATGAAGGGACCCTTTTTTATTCTTACTCATGCAGTGGCAATAGAATAGCTAAATAACCATAGCAAGACTCTCTTCCCTAAATAAGCCATACGAAATGCATCTCAAACTACACTACTTCATTTTCATTGTGGTTCAACACCCCTTGGATAGGTGGACAGTTCTTCTATATAAACTACAGACTGTACTTTGGGTAACTGTTCCCATATCTGATGAAATTAGTTCCTCTTCTTTATTACATCAGAACAGCTACATAGCTCCCTCTGTCTTTTTCCTGCTTTTGAACAATGCTTCATCTTTTCTTCACAAATCAAGACTGTCACAAACCTCTTTTACAAGGACACCTTGAACACATACAGTTGTGAAACTTACACTTTGTCTTCAAATCTATAAATATTTTCCACACATGACGATATGCAAATACTCCTAATTTAATATTAAATTATTTTCAAATATTAATGTTCTTAAGGGTCTTATAACAGTATACTGGCTTTACATATTAATGTTTGCCATGTGTACTCCTTTTCTTTGATTTTGTATAAACATGAGTGTGTATCATAGAATTAACAAGCATTCACAGTAGCTTTAACTAAATGATTACGTACAAGACCTTAAGAAAATACTTCTTCAGAAGTCTATAAAAAGTAAGTAGTCACCTTTTCAGTGTCTTGGGCTCTTTGTTCCTCTTGGATCTTCTGAAATTTCTGTTGTTCTGCAATATGTATACGAGCCATTTTATCTGCTGCTGGCTTAGATTTTATTTCAAAATGCTTTGAAATTTGCTGTAGTTGCAAATCAGCCTGACGTGGCACTAAATTTTTCAAACGCTAGAATTAAATGCCAAACAATGAAGAGTCAGAAACACTAAGAAACATATTTAAATATGATGATTTTGCAAGTCATTTCAAACTGCATTTTCCTGTGTTAATGCATACAGAACAACACCCAAACATGACGGATTATTTTTCAGAAAAACAGGACTAGCTCCCTTGAAAAGAACATAGATTGAACTTGAAAATCTTCGTCTAGGTTGGAAAAAAGGAGGCTGAGGAGTGACTTTGTTGCTCTCTGCAGCTTGCTGAGGAGGGCAAGTGGAGTGGGAGGTGCTGAGCTCTCCTCCCTGGGATCCAGTGACAGGACACGTGGGAAACATTCAAAGCTACATCAGGGGAAGTTCAGACTGGACATGAGGCAGCATTTCTTTACCAAGAGGGTGGTCAAACACTGGAACAGGCTTCCTGGGGAGGTGGTCGATGCCCCGAGCCTGTCAGCTCTTAAGGGGCACTTGTACAAGTCCCTTAACAACCTGCTGTAACTTCTGGTCAGCCCTGAAGTGGTCAGGCTGTCGGACTAGGTGATCAGTGTAGTCCATGCCAACTAAAATATTCTATTCAAAGTGAAATACAGGAAATTCAACTTAAACATGACAAAAAAAAAATATTATTTAGAGGATGATAATTTGCCCAGACAGGCTGTGAAGTCTCCATCTTTGGAGATACTCAAAACTCAGCTGAACAAGGTCCTAGCAACTTGCTCTAGCTGACTTTGCTTAGAGCAGAGAGATGGATTAAGTGACCTCCAGAGACTCCTTCCACTTCAACTATTCTATGATTCAGGCGTCATTTTGAATCTATTGACAGGAGCTACTGTCAGTTGCTTTATCTTCTTTATTCTATCCATATATTAGTGACGGGATTTTTCAACTGTTCTTTTTTAACTTGCACTTTTTAGTAAAATTTCTGCCTGAAGACTATTTTTCAGGAATTATGCCAGAAAAAGTGAAATTTCACCTAGCTGAATTTGATTCATGCTATGTAGCTTCTTCAAGATTGCTCATCCTGAGAATAAATTGTGGTCTGCACGTTGAACATTACTGTTGAAGACAAGGACATTCTTAACAGAATCTACTACATTGACACTGACTTCTTAGATACTCTTCTTTCCCCTTTGTTTTTTCCTCTTCACATTATTTAGCATATGGCTATTGGAGGCTGGAGTGTTGTATAAATATATGGAGAGACATGCAACAGAAGGGATCAAACCACTGTGGCACGAAGCTCAACACAGTTATAAATAATTTTCCTGGAGGAGAAATTAGTCTAAGTTGTTACCTAGACTGCAATGCAGTCTGCAATCTGTACTAATCCAATGAGTAACATGGCAGCTCCTGAACAACTACTAGCCTTGTTTCTATACGTATTTTAAGCCTATGAAAAAGATTTAAAAGAGAGGATGTAACACAGAATGAGCCAAAACAAAGGAACACTAACCAGAGATGATCATTATCCTCATGAGTCACAGAAAAACAATGTAATCCCATTGTCTATGTACAAGACAAAGCACAGGGCCACTTATTTTCCATAAAACTATCGGATTTTTAATGAGAGACTTAAAAAGTGGGGAAGCAGGCAACATGCTTGGGATGCACATGTAAGTATGATACCCTTTTTCCTATATATTTATACAAAATAGGCATAGTTATTTACCTCTCGATACAAAACACTTTCAATAGATTTAAGCTTTGCAGTTGCTGCAGGTCTCATTGCTTCCATGGCTACTCCGGTGAGTTTTGCCTTTTGTTTTTTTCCTAAAGCAACATACAATTCATATAAAAGCTTTGTGGCAGCCCCATGCTGTCCTGTCATTATGTCTTGGGCAACATTTTCATTAAACTGTACACCAAGGAGGCGAAGCGTGGGCTCCAGGCGAGTAAAATTGTTAAGTTTTGCATTTGCAACCCTATATGATTAAAAACAACAAATACAAAATATCAGGACATAAACTTATTTTCAATTCCCACTTGCTACATTGAGCATGCTCATGACATTTATCTCATACCAACGTAGGAGGGGGAAAAAAACGAAGAGGGAGGACTTCCTTAAAGTCATGTGATACAGACTTTGGCTTACTTTTATACCACAGTACATGTAACTGGATTGGTCTACTAGGCATAACTGTTGGAAAAAATAGAGATGACATTGGCTTACATAAACGCTGATACATGCACACACAAAGTGCATCTGACAGCAGAAGGTTACTCCCAATTACAGCTAATAATATACCATCCACAGAAAGTATAAAGAATTAGAACGAAGTTTCTGTATTAACTACATCAATCCACTTGAGCTCTAACCAGCCAAAATATAGGAAATTATATTTAGAAAGGAATCTATATAGTCTATTAACCCTCAGAATACCTTGTCATATTTCTTTGCCAATAAAAATAGACACACAACTGCGAGTAGTGTTGAAAACAAAGACTACTGTCTTAATAAGAAAAATTTACATTCAAAACTGAGATAATGGATTGCAGATTAATGTTTCTCTGGTATGTAGATCCTCCCATGGAAGGACTCAAGTTCAGCAGATTTACAAGCCAAAACCCAATAACAATAAATTCTCAATGTATCACAATTAGCGCATCAAATTTCAACCAACAAATCCATAACTTCAGGCTGACTCAGGACATTATGCTTTCTGTACTGCTCTGTCACTTGAGCTCACAACAGCTCCTTCACATGAACCAATAAGCTTTCGAGATCAGCCTAGCTACAGCATAATTCTACAAAAATGCCCAGTTTTGCTTTAAGACCTTCTGTCGCCACAGAATTTACCTTATTCCTAGACGAAACAGTCCAGGAGCTCATTATTTGCACTATAATACCCCCTGCCTTATTTATTACACATTTATATATAACTGCAGCTTGCAATTATTGAACATTTTTCTGCCATTGATTCATGATCAAGGTAAGCCCTATTGTCAGAAATCACCTCACATTCATTGAGAAACAGTATTGATATCATCTCTTAATATTTTATTCTGTATTAAAATCAGATTGAATTTTTTAAAGCTGACTCATAATCCAAAAATGTTGTAAATCTTATTTCCAGATCATTGTAAGAATTCAAGGAAAACTTCAACATATCGTTTTTCAAATATGGACGGCCAAACTAGAAGAAGTTTTCCAGTAATATTCCTTTTAAAATAGTATCACTTTATCAGTTATTGCCCTGTTTACATGTCGAAGAACTGTGTAACACAAACAGCTAATATAGCTAAGTAGACCTTGACTAGTTAGTCACGATGGCCCTGCATTCTTTTCTGTTAGTGCCTTCCAGGTTAGAGTTATCCATCCTAAAAGAGGAATCTACATTTCTCCCACCATCGCCTCAATAGGTTCTATTTTACCTTGGGCTGTGCTAAAATACATTAAAGTGGCATCGGCTAACTAAATGATCCATGATTAATAGGCTTTTCCTTAACAGCACACTGCAAATTTTAAAAGCATTACTTCATAAGTATTAAGTAAGATTAGGCAGGCACAGCTTCATGAAGGATTCCAGAACGATAAAATGACTAATACACAGTAATAATTGCTTTTAACGTGCAGAAGAAAAATCTTGGAGTTAAGAAAACCTCGCCTCAATTCTCAATAGTTGTCAAAAGATCAATATCACTAATAATTAGAAAAGGAAATAAGGAAGAAAGGTGAAAACATCAAATTATAAAGTCATGGAGGACCATGGTAAAGAATACCACATACAGTCCTCCTCCCTCTCATATACTAGATACTCCAAGACCTTAATATTCATCAGGGCCTTTCTCTGGACTTGCTCCAACATATCCATGCCTTTCTTGCAGTGGGGAGCCCTGATATGGACACAGTACCCCAGATATGCTCTCACCAGGGCCATATCTTCTTAATGTAGTCCAGAATGCTATTTGCCTTCTTTGTTGCAAGGGCGCATTGTTGGCTCATGGTCAGCTTTTCTCCTCCAATTTCTCCAAGTTTCTCTTGCAAAGATGCTTTAAAGACAGTTGGCCTCCAGCTGGTAGTTAGGTATGGGGTTTTCCTCCCAAGATGAAGAACTTCGCATTTCCCTTTGCTGAACTTCATGAGATTCCTGTCAGCCTTTTTCTTCAGCCCATCAAGGTCCCTTTGAATGGCAGCACAACCACCCGTGTATCAACCACTACTTCCAGTTTTGTACTGTCTGCAGACTTGCTGAGGGGTGCAGTCTGTCTCATCAGGCAGATCATTAATCAAGATGTTAAACAGTATTGGTCTCCGAATTAGCCATTGGGCTACACCACTCAATAGTGGCCCTCAGCTGCACTTCACACTGCTGATCACAACACCTTGAGCCTGGCAGTTCAGTGAGGTTTCAGTCCACCCCAGTGCTTACTTAACCTAGTCTGTACTTCTTCAGTTTGTCTATGAGGATGTTAAGAAAGACAGTGTCAAAAATCTGGATAAATAGAATACACCAATCTTCTCTCAACCACTTAGGCAGCCACCTCATTGTAGAAGGCTGTCAGGTTAGTCAGGCATGATTTCCCCTTTATAAATCTATGCCGACAACCCCCAATCATCTTCTTGCCCTTAATATGCTTGACAAGATTTCCATGCTTATTTGCTCCATCAGTTCTTGGGGACAGAGATGAGGCTGAAGGGCTTGTACATCCCCAATTCTTCCTTCTTGCTTTCCTTGAAGAGTGACTGTTGCATTCTTTGAGGCCTAGGGAATCTCCCACAGTCAGACCTTTTAAAGATTTTTGAGAGTAGCTTTGCAATGCCATTGACCAGTTCCCTCAGCACGTGTGGGTGAATGCCATCATGTCCCACAAACCTGTGTATTTCCAGTTTATTTAAATGTTCCTTAAGCTGATCCTCTTCCACCAAGGGTAAGTCTTGATGCAGACTGTCCTGCTAGTCTCAGAGGCTTTGTATTCCTGAGTGTGAGTTTTACCAGTAGAGACCAAGACAGAGAAAGCATTAAGTATCTCAGCCTTCTGCATTTTTGTTTTCAGTGGGTCCTGTGCTCCAGTCAGCAGTAGGCTCATGTTTTCTCTAGCCTTCCTTTTGCTGTGGAGATATCTATAAAAGGCCTTCAGGTTGCCCTCCATGTCATTCACCAGTTTTGAATCCTAACGGGTACTGGCTTTCCTAAAGCTACCCCTGCACATTCAGGCAGTGTGTCTGAGTTCTGCCTGGGTCTTCTGACCATGTTTCCACATCTCGTATGCTTTCTTTTAACATTTTAGATTTCTCAGTAGCACCTTATTCATTGAGATGGACCATTCTTGAGCTTGAAGGAGGTGATCCTTGGGGGAAAAAAAAAAAAAAAAAGGAACAAAAAGACAAAATATCTGTCACCTGTCCTGGATCCCTCTTCTCTCCAGGACCATTTTAATTAGGATTCTTCTTAGGATTCTTCTAAGCAAACTCTTGAACAAACCAAAGTCTGCTCTCCTGAAGTGTAGGGTTGTAATGCTGCTGTTTAGCTTGTTCACTCCTCTCAAGATCATGAACTCATCCATCTCACGGTCACTGCAGTCAATGCTGCCCCTGACCTTCCTTGTCTGTACATACTAGGCTAGTAGAACATCTCCTCTCTTCACCTTCTCAGTCACGTGTCTCAGGAAGTTATCACCAATGCACTCCAGTAACTGGGATTGCTTGTGCCTGACAGTGTTGCTCTCTCAGCAGATATCGAGCTGATTAATGTTTCCCATTTAGACCAAGGTCTGTGAAAATGAGAATTCCGCCAGTTGTCTCAAGAAAACCTTAGGCAGTCTGTGGCAAATAGTCATCACCGTATCACCCAGTTTGGTCTTTCTTCTAATCCTAACCCATAAGATCTTAACTGGTTCATGATCCATCCTAAGGCAGAGATCCATGCATTTTCTCTGCTCTCTCAAGTAAATGGCAAATCCTTCTCCTCATCTCCCTGGTCTGTCCTTCTGAAAGAGCCTAAAGATCCAGCCATGGCAGCACTCCAGCTGCGTGAGCTATCCCACCACGTCTCTGTGACACCAATGATACTGTAGTCCTGCTGCACACAGGCCCCCAGTTCCTCCTGTTTGTTCCCCATGCACAGGCACTTCAGAGACGCAGCCAGTTGTGTTGATTTGCCAGAAAAAGCATGAGTGCTTCTCCCACAATGCTGTCTTCTCAGCACTTCATTAATTGCAGACATACGTTTCGGGGCGGGGGGGACAGCCATCTGAACTGTTTTGCCTCTCTTATTCACATCACCTTCGATCTCTTGCTTGCCAGTCTAGGCCATCACTTCCTCACTTGTTTGAGAGTCACCATCTCCCTCTCTCCTCATTCCTAGTATAAAGCTATCCTCATCAGGTTTGCCAGCCCATTGGCAAAGATGCTTTTGCCCAATTTGGTCACGTGGATCTCACCTCTTCCTAGCAGTCCTCCATCTTCACAGCAGATCCCACAATTACAAAAAACACATTCCTTCTGTACAGCAGCTGCACAACCGCTTGTTGACCTGTAGAATATTTTCACTCCTCGAGATCTTCCACTTCACTAGCAGAACTGAAGAAAAAACTCCTTGAGCTCCCACGCCTTTGATTTTTGTCTCCAGAGTCACACAGCTACTCCTGATATGCTCCAGGTCTCTCTGGAAGTATCCTTGGTGCCCATGTAGAAGAGCAGCAGGGGTAACACTGCAAGCACTGGAGAAGCCTCCACAGACTTGAACCTGAGCCTCCAGAAAGCAGCAGACCTCCCTAACTAGCATGTGAGGTCAGCAGTTAGGGGCCTCTACCTTCTGCAGGAGAAAGTGTCCCACTACTATAACGCACCTTTTCTTCCTGGTGCTCCTGTCTGGTTCAGACTTAGCCAGCCCAGATGCTTTGCTGCACAGAAGCAGCAGCCCTTCATCTGCTACCAAGGCAAAGAATGTTCTGCAGCTGCAGATCAGCAGGAGGAGCAGGAACCTTCCTTCTCTTGCCAGAAGTCACAAGCTGCCAGTCATTTCCTTCTCCCAGCCCGACAAGCACAGATTCTGCTTGCATCTCCTCAGTACAGCTGGGGTTCAGGTTCGAAGTCTACTGACCTCCTTCTGGAGCAGCTTTACTTGGTGACACACATCCTCCACGAGCGCACATCTCTGCAGACAAAGCCACCACCTTCCCCTGCCCAAGGCTCAGTAGAGACTCTGGGTGTTCCCTACAGCCTGAGACATGGAGAATTGCCTCCTTTGTCTACAGAGCAATCTGAGTTGAGGCCTCTGACATTCTGAGTAGTTGCTCCAGTGAGTATTTGGGATCATGCCCTGTCATACATCACCTTTGCTAAAAATGCATGCACAGTCTCAGCAGAGTTTTGTAACCTCTCCTTGCACCTGCTGAAGTGTGTCTTCACAAATTGCACCTCCCTAATAGGAAGTCAGCTGGAGACAAGAGCTCAAAGCACGTTTTTATCAGGAAGAGTTGACAGCACTTGTTAGAAGCTGCTAGAGCTTACTAGAAGTTAAAGCTTCCTAAAGCTATTCTTTCCCAGCAACAGCAGACACCCTAAAGTTCCTTGAAGAGTCACCAGGAGTTCTCCAATGATCCCAGAGATTCCTGAAAGATCTTGAAGTCCTATAAGGAGAGCCAAAAACGGCTGTGCAAGTTGTCTGTGTGTTTGTTGGCTATGCTCAAGCTGCTCTCCTACAAGCTAGTGAGACTTGCATAAGAAAGAGTATAAAAAATGAAAGTGTAAAGAACATAAAAAAGAGGTTCAGAAGAAACAGGAAGACTATGTACACACTAGCATGCTTGAGATACATGTGCACTAAGTTCTATGTTTTGCCAAAATGGAGCCAAGGAACCCCAAGAACTGCATCGTGAACATACCAAGGTTCATAGATCTGCAGAAGATTTTTCAACCTCCTGTTTGTTTTTCTTCTTCACTGTGGATATTACATCAGTTTACTTTTAAGTTATAAACTCTCATATAATCTTCTGCCTGGGTTTCCCTCAGAGCCTCACAATGAATCTCCACCACTTTCATTTTAGTGAAGATATAATGTCACATCACACCTCTGGATTCCTGGATCTACACATCTCATAGGGACAGAGTCAGTATCTCTAATCGTAGAGACATCCTTGAGCTTGTTGAGCTTTTGGTCTACCCTGCTACTGTAACTATCTTACTTACAATCAAAATGCATAATTTTCATGAAGCAGTACAATCAATTTCTCTGGAAATACAAAGCTAAACTGTGCATCAAATACAGGTAGCTTTTGAGTAACTGATAAGTATAGCAAATCTTGATAAGTGCTAAAAGTCTTTCCCACCCTGCATTAGCAAATTCTAACTGAAAAATAAATATTTTCTCTAATTTCTATAAGAGACATGTTACACATACGTACTAACCTGCTCTGTGAAAATTGATTAAAGTCATCCTGAAGACCATATTTGTATAGGAGTTCTCCTAGGAGGTAGCCAGTAGAAAATTCTTCTGAAAATGACCTTGAACCTAGGGGTTTTTTTGGTTGGTTGTTTAAAAAAAAAAAAAATTAAGAGACTATTTTTATAACAAAACTAAGTCCAAACTTTATTACATTATTCAAAGGAATTTTAGGAGATTAATCTAGCAGTAACTAGTTTTCAAGTCACAAATGAATTTGCTTTCAGTGTAATTATTTTGCAACATAAACTTTGGGTAGTCATTTAATTCTCATTTGCAGTGTTAAAAAGTAAGCATCGTGGTAGTTGTTATTAAGATCACAGCAATATCTATAAATGATAATTACTAAATTATCTGTAAAAAAATGCTAACCAAAAACCCTAGATTTAATGTGCTTCTCATCCACGGAAAGTCGCTCCTTCCTGGCAGAACAAATGCTTCTCCAAACCCACCATGACACTTAACATTCAAAGTAAAGTAGGATTTTGCAAACATATTAAAATATTTTTATCCCCTGGAGTCCTTGTTAGGAGATGAAGCTTGAGCTCCTCATACCTCCTGAGAGCACTTGCGCCTCGAGGAAAATTAACTTCACGTGGAAAATCACTGTCTTGCGCATGAAGAATACTGAAAACTTATCTGAGGACGCTTTGTACCCGGACGCGAGGAGGCGGGAGGGCTCCTGGACAGCTGAGGGGAGCTCGCCCCGTGCGGCCCCGCCATCCCGCGGCGGGACGAAGGCCTGACCCTGCGGCAGCGCCCCGCGCTGGCAGGCCAGCCTGCTGCCCCGAGGCCCAGCCCCCTCCGCACGCAGCGGGACCCCCACTCACCCACGCTCCGGGAGAGCTTCACCTCCTCGTTCAGCCACTCGCACAAAATCGCCGACATGACAGGCGGCGGTGGCGGCCCTCACCCCACGCCGGCACGGCGTCCCGTTGCCACGACGACCGCGCCCGGCGCATGCGCAGTGGAGGAGGGGTGGTGTTCAACCCCCCGCCCACCGCTGCGGCCGAGCCCTGCGAGCGCGAGCGGCTCCGCGCGGAGGCTGCGCATGCGCCGCAGGCGGGGTGGGGCCGCGGGTTTGGCCGGGGCGGGGACACGTGGAGGAAGGTGAGCGCGCTGCGGGGCGGGGCGGGGCGGAGCGGAGCGCGTGCTCGCCTCCGCGGCCGCCGGCGGAGGGGCGCGCGCCGGGCCGTTGGCGCGTCCCAACCGCCCGCCCGGCGGGGCCGCCCGCGGGCCGAGGAGGGGGCGGCCGGGGCGCGGCGGGGCCCTTCTGGCCACAGGCGGCTCGACCCTGTCGCCCAGCGTCCCGTTCGGTGGCCCCCTGCAGTTTTTTTGTGAGCCCCTACGGTTGCGCGGCCGCCTGTCCAGCTGCTCATTTCATACGTGTTTGAATCACTATTTCCCCGTTCCACGACGACCTTGCGCGGCTCGTTAGTGAATTTGTTCTGGTTGTAGCGCAGGTGGTGTAGAGCAGAGGACTCTTAGGCTGAAAAACAGCCCGGCAGGAAAAAGAAAACAGGAGAATAAATTAATACGGGGTAATATTCGCGAATCGCTTCACACAACAGCACAAATTGGCGCGTTGGCACCGTATAAGAGGCGGAAGGAGAGCAAAAACTGCTGGAAAAGGCTCTGCCAGTTTGTATGTGTGCTAGACATTTACAAGGGTGTTTTTCCGCAAAGGTGTTTATGTGAGAAGGCTCAGAAGCATTTGTGTGCCCATAGGGCTGCGTGTGTGGCTCTGTGGTAAGCCAGTCTGGGGATCCGAGCTTGGTGGGAAAGGCGCCTCACTGACACTCGGTTTTGCTCTCCTTTTGTTGGTGTTCGGTCATCTTTGTTTTAGAATCACACTGAAATAATCATGCATAGGGTCAGTGCCCACATTTTCAAAACATGTTGCAAATATGTGGACCAGGGAGAAGAGAACTACATCTGTACACCCTGGGAATTTAAATCGGGGAGTTTCTTTTTCTGGAAAAAAGATTTATGGTTGATTTAATTAAGTTTTCAAGTACCTTTAAGTGTGATACAGAATCCTAAAGGATTATTTAATCTAGAAAAGACAGGAACAAGAGGATCTAGTGGTTAACGACAGGCAGACAACAAACTAACCATAATTTACCAAAGGGACAATGATTAACAGCAGACATAAAAAAACTTGTAATATTGTGGAATCTGATCCACTAAAAGTCTTCAGATTAAATCCCTGTGCTTCTACAAAGACTGTGCTTTAAATCAAAATAAATTACTGAGTTTTTTTAAGAGTAAATGTGTAACTGGGCAGTCATTTATATCTTCAGAAGGTCATTGTAGAATTAGTGGCATGTGAATAAATCAAGTAACAGGAAACTTCAAGAGGGGGGAAGTATTTTCAAGGCTGATGTTTAAATTACTATTTCTGTCGTTTTAAAGATTTCTCTTTTTTTTTTTTTGGTGTATATTTTAAGTTATAAAAATACCCATACTTCAGGGGAAGAAAAACCCCTTGTCTTTCTGGGTTTTTTTATGACAACATTTGCAGTAGGAGTATCTACTATCAGTGTGTTTCTGGTGTATCAGAGTGCAAATAACAAATCTATTTTAGTTTCATCATGGAATTTTTGCCTGAGCTACAGAAATCAGTCTGTATCTGTTTATGTTTATATATACGTAAATGTTGCTGTAAGTAGTCATTAACAGAAGATTATGTTGATTTAAAAAATGCAAACCAGAGCTGATTTATATTAAGTTTAGAACTTCTTTCCTTGTCACCTCTGACTTTCAAAAGCAGGTACTTCTTGTATCTTTAGAATTTTGTATGGAATGTATGCCTTCAAGTTCATTATCACATTCAATGGATTTTTAAACACCTAATTTTGTTTAAAAATATCATCATTTTTTCTATCTGCTGAAATGGACATAAAATCATATTCAGATAAGGTAGAATTGTGAGAAAGATGTGGAATTTCTCTGATATTTAAATTCAGTAGTGGTTTGCTGTTTCATCTGTCTGAGCTCTTAACAAAGTAACGTAGCTTTCTTACAGAATTCTGAGTAGTGATGTAATAATGTAGTAATCAATTTTTACTTCATTCTTTCCCTGAATTTAAGAACTTGGAAAGATGTCTGTGTTCTGCGCTGTGAAAGCTGAGTCCAGAGAATGTTTGAAGGAAAATACTGGCAGACAACAAGTAAGGTAACTGTTTCCCTAGTTGTACCCTTGATAAAAACACCAATATTTTTAAATAATAACGTTATTTATTCTGTGTTCTGTTAATTTTGTGCTTGTCTTCTAGGAATGCCAGTGGGAATGTCCTGGAAATTCCAAACTGATTTTACACAGAACACTGTAATTTGGATAATGTAGCTTTTAGATACTAATACTGGGCTGTGAAATGCATCTGAATTTTTCATCTAAAACTCTGTGTTTATTTTAAACTTCATGTCTCTTCCCGTGGGCTTGATTTGAAAAAGGAGAGAATTGTCTATAGGTTGTCTTTATAGTGGTCAAAGGAATGGAAGACATCAAACAGTAACCTGTTGAGCACAGAAATTGTGCCAGGGATTATCTGCTATATGTAATTCCTTTTGCCCTCCTGAAAGAAACTGCATTTACAAAGAACAAAAGAAGAGCTTATGCCACAATCAAGCCTACAGCTTTTGTGGATGTTAGTTTTGAATAACATGGACATAATAGTGGTATACATAAAGAATAGAAGGGCAGTATCAATAAACTTAATTTTTTATCAGGAAAGGACAATCAAAATACATTTAAATGTTCAAAACACTAAATGGAAGGGGGAGTTAATTAGGAGGAATGATTTCATCTTAATACAACCAAGATTCTTAAGAAAGTCGAATGGAGAAATACCTGAATTCTTAAATTGCGTTTAGTAGTAGCACTAAACTGATAACAGAGTAAATAGTGTGTAGGTTCGTGAGTTTCCTTTTTTTTTGCACTGGAATTTGTTGCTGCATCACTAAGATTGTTTATAAACATACTCAAGTATGATTTTTTGTTATTTTATGTTCTTTATGGTTTGCAGGTCTTGTCTCTTTCCTGGGCAGTTACAATGAGGCTAAATAGTCTTTACTTCTCACAGGGCTTCTTTTCCACTCTTCCCTCTCTAATTTGGTTATTCATTTTACATAATGTTATTTATTCCCTCTAGCATGATCAAATGATCATGTCATCTTTGAAACTTAGTTTCGACTGTGTTCATCCTGCACTAATACTCTCCCCCTGTTACCTTTGGATCCTCTTGTCTGTAATGAGGACAGAAGAGGATTAAGCCCTAAACAAAAAGTCATGATCTTGAGGTTTGTGCTCACCACAGGTTTCCACAGCTGTTTTCTAGCTGCATCTCTCAGTTCCATTGCCCATAATGACATTTAGAACACCACAACTCTGGAACCCTGTCCTGACTTCTACCTCGGTCTTCTCTGTTGACACAAGACAACAGCTATGTTGATTCAGACCACATATTTGTCTAGTCCAGTCTCCTGTCTCTAACAATCAATAACAAATTCTGGGGAAGAAACTAGGGGAAAGCATATACTATGACCTGTCAGCATATACTAAAATGCCCTACAGAACATTCTCCCAGCTATGATTGATTGTGGTGAAGGACTTTCTGCATCCACAGAAGCTAGTACAATTAACTTCTCATTCCATGAACACATGCAGTTTCAAATCTGTGTTTAACATTGGTAGTGGTCTCTGTAAGGATTTCCATAGCTTAACCTGGCTTTATATGAATATATTATATTACTCTTCTACGCATTGTGTATTTTGAAGTTGCATTCTCTGCTTATTGCTTTCGGCACTCTAGGTCTGTTATTTTTAAACAACAACATTAGAAATCTGACTTGCAGGTTGAACTGATGGTTCAAGTGCTGTCTTGCTTCCAATAGCTGTATAATAGATGGATTTTATGTGTACATTTACTGTCTATCTCTATTCTTCTTCCCTGTTTTGGGGTTAGGGTATTATGTTTCTGGATAGTTGGTTCCTGTGGCTTATTCTGCTCTTTTTATTACCTGCATGAAGAATACTAAGTGTGTGTTGTACAAGTTGTAGAATACTAAGAGTGTGCTGTACAAGTACTGTGAAAAAAAGTCCCCCATGTAAGTAGTTGTAGAACAAACACTTGGCAATGCTAATGTGGCTGCATATAATATATATCCAAGAACGGCAGTTACTACTCTTTATATAAAATATCCTCTTTAGATTTTAAACAAGTGTGTTGCCTGTGTTCAAATACTGATAAGAATGTACAGAATCATAGAATCATTTTGCTTGGAAAAGACCTTTAAGATCATCAAGTCCAACCATTAACCTAACAGTGCTAAGTCTGCCTCTAAACCAAGTCCCTAAGTGCAATATCTGCCTGTCTTTTAAACACGTCCAGGGATGTTGACTCAACTGGTTCCTGTTCCAATGCCTGACAACCCTTTGCATGAAGAAATTTTTCCTAACACCCAATCTAAACCTCCTGTGGCACAACCCGAGGCCATTTCCTCTCATCCTATTCCTTGTTATTTGGGAGAGGAGGCCAACACCTTCCATGTCTCCCCTCACCTCCTTCTCCAGGCTAAACAGCACCAGTTCCCTCAGCCACTCCTTGTAAGATATGATAGAGTCTAGAAAATTACAGGTATGCTGTGTGCAGGGAAGTATTGTAACTGGGTGCATTGTTTTCTATACTGCAGAATGGATTATTATGTAGGTTCAACTTGAATAAATCTCAGTAAATTTCTGGACAAGATTAAAGGAAGAGAATTGCAGAGAAGTTTTGACACTATGAAGAAGAAACAGGGCAAAATGCGTCCAACATGAGGAACAAATGTAGTAGTACTGCTGACTTTTTTATTATTTTCCATACTGTTAACAAGTAAGGAAGTAGATGGTTTAACCTATTGCACAGAACTATAACTCGCTTGTTGTACCTAAGGCAATATGGTTTAGTTTAGCTCAGTTGTTGCACTTCCACATTTAAGCCAAGGTCTGAGGAATTTTTCAGCTTCAAATGATAATTCAGTGTCTCCAGGGTGATGTATTTGTCAGGAATCACTATCCACATAGTGGGATATAATATTGAATAACGTTTGAAATATTGAAGACATTTGGCTTAATTTGTAAGAAGACTTAGAGACTTACTAAAGCAACTGCTTGGTTGGTTGGTTTTAAAATGTATAGAATTACTCACTTCCATTGAAAATCCTTGAAGAAATTCTGTGGCTTTAGGGTAGATGGCGTTTCTTAACTATTTCAAGAGCAAAGGAATACTTTATATAGAAAACATCAAAACAGTAAAAGCTGAGTGTTAGTGATGGAAATGAAGAAGCAAATTGCTTGACAGAATGAAAATTCATATAAGCAAAGTAAAAGGAAGTAGAAAGCTCTAAATAATGAGTACATACATGTCTTAAGCACACAGAAGATTACAGGGTAATAAGAGACTGGCACGTAGATGTAAGTGTGTAAAACAAATAAATGTGGAAACAAGGATATTTTTATTTTAAAGAGGTCGCTGTGAATGCCTTTGAATTGATTACCCATTTTTGAGCATCTCACTCTACTTAATAGTTTATTTTGGTTTTATTACCGATTTCGTTCCTTTTTTCACATCAGAAAGCTAGAGATTCTGGGATGCAGACTGCAGTCCCGTAGTGGGATGCTCGGAGTAGTTGGGAAAGCCAGTAGGCCAGGGATAAAAAAGAGTTGAAGATTAGAGACTGGAATTGTTTAAAGATTCGTCAAGGAATGCAATTCCATTAGAGGTGGAACAAAGGGGATCGAGGTGACACAAATTGCCTTAGTTACATGGCTTGAACAGAGCCTTGAAATTCTGACTCACTATTTCTGTATCTTGGGAAATTGTATGTAAAGCATACTGGCAAAGGATGTTTTCAGTCAATCCCAATAATTACCCAGATCCACACACACAGCTGTGTCATAATACTGTCAGAACTTACGTTACGTGAATATTTTTCTTGTAGTTATTCTTTTGTTCGTTTGCTTGCTTTGGTTTGGTTTGGTTTGGTTTTGGGTTTTGTGTGTTTTTAGTTTTGGGAGTTTTGTGTGTGTGGTGTTCTTTGTTGTTTTTTGTTTTGGTTTTTGTTGGGTTGGTTTTTTTGAGGCAACTAAGTGGTAAGTAAAGTTCAGATGGTTCATTTTTGTCGTGCAGTTGAATTTAGTCTCTGGCATACTGTTTCTATGGGATATGAATCAAGTTAATAAAAGCAGACTTTTCCAGACAGTTATAAAAAGTGAATTTTTCATTTTATGGATACATTACTCAGTATACAATGTCCTGATATATTTTGAATAGTATTTGGAATACTCACAAAGCCTCATCAGTATTTCATCTTTATCATTCAATAAATGCTTATTAATTGTGCACCATTTTTCTTATGTTCTTTCACTGTAGCTTTTGTCTAGCATTGTTAAAGAATGTGTATAATGTAACTAGAACCCTTTTAGGTGTTACTGAAATGCAACTGCTTTTTCTTTTAGAAATAGGACAGCTATTGTGCACTAACAATTCTGTTTAATTCTATTTTTAAGGTATAAAATGAAGAACAGTGTGTCTGTTCTGGAGTGGAGAGGGAGTGCAAATAAGCATAATGTAATTAAGTGGTCAGGAATTTGGCCAGCATCCTTGCAAGTAATGCTAGCACTTAAAAGCCTTGGGTACTTGTTCTTTCTTATTATGTTGAATGAGAACAGTTGTCAAGCATACTACACATTGGAAATGTTCTTGGTAGTACATCAGGTTTTCACAATTGTTCTTTAATCCACAGTTGTTAGCTAACTAGGATAAAACTGATGATGTAAATAGTTTAAACAATTAAAGTGGTGTTGATATAGCTAAACAAAGGAGAGACCATGCACAAACATGCCCAGTTGCTCCTTTTAACAATAAAGTAATGCTAACGCATAGCATGATAATGTTAGTACACAGAATTTAATTTTATAAGGAGTAGAATTTCTTTTCTAGAATAATGATTTATCTTTCAAGTTGCACATTTCTCTCATTTTATGCCAGAATAAATTTGTTTTCAGGCTGATTCCAACAAATGTTTTCTTCTTGGACCTAAGAGTTGCTGATAATGATAGGGATAGTCTTGTGCTTGTGCCTAATGACTACTGAAATACAATTTTGTTTAACAATGTCTTTGGCTTATTCATAAACAGTTTGTTGACTACATGCAATCTGACTAGAAAATTCACAGGAATACACGTTCTGCCTTAAAATAGGTGAAATTCTGTAGAAAAATTTCATTTCATATAGAATGACTGGACACAGACACTAGTGAAAGATACAAAAAAGTCATCCAACTGTTTGCGCTTTAATTTGTGGCACAAATAAACATTTTAAAGACGTGACAAAAATGTTAACTGTTAGGCACTTATGTGGTGGAGCAATGACTGCCTTACTATTACTTTAAATTATATAACAATGTAGAACACTCTATGGTCAAACCAGTAGCAAGACTCTAAAATAACATGCTACTCTGCCTCTGATTTTCTCGATCTGTCCTACCACTTAGTCTCATTTCCAACTCCTTTTGCTCCATTGATTCTTATTTTCTTCTGCAATCAGAATTATTCTTACACATATATTTCCATTTATTTCCTCCTTCATATTCCTCAGGTCTTCACATTTGATGATGTGTCTTTCTTTGCATTTTCATCTACTGCCTTAATCCTTCTTTCCTGCAACGGCTTATATGTGCGTTTTGTTTTCTAAGTAGTTTATACACATTCTGAATTGTGTTATGTCACATTTTCACTATAACAACTCTGATCATTCTCTTTTCTCCTCATTCTTCAGAGTGATGGTAGAAACTGGTAGAATGACTTTTTAGGTTCAATGGCAAGAGTTTGTCCCTTTTGGCCATTTAAGTCATGTGGAGAACAGTAGGCCAAAATTTCCTTTTGTACAAATACTTCGTAAGCTATTCGGCATATGGATGTTTGGCATATGCCTATCTAGACAGCTTAGTTTCTTTGCAAACTACAGATTTAAAATTCCTTCCCCAGAAGGATGGTAGATATCCTGCTCCATCGCAGAGAAATGTTGTATGAATGAGATTTAAAATTAAAACCAGGGAAAATTGTGGTTGGACTGTCAGTTATGCACAAAACCAGGTGGTGAATATGCTGGCTTTAGAAGGGACCTGAGACTAGTCAGAATATCTGTTTCCCAAGTATCTTGGGAAACCATTGATTGTATATCCTCAAGTTTACATAATTATGCCTGTGTTCATGTGTATGTTGTGCCTTATTCTGAACCTATGACGTAAGCTCTAATTCATCTTACGCAATTTATGTTCTAAGTCTGGCACATCTTTTTCTGCCCTTGGGCTTCAAGAGCTGCTTGCTTCCCCTAGTATCAGCTAGTTTTAGCATGTTTAGCATTTTATTCAGAATTAATAGTCCCAAATAAATTGTATCAATGACAAGTTCCTTTTTAGCAGCATAGCAGCAGCATTTGTCAGACTGAATCATTAACAATATCCAGAATGTACCGTTTTCTTCCTGCCTCTTCTGAAAATCTGAATTTGAAGTAGTGTTAGTCTAGGTATATACTCAGGTAGGCCTGTTTTCAGTGTCAGTAAAGATGTGATACGCCACATCGCTGTTTCTCTTCTTCTCACTAATGATTTCTGACAGTAAAGGTCATTCTGTCCTTTCTCATGTTTTATCCCTCACCATACTGTTACTTCTCTTTTGCAATACCAAATACAGATGCTCAGGCTGCACTATTCAAAAGAGCTATTTCAGCTGCAGTTGTAAGAGCGGATACTTACTGATATTTAATGTTTTCTTACACAAGTACTAAGTCAACAGTGGAATTTCTTCTCTTTTTTTTTTTTTCCGAGATTATATTCATTAGAGGATTTAAATATTTAGTATAACCTTGAATAGAATCTGTGCTGCTCATAGCAGTTGGATAAATTCTCCTTTCATTTCCATTTTAAAAATGAAAACTGTCACCTTTTCTCTGACAAGAATTTACCTACATGTTAGATAAAAAAATACATAAAGGAAGTGACTTTTTCTGTCTTTTGGTCAGTTTACCATTGGACGACAGCAGAAAATTCTTTCGCTAAAGCTCATACCTGCTGCAGAAGCATAATCCATATATTCTGCACACATCAGAATAATCTTGTAGAAACAGAGTTGTCCATATCCTCCATTTAGAGAAAGATGCCTTTCTACTAAGATTTAGGTGTACATTTTTGTTTTCTAAGGTCTTATCATTATTTTTCATCATATTTGGAATAAGAAAAGGCCCAAGCCTATAAAAAGCAAGAGCAGGATGCTGTTATATTAAGTTTTAAAATCAAATAAAGTCTATCCTTGGGTTTGATTTTTTTTTTTTTTTTTTTTTTTTTTACAAATGAATGCATGGCAATACTTGAATAGGCCAGGTAAAGCACAGAAAAATAGTTTTAATTTTGAAACAAGAAATAAGTGTACCTGACAGACTTTACTGCTTATACAGCATCAAATTAACCTCATTGATATGAACAGGCCATGCAAATAAAATGTAATAATTTACTGTTTAATATGATACATGGAACTTAAGATGCATATAATTCTGTTTCTGGAATTATGCAACTGCTCCTTGTGATTAGCTGCCTTGGGAACCTCTGTTCAACAATCCCTTTTAAGGAATGTTTTTAACAGTTTCTGTTCCATGATGAGAGGGGAACCAGATATGGAAATCCCACGAATGGCAAACATAACCAAAAAGCAAACAAGATAAATTGTGACATTGTAATTCCTTTATTAAAGACCCAGACATTCATGAAAAGAAAATCAGACAGTGCAGCAGTTAAATTCATATGAATTTTGATTCAACTGTTTCAAGATTTCGTTATCATTTTTGCCTAAACCTAAGGAATTAAGTTTGCTTTGCTTTGCTATGTTAATATGGCAAACGCCTTACTAGTGGGAATGGATTTTGGTAGTCACAACCATCACAAACCAATTTGGGGAGAAAATTAAAGGAGTTTTTTAGGAAGCCAAACCCTATGCCATCTGCCTCTTGACACCCAGCTTTACAGAAATCTGTAAGATTCATAAGAAAAATTATGTATACGTTGTCTGTGGATGTGCAAGCACATGTGTATATGCTTTTAAATTTTTTTATACCATCCAATGATTTTGAAAGCTCTTTGGCAAACGCAAAGTTCAGTGTTTCAAATTACTAATAAATTTACTGCTGCAAAGTAGTTTCTTTCCCATATAGTTACTTATTTGAATGAAAATAAAATAATCACTTTTTTCCTGCCTGAATTCTAAATGGTGTATTTTAAGCCTTCTAGAATAAGTCTTTAAGCCTTCTAGAAGAATTCTTCTAGAAGAAGTCTTTAAGCCTTCTAGAAGGCTTAAAATTCTTCTGCATTTCAACCAGTCTGTAAAAGTCATTATTTTTCCACAAAGGTTTCATATTATGAGTTTCAAGTCACTAATGTCAGTAAATGTAAGTAAAACTCCTAATCTGAATATATAGGATACTACCACAAATTAAAGAAGAGAATGTGTGAGTCTAAGGGAAATAATTTTGCCCTAGCTTTAAGAAGTCAAGCAAGTCCTGTCAGCAGCTCTTTAACAATCTGCTGATTTACAGCAGCCAGAAGAAAATAATAGATTTACATAGAAAAAATATGTGTAAGTTTTAACTTTGTGACCAAAGAAGTTAAGATGAAGCCCCTAAAATGTCATCTTTATCATAGGTGATTTTGTGAAGTATCGTCTTTAGTAAGCAAGATATAATTAAAGCTTAAAAGCTTAAAAAGGCATGTGTATCATGACCACATACTTTGTTAACATATAATTTTGTTAGGATAAACAGAAACCTGCTACCAAATGAATTACTGAACCTGGGTTTACAACAATGTTCTCATAAACTACTGATATATGATAAACACTTTCATTATGTAGTATGAAACATATGCATGTTTTATTGCTAGCATATTGAAAACCTGAAAATATTTCAACATCTTCAAGCTAGCAAGCATGTAAAGCAGTAAGATAAAATCATTAATAATCAGGCTCTGGAGAGAGCTTACACAATCATTAATAGAAAAATGAATCATAGAATGGTTTGGGTTGGAAGGGACCTTAAAAATAATCTAGTTCCAACCGCCCTGCCATGGGCAGGGACACCTTCCACTAGACCAGGTTGCTCAAAGCCCCATCCAACCTGGGGACAGGATGATTGCATTACTGAAGCAATTCTCATTAAAGCAGTTTTTGTGGATAGGCTGTGCTTTATAGAACACCTTTTTTTCCAAAAGAATGCAAGCAATGACTAGTAAACTTGAATGTGCAAAATTTAGAGGAAGAGGTTATGTTATGTTTTGGTTTATGGCTGTTTTGACTAGAATCTTAAGTGTGAAGTTGTAGAACAAACAAATCAGTAGAATAATAAAATAAATGAAGCACAGATCTTTCAATTCAGAGTCCATTCATAAGTGATAAGAAAACGAAGTGTTTGGAGAGAGAAAAGAGAATTAAAAGAAAGTGGGAGCTATTTGCTTAGCTGGAAAACGTTGATATATTTCCTTGTTCAACCCTTATAATGTCGGTAATCTAAAAATCTAAGGAAATATTTTATGATGAGTAATTCCTAATGGAAAGATGACTAGTTTTACCTTCTATATATCCCAGTCACACAAACGTAGAGGCTTAACTTGCCTATGTCTTTTATGCCCCAGTAAGACACCTGTTTATACTGTTCTAGCTCCTGGTCAGAACAGGTATATAGTAATTTATTGTTGAGATACAATGCAATCTACTCAAAGGATGTAGGATTATTTTTTCTTTAATTGTTTGGCTAGAGTACTATACCACTGATTTTTTAAAATTTAAATATTTACTTTCAATGAAGTTGTAAACTTGGAAATTTTTTTTATGTATGTGAATGGTTTCATTTCTGTTCTTACGCAATTTTGTACTTTTCATTCACAATTTCAAATTAGGTAAGGGTTGATTTTTTTCCCTAATTTGGGGACTTGTTTGTTGTTTAATTCAATTTGTGGTAGATCCATTTTATGCATATATTTAGTGAAAATAAAATCAAATTTTGGGACACAAAACTCTAGTCCTCACAACAAAATGCCAGCTGCTAAATCATTAGGAACCAGTTTGACTTGACAGTATCATCAATATACTGGATCTCATTTGTGACAGGTGTGGTCCTTTTGATGCTTGTATAGGCAGACTATATGTTTAAATGGAGCAGAAAATTATATGTTGTAATTACTGCCAGTAATTACTGTTCATTGCCTCGCCATGACTCAGAAATCCTTTTATGATAGGAGATGATGATTCCTGAGAGCATGTATGAGGTGAAGATTAAAAACTACATCTTTTATAGTTTGGGACTTTTTTCCTTCTTTCTTAGTTTAGCATTTGATGTTAAACATGTTTTACTTGTAGCAGCTCTTCAGTTAATATAACTTGGGACCAATTCTCAGTGTGCTATCCAGTGCTGGATACTGAGCTGTCCACTTTGTTGTCCCTATGAAAATATAATGTAGTCTCTCATTTAACTGAGAGACAATGTCTGGAAATCACCACAGCTTAAACTAGCAGATGTAGACCATATTTCTTGCTACCTCAACTGTACTGCTTTGCTGGTCTTGCCCAACAATCTGTTCTTTAGTCTTAACTTTATTGTAATATGTTTGTCCTTTCTGCTAGATACAGTGAATGCCAAGTTTTCTCTAATTCAAGCACATCTTCCAAATATTTTATATTAAATTGGCTTACGGCTTACAGCATTGAAAGTGGATCTGATATTACAGTCTTTTAAAGCAATATTCTATAATTCTACGTTAGACTTTAAGATGTTTTCTTAAAAGAAATTAAACTGTACAAGAAATTATCAGTCTAGTACTCTCCTGTTTTTTCCCTTCTTGTGTGTTATCTATTTCTCACTTTGACACCAGAAAAGTCAGCCTGAAAGATGATTTTTTCATTATACAGCCTTTAACATATTACCTGTACTTTTGCTGTTAGTTATTGTGTGCGAGGTAACTTTAAATTTTGGAAGCAGGTGATATGATTATAAAGGCAAATTTGTATTTGCATTGTGGTTGGGTTTTTCTAAACATTAATGGATAATGTATTTTTTTATATATTTCAGAATCAAGTTTAGTGAATGTATCTATTATTATGTGTATCTGTATATGATACAGAACATACAGAACTCATGTATATACATAGCATTACCTCTTCTGTATGAAGTTATCTCTTTTTGAATCTGTATCCTAGAGTTATGGGAAAATATTCCTTATTACTATAATAGCTTACTTAATGGCTTTTGCTTAGTGCATAAGAAAGACATACTTCAAAATATACATTTTAAAAAATGAAAATGGAATTGACATGGTGCAACTTGCAGTTATTTTTCTTGGCCCTGGGAGAAAATCTTTATCTTCACTTTAAAAGTAGTCATTTTCAGGGAAAACACATTTTTAACTGGCAAAAAAAATCTGTTTATTTTCCAACTTGTTTGTTAATAATGTTGTATTGATATTAAGAAAGAAATAATGTCCTCTACTGTGTTTTAAATATTTTAGCTTTAGTAAGCTGGTATGATGAATGCCTTAGTACTGTGGAATTTAACTTTGTATGAGGAACAGTAACCTGCTGTAAGAGATGATGTGAACTTTGTAATAGTTGATGCTGTCTGTTGATTTGTTTTTTTCTGAAGACAGGTACATGATTTGGAAATCAAGGGAAACCTTGCTGTATACACAGCCATGAAAAATGAGCCTTTTCTGAATTCATTAGGAATAGTATACCTCTGAGACTATGGCTTTACCCTCCTATGAGCCTGAAAGGCAGAATTAGTACTAGTCACACACTAAGCAAAGTGTATATTTCCTGCCCTCCATGCCCACCCTCCTGCAATAATTGGAAGCTATACGTTAGACATAAAAAGCCATGCAGTCCCAGGAATTTGTATTTACTCTCCTCACTCCTTATCCATATGAACAAAGTACACGGTGATTTGATGCTCTGTGGTCAGGTCTAAATGGCTTTGAGTTCTGTTTTGTTTATAGAGTACTTGGTGGCCTGTAATGTGAATTAAACTGCAAATTCTGCTCAGGATTAAGATAGGAGTTTTCATAACTGATAGTAGAGCATCAGTAGCCAGTTCTGGGTGTGTGAATAAAGTATAGACCAGTAAGAGGAGTTTTGCTGCTGCGCTTCAAACTGTTCACTGTATGTGATGAATCAGAATTTGTTCTTGGAATCAGCTGAGATTCAGTGAGCTGAATCTTGCATCTTCTTTGTGTGTGTGTGTGTTTTTTTAATTAATGTATCCTCTTCTGTTCACATTTTCCATACCTCCTCCAAGATAGTCACAGTAATTCCAGTAAAATGATCCCTATTACAGGGAAACCACCTCTTTGCGTACTTCTAGAAGTGCAGTTTTGTTGACTTGGACATTACTGCAAACCTTTGCAAAATTCAGGCCTGTTAAAAACTTAACTTCTTCACTTACTATTAAATGAAAAAGAAAAAATACGAAATGGATGTATACTCAGACAGTATATACTGCACATACTAAACTTAATGTATAAGGCAGGAGGTATACTGCCACTTTAAAAAGTGAAAGTTAAGCTATTTTCCCTTAAAAGCATAGCATTTTTGTCTGGAAAAAAAAAGGTTCCATGCAACTGGGAAGATGATTTTATACTAAAGAACAGAGTGAATGAGGAGGGTAGGGTTAACAGGGGACAGGAAACAAGCCAGAGGATGGTAGAGAGTCACTTGATTTGAGAAAGCACCACTGATAAAAGTTGGAAGAACGGGAAAGCTAGGGTTTGCTAGACAGAGTGAAAGGATGTAAACAACAATAACTAAGGTAGAAGAACAGAGGTAAGGGGTAAGAGACAGATTTGTATTGGTTGTGGAGACTGAAATTAAACTGCCTAGGCAAAGAGACTCTGAAAATAATGTATTTCCTTATGATTGTCCTACTGTGATTAACTTATGGGAGTAATAAGATTTTATTTTTCCTAAATATCCTTAAAATTTAATTTTTCACTCATGTTAAGATTACTGTAATTTCTTATTACATTGTATATTGTATCACGATGAGTCTTGCCTTTAGGCCCACCAAACTTCTTATAGATTAGCTGGTTACTGACCAGTTGTTAGTATTTTTATCCCTCTCCTTAGGTAAGGGTGATCTGCTCTATCTAATAACATTCAGAAGACTGAAGTAGGAAACAAGTGCGTTGTTGGAAGATACGTTAGCTCCAGTCTTTCTGATCTGTCACTGCTGGAATTTTATAGACAGTAACAACCTCAAGATTAAAAAAAATCCAGTTGCTACACACTCAGTAAAATTTAAAAAAAAAAAAAAAAAGGTGGGTATATTTGTTTTAATCATTCATATAGGCTTCTATTTTTCATTAGGAAGTCTTTTATATCATTTAAGATCATCGAACTATGTAATCTGTTAATGAAAACTTTGACATTTCTGAAAGACTGAAAGGGAAGTAACACAGAACCTAACAGGCAATAATACACAGGAAGATAGAAATATACAAAAGACTAGATCAACAGTTGTTGGTTGGTTGTTAGTAAATGGAAGTGAACATCCACTGAGTTGTATCAGCTGTCACTGCATGTTGAAAAGCTGGACTGTATAAAGTGATATGCAGTTAATACACTGGTTTATCAGTCTAAGAATTCTGGAAAATGAGCAGAATATAATCTAAAATAGTTATTTTAAATTATTTTCCATTATTGGTGATATATTTTATTTATCATTGCAACTAATGTGAAAGCTTCTGACCAGCAAACACATTTTCAGTGACTGTCAAATAATTATCAAGCTACTAGTTATTTTTGCTTAACATTTCTAGAATTAAAAAAAACCCCAACACATATTATTTTCTTCTCCCTCTCTCTCTCCCTCTCTCTCTCCCTCTCTCTCTCCCTCTCTCTCTCCCTCCCTCTCTCCCTCTCTCTCTCCCTCCCTCTCTTTCTCTCTCTCTCTCTCTCCTTCTCTCTCTCTTTCTCTTTCTCTCTCTCTTTCTCTCTTTCTCTCTCTCTCTCTTTCTCTCTCTCTCTTTCTCTCTCTCTTTCTCTCTTTCTCTCTCTCTTTCTCTCTCTCTTTCTCTCTCTCTCTCTCTCTTTCTCTCTCTCCTTCTCTCTCTCCTTCTCTCTCTCCTTCTCTCTCTCTCTCTTTCTCTCTTTCTCTCAGTATTGATCATTTTGGCAGACTTTGTCCTCAAATTTGTTATGACTAATAGTTCTTTCAGTGTATTTAGCTAATAATACTACAACCTTGTAAAGAGGGTTGGTTGATTCATATAACACTATATTCCTGGGCTATCCAAACAGTGGATATTGCTTAACTAATAATCTCAAGATAAGCTTTTTGAGTTAGCAGCACTGAAATTGCTATAAGGATAAATTTCCTGACATGGAATTTCGTTGTGTTAACTATGAAAAAGAAAAAAGATACAAGATGTTAAATACTTTTGAAACATTCTCATTTCTTAATAGGAAATTGTAGTATATTTGTTGCACTGTGTTGAAATGTGTTCATTGTATAAATAATATTTCATTTCAAATCAGTTGAATTATAATATTAGTAATGTTTTCTGAAATGATTAATTCCATCAACCAGAGAAAAACACTTGATTTGTGACACTTTAGAGACTATGTAAGATTTTGTGTAGATTTTATTTCTCCATTTGTATCTGGAAGGATGCTGAAATTTTACAAATTTTAAATGGCATATACCATCATTGAAGAGTTTGAGACTCTGCTAGCACTGTTTTTAGAAGACTTACTTTACCAGGAGAAAGACGAGATCAAAAGATGTCACTAGATATCTGTGTTTCCTTGTATGGTGTGCTGGCCACATCTTAAAACTTCATTCTTTTAATGAAAAGGGATAAATTATGCAATGCTTTATAACTGTGCAATCAAAAAAATATTGTCATGTAGGAAAATATAAACAAGGAATATAGAGACAAGCAGGTAGTTAAACATGAATTACTGCTGCAAAGCAATTAAGATCAGTGGAAATTACTTTCATGTCTTAACATTGCTGCTGTAATGAGGGCTAATTATGATACAAAAAATGAAATTGAAGCTGCAGTGATTGAAAACTTGTATGACAGATATGTGCAGATGCTGGCAATTTGGGTTGTTTCATTTTGCTGTTAGACTTCTGGTAATTAACTGAACATACTTGACAAGGCATCTTCAAGTATTACAAAAAGTCTATCACCATCATATTAAATAATATATTCTGTAATGCAGAAAGCTACATTAGTTTTTAGGAAATGGAAAATCTTCCGTCTGATTTTAGTGCCTGTCCTGCTGCTCCCTTTCTAACCTGTATGTAATCTCTCCTTTCAGGTACTGGAAACTGAAAGAATCTATAGAGTTCTTGAAACACCAAGTGTGAAACAAGTCCTTCTCCTGCTTGAGCTCCTGACTGTGCAACATGATGTAAGTTATTTAACCATTTTATTTCTGTTTTTTCCTTTGTAGATGATGAAAATTTACTATTTTCTGTATTTTTAGGAATGCTTAGTTTTGGTTAAATTCGCTACCAATTGTGGTGAATATTTTATTTTAAAATTGAAGTTAGTTTAGTACAGAAAAGCTGTTTTGAAAAAATTATAAAATGAAACCTTACTGCATTAAGCTTGGACCAGATGATCCTTCTGGTCCCTTCCAACCTGGTATTCTGTGATTGTGTGATTACTTTCAAGCTAAAACTATTAATTATATTTGTAATACTTTGACAAAAAATTTCAACTGACCTAAGCCTGACGTATGTGAGACTGCTCATTATGGTTTTACAATGTTTTGAGCATTACATATATATCTCTCTCTATATCTATATATAGATAGATATCTGTTTAACAAGTAAGTGTTACTGGCTGCAGTTTTATCATCTTGTTATGTGCTCAGTTGTGGTTTACATCATTCATTTTTTGAGCTGTTGAATTATGATTTCAGCGTTTAAGTCCCAATGATCTGGGAAGCATTCTGTTCACTAGTGAATGTAACAAAAGAAGTAATCTCATGGAACAAGTTCCGAGATATAAAACATGGAGAATATAGGGAAATATCAAACAGAGAGTTCTTAGGAGAAAAGAAACACTTAATTCTCTGTGTGAATCAGAAAAGTCTGACAAGTTTCAGTCCAGTGTCCATGTTAATGCAGTATTTAGAAGAGAGTCTGCCTTGCAAGTGGAATATCAGCATCTTTCAGTTGATCTGTTTTACAATCTGATTAATGTACATTCATAATAGCTTAGGGAAATAAATAATAGAATTTTCAGAGGAATTTTTTGGCGAGCTAGGATGGTATAGCTTATTCTGCCTTAGACGGGACATAAATACATTGTTTAAAGACTAGCAGAGGGGAATGGTTTGGGAATCCTGAGTAGCTCATATTTAAACAGGTGTTCAGAGCTCTTGTGTCCTTCAGTTAGCTGGCAAGATACATATTACCACCTGTCATGTTTTAACCGTAGCCGGCAAATAAGCATCACGCAGCTACTCAGTTATTGCCTTCTTGCTGGCTCTGGTGGGATGGGGCAGAGAATCAGAACAGTGAAAGTGAGAAAACTCATGGGTTGAGGTAAAAGAAGTTTAACAGGTAAAGCAAAAGCCACACACATAGGCAAAGCAAAACAAGGAATTCGTTCACTACTTCCCATCAGCAGGCAGGTGTTTAGCCGCCTCCAGGAAAGCCAGGCTCCGTCACGCGTAATGGTTAGTTGGGAAGACAAAGGCCATCACTCCAAATGTTCTCCCCTTCCTTCTTCTTTCCCAGCTTATATGCTGAGCGTGATGTCATGTGGCATGCAATATGGCTTTGGTCAGTTGGGATCAGCTTTCCTCTCCCAACTTCTTGTGCAGCCCCAGCCCACTCACTGGTCGGGTGGTGTGAGGAGCAGAAAAGGCCTTAATTCTATGTAAGTGCTGCTCAGCAACAACTAAACTATCAGTGTGTTGTCAACGTTCTTCTCATAATAAATCCAAGACACAGCACTATACCAGCTACTAGGAATAAAATTAACTCAATCTCAGCTGAACCAGGATGCTAGGCCATTCACTGTAATAAAATAGCAGTTGTGATCAACATCTTATTTTATTTGTAAATTGGTTTTCAGCAGTTTTACATACATTAACCTTAGTATAAATCTATTTTAACGTAATTTATATCTTCATTCTTAAGTGAATATTATTGTAAGAACTTAGGGTTTCAGGGTTTTCTAGAGTGGGTGTAAACATGAACTACCGTGTAAGAACCTTGTTGTTAAACATGAACTAACCCTGAGTGTGCGTGTATTCTTTTCCATTAATCTTTTCCTCCTTTTTATTCCTTCTTCTGTTGCAGAAAGCCTTATATCCACTTAACTTTGCTTTTGCTTTTATCTTGCCCAATATGTGCCAGCCTCCAAAACAAGTGAACTTGAAGCCTTTACTATTCCCTAGTCATTCTTTTTAAATAATTTAACATTTTTATTCAGCACATTAGTAATTATTCTTTTTAAAAGTATTTGTAGTTATTATTTGCTGTGATTTTCAGCTGGTTTTTGAAGGTAGTTATTGAAATTAATTTCCTTTCCTAAGTATAGATTTTTTTACCTACTATGGATGTAAAATACGTGATGCAAATGAAACCATGTTTGCAGTTGTCATCTGTTTCAGAATTTCTCACTATTAACTCTGGGGCTTTCCTATAGCTACTTCTTTGTCTAGTAATGTTAGATGTCTTTCTAAATGTAGTTGTATTTGTTATAAAAGTCTCACTCCTAGATGAGACTGGTGCTTCTGTGTCATTAAGGCTTGGAATGGCTAATTAATGATTTGATTGTGTATTAACATTATTTTTAAATGTGTAAAATATTTTTAAAAAGTGATTTCACAGCATTAATGATGCAAGGTGCTTATAGACTTTACAGACTGAACACTCTTCTTAGCAATGCTTTAAATAGCTTTTTCAGAACTGAAATGAACAGATAATTATCAATAGTTTTGCATAGGCAATATTTTTATTCGAAATAAGTTTTCACAAGTTTACAGAAAATTTGGGAGTTTAGACTTTTTCTAACTTATGAAACATGAGGATACTAAAGCACAGACAGTATTCACCAAAATGCTCTTACTTTAACTGTGGTTATTTTACCAGACTGTCGTGGTTTGATTGCGGGGTGACAATAAACGGTGGCAGATGTATTGTTAACCTCCTCTTCCCCCACCTTCCCCCTCCAGTCCCTCCCTCTCCCCCCTTCCCACTAAAGACAGGCGACTGGGAAGGAAAGAAGGACAGAGAGAAGAGAGTTGGAAAAATTAAAAATGTTTTACTAATGCTACTAATAAAAGTAGAGAAAATAATACAAAATATACAAAACCAATCTTGAAAGTCCTGGCAACGGCTCTGGCAGATGTGGGGCCGGCACCCGAAGCCCTGGACTGGACTCTGCAGCCAACCGGAGCTGGATTCAGTCTGTCACTGGGCCTCAGTTCGCAGGGACAACTCGCAAGGTCCTCTCCCAGTGTCGGCCATAAGGAAAAAAGGGACGAGATCCTTGTGATCCCCCACTTTTATATGAAGTATGACGTGAATGGGATGGAATACTTTAGTTGGTCAATTTTCAGTTCACCTCCTGCCTGCACATCTCGTGGGATGCATCATTATCAATGACCTTGCATTCCATTGCTATGTCTACCAAAACATGTACCTAACTTTCAGGAAAACTGCAGTTAGTAAGAAGACTTTAGCTGACAGGGAAAAATTCACTAAAAGAGAAACTTGTTTTTAACAAAACCAGGACACAGACCTACCATATCTTACTTGTCAGTGTCCTGTATTAGTATCTTAGAAAATCGATACTGTCTCTCTTACTGCATTCTTTCAAAGGTCTCAATTTTTTTTATTAGTTAGTTATTTGATATGTCATCCATAGGAAAATAAGTCAGATTATACATCCTACATTTTCTTCTGAAAGTGATAGAATTCATAGTTTTTCTGACTTCCCAGGGCTAAATTGACAAATATGGGCCAGACAGATGGAGAACACTTCCTATTTTGTATTGGGTGTTTAAAAGCCAAACAAAACACCCTTCAAAATCTCCCAAATCCCACAATAACTTTCTTTGCATTTTCAGCTGTACAGTTCTTGAAGACAGAAGGTCATTGTCATAGGAGGCTGTGTTTGTAGTTGTACTAACCTGATCCTTTCTGTCATGTCAGCTTGTACACTTGAGATATTTGAAAGGAAAAATTGAAAAATTTAACTATATTAAGTAAGAAAACAATTATGAAGTTATGTATTCTGGGTGACCTGTGTTGCTAAGAAACAAACTGCTGTGTTCTCAGTTGATTTAATCCTTCGCAGTGTTTTTGTGACAAGGTACATTGCAATGCTTTATTCAGGCTCAGGCATCTCAAATCCATTAACCAAGACGTCAAGCTATTATCTGCTTCTTTACTTCAGCCTTGCTCCATCTAAACTAAAATCACTCAGACACCTCTCTGTGAACATCTAGTGTGAAGTTCCAGTTCAACAGGGGACAAAACAAAACTCTTCCTGCTTCTCCAGACTTCTCACTCCCTCTCCTGTTTTCTTGCCTTGATCCTGGCAATGCATCTGTCACATCATACTGGAGCCTGGATGCCATCTTCAGCCCATTCTCTTTCCACAGTCATTAGTCCTGAATTTACTCAGTGCAAGTTGGGTTAAAACACATGTGGGCACACAGTGCATTTCTGTCAAATTAGCCAGTGCACACAAGAAAAGGTTTTTATACCTTTTTGGTTTTATATTAAATTAGTTGAAATGTGGTCAGACAAAAAATATGCCACTAGAAAGTTACCCTGTCAGCATTGTTTGAACAAATTTAAACCAATAAAGTGTTCTACAGAGGATCTATTCTATGCATTGTAGTACCGCATACCTTTGATATAGTACAAGCAACTATCTCGCAGGATTTACTGTATAGCTTAATTTTGCCTGTGCTTGCTGAAGTGTATTTCTAAAGTAGAACCTTCTTTATTCAGCTAAAGAACTGATACGTTTGTTTTCTCGTTTCACTGTTTATCTTAATTATCATAAAATCCTTTTTCTGAAGTTGGTAAAACGTCTTATTCCATGTGTATTTATCTAAAATATTACTGCAGAGTGTAGTTTGCCACTATCTCGTTTCTATATGCACCTTTAAACTCGTTCCTAAACCTTTCTTTTTGGACTCTCAATGCTCCCTCACTTTCTATGCCAGCCATTATTGCCCACTTGTTAAATTTTCAAATGGTAATTTTTTTGCTTTCCCTCATGTTCTTTCCCACTTGATAGGAATTTGTGTGAACAGTCAATAATCTCCTTATATCCCATGGCTTCTTACTATCACTTTTGCTCTGCTAGCTGCACAAAGTTCATAATGATCTGATCAAGGTTTTGGTGAGATTACAGCCTATAATACTGATCACTTTATTCATTGTTTCCTTCTTCCTCACCTGTCTGTATCAATTTCTAGTCTTTCATAGTAGTTTTGCTCTTGATTTATGTGAAACTAGAATTTTAATCCAAATATCTAAATCTAACCATTTGGAACAACTCACATACCCAGAGAAGATCCAAAATTTATCAAATCAACTGAAACTGATAGAACATTATAAACTACACCCTGCAACATCTTGCACTTATCGGTTAGTGCTGTATGACTGTGTACTCATTGGGCATTAACCATTATCTTTCTGCCTTTCAATGTAGTTCTTAATTTTATATATTTCATTTATTATTCCAAGCTGTATATTTTCAGGTAGTACAAATAGCTTTATAGATGAGCCATCACAATCTCAGCTACTTTTTGCTGACCCTCACTTCATACATGTTCTGAAATATTTTTAGGACAAACATAAAAGGCTCAGTAGCCCTATTAATTTACAGTAGCAGTAATGCTCCTCCTCCTCAGAAAAAGAAATATATATATTCGTGTGAAATCTTTGTATTCCAGGCTAATTTGGAATTCTCAGCTTGCTTTGCCAGAGATGATTCAACATGATTCAATCATGACTTAGGGCGCTAATTTGGACATAGGCTTATGAAATAATGGAGGATTTCTGGCTTCTACTTGCGCAAATGATGTGTTTCTAAGTTTAAATTTCTGGTTTGTTTCTCAGTTTGAAGTTCCATCAGACTAATTTGTTTGGGGATTTCTGGTTGCAGCTAAACACCGTAGGCCACTATTGTTACTATTTCCTATGCTTGAAAGAGGCTAGTTTTCATATTAGCTCTAAATTCAGTAGAAGTTATTTGGTCCTGCTGTTTACAATGATAAGAGCATGGTCACCTCATAAACAGGGTCATAGACAAAGCTGCCACAAAGCTTTCTTTGCCTTGGTCTTCAATACCAAAGATGGGCTCAGGGGTCCCCAGAATCCTGGGCTAGAGAGCCATGGCTGCGAGAATGCCAAATTCTGTGTCTTAACTGCTCTCCTGAATTTGCCTACCTTCAGCTTTAACTGGAGGACCCAATCATACTGCTCCTTTGAAATCTTTGTGTACTACCCAGCATCCACTTTCCATGGGATAATCAAGATGGTTTTCAGCAGTTATGTACATATACATTTAGCAGTTTCAATTCTTCCCTGAAATTTACAGGAAATACTTAAATCTGGATGAATTACAGTCATGGGTAAGAGCTCCAGGAATATTTGGAAGCATAAGTTAGGCAAGCTTACTGTGTCATGTAACCCAAAAATACACTGTGAGCATTTATAAATCGGGTAACCTCTCTAATTCAGTGATAATAAAACAACAGAAAGGAACTTCTCTGGGTCACTTTTCTTAATGCATTAGCTATTTCAGCAGAGAAAGATGATAAATGATTTTAATAAAAAGTCATTATAGCAATACTGTTAAGATGCCAAATCTCTGATTAGCATCAAGAGGATAGACAGTTGACTACATTGGTTAAGATGTGAGGTGAGGCTTAAAAATATGATTCTCAACTTCAAAACTAGTTCGCTGGGTATAATGAATGCCAGTCACTTTTTGAACAAACATTTCAAAAAGTAAAAAGAAAAAAAAAAATTTGTCTCCCTGTTTGTGATGTCATTCATCATATTTCTACTTTCCATATTATTACTGCATTTTTTGTATGTTTCCTAATTCCATCTGTCTTCTTACATCACAAGCTGATGATTGATTGTTACTTGTGTATCACACATGAATAACACACCTTCAATAAAAAGTACCCTTAGGCTGCATGCTTACCAAGACAAGAATTGTCATATCATCTGGAGTTTTACAAGTGCCTATGCCATATAGGAAATGTGTTTGTAAGTAAGTAATAGCACAGGGCTTAATATTAACAGAAGAAATAGAATGTATGGAAGATTTTATCAGATTTTATTTTTAGCCTACAATGACTTGTAGAAAATAGCGTTGAATAATAGATTTTCATCTGGGCCATACCCTAAACCTGGACATCACATGTGGCTCTGGATGCTGTGGCAACTGCAGCTGTGTTGTCAAGGAAACAGCCTTGTGCTCAATAGGCAAAACCAATGAGGATTAAGCAAGGCTATATTATAGCTAAGCCTCTGTGACCTTATCAGGGATCAACAAGATCTGTCTGTTCTGCACTGTGCAGGTGTCCCTCAGGAGTGACGGAGATATGCACAGGCAGAAACATGCATGCAATATACCTGATGTAAATATCAGACCTGGATTATTCTAACAAGTGAATGCATTTCCCAGTTAGATGGATTAAAAGGCTCCGTTTGTGTAAGTAAAATGTTTATATAAAATAAAATTAAATAATAGAAAAGAAAGTAATGTGACGTTTTTCTGTAAAGTATGAAATGAGGACGAGGTAATTGAAGTATGATGAACTCTGGAAGTCTTTTTGATCTTTGTTGTAGCTTTGTAATCAGGCTAAAATTCACACACAAGTATGCCACTATATAAAATATGTTAATTTCTCAATGATAAGAAACAAAATTTATAGATCCCTGAGATGCAGAATAGTTGTCAGTAGTTTCAAGCACAGTTTTCTTGTTTAGTAAAAAGAATTAATGTGTGTGTCACTGAAGTAAACTCACACTGCAACATACCATACATGATATTTCATCCCAGTTTTTTGTATCTAAAAGAATCAAAATCCAAATGGAACTGAGATAAATAAGTGCAAGAGAAAAACACCTAATTGATTTTTGTTGGGTGAGGAAAGAACTTGAACAAGTTGTTTAAATTGCTGTCAGAAGTTGATTGTTTTCTGTTTAAAATATTTTTCCTTTTTGTTTCTAAAGCAAAATAAAATGTTACACTTTAGTCGAAGCTTCATAATAAATAATAATGAATGAGCAACTAAATTTGACGTGCTTTGGCAGAATCTCTGGAATTTATTGTGCTTTGCTTTTTTAAATTGTCACATAACATCAAAGGTGATTAAATGTCTGTCTTAATTAGCCCCATGTTTTAATCTGCATGTATTAACCATTGTATTTTTCTTGTTTCAGTAGCTCTTGTGGTGTAAAATGCTCATTAAAAAAAAAGTCAGTGTTAGTTTATCTGCAGATAATGCCAGATGAACCTTTTTCAATAGTGATACTGTCCTGTGTCTTGTACAGAAAAGGGAGGAACTGGAGCAAACTGTAAAACGAGACGCATCTGATTGTCATAATGATTTTGTTTCTAACATGATCTTGTGATTTATTTTCTTTCTTGGTGCTTTTGTGGTGGTTGTGGTTTTGGGTTTTGTTTTTGTCATGTGGTTTTGGTTTTGTTTTGTTTTGCTTTGTTGGGTTTTTTGTGTGTTTTTGTTTGTTTATTTTTGGTTTTGTTTTTTTTGGTTTTTATTCTGCAGAAGTTAATCTAAACCTGCCAAAGCCAATGGACTTTATCAGATTTTAATCATTCTTTGCTGGCATCCCACTCCTTCTTAGAGTGCTTCTGCATTTCTTTCTTTTTTATATCTGATTATTTAAAATACCTGATTTTTTTTTCAGAATTACTGTTTTTACCATTTCATCTAAGTTACAGAAAAGTTCTGTGTATAAGATGTTTCCTATTAAAGAGAGTTCAGAAGTTTTTGCAGCATGTTTAAGGCCATTTCAGGAAGCCTGAAACTGACCTGATTTCATTGCTTCATTTCTGACACTTGCCACTCTCCTGAGAATATTTTCTATCAGAACATCAGGAGAAGAAATGAAGCAAAGAGGACAGGGAAGACTCAGCCACTTCTGTGAGCTAAATATGATGTCAGTCGTCTTAACTATGTAAAATGTGCAATAGAAATCTTAGAGAAGAGAGCATATTCAGTGCTTTAAATATTTAATGCTTAAGTATTTAAGAGCATAATCAAAGTTTTTAGAATACATGCAGCAGTTAGCTTAAAAACCTGTGACTTTAGTCCCTGGAGAAAAGTCCACTATGACCCAAAGATGCTTAGAGAAACAGGCTATTCATATTCAAAACAGAAGGATTAGGAATTGTGTCGTGCCTCCCTACAAGTTTCCCATTCCCATTCTTTCTTTCCTTGTCCATTTTTACTTTCACTTTTCAGGTGGTTTTATACTACTGTCATATTTAGTCCCTTTAGTCTCAAATGTCACTTCATCTTCTCACGCTTCTGTTTATTCCTTATGTGTCTAATAGTTATTTTGAAGTTCAGGTACAGAGCTGGATACTTTTCCTAATTTATTGTCTGTGTGTTGAACCTTTTCCCCCACTTGCATTTTTCATAATTTTGTACAAATACATCTGTCTTTATTCTCTATTGGCCTATCTTCTATCTGTACCTTTATGGTCATTTTCCTTTGCCTTTCAATAACTAAAATCCATGCTTTTGTTAAATAGTTTGGATTCTATAATGAGTTTGGTTTGAATTAAATTTAATATTTAATCTAGACCTCACTAATATGAATGGCCTTGACCACCTACCACTACTTTAGGGAGCAACAAGCAGAACCCAACTTTTTTTTTTTTTAAAAACCAAACAACTGCTTTAACAGTGTGCCAGTAAGTTACTGCAAGTTGTCTACTACCCTGCCAATTTCTGGGATAATCTGCAACCCTGAACAACAGGCAGAGCAGCAGCAGTCTCTTCAGTTGGTTATTTGTGGACAAATAGGCAGATCATCCTTTCCCTGCTCATGGAGTGAGTTAGATGCATCCAGGACATGTCATCCCTCCTGTGCATGTGCTGTGCAACTGATCTGTATGTGCATACCAAGTCTAAGGCATTTGAGATGCTGTAGATTTACAGCAGGCCACCTGTGCATGTCCCAAACCTGTGTGTCCAGGTGTTCCAACTTGTGTAGCAGATCTCTTAGAAGACATGTGAAATGCTGGCAAATATGATTTTCTCATTCCATTTTAAATCACTGGTGTAACATCTATTCTAAATGTTTTGTACCAAAGAGTTTTAATTTATTTGATCAAATTCAGACATGAATTCAAGAGTAGTCATATTCCTGTGAAATCAGATTAATTTTGTAGTACCAGTATGAGAGAATCCAGAACTAGACCTACAGCACTCCACTTATGTCTAATTTTTCCTCATCTTTCATCTTATGTTACTATTCACAGTGCCGTAAGATGGAAGAACAGTTTTACCAAATCAAAAGGTTCACATTTGGCATATGTTTAACATTGACAACGGAACCCCAGAAAAAAAAATGAGGCTGAGGAACACCTGAAGTATTTAGGTTACTATTGTCAAAAGGCTGAACAGAAAACTGTAGTTTTAACATAAACAAATAAAAGTGTAATGCGCAAGTCAAATTTATTTAGTATTATGTTCTTCTCAAATATTTTGCATGTGAATTATATCACCTTAAATTATGGTACATTAATTCCATTGTTGTTATGAGATTATGTGTTTATTGGAATAAATTGTATTGTATTATTTTTTCAGTCTATTGTAATTTTTTAATTTGGTGCACGACACATATATACAAATCTGTAGGTTGGATGCTTTTTTTTTTCCCCTAATTTACTTTTAGACATCTGATTTATGCATTTAAAAGTAAGTTTCTCATGAGGATAACTTAGTAGCCATAAATCACTTCCTGAACAGGTTTTGATGAGTGAAACATTCAAACTTAAACACACTTGTTCAAGTTATGAAATCCAGATTTTTTCTGGTTGTATTAACAGATGTGTGGGGTTTTAAAAAAAAAAAAAAAAAAAAAAGTACACACACAGCAATATGCTGTCATCCATCATTTTTAAGTCAGACTGTCAGCCACAGTAGCTATCTGTGAGCAAGACAACTAAAGACATTTGTGGTATGTATATTTGTATCACTTCAGTAATAGGTAGCAATAGTCCTAACAGAAATTGAGGGTACTGCTCTAACAACTAGCCAAAGTACCTCATGCTTTTGCAAATTGATTGCCCTGTTTTCCTGAAACTAACTGATGTTTGTTATATAGAAAGTTATGCAAAGTGTTTACATCAGTATTTTTGTATTCCTCTGCATACTTGACTGCATTTTTTGTTGTTTGCTCCTTTGGTATTTATATTATGTGTCTTTTTTTCTCAAACAAATAGAAAAATGCCCAGCAATAGGATTTAAGGTCTATAAATACTTTTAAAAATCAGTTCACTGCATGGTTTTTGCATAAGTATGTATGGTTTACATACTGATTTTCAATTTACAACACATTTTAAAGTTAGATGGTGAACCAACCCAAAAATTCAATTGTAAGACTCTTATCATTATGTTTGAATCCATATGCTCCCTAAATTCAAATTGTTTGGCAGCAGCAGTAGTTAATCAGATTTAAGATGGTTTTATTGAGGCTTACTGTGATCCAACAAGCAATGTACAAGCTGGACTGTGCCTGAGAGTGCTCCCCTATGGCTCACTGCATCTTCAGGAGACAGCAAATGGCTTTCAAGTAGTGAGTGGCAGCTGAGTGCCTTGTCCTGTGCCTGTGCACACCTTCAGGGACCAAGAAGGCTGCTGCAGAGGTACAGAACTGTGAAGCTATATCTCTGCAATGGAGGAAGAGTGGCTCTCACAGCTGTCTTCTGTCTGTAAACAGGCAAGGTGTTTCATTTCAGAATCAAGGCAGTTTGGCTTAATAACTTGCTCTGTAATACCTGCCAGCAACGCACAACTTCCTACCTCATCATTTCAGCATCAAACACCTTAAGAAAGGAGGTCTTCAGGGAAGCCTCAGTGCCGGTTGGGTTTTTTGATCTCTTGATAAGTATTGTGCACTTTTCCAGATTATTTATCAAAACAATGCAAAACATGCATGTTTTTCATTACTACTTTTATTTAAAGCACCAAGTGTTTCAGTTTAATGTTTTAGAAGTGATAGAACCCAATTTAGAAAATTATTACTAGAAGAATTTAGAAAACAGGTTCAACTGATTTGCTAACAAATGGTGTCTCCATTTCCAGTCTGCAATCTTGGTAAAAACGGAGTCAATACTAGTGATAATTCCACTGAGAGGTATAATATTCTTTTGGAAGTAATACCATTTGTCCTTTTAACAGACCTTCAGGTTGGCTGGGAAAAACACAGAGAGGATCATTGGATTACCAGTTCTGTTTTTTAAGGGTATTAACAGACTCACGTACAAGAAGATGATCATTTCAGTGCTTGTTGGTTAAGATTTATACTGAGGCATATGGTTGCTAACACAAAGCCGTCGCGCATCCTTAAGAGATATCTGAGTCCTTTCAGACACAAGAACTTATAGATGGTTGTACTGGATAAAAGCTGTTGTACATTTTTCTGATTCTTTCATCCAGTGGTCCCTTTAATCAGGTGGCTAATATGTTCTTGAGTCTTCAGTGTTGTGGATTTCCTGGACTGCAGCTTCCATCTTAAGCAATGTTCAATTCCTTAGCCTATGCTATTGGGTCTTTTTTATAGGTCTCACACTGTTTAGCAGAGCATTAATTAACTGCAGGTTTAATACTCCCCTTGAACTTTTTCCAAGAATTTTCAACTTGCTTATCTTTTAAATCTGCTAAAAATATAGTTATGTGCAAGCTTCAGCAGAAGCCAACAGAAAAAAACAAACCCAAAACCAAACCAACCAAACAAAAAAGACCAAAATCAAAACCCAACCAAAACCAAAAAACACCCTTACTTCTGCAACTTAAACGTACGCTTTTCCTAAAAATCTGTTCAAATACCAGACTTCAGTTTTGGCTAAGACAATAACTTCAACTGGTTAGGACAGGTTTTAGGTCTCCAGGAATGGCAGGTATTACATATGTAGTTCCTCTTTTGCTGACAACGTGAGCTTCACATAAACCTTTAATATGATTTGGCATATCCATATGACTCTGCTGCAGCACATTTTCTTAACAAGGTTCTGTTTACATAGCCCATCACTCCACTGACATTTTGGCAATGCCAGAAACAGATATTCAGGATTTTAACAAATATTCAAATGCATTTTATCATGTTGTTAAAATTTATTTTTTTTAGTAGTGTTCAAACTAATCCATTTTATTATGTTGTTACACTTTTTTTAATATATAGTGTTCAAATCTGCTTGCCCATACTGATGTGTTAATGTCTCTGATTATTTTATTCCAGTTAAAAATTCCCTCTCAATGGTATCTGATTTTTCTTCTTATTGGCATGTCTGCAGTAAATTTATCCTGTGTGGTACCTTCATGAAAGGAATTGGGTAGGACATTCATCCCATGTCAGGCTGCAAATCTCTGTCAATCCATGGGCAGAAATGTTAACAAGCTTGTTTTTCAAGATCTGTAATTCTTTAGTAGACTAGACTAGAATAGTTCAGTTGGAAAGGACTAAAAATGATCATCTCATCCAACTGGTACTCAAGACTGATTCGTGTTCTTAGGACTCTTCAGAGGTTCCTGTGTTCCCAGTGAAATCTCTTCACTGGGTTTTGATTATATTTTTCTTTAAGCGTGAACCATCTACTGATCATACTGATTTGCTTACCCTTTATAATTGGATTCTTTAGTGATAAGTTGCAGTCCATATGGAGTCTAATAATATATAACAAATGTTTACAGAACATTATTTAAAATAAGAGTGATTTTTATTTTATCTGAAGAAATGGATTTGGAAAGGTTTCAGGTTTGTGGTCCTGTTTTTGAGTATCTCCACGTGTCTTGAGAAGATATGGTTAAAACTCTGCTATTAAGGAAAGAATGAGTATACCAGGATCGCTGAGTATAGGATTTGCAGTTGTGTTTAAGTTTTGCCCCTTCAGTGTATTGACTTTCATTGTTTATTTCAAACTAGGAGTATTATTGGAAGACAGTCTAAATTTATTGGTCTGGATTTTCAACTGTTATTAGATCAGCATAAGTCATTTTGAGTCAGTGCAGTCAAACTGTTCTGTTGGGTTTAAAAAAATCTTACAAAAAGCATGTCTGTTTTTGGAAGATATTTAGCAGAAAATATTCTGCTTCCTTAGGTATGAAAAACAGGTGTATTTAATAAAATAATCTTTGGCTACAAATTTAGTAGTTATTATTGTGACTTCTTGTTGGCTTTTTTAAAGAATAATTCTGTGTTCTTTGTCCAGATATGTTTATCATATTTTCCCATTATTTTGCTCAATTAAAAAATATTTGTATTTTGAACTTTTCCATTTTTGTGACCTAGAATACAGTGCATTTTGTAGTTTTGAAGTTTTAAGTGACCAAAGGTCACAGTACATATGATGTTCTTTCTGACAGTTCATTGCGTTTCCTACCTGTATCTTATTTCTGGTTTATTTGATTCTTGTTTATGTTCCTTATCTCTCTTGACTTCCTTGTGTTCCATTCTGTGGATTACTTCACAAGTATAAATTACTCATGAAGCTGTCCAAGCTCCCTTTCAGAAATGTGGTGAAGGTGATACAATTCAAATATTGGTATTGATGCAAAAAGGAAATGCTATTAGATTTATTTGAATAGTTAAGTAGGAGGAACAATATTAGAATCATAGAGTCATTTGAGTTGAAAAAGACCCGTAAGATCATAGAGTCCATTAATTCAGTCTGAACCAAGAGCAAAAGCAGTATCCGTGAGAGTGGGATAGCTAAATCTCAGGATGCCATTGATTCTCTGTTCTTTTTTTCTTTTTTGGTATTATTTGTTATTTTTCTAAGATACCGCAATAATAATTATTATTTTAATAAAATTCTTTGTTTGTTGGCATTTGATATTGACTTATCTCCTCCTGCTGTGGCTGTCCTATTCTGCAGCTTTTCCCACAGTGAACTGAATTCATTTGCAGTGTCGGACTGCAAATGAGTGGGAAACAGAACTAGTACTTTGCTTATATTCAGGGCAAAAGGAGAGGAACCCACACATGCACACTAGCAACCTGCTTTGGAAAACACTGGAATTAAGATACGATGCACATCTACACTAATAATTTAGTTACTTTGAAGGTGTGTTCCTTGAAAACTAATTTTGGGAAAATTTAGTTCTGGCAATTTGTGACAGTTCATTTTGTTATTCTGCGCCAAGTCTTCCACTGTCACGTTTGAAACAGTATGTATCCTGTAAGGAAAATTTCTGGTTTTTTTTTAAATCGTCTTGTGGTGCCACTGGAAAGTCTTCATGGCACTTACAAGTAGATAAGATCTAAAATTTGCTCTTTGATTTCTTTCAAGAAGGCCAAACATTTAAAAATTACGTACTGGGGTTTTTTTAAGTTAAACCCTAGATTGGTGGATTTTTTTTGTTTGTTTTTGCTTACTTTGTCCATGAAATGAAGAATGTGGTGGACACAGTTACAGATTAGCTCCTTAATAACATAATTGTGAATCATGTCCTGTACTTTGTGGAGGACTAACTCAAGAGTTATTTCTCCTGTTGTGGGTTTCCCGGCTGGATTGTCTGAAATAATCCTTTATAGTATTATACATTTTTGCCTCAGCAGTGCACCTCTGTGGAGTTTTCCTGGTTTGCATTATTGCTTGCTTTTTGCTCTCAGGTTTCCTGGTCTCCCACGGTATATCACAGTCACTGTCATCATCCTAGTCCCACCATCATTATTACAGTCTTAATAATCCTGTGCTTGCCTGCTTAGATGAGGAATCCCAATCCATATCGATCCTGTTTTCCTTATTAATGCACTGAACTTGTTTATCTGATTTGATTCAGGTATTTTAGCTTTGAACACTACTCCTCTGTTGGAGTGAACAATAGTTTTTCCTATGTTTTGTGTACTGAACACAATAAGCATTCCGCTTACTATTTTTCTTCCACTGTATTTTTATATATGTACAATGTTATTAAGCTAATTTAAAACCAGTCATTCGGCATCCTCCATTTTACTTCCTAATTTTTTTGTGCTTGTGTATTTTGATACATTTGGTAGCATTCTTTTAGTTACCATACCCTGTTTAAATGGGACGTTATTGTTAACTAACCAATAAACTGAATTCTCTCATATCTACAAAACAATTCAAGTAAATATTTTCTTTGTTTTTTTCTACTTGCCCTTCACTTCCACTGGTACAATAAAAACAGTATAATGTTACTATCTTAAAGTTGAGTATGTCCAAGACAAAATTACACCATGTTTTATTGCTGTAAGATTAAAAAGAAAAGCAAATACAAACATTAAAGGGAAACAGATGAGAATTCTAAAGTTTCAGTGGAGAGGCACATAGATATGAATATGAAATGCTTATGGCTTGATGTATGTTTTGTGGGAGAAGGATGCAATTTTCATCATGCATAGTAGGGACAAATTAATATTATTTTTTAGGTGCACTAAGAACTGTAATTATGCAATAGATCATACATGTTTCTATATTTTTTTGCCTGATATCCTGAGCCACTGTTCTACACTTTCAAGAAACTGCGAAGACTATGAAAGAACAGGATTTCCAATATTGAATAATAAAAGGACTGCACAAAATATTAGAGAGAATTGCAGGAATTTGTTTTGCTAAATATTTATTAATATCCTACTTTAAACCTCCTCTGATTTTCTAGATATTGTAGCAGCCATTTCTTCTGAGAGTGTGAGACTGTTTGCATTAAATGGTACTGTGATTTCCATGCTTGGTCTTATTTAGCATCCTTAGGAGTACTTTAGATCTGAAGTAATGATGAACCACACAGTCACCGTTTAGTTATTTTAAACTTAAAATATCTGGTAAAAAAACTGGTGCTGGATGCATGAAACTCCCCCTTTACATTCATGCAGACAGTTTCCTTTCATATAGCTTGATTACAGCCTTCTGGAAGTTATTTTGCTTTGTTTTCTTTATTGAGTGGAAAGGTAAGGGCGTTCAAAAAATGATTTTTTGGTTGTGTTTTTTGTTCTGTTTCATAGCAAAAGAAAACATCAATAGAAGACAGTAGATCTTGACAGAGATAGAAGAAATCCAATTACATGAATTTTCATTATAAACAGATGTTCAATTACAATGCAATAGCCTTTGCTTGTGTCAAAACCAGAGTTTACGTAATTACACTTTTTAAAAAAAAATCTGTATGTCATTACCATAATGAAAAAGCCATCATTTCTGTTCTAAAGCACTTCAGGAAGCAAGAGAGTCTGCCAGCACATTCAATTCATCCATCTTTCACATAAAATTGTAGCCTGTGTTTAGTAAGGAAAGTTTCTCCATGCAGAGTCATAATAGAAAGTGGAAACTGGTGTTCTTGTCTGAAGCAAACAATTACAAGAATTTCTCAAAAACAAGACCTTTGTTCTAGTCACTCATGGGAATTAAAATGGTTAATGTTTCTTTCTCCCCTAGCCCTCCCATCTGTTTCTTTTCACAGGTATATCTATCCCTGACCTTTACCTGATTGACAAGAGAAGTTAAACTGCAAGCTCCTAGTATTTCTTTCTACATATCAGTGAGATTATGTTAGGAATATTAAATGAATTAATAGCTTAACTAATATTTAGTTTATAAAAAGTATCATTTATGACATTTTAAACAGTTAAAAATAGAAAATTATTTTTTCTGTCAGTATGATAGAACAATATTTATCAGTATGATTAGAAGAAAAAAAAAATTGGTTTTATAGATTATCAAGGCATGTGCCAATATACTGTGTGCCTGCTGTCAGAGTTTGTTTTATTTATACATTAGTAAATGTGAACTTTCAGACTGGTTCTGCCCTCCATGCTTGCTGAGCTGCTGCTTTTAAACTCAGTTGTATTCTGCCTCATTGTTTCCCAGCCTTCAAATCATAAAGAAAAGGGTTGCCATTTCATCCCTGAGTGTATGCATTCCATGTATCAGGTTATGAACTTAATTGGAGAAGCAAAATTGAACAGACTGTGAAAGTTACCAAAAATTATTAATTAAAATTGGCAGCAAAAATAAGATTACTTTCAAATTGGGCATGTAGCATAGGTGTTCTGTAGATACACTCACAATATTTTTGTTGTCTTAGAGATCTTAATATTTGTCCTAAGATACCAGTGAGTATAATGAACAATAAAATGTGATGTAAGAGAGGAACTGAAGGGTAGTTAAGTTATTTTATCAGGCAATATTGCCTAGCAGCGATTTCTTTAATTTTCTTTTGAACTTCCCTTTCTATCTTCTGTGTTGAAGACTCTCACGTAAATCATTTTTATGGCATGCTGGCCTTACAGCTTGTATTTATTTCCTATTACAATATGTATTTTTCTTTTAGCCATCCTCAATCTTTCATTGCAATTTTATTAAAAGGATGTGTAACTCCACATCTCATTCAGACTTTAGGTCCAAGTCTTAAGTTCATCAAGATGATCAAGATTCTCCCTTTAATTTTATGCTGTTTGGGGAGTAGAGTGGGGTCTCATGAAAAAGGGCTGGGTATCATACTCAAACACGAGTAAGTCTTCAGTCTCCATAGATTTGCCTCTAGAGGGTATCTGCAGTTGTCCGTGATGATGAAGCTTAGGTACGCTCTCTATTTTTTTTTTTTTTTTTTTTCCTGTTTGTGTCTCAACTGCCTCTCACTCATTACAGCAATTGCAATTCTTCAAAATGTGGATATTTAGAACAGCCTGCTTAGACTCCTTCCTCATAGTCAGTGAAGAAATAGGCACTTCTCAGAGAAGTTTGTCTTATTCTTTACCTAAAACAGGTAAGATGAGTCACATTCTCTAGGAGCCTGTTTCTTTTCATTGACTATATAGGGACCCTATATAGCTCAGCTACAAGCTCAGATATAAGCATCTGGTTAAGTGAGGTGAATCCTGATTTGTCATTCTGAAAGTATTATCTCCTAGACAGTGCACAGTCAACTCAAAGTTCAGCTCAGTCAAACACATTAAAGAGGGAACACTGCTCCTGTGTTCCAAGATGGGCAAGTTACAGTGACCTTTCCAGTGTGTATTTTACTTGCTGGAGTTGACTGTTTTGCTCTAGTTGCCTGTACTTCTAGGATCACTTCTTGCAACTACAGATCTCTCTAAATCTTCAGATTTGCCTTTTTTACGTTTATTGAACAGAAAATCTTTAGCATTCATTTCTCTTTGCCCACAGATTTTAATAGAGCCTGAAAATTTGGTATAGGCTTTGAATGAATGAACAGTATATTTCCTCTTTGAAATATGCTACTAGGACATGGTTATGAGAAATAGATGTAGACACACTAAAATCTTTCCAGGGCAGGATGGGAAATCCCCTCTCTTGTCACTCTTTCCCCAGTTCTGCTCACATATACGTGTTGCTGACCTTGCACATTGGCATAGCCATCTCACTAAAATGTCAGAAAACTAATTTGGGAAAACTAGAAGCCTTTTAACTCATTAAATCTTAATCTTGAGGTCAAATGGATGCTGTGTCCTGGACAGTGAGATGTGGTGGGGGAACTGCATTACTGGGGGTCGGAAGGAACTGACTCAAAAGCAATAGGAACAGGGAAAAAGTGAGGAAGCAAGACCTCTCCTTTTCAGTACTGTCAAACCGCTGATTTGTTCCACTCATTGAGTGAACTGTCGTCTCCTGATTTAATACAGGTGTTTTTCACTAAATAGAATAACTGAAGTTCATTTTGCTGTAATTTGCAGTTCCTTATTCTGCTATCAGGATGTGTACCTGTGTCTTAGCTCACATGAGTTCTTATTTCACATATGATTTATAAGATTCTATATCCATTCTAAATGAGAATGTTTGCATCCCCCATTTTTAGGTAATTTCAATGAACTAATCTTCTGATAAGGTCTTAAAATTAAAGGTTACTGACAAGGTATACTTGAAATATTATTTATGTAAATATTGAGCTTGATCAGTGGTGTGAATACAATTCAGTAGTTTTTGGTTCTGTGAACACAGTGAGAAATTAACTATAATTAGGAATGATCTCATATGTTTGCTTTCGTTCACCTCTTAGTAAATGTTACTGTAAACTGGCTAAAGACTCTATGAGAAATTAATGAATACATGTGGAACGACACACAAAACCTAACTAACCCTAGTAGGTTTAAAAAGAATTCAAGGAAAATATAATTTTTTCCTATTAAATAAAGCATATTCTCTGGTGATATTATTCTACGTATAGAATTTTTAGGTCTAAGATAAACTCACTGTGTCATAAGTTGCTGCAGTTACAAGGTCTTTTTAATCTCTTCCTGAAGTGTTTCTAAAAAATTCTAATTGAAATATTACAAAATTGCAAAGATTAGAACAGAAAAAAAGCCTTTTGCTATGCTTAGTCATCATCCATATAGGCTATTAGTATTTTGTTGAGTGGATTATTTTAATTTTTTGGGGAGTATTTATTTCCAAATTATTTGGTCCCTTCAAAAAAAAAAAAAACAGAGAAAATCTTTTGTCAATTATGCCAGCTTTTTATGTATTTTATGCATAAGTAGGAGATTTCAGACTCCAATCCGATGACTAAAATTACAAAAACTGTAAGAGATGACAAAAACCTGATGGAAATATTTTTCCTGTGATTATGATGACTTATAGTGCATTTTGTTTCTGAAAGCATGTTGCCTTTGCTTCTTTGGAGGATTTTTTGTGTTAGCAAGTTAAACTCTGTAAAAGCTAACAAAGAAATAAGTATTTCTTTTTACAACCATGGTAAAATAAAAGAGGGTTATTTCCCACAAACTGCTTAGCTGACATGGAAAATTCCTTCTCCAATTGAATTCCTAAATGCACAGGTATTCTTTTTTATTCTAGTCTGGCTATTTCTTCTTTAGTATGACTTCAGTAGGTTAGCAGTAATTTAGAAATTTTTATTTCCATTGCAGAAAAATACTTTTTTATTGCATTTAGTGGAGAATGCAGGATTTGCATTTGGTGCTAGGTCTGTGTGTAGGCTTTTGGTTGAGCAAGCTTTTGTAGTGGATCTAATTTGCTTATATATTTGTAATTTCTAATTCCAGTTTCACCACTGTGCTAGCAAAACAGAGAGTACTATAATTAGGTAACAGTGGCTATGTGTAATTAAATATTTCTACAAAATTATCTTGAGGCATCAAAGAAGATATACATTTCTTTTCTTTCTGGTACTATCTCTGGGCCCTATTGATGGTCACAGACATTGTGCAAAAGTAGTGTGTTTTTTACAGAAAAAATTTTTTAGACCAGCTGAGGCTTTGGTCTGCAAAGAAAAAAAAGAAAGTCTTGTTCATTTTGCTGGAGTCTTTTGCACTGTAATTTCTGAATTCATTAGTGGTCTTGCACTGTGATTCAAACAGGAACTTTGGCTGCAAAGATACTACTGTATTAGACCTCGTTCCCATTGATTGCACCTCTTATCCAGAAACTGCATGCATGTTACTTAAGACATTGAGGTAGAAAGAGTTCAGAGAAGGGCAATGAAGCTGGTGAGGGGTCTGGAGCACAAGTCTGATGAGGAGCAGCTGAGGGAACTGGGGCTGTTTAGCCTGGAGAAAAGGAGGCTGAAGGGAGACCTTATCGCTGTCTGCAACTACCTGAAAGGAGGCTGTAGCATGGAGGGTGTTGGTCTCTTCTCCCACGTAGTGATAGGACAAGAGGGAATGGCCGCAAATTGTGCTAGGGGAGGGTTAGATTGGATATTGGGAAAAAATTCTTCACGGAAGGGGTTGTCAGGCATTGGAACAGGCTGCCCAGGGAAGTGCTGGAGTCAGCATCCCTGGAGGTGTTTAAAAGGCGTTTAGACGAGGTTCTTAGGGACATGGTTTAGTGCTACAGTTAGGTTATGGTTGGACTCGATGATCCTAAGGGTCTCTTCCAACCGAAACGATTCTATGATTCTTCAAGTGTGAATGGAAACTGTTACATACAGAACATGCTGAAGTAAGAATTCATGTCAGTCGATGTTTCTGGGTCATTCTTTTCAAGGTAAAGTGAGTTGTTTTTGAAGAAGGTAGCAAGTTAACCATACAGAATTGCTTTATAGGCCCCATTAAATAGAGGTTTTGAGATCAGTGAGAGCTGGAAGGTCTCAGTCTTTCAATCCAAAAGCTTACTTTGGTTCACTCAACCCTTGAACCCAACCATGGATGTCAAATCCATTGTCCAAACTGTCACTCTGGGGATTGGGCAGTTGAGCAATGACCAAAGGACCATCCAGAACATAATCGACAAGGTTTACTGGCTGCGTATATAACTATGCAAAACTCACCCATGATGTACAATGCCTGTTAATGAAATCTTACGTCTGTTCTCTAAATGTCCTGGGAGTCTGGGGAACTTGGAAATTATGTAACTCAGAACTAGACTCAGCTTCTCTTCATTCTGAGTGTTCACAAGTTTGCTCTTCTGGTTGCTTTCTGTCATTTTTGCAGTTTCTTGCCTGTCATGTTTTCACTTAATTCAGCAGTTGTTTTACTTCTTTAAGCTATTATGCTCCTTGCTTTATCTCCTCCAGTCTCATTTAAGAAGTCATAAATCACTGTGGCAAATGCTCATTGTCTTGTTACATTTCGGGTTCAATCTAGTTTACTGGCTGCCAGCTGCTTAACCTAAAAGAGGCCAGGTGGCAAAATCAGCTTTAGCTTACGACTAAATTGTCTATGACTAATTGTCTCTTAGTGGCAGTGGTTCTCTAAGGTAGAAACTGTCACCTAACTTTCTCCAATTCCCGTGTGCATATACAACTCGTTTATTGGTTTTGTTGTTCTTTTTCTTTTGACAGTGCTGTACATTTTAGGGGCATGTTTATTCTTATTTTGGCTGTATTAAGATACTAGAAGTTTATGAACAATTGAACACCCAAATAAAAATATAAAAATAGGCTACAAATGAAGAAAGTACAATGAATACCCAAAATAAAAATTTCCCTTTTTATTTCTTTGTTTGGCATTTGATTTGAATGTATCTCAAGATCTTGGATTTGTAATCTTTCTACATTTCTATTTCAACAAACTAAAGTGGTTAAGATTTCTAATGCACAATCTGGATTAGACTCTGTGTTAATAAATTTAAAGGCATTTTTCTATTTCCATGTTTTCCAGCTGAAATAAGAAGTTACTTTAATAACACTATAAATCAGTCTCAGGCAACTGTTTATATTCTATAAGAGTTTGAATTAAGGGAGATTTTTTTATCCAAACCAAGATGGCTTTATTGAAAGTTTTGACTCCACTTTAACCTTTTAAGTAATCTTATTGAAGCCAAAGCCTGCTGGTGTTTATCTTAATTAGTTAATACGTGTTAAATGACACGTTGTCTAGCATATGTCAGCTAATACGTCAGACTGGGATTCTTTAAAAATCGCCAGCTCTTCTAATGTCAAAAGGCAAACAAATTTTCTTTCAGTTCCCTGAGTTTTATTGTCGTCTCGTGTGATATCATCATTTCCAAGTGTCATTTGAGACTACCTATGATTACACCTTTAACATTAAGCTGGAAGAAAAGAAGAACTTCTGATTTCCTCAATAAATCATAAAGAGCCAAAATAAAATACAAATACAAATGTTTTTCCTTTTACAAAATATCATAAAATTCTGCTCTTAGAGACACAATTAAGTAGGCAAAGAAGCCCAGATACCAGTTACATCAACACCGAAGCTGTTAATAGGCTGACCAACACTCTTCTATATACATCTAGCATTTGCCACAGCCTTTCCTGTTGTTACTTTATTTAATACCCTAAATGGGGTGCATACTTAGTAAGTAGGCTATTCAGGGAAGTGTTGTTTTCTTCTAAGAGAAATTTGTCAGATTTTCCTTACATAACTGTAAATATTGAGTCTCTCCAAGAACGTTGTTTTGATGCTTGAAACAATTTCAATGGAAGTTGAAGACAGCTCAGGTCCTTTCAGCATTTTGCCCACTTTACTGTCACAAAGTTTATGCTTAGAATGCATATGTCTCTGTTACATGACTATAATTAGATGGGATTACTCGGGGTCTTGTTTTTCTTTATCCAATGTACAGTGTGGTATGTTTGTCAGACCCAAAGAATTTTTAGAGGGTATTGAGAATATAGTAGTAATGGATTAGGCTGTCAATAAATGATATCAGAAGTACTGTGACACAGTTTTTCTGACTATGATATGCATGTATATGCATGTTTGTATTCATACTGTGTTCACTGTGTGTCTTGAGCAGTGCACAGCTCATTCTGTAATCAGATTATTAGCTCAATCATATTAGACTACTTTATACTCTGAGGATATTCCCTTAATCCCATTCCTTTAGTGCACAGAAAATACGGCACATAGCAGTAATGAACATTAAGCTCAAGGAATAGTCCCTTCCTCTCCACCTTCCACCTCTGCTGCTTTAGAATTAAAGAGACTTTGCTTGAGCATACAGGGGGAAGAAATCAAAACCAAACACTGACTCTTAAAATTCACACACTTTCTTTTGCTGCCCTCGTAATTGTTTAGCTCCATTTTACCAACTAACCATTTGGACAGCTAGGAAGGTTACATTGCTGAAATATGTAAACTAACAGGCAGTAAAGTATCATGTCTTATAGATTGTCATACTTTTATTAGCATATGCAGCTTTGATGTTATGTAAAATACCACTTAGAGCTTACTAGTCATAAGATACACTTATGAAAGTAAAATACTTGTTTATTCTTTTTAATGTATACTTTAAGTACAAATCAGTAGGCTTCTTATGCATATTGAAAAGTTTCAGCATTCCTTTCTGCCAGGCAGTCACTATGGCTACATCTTTTTCAGTAAATTAAATATGCCCAGGAATATTGCCTTGGAGGCCAACTGACATGAAATACTCTATGTCCATACTTTTAAATTGCCTTGCCCTCCAAAACACTGTAGTTTCACGCAGACCACCTACTAGGATTAGTCCCTTGTGCAAGCACCAGATTTGTATTCAGATCTGCAGTTCTTTGAGAGACTAATACATGAATTGGACCAAATCTGTCAGGGACCATTCAAAAAATTTAACAGTGTAGGCTATCACATTCCAGTACTCAGGAATGTTCCTAGGTTCACATGGTCCTAGATTTACAAGCCTGGATGTAGTCACTGCAGCTAACACATAGTAGTTTCAGAATGTAAAATTCAATGTGATCTTATCAGCACCTGAGTAATATGTAATGTGGTTTTAAATCACACTACTGTGCACTTTTTGAATGCTAGTGCCATCTCTGTTGAATTCTACACTAACTTGAGGTTCTGAGGAGAAAAGAAATTCATATATTCCATTTACAACCTTCAACATGGATCAGATTAACTAATTTTACTGGCACATTTAGAAAAAAATACAACACAAACTTTTTTCGATGGGTGCAAATGATTTTACCTACCCATGATGCATTCTAATATATTAGCAAATATATTGTGAAATGTTTTGTTTTCATCATCGTCTCAGTAGTTGAGCACCATATCACAGTCTCTGCAGAATCTTGACTGGGAAACAAAATAAGACCTCTGAATTTTGGCAGCACTTATTTTAGAAGAGTTGTACATTAACGACGTGAATATTAAGCAATGTAGTAGCTAATACCAGTCAGGATTTAGTGAAGGATAGATACCTATCAGCTTACAGTGGATATTTCTGTAAAAAAATTCAATTCTAGGCCAGTCATTTTGGCAGATCTGTAATGGAAAAGAACTACAACTTTAAAAATAGTAGTTTTTCCAGTTCAAGAGCTGTAAGATTCCATCACAGCATCAACAACCACTTTAAAAACATGTAAGTGTAATTTACTGATGTAGTTTATGAATTTTTTAGACATGCAGAGACAGAGATGTCTGCGCTGAAGAGTTAATGCTGCAAGCAGGCAGCATACCGTTAATTGAGAGGTTAACTGAGAGATATAGATCAGAATACTTTCTTTTTCATGTTTTGGTTGTTGTGTGGTTTTTTTTTTATTCTAGCTATTTCTTGCTTATATTTTGAAATTATTTATTATTTAGGGAAATTCTTATACAACTGTGTATTTCATTATACATTTATAATGTGCTTGTATGTTTCTTTTATACTAAAATATTTTTAAACCATCCAGATTTTGCTGCATTACTCAGACCTGCTGTTTTTACCACAATGTAGACTTCTTGAGTTGTCTGTGATCCGCACCTTCCTTGTTCTTTTGCATTTAGACAATTTCTCTTTAGTACCTACAGCACTGCATTTTAATTTGAATTTATTTTTCTTTCATCCAGGACTGCAACCTCTGTCTCACAGCTTTCCATTACAGTGAGCTTCAGGACATGAGAATGTTCTATCACAAGCTGCTGGAAGCTTTCATTAAGTTGGATTTTGACTGAACAGAATTCATGAGTTCTTGCATGCTGAGGCTGCCTTCCTTTCTGTCTCTTCAGACAGTGTGTTTATATAGGTTGAGGCATTCCAAACTAAGGTGCACCTGTTTCACTGTTGTTCATGTGTACAATTCTTGTTACCAAAAAATGCTCCTTCAACTTACGCTTCAGATCATTTCCTCCAAAGGTATATAGATGATGATTGCATTGTTTCCAGTGTCAAAGTAAACACCACCTTTTTACCCCTCTTTATTCTTCACAAAGAAGCTACACTATTTCATATTAACGTGTATTAATTATCCTACCGATTCTCTGCTATATCAGCTCATAGCAGGCCAGTTGTACTTTCTGTACTGACTATATGAATAGATACAGGAGAGGTTCAGTGATGTCTGCTTGGACACCTGGTCTGGAGTCTGTAATACAGTGGCAGATAAATGTACTGAAATTTCTGGATAGTTTTTAAAGGGGACAAGAATGTAGACAGTTATCATGGTGAGAGCCCATTAAGCACAATTAACCTCAAAAGAATAGGAAAACAAAGGTTCTAATGAGCAACTAGTAGAAGCGTCTACCATAGCAAGTGATAGTGAAGAATTTTGACTACTCAAGATATCTTTTGATGGAAGGAATACTGCAAAATAAAGCCACTAGATTCCAAATTGGCAGACTTCAGCTCTGAAAATTAGTATGTAAGATTTCACATGGGTTAAGTCTAAGAAAAGACTAAAGAAAAACGGATGTCAACTTAAATACTATATACTGTTATATTAACTATGCACCCCTCTAGTGCAGAGGATATACAGTGTAGAAAGCAACAGCCTAAATAAATCATTAGTTCTTCTTTGACCTCAAATACAAGAAGTAAGCATAAAAAACGCAGAAGCTAGGTCAAATGGCAATAGATGAGTAGAAGAGAATCATGTAAAACATGGAAAAACTTAGACAAATCCAGAACCCTTGCAGCAATCAAAATAAAAGAAGCCACTGAATTAGACAGAAGTTAGTGGCTGTGTCTCTATCAGCATATAAAATGAGACACTGACAATTCTGTAGCCTCAAGAACATGTGGTGCCGCGCATGCCACATCCCGATAGGTAAAGTCTGTTTCCTCTAAAACAGTATGGCCTTTTCCCACACTGCCTGTAGGGATCATGAAACTGATCCATGCTTCTTCCCAAATGCTCCTGTTCATCCCCTGCAAGAGTCCTGATTTGAACAGGCTAACTGGACCTGGAGTGTGCTGTTAAGTAGTGTGGACAGATGCATACTAGTGCTTAAGCTTGTGCCATGACCTTATTTTGTTTACTATGGTAGATATTACCAGTGAATCCTTTTTACATTTTACTATAGAATGTATTTATTTTCTGTAGGGAGATCGTGACATGCCTTGCCTATCCTTTCCCTCAAGGGAGCATTTAAATGTAGCACATTTATCTTCCTAGTTTTAGTCCATGTTTAAAGCCTTTGAATAGGAATAAATCTTCCTCAACTTATTAACAGCATAGGGTCTTATAAATCAAGGTTATCAGCTTTCCCAAGCACAAGACATGAAATGAAATGTGACTAAAGAGGGACAATTTAGAAAATGTGAAATATTTCTCTGGTGCAGGAAGAGAAGTAAGAGAAAGAGCAAGTGAATTTTAGTTCTCTAACAAGTAAAAAGGCCAAAGATTTTAATTAGCTTTCATTAAAGAAGTCAGTCTCAATGAGCTGCTGAATGCTGTTAGTACCAAAAGGGAGACCTAATGGTATGTGTTTAATTCTGAAGGAGAGAAACATAACAATGTAATCAAAATATTTACCTATAAAGGTAATGAGGGGAACAAGGAGATGAGTAACTGAACAGGTTTGTCTTGAACAAATGATGTCAAACCAGTTTGATTTCTTTCTCTGAGAGGACAGCAGGCCTTGTAGATAGAGAAACTGTGAATATTAGGTATTTTGATTTTAATAAATCTTTCAATGCTGTATCACATGCCATTCTCATAAGCTAGCAGGGAAACATGGTCAAGATTAATTTCTGTTAGGATGAAAACAAAACAAGTTGGAAAAACAAACCGGAGGTAGTTATGTATGGTTCAGCATAAAAAGTCTGTAGCAAGTGGAATTCTATATGCATCTGTCCTGTATCGAGTACTATTCAGGATTTTGATTAGCATCCTTAAACATCAACTTAAAAGTAAATACATGAAAGGAAATTGGTGTGGTGGAGCTGCAATGGTAGATAATCCAAAATAGCCTTTAAAAATTGAAATAATGTTATTAAAAAATAAGAGATAACTTAACAAGAAAGGATGGAAACTTATGAATTCAGGTAGGAAAAAATAGCCATATGGCAATAGGATGGGGAACAACTAAATACTGATTTGGCAAAAATAAAAGGAACCATAGACTATAGCACAGCACAAGCTAGAGAGTTAAGCCTGTTGAATACGGTTTGATGTGTTTCGCTTGAAGTATCCAAATATAGAATTTATTTGCACATTGAAATCAGGCTTTGTTTGCAAAAGACAGACTTTGTTTTGCCATATGTTTCAGCTGTTCTTTGCAGACAAACATGTTTTATCTGAGTTAGACATATGGCTGCTTCCTGGTTTACTAGGAAATGCTATCATTTGTGAGATACGGGCAAGTATTCTGTTGGATGTAAAGAAGAGTACAGTTCTTAAGATGTGTATTTTGCCTTCTACTCTTCAGTAATGGTAATGACTAAATTGAAGTACGGCATTCATTTTTGGAGTGTTTTGCTTCAAGAAGAAGTAGAATAATTTCAGAAAATCTAGGAGAAAACAGCAAGCTTTTTTGAGAAAATGAGAGAAATCTATGACAGGGGAAAAAGTTAAAATCTTTGATCTCGAGAAGACAGGAAGATGAGAGAAGAGGGATACGATAACAATTTTCAAATACTTAAAAGCTGCTGCAAAAAGGAACAGGTTAATTTGTTCTCTTTGTCTGTGGTGCACAGAGCAAACAATAATAGTTCCAAATCACAGAACAGGTGATTTAGGTGAGAGATTAGGAAGGCTTTTAAGTAAGAGTTTCGATGAGGTTATGGAGAAGTCAGATTTTTTATTAAGATTTGTAGATTTCTTGGAAAATTGTGGAAACCCTTCACTGAATCCTTCAGAGTAGGTTAGAAGAATATCCTTCAGGAATAAGAAAGCCTTTTGGCAGTGGAGGTAGAGCAGATGCTGGTTTAGGGCTGTTTCTGACACTATTTGGCAGTGATTCTTAGGGTAAAGTTCCAAATTCAACAGCAGTACTGGCATAAAACCTTTCTATTTTTCAATACTTGAAGGCAGAGAAGTGGATCCTATTAGCTCAAACTCAGTGTCACAGTACTGTCACTACACTACTTTTTGCTCGTGCATGGTCCATCCACTTTCTAGGTCAGCTGGACACGTGATGGTCAGCATCTCGTATTGTAAACATGACCTCTGCTTGGCACTCTGACTGTGAAAGAAAACTACTTTGCTTTAATAGTATTTCTATTCTGCACTTGGGTTCTACACTGTCCTCTTCACTTGGATTCTTTAACTAAAAAAGGTCATCTGCCCAAGTGGATTACCAACACCTTATTTGAAATAACTTAAAACTGTTTTTCTTTACAAAAATGAGAACTTTTGCTGCTCATCCATTTAAAGAACAGTACATCTCTGTAATTTCATTTCCCTGTTAAACCTTTTAAGAAAGGGTTCTCAGTTACATACAGCTATATACCTTATTTAGAAGTTAAGTTTTCTTTTACAGCTTTAAGTTTCATGTCTTAAAACCTAGTTTTCCTTAGAGGTATTTTCTCTAATACTTTTGTGGAAAGATATTATACAGTTGTATGACTCAGTATAAAGCACTAGTCAAGTGTGGGATATACACTGAATATACAGTAGAATAATAGAATCCTAGAATCATTTAGTTGGACAAGACCTTTAAGAGTCATCATGTCCAACCAGTCCAACCATTAACACTGCCACATCCACCTCTAAACTATGTCCCTAAGCACCACATCTATGCATCTTTTAAACACCTCCAGGGATGGTGACTCCACCACTTCCCTGGGAAGCCTGTTCCAATGCCTAACACCCCTTTCTGTGAAGAAACTTTTCCTAATATCCAATCTAAACCTCCCCTGGTGCAACTTGAGGCCATTTCGTCTTGTCCTATTGCTTGTTTTTTGTGAAAAGACCAACACGCTCCATGCTACAACCTCCTTTCAGGTAGTTGTAGACAGCAATATGTTCTGCCCTCAGTCTCCTTTTCTCTAGGCTGAACAGCCCCAGTTCCCTCAGCTGCTCCTCATCAGACTTGTGCTCCAGACCCCCCACCAGCTTCATTGCCCTTCTCTGAACTCTCTCCAGCACCTCAATGTCTTTCCTGTAGTGAGGGGCCCAAAACTGAACACAGGATTCGACATTCAACCTCACCAAGTGCAGAGTACAGAGGGGCGATCACTTCCCCAGTCCTGCTGGCCACACTAGTTCTGGTATAAACCAGGATGCTGTTGGCCTTTTTGGCCACTTGGGCACCCTGCTGGCTCATGTTCAGCTGCTGTTGACCAACGCCCCCAGGTCCTTTCCCACCACGCAGCTTTCCAGCCACTCTTCCCCGAGCCTGTAGCGCTGCCTGGGGTTGTTGTGACCCAAGTGCAGGACCTGGCACTTGGCCTGGTTGAACTTCATACAATTGGCCTCAGCCCATCAATCCAGCTGGTCCAGATCTCTCTTTATGGCCTTCCTACCCTCCAGCAGATCAACACTCCCGCCCAACTTGGTGTCATCTGCAAACTTACTAAGGGTGCACTCGATCCCTTAATCCAGATCATCGATAAAGAGATTAAACAGAACTGGCCCAAATACTGAGCCCTGGGGAACACCACTCGTGACTGGCCGCCAACTGGATTTGACTCCATTCACCACAACTCTTTGGGTCCAGCCATCCAGCCAGTTCTTTTTCCAGCAAAGAGTACACCCATCCAGGCCATGAGCTGCCAGTTTCTCCAAGAGAATGGTGTGGGAAACAGTGTCAAAGCTTTACTAAAGTCTAGGTAGACAACATCCACAGCCTTTCCCTCATCCACTGAGCGGGTCACCTCATTATAGAAGGAGATCAAGTAGGTCAGGCAGGACCTGCCTTTCAGAAATCCATGCTGACTGGGCCTGATAGCTTGGTTGTCTTGTGTATGCTGCATGATGGCACTCAGCATGATCTGTTCCATGACCTTCCCTGGCACCAAGGTCAGACTGACAGGCCTGTAATTTTCCGGATGCTCCTTCCAGCCCTTCTTGTAGACAGGCATCACATTTGCTAACCTGCAGTCAACTGGAACCTCGCCAGTTAGCCAGGACTGCCGATAAATAATTGAAAGTGGCTTGGTGAGTATCTCTGCCAGCTCCTTCAGTACCCTTGAGTGGATCCCATGTGACCCCATGGACTTCTGCATGTGTAAGTGGTGTAGCAGGTCAGCAACAGCTGCCGCTCGAGCCCCTGGTCTCCCAGTTGCCTGACTCACTGATACACACATACAAATGAGTCTCTTCACTAATCTGGTTCAAACTTACCATCTCACTGGTTTCTCCATGAGCTGGTTTGAACCTTCTAGCCTCACCAGTAGCCAACTCTCAGACCCTGTGGTCTTCCCAGTATCCAGTCCAGACTTACAGATAGTCCATTACTCAAGTCTCAAACCTTCTATTATACAGTAAAACTGTGCCTTAAAATTTCCTGTAAACTATGTGAAATGTCTTGACTTAAAGAAGAAAATTTAGGAAATCTGCATTATAGTAAAATGCAGCAAAAAGTGCTATTGTCCACAGAAATGCAGTAAGTTCCACTTGCAATATTCTGAACATTTTTGGTTACCTTAGACTGCAAAAAAGAGCACGGGTATTATATGTCTTCATTTTTGCACCATATTTTCTAGTGTTTCTTTGAATTTCAGTACTCCTTATCCTTGTTTTTTTACAAAATATATTTTGTTCCTCTATGTTTATTCAGTATTCAGATTGTTTCAGGCAAAATTGTATGCAGAGCCTGTTTGGAGTTTTTTTGTTCAAGGATGGCTGTATTAGTATACAGAAGTTGTAAAACTACTCAATACTGATTGAAGCAAGAAGGTCTTTATTTTCTCTGTTTCATTGTCCAAAAATGCACTGTTATTTCAACATATTTCTATTAATATAGATCCTGGTTTTAAAAGTTGGCTTTCGAAAACAGGATGGGATGCATTAGAAGTATAAAATAATTCTCAGCTAGTGTGTGTCAAAGAAATTCAAAATGTGAGACCTACATCCTGAGGAAAAGAATCCTTGTTTTGGGGGGTTTGGTTTTTTAAGTATTTTCCGGTTAGTGTGATCTGATGTGTTTTGCAAATAAATATTTTTATCATAATGAAAATCAAGCAGTTTGAACATGATCTATGTAGAACAAAGGTTCTACATGGAACCTTCTAAATGATTCAAGATGATTGACTGAAAAACAATATATTAAATAATGACTTTAGACAGCCTGTCCGGGAAATGAAAAACAAAAACAATGAGCACAACTTATGGGAAAAAATACAGCTTCTGTCAAAATCTTGCATAGACATTTTACATTCCTGTTAGGAAAAAGAATTGTATTTTAAAAAACATGTACAGAAAAGAGGAAAGGAACTAGTGAAAAATCTGTATGTCTTTGTACATTTTTAAAATATCTCAAAGTAGTGCTTTGCTTGAGAGGTACTGCAGTCTAGTCTATTAGCAGGAAAATGAACTCATAATTGTGAGGCATTTAAAACAGATGACTCCAGAGAATAAATTCATTTATTACACTTGTAAAGGCAGATTTACAAATTGGCATAAACATGTAACTACTTTCGTAGACAGACAGATATGTAGACTATATATGTAAGTATTGTGTGGAATAATTTAAAATAAACAATTGCAACTGTAATTGTCTGCATCAGGTGCCTTAATGTCATAGTAAAAGGCAGGCATTTTTAGGAACAGTGGGAAGAACTGTCTTCAACATTGCTTGGAAGTGTAGAACCTCTATTACTAGATGTCTTTGAGAACAAGTTAGAGAAATATTACTTATAAATTACTTTGGTATGCTTGATTATACCTTAAAACTGAAGAGTGGTTTAAAGAGACCTTAGAATATCAGCTGTGCTCTGTGCTTAATCGTGTAAAATGCAAAACTTTACCCCATTCCATAGGTTGACTTTTTGCTTTAAAAAGCAGGAAGCAAACTGGGAATCTCCAAAAGCTTGGTAGCTCCTCATTTCCTCGCACAAGGTGATTTGGCCTATACCTTGCATCTTGCATTTCAAAGGCATTTCCTGTCTCTTGTATACATGGGGAAGAGGAGAAGACAGCCAATTTCATACATGAATAACTTCATTTAGTCATCTCTCTGCTAAGGAGTTGGTGTGCATATGTCAAATACTGCACATCTATTGTAAAGGGTGCTGAGAACAGAATGTGTTTCAGTCTTTCAAAAATACTGTGAGACTATGAATGTAAAGCTCTGGTTTGTAACACCAGAGCAAACCTATCACAAAACCGCATTCATATATTTTTCTCCATTTAATTGTCTGTGCATATCAGCAAACTAATAACAACAAAGGGTTTTGCTAAGAAACTAGTATTTTAATTCTCTACAACTAAAGCACCTTCTGCAGCAGACAAGCTTTTTGCAAGGAATCTTGCTTATTTTGTAAGAAAGCTTCTGATTGCACAGTAATGAAAGATTATGTAAAACTGGAAAAGCAACATAACCTACCATAAACAGGCATTGAAGAGTGAAACTTGAGATGCCAAACTATATTTGAAAACAAGAGCGTGTCCCTACATAATTATAATTCGTTTTTCTTGGCCATTTTCACATACATAGGAAGAAAATCTCTTTCTATGCAACAGACGTATTGGAACGGAGATCGGGCTATTAGGCCATTAGCTTTACCATCCTAAAGTCAGAATCTATAAAAAGAACAAGAAACAAGAAACATTGTCAAGAAAAGAAACATTACTAAAAAAAGAGTCTTCTTTTGTAACAATAAACTACAGTTCTAGAAACCTAAAGATTCTGCATAAGAAGATGATACTATTTTGAAGTATTACCATAGAAATTCCATGTTTGTATGCAAATTCTATCAGGTATTGAGCACCTAAACCCTCTTCAGGTCATCTGACTTGGTTTTATATGCTGCCACTTTCTCTGAGCACCTGAGAATTATTTTTCTAGCTCCTCATACCCATTGAATGGAATACTGTCAGCTGGATTCTTGCCTAAACTAGGACAATAGCTCCTGAAGCTCATGTAGATCCCAACAGGGAGTGTGGCCACGTACTCTCCGTCATCCTAATGTGTAGGTGCTTACCTTCTGCACCTCAAGTTCCCTCAGCACGTAGCTGTGCACACCCAACCGTGTTTAGATGTGTTTGTTCTGCTGAGATGACTTTTTCTTCTGTTACGAACATCTAATATCTATAGCTCAGGTGGCATTGGTAGACAATGCAGCATTCTTGCCCCTATTTCCAGAGCTAGTTTTACTTCTTGACCATCCAGTGGTGGTCTAACACAAATACTTCAATCAGTGACCTGGATGATGACACATCAGCATTAGCAAATTTACAAAAGGTAGTAAATTAGGGAGTGAGGTCAGACTGAGAGGACCAAGTGGCAGAGTTTCAACCCAGGGGATACTTAATAAACGTGAGGAGTGGGCCAAAAGAAGGCTTGTGTAGTTCTGCATGTAAGATGGAGTAACCTCATGCATCAGTACAGGCTGCAAACCAGCAAGCAGGGTTGCAACCCTGTTGAAAAGGACCTGGGATTTATAATGGATGCCAGGTTGAATATGAGGCAACAGTGTGCTCGTATTGCGAAACAGGCAACCGCACATTGTGCTTTTTTCAGGGGGAAGATATTAATAACTGCATCTGTGCTGCTGTGTTCCCCAGTACAAGAGAAATGTCAACAAACTGGAGCAGAGGGCCCAGAGGATAGTGAGTGGATTGAAGTGTATGATGCACAAGGAGAGGTTGACAGAAAAGGGTTTGTTTGGCCTGAAGAGGAAAAGGTTAATGGAGGATCTGGTTATATTCTTCAACTACTTAAAAGTCCATACTCTTCTAAAAAGTGTATAGTGGCAGCAGGCAGTGATCAGAAGTTGCAACAACGGAAATTTGGATTGGACATTAGGAAAAAATACTCAGAGTGGCTGAACAGTGGATTGGTTTAGCTAAAGGGACTGTTGAAATCTCTTTTTTTGCAATTTTCAAAGGCACCTCTTTCCATTGACTCATGAGATATTAGGGAGTTATCCTCTATCATTCCACTCCTAAGGTCAGAAGGTTGATTTTAGATTTTATTTGTTAGTGAAGCAGTGTCTCAAATGGGTGCCTAAATTATGCAGAGCCTGTTTGGCCTTAGGGGAGTATAGCAATAATTTGATTTGAAGAAATTGCTTTTGCTACCTTTACGCTTTATTTTCTGTGCACTACATTTTCTGTAATTTTGTGATGGTAGTTCCTTACTATTTGCCAGGAATACTTCCCTGAGAAACAACACGAGCAGACAAAATTAGCATTATTTTTTCTGTTTGCTTCTAAGTGAAAGTGATTCATAAATAATCTTACAAGGCTTTGTATTTTTAATAATTTTGCCCAGAATTTTGCAAGTATTTATGGAGGTTTTTCAAGTCTGTACTTCTGTTGAAAAAGCTATTTATTGTTATTCACAAAGGGCAAGGCATGTACATTCAATAAAAAATCTTATTTTAGATTAAAGAAAACAATAAAATATAAAAAACAGCTGCTGTCCCTGCAGATCGGCAGTCTTACTAGGATGTTAAAACTCAAGTGCCAAGAAAACAAACATAACTCATATCCAAGTTCTATTTGTCAGACTGCATTGAGTGTACATTATACTCTTTATTTTTGCCACGTGCTTTATTTTTTATTTTGCTTTCCATGAAAGTTTTTCTAATTAGTCTGTTGTGTCCCACAAATGGTTTGAGCAAATTATGTGAAGTTACTCTTTCTTCCATTCTCCAGAATCTGTCTCTTCAGGTCATATCATTGTACAAGTTCCATGTGTTAATTCTTTCTTTTCAGTCTGTGGTTTGTAAAAAATTGTCACAGCCATTTTCACTGCTGGTTTTCTACTGTGTGGCTGGTTTCAGATCTTTGCAGAATTTAGTTCTTTGTGTTAATACGCAGAAAAAAGCTCAAAATTGAAATAAAGATAACCTACTAATAAAACATTCTTCCAGTTTTGAACTACTACAATAGGGCAGAATCAGTTAAAAACATGCATTCGGCATGGTAACTATTTCTTTCTTAACAAACTGTCACATACAAAACTTGGTTGAATCTTAGGAAGAAAAGGTAGTAATTACCAAGGAGAGAGACAATTACCATTATGGACAAGTTGTGGGGGTTTTGTTGTTTGTTTTGGTTTGGTTTTTTTCTTTCTTTCATTTAAATTATGGCCATCACTCATAGTGCACAAAGAAGGGGGGCAGGGAGGGGAAGAGGGAGAGAAAAAGATAGCTGAGTAAAGGTTAATCATTAGTCATTATGTCAGTATTAAACTTATCAGCTAGAATGCTCTCAGTATGTTGATGGTCCTTATGTGATTTCTTCTAAATAAGAAGCATGATTCTGGTCAAAAGGTGAATCAGTCCCCCCAGATAATCCTAAGTAATAATTTAATTTGGTTGAACATAGTTAAGTGGAAAATTGAATAGCCTTGACAGGGGTGATCTATTTCCAAATTTCCTATTTGGGATTCAGCTGTTTTTTTCGCTGGTTTCTGAAACATCAGGTAGTTAATGGTGGCAGAGACCTCTTCCTTCAGGATCACTGCATGGAAGAGGTTTGAGAATGTGCACGTGTGGGAGGAAAAGATGCATCATACCTCCTTTTTTTGTAATTTCTTGATTTAAACTCTTCCAAGTACTGTTAGAACAGTCATACTGGTTTGGATGAAAGGTCCATCTGGTTCACTGTCCCTTCTCCAACCATGGCCAATAACTGTTACTTGGGAAAGAGAACAATCTCAAGCAAACATGTATTTCTGTTTTATAGCACATCAGTTCAAGCTGAGGCAAAACATAGCAGCTTTATTGTTAAGATAAAGAATACTCAATAGGCACTGAAATACTGCTCACCAACGTACGGCAGTATTATTCTTAATGATTTTGAATAGCAGTATATTTTTTTTGAAATTAAGCATTATTTTCTATTTCCTAATGGATTTAATACACTTATTGGAAATAATTCTTAAGGAAGAATGTAAAAAGGCAAAAGATACTTCAGCTTTGTTGGATATCACAGCTGTTAGGCCCAGAAGTTCAAGCAGAGACATGAGATTGTTCTAGATCAAGAAACACAAATACATTCAGGCATGTTTCAGAAAAGATCTTTGAGTAGCCATTCTGCTGTATTCAAGGTTGAATATAGACATCACTCAGGAGGCACTGTTCTTGGCCACAGGGCTTACACCGATGGCCGTCAGTAGAATGGCAGGGAGAAGTACATTAGGCCAAGTTTGTAATCGAACAGATTACAGAATCAGGAGGAATCTCGTCATCATTACATAGTTCTACCTCTTACATACTACGTACTTCGTTGATTTCACATACATGTCGTCTGCTTCAACAATTTCTCATTGTTTTAGGGAACAAATGACTCAAGACAGTGTTCTAACTCTTCTGTCTTTGAAGAGGCTAAAAAAGTAAGAACATTTTTACAGCTAATGCTCATATGGCATTCATGTAAATTAGAAATGAAGCATTATTTGTTAGTGTCTTTTAAAATGATGTATCCGCACTACAATAATGGATGAGACCATTTCTTTGAATATTTTAGGAGACTGAGTCAATTTAAGAGAGGTTGTAAATAGCCAGGAGACAAGTCCTTTGAAAGTCTGCTTTTACTACCACCCCTTTTTCTATTTGTGTTTTCAGATAACACAAGATTCTGTTCGACATACTGTGTTAATTAGATGTAGAGTTTTGTGGAAATGCATTCTTGTTTAAGTAGGCTTTTTGTAACAGAATATACATCAAATAAGAAATTACTCATTGTGTGATAGTGTAACTTTAGTAATAGATCAAAGAGATGAAAACAGTTAAACTCTGAAAGAGTTGGCTGGTCTGTCACTACTTGTAGAGAGAGACTATGTTGTTGTGTAAATGCTACTTTGTGTTCATGGCATCATTGTTTATCAGTGAGATCCTATCTTGTTAACCCAGTGTTTGTGTATGTGCAGTTCACATCAACCAAGCTGTTATGATACACAATTTAAGCAAAAAAAAGTCAGTCATGATGAACATCATCTTTATTTCATCAATGTTCCCATGAGAAGAAAACATATTTATAGACAACAGATAGACTTTACTGTTTTTCCCTTTCTCTGCATGATTATATTGGAGGGAAAAAGTTTTTGACACAGCGATGTAAGAAATAATGAATTGAAGTACAGATAGTACATGTAATCCCCATTCCTTCCACCATGTTCCAGTTCTGTTTTAATAATAATAATAATAATAATAATTAAACTATGTGCCAACTGTGAAAGAATGAGATACTCAGTGAAGGCATCCATGAAAGCTATGGGTTTGTTACATTTCACTGATTTCTTTAGGAGTTAGTCAAGTGATCAAGCATGACTTAATGAAGTAGGAAGCTGCCACATTGTACAACAATCCCATCCAAGAAATTTTTTTTTTTCTTTTTTGTATCAACAGATAAACCCATCTGAATGTGCCAACCTTGTACAGCTGAATATGAATTTACAGGGGCAAGTGATACAAGGCTGAATTAGGTAAAGTTACACTTAATGTTCAGTCTTTATTCAAAATATATCAAAGTATTTTGTATGTATATCGGACATCACATTTATTCCTGAAGAACAGCTCTCAGTGATAACATGCATATTCCTTGTAGTTACATATATATCAAAGGTGTGCTCATCATTTCAAAACAAAAATAAACATATGGAAACAACTTCTGTAAAACTAGAAGACATGATTAATTACTTTGTTCATTAGTTCATTCAGGCCTAATAAATTTTCAGTTTTCTTCAGCACAGTTAGATCTAGTTAGGTCTTCGCATTGTACCTCACTTAGTAGGAGCCCAGTTTTCTCTATTACACCAATGCAGATAAGTAGTTGCACTGGCTGCTGGCATGAGCAAGTGTGGTAGCTGGAATACTTCGTGACTAGTTAAAGGACAACTTTCACACGAGATAAGAAGTGGCTTCATGTCTGGCAGAAGTCCTGCTTGCCACAGCCACATGGCAGGCTTACATCAGAAAAGTGTCATGTCCCTCAGGACCAGACAGTGCTCCCTTCCTTTGCTTGTGTCAGCTGCTGCTTTGCCACCATCAGTCACACCTGCATGATCTCCCATGAATACCTGGCTCCTGAAGCCATGTCTGCTTGCCAGTGCGGTCCTTGCATACAGGTCACACTGACTGCAATCTCATTGTGTGATCATCCACTACGTATTAATAGAAAGATTGTCAGCATGTCTGAGGGTGATAAAGACTGAGGCAAATGGCAATCATCTCACACATCCCAAGAACAGGAGCACAAGAATAAGGTGGCCTATGTGCAGACTGCTTTGGAGGTCTGGGGAATGGTTACAGTGGTGCAAGGCCCTGGCTGTTAAAGTCATTGTGGGGTTTTTTTGAGAGGTGCAAAGGATATGTGGCAAAGACTCACAAATGTAAATGTAATGGCTGGAAATGTGGTCTGTGTTAAGAACAGATCTTAATAAACAAGCATCAGTGCTTTTTGTCCATGACCATTATTCCAGAAACAGGTAAGGGGTGTATTTTTGATGAGATGGAGTATATGCAGAATGTCCTGGGCTTGCTAGCCTTGGAGTACTTCTGTGTAAATGAGAAGGCATAGCTTCAGCTGGCAGCCCATCATACGCCATTTTCAGATAGCAGGAGCTATGGCTCTGTCAAAATGCTAGCCACCATGGGCTAAGGACATCCTTCTCCTAGGAGTCATTGCTGTATTTCTTTGCCTGCTGTGTGATGAGGAAACGGGCAGAATTTTTGAGGCACATGGGTGATGTGAGAGTGAGTGGCCATGGAACCTGCCATGTCTTCTTTTGTATGACACGTCATGTAAGTACATTTTGTCTGACTCACATCAGATGGTTTTCACTGCTGCTTCTTCAGAGGAGGTCAAGGTAAGGAAAACAGACAGCAGCAGAATATCATTCTCTCTGTAGTTCTGTGATTTCTTACTCCTATTTTATTTCTTATGTTCTTCCCTCTACACTTAAAAACAGAGGCTTGCCCAGTTTGCTTTCATCTGCAGACAACACCAAGTTGGGCGGGAGTGTTGATCTGCTGGAGGGTAGGAAGGCCATAAAGAGAGATCTGGACCAACTGGATCATTGGGCTGAGGCCAAGTGTATGAAGTTCAACCAGGCCAAGTGCCGGGTCCTGCACTTGGGTCACAACAACCCCAGGCAGCGCTACAGGCTCGGGGAAGAGTGGCTGGAAAGCTGCGTGGTGGGAAAGGACCTGGGGGCGTTGGGCAACAGCAGCTGAACATGAGCCAGCAGGGTGCCCAAGTGGCCAAAAAGGCCAACAGCATCCTGGTTTATACCAGAACTAGTGTGGCCAGCAGGACTGGGGAAGTGATCACCCCTCTGTAGTCTGCACTTGGTGAGGTTGAATGTCGAATCCTGTGTTCAGTTTTGGGCCCCTCACTACAGGAAAGACATTGAGGTGCTGGAGAGAGTTCAGAGAAGGGCAACGAAGCTGGTGAGGGGTCTGGAGCACAAATCTGGTGAGGAGCAGCTGAGGGAACTGGGGCTGTTCAGCCTGGAGAAAAGGAGACTGAGAGGAGAACTTATTGCTGTCTACAACTACCTGAAAGGAGGTTGTAGCATGGAGAGTGGTCCAAGCAATAGGACAAGAGAAAATGACCTCAAATTGCACCAAGAGAATTTTAGATTGGATGTTAGGAAAAGTTTCTTCCCGGAAAGGGTTATTAAGCGTTGGAACAGGCTTCCCAGGGAAGTGGTGGAGTCACCATCCCTGGAGGTATTTAAAAGTCGTGTAGATGTGTAGATGTGGTCCTTAGGGACATGGCTTAGTGGTGGATATGGTAGCGTTAGGTTAATGGTTGGGCATGATGATTTTAAAGGTCTTTTCCGACCTAAACCTTTCTGTGATTCTCTGAAAAATGGTGGAGGTTCTTGGTACATAATGGCTGTGGGAAAGAGAAAGACAGATTCCAGTCTCCTCTTGTATACCCTTTCAATCTCACTGCCTGACATGCTCCTTTTAGCATTTTTCTCACCTGAAAACCCCTTTTCTGAAACCTTATGGCTTCTTCTGACTGGTTCCTCCAACTTGTATCTTCTTTCCTGCCTTTCTCCCAATCCTGTGTGCTTCCTGTTGTGCTACTGTTTTATGGTGTAATTCTGTTCTGCCTAAATGTCAGATGTTAGATGGATCTCTGATGCAGAATAATTTCACTGAGGTTGGTGAGGTAATACTGATACAAATGTCATTATATTGAAAATAAAGTTAGGCCCTTGCTCTTCTAATTTACTAAACCTTCCTTTCCATAAATGATCTGCTGATGTTAAGGACTGCTGTTTGGAGTTTAATAGCTTCTTTTAACAGACTCCAAGCCTACAAACTTTTCTAAGTAAACCAGACTCTGGAAATTAAATTACTGAGCTGCTAGTCCAGCCACAGAAGAATCTTTCTCTGTTGAATATATGGGCAGCTTAAGATCCTGGCCTAAACCAGATTTCTAAAGTTAGATGACATGGAATGAATCAAGCTGATAATCCCTTTCAGAGACTGGCCAAGCTCTATTCTAGAAGTAGCTATGCTTTTTTTTATCCTATTGAAAGTCTGCTCCAATTTTTCATACTCCAGTGGTTAGTATCCTTTTAGTTTACTGCTTGATTTTGCGTTCTGCTTCTACCTGCTTCTACCTTCTACCTGTGCTCCAGCATTGTTCCTTAATCTAAACAGCTACTGGACTTTGCAGTGCTTACTCTCTTTTTGTATTTATAGACATACATTACTTCTACAGGGACATGTAAGTGCCTGTTCCATTTTCTGTCTCAGTCTTTACTTTGCCACATCAAACTAGCCAAGTTCTGTCAGTCACTTTTTAATAGATAGGCTTTAGAGCCTTTACCTCATCTTGGTGACCTTTCTTTTCTCCTTTCCTAATTTGAAAGAATTTTTCTTGAACATGGGTGACCTGTGTTCTGTGCATATGAGATCTTACTGCTACCTTAAAATATTCTCCTTAATCCAGTGCTCCTAAGATCACGGTTGTGTTTTCTTGGCAATATTCCACCAGAGGCTGAGTGTGCTTGTACAGACTTGCCTGACTGGCTTGACTATTGCTAGTAGTGTAGCCACAGGCACACAGTGCTCATTAAAAGCTTAAAAAACTAACTCAAAATCCTGGAGAACTATTTAAGAACTATCTCACATTGCACTGCCTGCTGCCACAGTTACCAAGGTTGCATTACGTCAGCTGGCTATAAACTGGAGAGCACAGGTATAAATATCGAAAGTTATCCTTGTTACAGATCTCAATGATAGTTCTTAACTCTCATCCATCATCTTGTCTTTCACTAAATCATTAGTGATTTAGTGTGTGTTCTCTTTTGCCCATCAACCAGATTCCAGGGGCATAAAGCCTATTTTGGACAGGGGAAAACTGTACATGCAGACCTTAACATTACACACTCTTCTTACAGAAATTAAGATAGTGTTGGTGTGGACAGTACTTCTTGATTCACCTTCATTTTGAAAATCTCTTCCCTAGGCAGGATTTTATCTATTTCTTGCCCCTCCTCCTCTCCCCCTCCAATTTTGATCTCCTTGTGTTTACCAGAGGCAAGCAGATGCAGAAATAAAATAACCAGCCACAGCCTACTGTTTTCTGGCTGTTGAAATAACTGTTAGGTTCTACCTTATGTTCCTTTTCTCATTTCTGAGGTGATCACATCTTTTCAAGCACACGTTGCCAATTTTGTAGGAGCAATTTCATTCTTTTCAACACAGAGAGTCACTGCTGGAATTTGCTCAGAGCTGGCTGAACCCTGTGAGCATGTGATCAATTGTAGGGCATAGTTTTATGATACAATCAACTGAGTCTTACTGCCAGCTATGTGTTCCGTTCTCCTATTGCCAGCATTTGTTTGACCTCAGAGTGAGCCTGTTCAGAAAATTTACAATAGGAGGGGAAAAAAAGGAATTGTTTTCCACCAGTTTAGCTCCCTAAACTGTCCTAACATGGAGTCGAGTAGATAACACAGCACACGTGGTGGATGGAAGGGAGCAAGACAAGTGGAGGTGCAGAGTGAAACTGTTCCTCCCAGCAGCAGCAGGCAGTTAGCGTAGCCCAAACCGTACTGAAGAAACACACCTCAAGTTTCACAATCTCTGTGTGGACAGATCACAAGGTAAGTGTTCCTCACTTGAAAATGTTTTCCTGTCTTGCCAAGAAACTCTTCATATGATTACCGATTGCTTGAATTGATCTGCAGAATGTCCATTTGGTTACAAGATGTGAACAATTCTGACCTTAATTAGAGAGTCTAGACTCCCATAACAACGTAACATCCACACAACAGAAATCTCACTTCGTTATGAAAAAGAATATTCTTGCTCAGTCTTCATGCTTAAAAGATTTTTCAGTAAACATGCATGCATTTTATTTTCTATTTAGTTCACTGGCATGAATACAGAGAAGATAAAAATGTGATTCAATGAAAGCATTAATAAGAACATGTAATGTGTTTTCAGTTAAGTAGAGGTGGATGATTAGTGAATAATTCAGTATGTCAGTAAAATTCAAAGCCCATTGCATAATCTGAAACTCTTCAAATCACAGGAAAAAGCTAACAAAATTTTAAAAAAACCCCATGTTTTTATTCTGTTTAGTCAGCTTTTTGTTGTAAAATCAACACCTTTCATTCTCTTGGAAAAATAATTTCTTTTTTCTGCTCTTCTAGAATATAAAACGTGGATTACTGGTGCACAAAGAGTATTACGGATGCAGTTTATGTTGAAGCGGTATTAGTTTTCCCTTAAAAAAATAAATCCTATGCAATAAGCATTTAGAAGGAGCAACAACAACCTGTAGAGTATGTAGCTGATGCTTTAAAATATTAATTTACTACTGATGCATTCCTACGCTCCAGAGTACACCTCTCACCTTTAAAGCTGTCACACTCCAAACATTGCTTGCACTGAAGAGAATCACTGTTTTGCCTCAAGCAAGGAACATAAGTGTTGCAAAACTGACTCCTCCTCTAATGGAGAGAGCATGTACAAGTACACAGAGTTTTATTTCTCTTAGAGCTGCCAGGCTGAATACTTCACAGTCTGAGCTGTAAACCCTACAGGCTTTTTCTTTGTTTATCTTTCTACTTTTGAGTCTTTTTTCCCCTCTGTCTTTTCTGGATTCTTTTTTGAATATATGTGAAATTCTTTCAAATGCTGGATTTTCCTGTCCTTGTTCAGGAAGCATTCATGAATTGACATGGGTCAACATACTTTTCGTTACCAGGCAAAAGTAAGTACTGCAGCTAAACCTGTTCCTACTGTATGTTTACCTGACTATAAAGGGTTCTGTGTTGTTGTATAAAGGACAGAGTAGACTGTAGTTCTATTAGCAGAAATTAAAAATTTACCAAAAAAAAGGTAAAGTCAGTTGAACTTAATATGGTATGCTAAATATGGTGTGGCTCACATTCTGAAAAAAAAAAAAATATTTTTACTTGTTAGCAAGTGGTATCTCTCTTAAAATACTGAAATAAGCCAGAGACAGAGATGCCACTCCTTTCATACATTTTTTTTAAAATGACATTCAGGTTTGTGTTTATTTTTTTAAAGCATTTTTAATGCACTTGGTAGTACTGATCTCATGATATTACCCCTTTATATCATTTATGTTCGCTAAGTGTTTATGTCATTCATTAATGAAAATATGCTGGTAGAGGAAATAAACCTCCTGGAGCTTGCATAACTGCTGTTATATCTTCCACTATCTAATGTTCCCTAGCTATTATTTTATTCTTCCTACATTACCCTCTCCTATGTTTGCGTATACATTCACTAGTTACCAGATCCTGTTGTGTATTATTATCTTCAGAATTTTTTGGTATTGGCATAGACTGGCAGTCGAAGGCTGAAGGGAAACAGAGATCCTAGAGAGAAGGGAAAGAAAATAAAAGCTGGTAATTGAACTGGCAACGAGTAAAGAAAATGGTGTGATATGATCCTTGGAGCATCTTTTTAGCCAATTTTCCCTTCATTCTTTTAAAACATTGTACCCTAGCCTTCTGTAATATTTTCACTATTCCAACAGCACCTGGGAATTCATTACTAGTCTGGAAAGGGAAGGGGAAATGACTACACAGTTTTCCTTGCTATGAGTTTCCTCTAGAGAGCGCAGCAGCCTGCAAAACTGTGGTTTCAGTGTCCATATTATCAGCATAAGCTCTCTGCTGCAGAAATGCTATACCGCAGCTATCAATCTTTTCTTCTCTTGAGACTTAGCTTGCTATTATTGAGCTGAACCAGGCACTCCCTTCCCCAAGGCAGGCAGATGGATTGCCCAGGCAGTGAACAAGTTTAAGCAACAAGTAGTGCTTGAATGTCTGTGCAATGAATTCAGCCATTTCCCATATGCACTTCTCATGGCACCAAGTATCTATACAAAGTCTGTGGCATAAGTGCATATTGGTCTTGTGTGATGAAGTACAGCCTAGCTAAAGTCTGACACAAGGATTAACATCTGCCCTTATTTGGCATGGAGCTTGCAGATCTTGAAGAAAGACAACATTTAAAGACAAGCAGTATAAAGGCAACAAGGAGCAAAACCTGATAAGTAATCCTAACATTTTTTGTGTTGTTAAAATTGAACTGGAAATATGCCAGAGTAAATTTTCTTGTGAAAGATGTGATGGTTTCACAGAGCAATGTCTTCCAGTTTTCCAGATCTCAGAAGGATAGTTCAGGTTTCTAAATTTTCATCTTTCTTTTTGAGAGGGGCTTTATATGGTTTAAAGCTATTTCCATTGGATTGGCATCTTACATTGTTGCCCAGCTAAAGATCCTTTCTAAATGTGTTGAGTTTTTGCGGCTCCAGCAGGATTAACACCTGTAGTAAATGAAGCTGTGCTATCAGAAACAGGTTACTTGGGAACAAAGGTGGCTTTTGAAAGCTCTGGCCTTCATTTAGAGATTGTGGATGTTTGACTTCTACGCATTCTTTACTGCAGTGAAGCAAATGGAGTTCAGCCACTTCCTTTAGCTATATCAGGATTTCAGCCGAAACATCTGCTCTTCCAGGCTTGTATTCTTCATCAAAATTAGACACAGGTTAACTGCAGAATCATAAAACAATGGAAATAGTTTGTTCCTTCTGCCTCTTGGTTTTGCCCTGTTTGAAGTTAATATTCTGGTACTTCCAGACACTCAACTTACAACCTTAAATGTGTTTTCTATATATTTATTTACCTGCATATACATAACTACATATCAATACACTTTTAACCTTCAGGTAGGATTTTGATTAGGTTTTCTCCCAAACTCTTGCTGTGCAATACCCTTCTTTCAAAGATCTACTCCACCATGAAAACCTTAGTTTTCTGTGGCTTCAACTTCAGTGCCACTTTTGGTTCCCATTTATTCCTTCAGTACAGCTGCCTTTCAGAGAGGCTGTAGGACTTGACAGGGTAGCAGCAAAGAGCAGCTTAGCCTGTACCATAAGTTATTTGTTAGGCTCATAAATTGAACTAATCTGATGCACTAATAACTTCGCTTACAAAGACTTTGTCATTGACCACTTCCTGACTAGTCCCCTACACTTTTGGGCAGATGCCTTCATTCCCTGGTTTGGGCTCCGTTCTTACTTAGCTCTGAGGTCTGTTGCCTTTCTCCTCAGCCTAGCTCTGTGTTAGAAATCTCCTGTCAGATGAATCTGTACTTATTCCTGCTGCATGGGCAAGCTAGGCTAAACTTAGTTCATTTGAGGCTGAGCTTAACCCTTTTTCTCTTTTAAAGAACCAGCTCATATTATTTTAATATCTTTTATTGGTTGGTCAGGTGTAGCTGTACCTATTCTGCAATCTTCCCCCCACCTCAAGTTCTCACTTTGGAGCAATTTAATGAAACAGTGTGAAGTCAAGGATTCAGATTTTTCCATGAGCTAAATTATGATAGAAGGAAGGTTTCTCACTTTCTTGTGCTTTCTCCTTCCCATCTTTTTTATTGTGTGGCCTTACTGCAGGCATCATGACCTTACTCTGAGAGAACAGTATGTCACAGTTGTGGTAGATATCGGTTGGTAATTGTCCTATTTAACACAACACTTGTAAAAACTTACTTGCTAAGAAGCTTTCATATCCGGTGGACTTGTTTTATAATAACTTTTTAGCCCTAAAACTTTATTGTCACTTCCAGTAGAGCCATAGGTAATTCTAATTGGACTTTTATATAACTGTTTTTTCTGTTCATTCACAATACTGGAAACTACTTTTAAAGAAACTGAAATTATCTAGTTCTCTTGATTGTATTTTGGCAAATTGAAAAGACAAAACTTCAGGGCGAACAAAGTATTCCGCTAATGCCATCTAAAGAATACCATTACATGTTAAAGCTTTTTTTTTAGAATTAAAGTGAATTATGAAACTGTCAAAATATATGAAAGCTTTCTTCATAAAAAACTATGATGACTGATTTCAGTGTTTCACAATATTGTTTAGGTTTTCTTTCTCATCTGAAATACTTGATCAGAATTGATACAGTTTATTTAAATGTTTCAGCTCACTGTAGCTTCTGTGTCTACATAAAAGTTCTAACCAAAAATTTTTCTCAGTGTAAATTAAATCTCTGCTTTTCCTTTTCTAAGATCTACTATCAATTTTGGTCTGGTCTGGACTAGTACAAACTTTATTTTGGGGATCTTGTGACTACTTTTCAAATCATTGCTTGTCTGAGCGAGGAATGCCTTCTAATCATGCAAGTACAAGGACTTCATGAGACTTGCAGCTGTTGCATCCACTATCAAAATCTTTTTCCCGTTTTTTCAAGTGTGAATATTGATAAACACCAAAATGATCTAGTCATCTCATCTTACTCAGGACATCTCACCCTACTTATTTTTGGTTTAGGAATTACAAACTGTTACTGTCCTTTGGAGTTGAGTCAAATTTCATGGCAGTTTTCTACAGCTGATCAACGGAAGTTTTCTTAAGGAATGACAATTCAATTTATAGTGTATAGCATTTAACTTCATATTCACAGAAGAAGCCTATGCTTGGTAGAGTTCTGCACTGATGTTTTCTATATGTGCTGTATTCTTTTGGAATTTTCTCTTGCAGTAAAAAAGTTTCATATTTTGAGTTACAGGATAGCCAGTGCCCTTACAAATATTTTTGTTGAGTCTCTATTTCAAAATAAACTGTGTAGGATGTTTCGGTCGAAGATTCAGAAGAATTTGGATAAGAATTCTTAAAATGAGAAATTAGGAAACACCGAATCAGTAGGAAATTTGTATCAGTTTCTGACTACATGACTGAGGTGTCTAGCTGTTAGTGCAATGATTCATCTGAAAGATGGATCTGGGGGTTAAATCTGGGAAAGCATATGATAAGATTACTTTTACTTAAAAATAGATATCCCTTTTTCCATCAAATTCAAACTTTATTGTAAGGGCATTTCTTAAGATACACATGTAAGTGAATAGAAAAGACGGAGAAGAGAGACAAGTTGAGAGACAGAACAATCAATTGTGTCTCTGTAGTATTCACAAACACAGCTCACTGCTATGGAACAGTTCAACTTCAGATCTGTGGTAGTCCAAACTTTGAAAATCCTCTTCAGGACTGCAGATTCATTTTTGCAGACTGCTTTATTATGCATATTTTTCCATATTTCACTGAAAATAGTAAAATTGGCAGATTAAAAAAAAAAATCATTGCAAAGATACAAACAAGTGTAAATCTCAAAGCACTTATTTGTTTCCATGGTCCAGGCTTCTTGTCTTATGTTATGGGTGTTGGGACGGAATGAGTAGTCCAGAAGTAATTGCAACATGTGAGCATTTCAGAACAGTATTTAGAAGCCTCTTGAATATATACACTCACCTGTCCACATATTGCACCTGTGGAGAATGTGTGAAGTGCCCGTGAGGTGCTCTGGTGCTGTCGGATGAACTCCGCAGCACACTCTGTGGGGCAGCTTGAACCTGAACTACCCCTTAACACCAGAATCTTTATTTCCTTCCCTGCAGCATATACCTGCCAAGTGCAGCTGTGGCTCTGCCTGGTGGCCTTTCCTGGGCCACACGTACCCCCATACCTTGCAGCAGCATATGACCAACCAAGCAGAGGAGTCTGCTTAGACTCCTTTTAGGGTGGGCTGACATAATGCACCAAGAAGGAGCTAGAAGATTATTTTATGTTTCTAAGAGACCACTAGGGGTTTTTTTTGGTCTTATTGAAGAGCCAAGGACACTGTGCTTTATTTATTGTTGTTTTCTCTTCCTGCCTCATTCTAAGCTGCTGAATTAAAAATGCCAAAGAATGAACATTTAAAATAAATGTTAGAAGTACAATTTTCTGAAAGATCTGTATTGTTCAGGATTGCATTTAGGTGACCTCTATTGCCTTTGTATATAGACTAAATTATCATTATGATCACTTTGTATCACCTTTGTATATGGATTAAATTATCATTATAATCCCTCTAGCTTTACAGTTGACGATTTCTGAAAATATGTCATTCAGCATATTTATTATGCCTGATATAATTTATTTTTCTTGTCTTGATGAATTTTCTGATCTCATTAACAACCCCCTGACAACCTGAGGTAACCAGACCTTTTTAGCATGGCAGATCTCTTAGCACATTCATTCTTCCCTCAGGATGCAATCATTCCATATTAATAGGACCTTTAAATTGTCATATTTCCACTTCTATTGAACATGTCATACATAACATTCCCTGTGACTAAGTATATACTGGTTCATAAGCTCAGTCGATAAACTTGGAACTCGTAACTTCTGAAAACTTTCAGACCTCTAACTGGAGCAAGAACAATTAAGAGCAATCATGATATAAAAGTGAAACTTCTATAGTTTAGGACAGAATAATGTGTTTGATGAGCGGCATGTTTTGAATACTTCCATGTGGTGTGACCCTTCTTCCTTGGAGGAAACAAGGAATGGCTTTTGGAAAAGCAAAGATGACTTGTAGCCAAATCTACGTCTGCTCACAGCCTGATCCGAAAATTGTATTGCTGCTCTTGCTACTTCTTGACCCCTAAACATTAGCTGGGAAATCATGAGAGTTCAAGGAAGTAAATCCAAAGAGAATAGGCTTTTCCGTTAAAAGTTTAATTTTATTTAATCATGATGCAATAGGAAAATAAAGAACAATACACTTCAGTTATGATAGGGCAAAGTCATCTGCCAGGATGATAAGACAGGTAGGTAGGTCATGATTGTGTGAATACAGAATAAAAATAGCGAAAATATCTAAAAATACAAAACCTAAAAGATACAGACTTTAAGAGTAAATATTAGTTTTAAAAGCATTAATAGAGACCTTACCTATTAGGACAGAAGTTTTAACTAAACTACTAGGTTTAACTAAACTACTAAATTACCAGGTTCAATGACGACATCTGGGCATCTGAAGGTAGGATATTCGTGTGGCCCCTTTGTTTTAAGTATAATGTAAAGTGTCTTTATCTATGTAAGGTAATTGGTTATGTTCATATGATTTTGTCTTAATACAAGGAAGATGAAAAATAGTTTGTTGGCTGTTTGGCATTCAAGATATTTCTTCACATCTTGTCTCCAAAAAAAGCCCAACCTCATGTGTCTCATATCATCACTATACCTTAATCATCATATATCTGCTTAGCCTAAGTAATGCTGAATTAACCCAAACTGCCTGTAATAATTACTAATATGTATGTTAAAATACTAATATGCAAATCCTCTCTAATTATTATTATATGCTGTTTCCTAGATTCTTTTATGTCAAATACCTCACTTCATTCCTTGAGTGGTAGCAACATAGATCTCTATTGTGATTCAGAAAGATGAGTAGAGGGTGAAGAAAGGCTAATGGGGAAATGTCATTAGAGTCGGTTAAAGAAGAACTTTGATACAATACGGTGCAGGCCCCATTCCCCCAACGTCTGCTGGAAGATCTGCCCCGCACAAGTGATGACCGTTGTTCCCAGAAGCCCTTCTCCCTTTTCCAGCCATATGACCCACTTAGCTTAGAAGTGTATCAGATCCCTCAAGGCCAGTAAGTCCTCCGTTGGTCCATTAGAGTCACCATTTTGTCGTGGTCATGGCCATAATCCATGTGATCTCAGAATCCCCTGTAATTGCTGACAACTGAAACTCTGCCATTTTCTTTACCTCAAAAGTATGTCAAAGGCCCTCATATATACATTTACACACACGCGCATGTATATTTGTGTGTATTTATAAAGATACATGTGAGAATGTAAAAAGTATATACATGTATGTTTATGCAGTTACACTTCTTTATAAATATATAAGGGCTATATTTATAAAGTGTGTGTATAAAAATGTTTAATAGGAAGTAATGAAATTAAGTCAAAATTGAATGTAAATAGAAAGAAAATTAAATAAAAGGAAAGTACAGTTGAAGGGCATGGGAGTGTGTCAGAGAGAGTGGGGAGCCATGAAAAAGTTTGAATATGCGTTGGGCAAAGGGCTAAGCCTGTGAAGCTAACCAGGAGGCTGCCATCCAGCCCCAGCCCATCCAAAACCAGACCAGACCTGTCAATCTAACCAAGAGTCCCCAACCAGATCATCATACAGTATTACTGGACAGTCCTTTGACTTTGTCCTGTGCTAGAAAATGTAGGTAGCATTGCTTACTCAAGTAGAAAGCCGGAACAAAAAAACAACTTCACAGGACCATGTGTGTAGGGACACCTACGCCTCAAAGGGTTTTCCTAAAAAGACCACGTGCATTGGAAAGAAGATGGCCGGGCTTGGGTTTTGGAAACAAAAGTTTGTTGGAGAGAGTGGAAGGCAACATTTGCCTACGTCTCATTGTGCTAACAGCTACTTGTATTACTATGGCAGTGACTGTGCTGCAACGTGTTTCTTTATCCTTATGTGGAAGTTAATTTTATAGCACTTTTTGCAAACACAGACCTGGCTGATTACGTAGAAGACAGAATTATTCTGTGAACTGTTTTTGTTCCTGCTTAGCAGCAAAAGGACAATGCTTAAAAAAAAAAAAAAAAAAAGGAGCAACAGCTTTGAAAGAAAAGAAACAATGACAATGAGAGACAGTTCACCATCAGCCCAAGTATCAATAAGTTTTATAGAACATGACTTAAATTGATTGTCTGATGTTTGTTTTCCTATGTGCATGGAGTTGCAGCATGTTACTAGACTGCAGCATCTGTTAAAAGATATTTACTATGCTCCTGGGGAAGTAGGAAGTTTTGAAGTTGTAAATCCCCTTTCTGAAACAGCCAGGAGTACTGTTGATCTAAACAGGAACCATGTGGCCGTGTGGCTTGTAAACCAAGAAACTTATGGATGAGGTAGTGAGAAAGCGCTTTAGAAGTGACAGGTATTTGTGTCATATTCTAAACACAATTACAGTGCTAAGTTCATTTTAATGGTGATTAACGTATTATCCTAATGTGCCCAGACCGTGTTTCTCAAAGGCAGAATGAGTTCTGAAGCACCTGAGGCTTTTAAAACTGTTTTTGCTGCCTCGTTAATTACAAAGCAGAGAATGGATGTTTTTAAACCAGCCTTTAGACAAGCTGTTAAAGCAGTATAATTTTCACTACTTTGTTGCTGATAATGAATTAGAGGCCTCTGTCACAGATTGCTTTAACAGGAAGCTAGAAACCAAGATGTGGGGATGTTTTACAGCATGCAGTTACCATTTGCTACATCAATATGTTACTGGAGTTTATAACGAAGAGCTATAGCCACAGCTTCCACAGTACTGTCAGAGCCAGACCTGTGGATGTGAAACCTCCAAGCTTTGCAAGGATTTGGAAAACCATGTCTCAGAACTGGTGTAAAATTACAGTAAATATGCCTTCACTCAGACAGGAAGACCATGCGAGGAATTCTAGAACAAAAAAAGATTTGACAACAGTTATGAGTGGATGTTCACAGATAGTAGTTGAAACTGCGAGAAAGGGTCACATGCCCATGTACCGCATGACAGATTACAGTCACCCAGCTATCAAGGGGACATTATATTCCTGTGAACTTTAAAATGTGAACACTTTTGAGAACAGAATCTGCAAAACCGAAAAGTTTCTAGCAGTAAAAAGGCAAGGAAGGAAGGAACAGCTGTTTATATTGTGTTCCTGGCCCTAGAAATTTAACAGCTGGATAAAAGCCTCTCAAGTCTGTGATGTTCAAGATCCTTAGGACAGTGAGGAGAGGATGCATGGGAAGCTTGCTGCCCTGGGCTTCAGGAGAGCAGACTTTAGCCTCTTCAGGGATCTGCTTGATAGGATACCATGGGATAAAGCCCTGGAGGGAAGAGGGGGCCAAGAAAGCTGGTTAATATCCGAGAGTCACCTCCAAGCTCAGGATCGATGCATCCCAAAATTCAAGGAGGTCTGCATGGATGAACAAGGAGCACCTGGACAAACTCAAACACAAAAAGGAAGCCTACAGAAAGTGGAAGCAAGGACAGGTAGCCTGGGAGCAATACAGAGAAATTGTCTGAGCAGTCAGGGATCAGGTTAGGAAAGCAAAAGCCTTGGTACAATTAAATCTGGCCAGGGACATCAAAGGCAACAAGAAAAACTTCTCTAGGTATGTCGGTGATAAAAGGAAGGCTAGGGAGAATGTGTGCACTCTCCAGAAGGAAACAGGAGACCTAGTTACCGAGGATGTGGAAAAGGCTGGGATACTCAATTACTTTTTTGATTCAGTCTTCTCTGGCAAGTGCTCTTGCCACACCGCCCAAGCTGAAGAAGGCAAAAGCAGGGACTGGGAGAATGAAGAATTGCCCATTGCAGGAGAAGATCAGGTTCAAGACCACCTAAGGAAGCTGAATGTGCACAAGTCCGTGGGACCCGATGAGATGCAGCTGTTGGTCCTGAGGGAACTGGCGGATAAAGTTGCTAAGCCACTATCCTTCATATTTGAGAAGTCATGTCAGTCTGGTGACTAGAGAAGAGGAAACACAACCCCTAGTTTTAACAAGTGAAAAACAGAAGACCCAGGAACTACAGTCTCACCTCTGTGCCCAGCCAGATCATGGAGCAGATCCTCTTGGTAACTATGCTAAGGCACATGGAATATAAGGAGGTGACTGGTGACAGCCAGCATGGCTTCACTAAGGACAAAATGTACTTCACCAATCTGGTGACCACCTACAATGAAGTTACAGCATTAGTGGATAAGGGCAGAGCAACTGACATCATCTACCTGGATTGTGCAAAGTGTTTGACACTGTCCCACGTGGCAACTTTATCTCTAAATTGGAGAGAAATGAATTTGATGGATGGACCACTCAGTGGATAGAGAATTGTCTGGATGGTCACACTCGAAGAGTTGCAGTCAATGGCTCAATGTCCAAGTGGAGACCGGTGATGAGTGACGTTCCTCAGGAGTTGGTATTGGGACCAGCACTGTTCAATGTCTTTGTAGGTGGCATGGACAGTGGGATGAAGTGCACTCTCAGCAAGTTTGCCAATGCTGAATGGTGCAGTTGGCATGCTGGAGGGAAGGGATGCCATCGAGAGAGTCCTTGATAGGCTTGAGGGGTGGGCCCATGTGAACCTCATGGAGTTCAGTAAGAACACATGCAAGGTCCTGCACGTGGGTCAGGGCAATCCCAAGCACAAATACAGGCTGGGCACAGAATGGATTGAGAGCAGCACTGTGGAGAGGAACTTGGGGGTGTTGGTAGATCAGAAGCTCAACATGACCCAACAATGTGTACTTGCAGCCCAGAAAGCCAACCCTATCCTGGGCTGCATCAAGAGCAGCACATCCAGCAGGTCAAGGGAGGTGATTCTGCCCCTCTGCTCTGGTGAGACCCCACCTGGAGTCCTGCATCCAGCTCTGGGTCCCCCAACATAAGAGGGACACGGACCTGTGGAGCAAGTCTAAAGGAGGCCACAAAGATGATCAGAGGCCTGGAGCACATCTCCTGTGAAGACAGGCTGAGGGAGTTGGGGTTGTTCAGCCTGGAGAAGAGAAGACTTCAGGGAGACTTTATAGCAGCCTTTCAGTAGCTAAAGGGCACGTACAAGAAAGCTGGAGAGAGACTTTTTACAAGGGCATGTAGCAATAGGACAAGAGGTAACAGCTTTAAACTGAAAGAGGGTCCCTTTAGATAAGATATAAGGAAGAAATTCTTCCCCATGAGGGTGGTGAGGCACCAGAACAGGCTGCCCAGAGAAGCTGTGGATGCCCCATCCCTGAAAGTGTTCAAGGCCAGGCTGGATGGGGCTTTGAGCAACCTGGTCTAGTGGAAGGTGTCCCTGCCCATGGCAGGGGGGTTGTAACTAGATGAACCTTAAGGACCTTTCCAACCCAAACAATTCTATGATTCTGTCATTCTATGATTAGCAGTTGAAGCCAGAATGGGAGAAAAAGAAGGATGGTAAACTGCAGTTTTTACATCATGCTCCCCAACACTGCTTGCACCAGAATTTCCCCACTAAACACCAGTTTGAACTTTACCAAACAGTTTTTTAAAGCCCCTGGGAGATGTCAGGCCAGTGGGAGGCAGGGTTTGCAGAAATACAATACCCAAGCAGCTGGAATAGTATTAATAGTGCTGCTGGGTAAGACAAGGCATTATTCTTTGCAGCAAGTCCATATTGCTGGAATATGTAAATACTTACTAGTTCCAACAACAGAGCTTTAACTGTTGACCAGCTGTAGGACTAGTCTTCAGTCCTGCAATTAGGAAAACAAAGCTTAAAACAGATGAAAATTCTTGTACTTTTTGTACAGCTGGGAAACTAGCGACTTTTTTAACTGCTTCTCCTAGAGTTGCCAGTGTCCATTTCCCTTTTCAGCTGACATGCCTGGAAGGTTTATCTCAATCTACATCTACACAAAACCTTGTTGAACACCAGCTGGTGGAGATTTATTAGTCCCATTATCATGCTGTGTTCTGGCAAATGGTTATAGTGGTGAGATCATTACAGCAACACAGTGCAAGCTGCATAATGTGCCAGTGAACCAACCTTATATCAATACAGGCAGCACAGAAATAAATATAAATGACAACAAGCATATCTTATTTCACAGTAAAAAGGAGACTGTGAAGTTGCATCTGCTGCCCTGGAAGGTTCTGATATTTTAAGAAAGCACACCATCATGTAGTAAAGGATAAGTAGTGAAGAGAGTAGTAAAAGAACTAAAAGAATCCTTTATTGTACATAAATTGTTAAAGAGCCCAGATGGACTAGAAGGTATATTCTACAGCTTCTTTTGAAAAGCTATGTAATTTTTCTAAAGGAATTTGGAAATTATTAAGCCACATTTTAAAAGCATGGCTGAAAACATGGCCAAAGATGTGATCAGATGCATCTCCCAGGCCATTGTCGCCAAGTTGCAAACATTGGCAAAGGAGAGGTCTCAGGGCTTGTTGAGAGACACGTCACACGTCACAGCCCTGAACAGATGGCCTTCCTCAAACCCTTGAAAGGAAAAGGATGGGTAGTGTCAGGCTGCATTCCAGCCACAAGAAGCAAAAGAATAACAAACCCTGTGGAACAGTGGAAAAGAAACAAGAAATCCAGGGGAAGACACCCCAGTCTACCACTGGAAAAGGTAGAATATTTTAACAAGGCTGATTTTTGTTCACGACTGCTCAGAATAACGTACCAAACCCAAACTGGATTAATTTGAAGCGGCCCCAATGCAGACAAGTATCAAGAAGAGCTTGTTCATTGAGATGCCATTACTTTGACCTGTAACACAATTTGTCCCCCTAGACTTGAATGGGAAAGACTGTGTAGGTCTGAACAACCGTGCTGGATCTTTGCTGCAAAATTTTCGAAGGAAAGAGTGAGTCTAATGAATTACTTGTTGACACTTACTTTCAGCCAGCTGGATGTTACGTTACAAGACATCCTCATTCTTCCATGTGAGGTGTATATTACCTGGAAGTTGCCTTCAAGAGTTCATCTTCTGTCCTAACAGGAGATGTGTTTGTGGCTGCATCAGATTCAGGAGAGCCATTCACATTAGAGAGACCTTTTGATAAGTGCAATCCTCTGCCCTTGTCATGCTGCACAATTTGGTTTTGGTTTAGAAATTGCAGTCCAACTATCGTTTATCCGATAGACGTGACCTTCTGAGGAAAACCCATTGGGAGCTTTTCTTAGTGACCCTACATGTATTCCTGTAAAGTTGAATTTTTGTTCTGGTTTTCCATTTCAGTAGGCAATGTTGCCCGTATCTTGTAGCACAGCACAGAGCCCAAAGACTGCCCAGGTAATACTGTATGGTGATCTGGTTGTTTTTTCAGAAGTCTTGTTAACGGGTAGTCCCGTAACTACATTTTCTTCGTATTTATTTTTTTCTATTAATAATTAAACTTTCTTAGTTTCAGTACCTCTTATTAAGCAGTCTTTTACATGTAAACTTTTGCATGTATAACTTCATGTATATATGTAAAAAGAGGTGTATGTATACATTTATACATATTTTTACACACCTTTCTGTATACATTTATAGAGATATTTACATGGTTATATATCATATGTATCAAGAATATATGAGGGCCCTTGAGAAGTTCCCAGGTGACCTGGAAGGCAGGTTTTCAGCTGCCAAACAGTTACAAGGTGCACTGAGATCAAAGGGTTTATACTGTTAACAAAACAGCAGCCCCATGCTGGGCAGAGGTGGGGGACATTCTGCTCTGGCCGTACTTCTGGGTGGACCAAGGCACGGCCTCACCTGCCAGCCAATCTAAAAGAGGATAGAAGAAAAGGGAGATAAAATCTTTTCTTTGCACAACAGAATTCCCATTCAGCTATTTCTGCAGTCTGATGGCGATTAGTACCCCTGCGTTTCTGTTGTGTGAAGGTTTTTAACTGTTGGATCTGCGTGGTCACAAGATGGAAAAAATTCGTAACAAAGATAATTTAAATTTAACAGATGTGATTTAGGGGCAGAAGAGTGAAGAATAGCTTTTATGATCACTGTGCAAATTTATCTTAGTCATCCATTCATAGGCAATTGAACCTGAGACATCTGCACCCTCTGCGTGTTGATCACTTGATTATAAACTGCTGGGAGACAGTCAAATAAATATATGAGAGGACAAGTAGATAAGTAACAGCAATATCAGTTCCTGACAAAAAGGAACAATCTTCTCAAAGCAGTCCAGTTTCCTTTTAAAGAATGCCAACAGGTCTTGAGGACAGAAGAACAGAAATAATGTCATACATCACACTGTGGTCAGGCTTTCTAAACAGTTTCATGAAATTTTCATAAATTTGGGACAGGAACTAGCAGGGCTCATTTGGAGAGCTTTAAACTAGCTTTGAAGGGGGATAGGGTTGTAGCTGCGCTTTCACCAGTGGGGCAGCACTCTAGGATTGATGAAGACCAGGAGGCCTCCCATCCCCCTAGGGTGAAATCGGTGTACTCGGCTCACTCCCTGAAATGCCTGTACACCAATGCGCGCAGCATGGGGAATAAGCAGGAGGAGCTAGAAACCTGTGTTCGGTCAGGAGATTATGATCTGGTGGCAATTACAGAGACATGGTGGGACAGCTCGCATGACTGGAATGTGGTCATGGATGGCTATGTCCTTCTCAAGAAAGACAGGCCAGCCAAGCGTGGTGGTGGAGGTGCTCTTTATGTGAGAAAACAACTACAATGTATTGAGCACTGTCCAGGCACAGATGAGGAGTGAGTTGAGAGTGTGTGGGCGAGAATTAAGGGGCAGGCTGGCAGTGGTGATACTGTTGTGGGTGTCTATTGCAGGCCACCAGATCAGGGTGAGGAAGTCAATGAGGCCTTCTGCAGGCTGAGAGCAGCCTTGCAGTCACAGGCCCTGGTTGTCGTGGGGGATTTTAACTACCCTGATGTTTGCTGGAAGGACTACTCAGCCAACCAGCCTCAGTCCAGGAGGTTCCTCCAGTGCATTGATGACAACTTTCTGATGCAAATGGTGGAGGAGCCGACTAGGAGAGGTGCGCTGCTGGATCTCGTCCTCACTAAAAAGGAGGGTCTGGTCGAAGCAGTAAAGGTGGAGGGCTGCCTTGGTTGCAGCGACCATGAGATGGTGGAGTTCAGGATCTCATGTGGCAGGAGCAGAATACCAAGCAGAATTGCAACCCTGGACTTCAGCAGGGCCGACTTTGGCCTGTTCAGACAATTGCTGGGGGAAATCCCGTGGGCAAGGCTGCTTGAAGGTAAAGGGGCCTGTTAGCATTCAGAGACTGCTTCTACCAAGCTCAAGATCAGAGCATCCCGACACGCAGGAAGTCAAGGAAGGGAGCCAGGAGACCTGCTTGGTTAAACAGGGAACTGCTGGGCAAACTCAAGTGGAAGAGGAGAGTTTACAAATCATGGAAGGAGGTGCTGGCCACTTGGGAAGAATATAAGGCTGTTGTCAGAGGATGTAGGCAGGCAACTAGGAAAGCTAAGGCGTCCTTAGAATTAAACTTGGTGAGAGGGGTCAAGGACAACAGGAAGAGTTTCTTCAAATACATGGCAGATAAAACTAACACCAGAGGCAATGCAGGCCCACTGATGAATGGGGTGGGTGCCCTGGTGACAGAAGATACAGAGAAGGCAGAGTTACTGAATGCCGCCTTTGTCTATTTTGCCGGAGGCTGTCCTGAGAAGCCCCGTACCCCTGAGGCCCTGGGTCGCTGTCAGAGCAAAAGGACAGTTTGAAACCAGCTGCACAGGACTAGCTCCTTGGTGTTGCAACTAATCAGTATTTCATTAGTGTCATGGATAACGTCATGCCAAATGTATTTACTAGACAACAGTGAAATGAGAGGGACTTGCAGTCTACTGCAGAAGAGAAATAGAAAGCAAAACTATTTTGATAGGTTGCTGTATTTTTCCTGAGGAAGAAAACGTTACTCAGTAGAAACAAGACCAAGGTGCCGTCCTTGAACACGGATACTCAATTGCACAAATACAGGAAAGACATAACAAGGATTCAATAAAGTATTTTGTGTAAGTAAGGCTTATAATGGTACATAAGAGGAACAGGAGTCATTAATGTCATCCTGCTGTGAAAAAGTAAATACCATGCCAGGATTTATGAGCCGCAGTGTGGTTTGAGGTGCACAAAGAGATTCTTTTATTCCCTTCAGTACTTTAAAGGCCTGAACTGAAATACTTTTGTAATTCTGGAGCACGGTGCTTCATGGCGGATAGACAGAAGGTCTGTAGTAAAGTAACAAGATCTAAAGGTCTGCAGAGTGTGGCATATGAAAATGAACCAAGACTGATGAAGCCAGATAAGAGATGACAAGAATGATACACTTGAAATGTTCAAAGTAGTGTTTCTCAGCTCTGCAGAAAAATAGGTTTAGTCTTGTTTTCCTGCTTTTAGACTACAGAAGAAAAATTTGATATAGTTTCAGCAAGGAAGATACTGATCAGATATTAAGGACATTTTGAATAATAAAGATAATAAGCAGGAGCATACATTGCCTAAGGTGATTGTGAAATTCCCCTAATTGGAAATTTGTAAGAACAGATTAAGCAAATCTCAGGAATGAAATTGGCATTGTTAATCCCTCCTTGGGACACTTAGATGGTCTAGATGACCTCCTGAGACCTGTTCTGGTCTATGACTTTTTGAGAAACTTCTATGCATTAAATTATTAGATCACACATTCTTGGAAACAGAAACCGTATCTTTTGTATTTGTACAGTGCACAGCAAAGCAATCCATGGCTATACACTGGAGTTATTGTAGAAACTGTATAGTAATAATGATATCTGATCAGCTGTCTGTGTTGGAACATAACTGTAAATTTGTGAGTCACTCTGCTGTCAGTGCTGTGGTGGGTTGACTTGGCTGGCCAGCAGGTGCCCACCAAGCTGCTCTGTCACTGCCTTCCTCTGCTGTACAAGGGGAGAAATACAACAAAAGGCTTGTGAGTCAAGATAAGGACAGGGAGATCATTCAGCAATTACCGTTACAGGCAAAAGAGACTTGACTTGGGGAAATTAATTTAATTTATTGCCAATCAAAGGTCAGAGTAGGATAATGAGAAATAAAATCAAGTCTTAAAACAGTTTCCCCCCACCCCCCCCTTCTTCCCAGGTTCAACTTCGCTCCCAATTTCTCTACTTCCTCCCCTCAAGCAGCACAGGGGGACGGGAAGTGGGGGTTGTGGTCATCTCATCACACATTGTCTCTGCTGCTACTTCCTCCTCACCCTCTTCCCCTGCTCCAGCATGGGGTCGCTCCCACAGCAGACAGTCCTCCATGAACTTCTCCAATGTGGGTCCTTCCCACAGGCTGCAGTTCTTCACAGCCTGGGCTCCTCTCTGCATGGGGCCACAGCTCCTGCCAGGAGCCTGCTCTAGCATGGGCTCTCTACAGGGCCACAGCTCCTTTGGGCATTCACCTGCTCCAGCATGGGGTCCTCCCCGGGCTTCAGATGGAGATCTGCTCCATCATGGACCTCCCTGGGCTGCAGTGGGACAGCTGGCCTCATCATGGTCTGCACCACAGGCTGCAGGGGAATCTCTGCTCCAGAGCCTAGAGCACCTTGTCCTCCTTCTTCACTGACCTTGGGTTGTTTCTCTCCCATATTCTCACTTCTCTTTCCAGCTGCAATTCTTCAGCAGTTTTTCTGCCTGCTTCTTACATATGTTATCCCAGAGGTGCTACCATGATCTCTGATGGGTTCGGCGTTGGCCAGCAGCAGGTCTGTCTTGGAGCTGGCTGGAACTGACTCTGTTGGATATGGGGGAAGCTTGTGGCATTTTGTCAGAGAAACTAACCCTGTAGCCTCTCCACCTCCCACTGCGAAAACCTTGCCACACAAACCCAGTACAACCACGGCTCAGAATTGCCTGGCATCATTCAAATTATCTTGGCTAATTGTAGCAGTGAATGGTATAGGTAAAAATCATGTTGTGATGTGATTTGTAGTAGAAATCAGTCATTTTTATACTGTAATTTATCATTTTAACGTGTTTGTCAATATAGTCACAAACCCAATTTAAGTAGAGAATGATTGTTATCCATATCATGTATGCAGGGCCTTGAGAGTTTGTTTTCTCTTGGAGCACTGAGCAAGAGTTACTCCAATCAGATGGTTAATAATACTGGGTGCCATTGAACTCAGGGTGCTCTTGGATTTCTTACTGGTTTTCTGTATTCATCAATTGCCATACAATCCTAAAAAGTGTAGCAGATATTAATATGGCCATGCTGTTCAGCCCCTTGAGGGGTATGCCCTAAATGAATGATAGGCAATCTGTATTGACTTGTCTTGATTAAAATGGCATATTTATGCACTCGTTTAGACTCTCTTTAACTAGTAAGAAGGATCAGTATAGCATTTACGTGCCACTGCCTGGTGTTTATTTGCAGCTGTAGTCTAGAAGAGGTGATATGCTGTGACAACGCTTTATCCTGAAGAACTACAAAGCAAGCACTTTACAAACCAAAACAGTTTAGAGGAATCACTTCAGGCAGCAGATGGAAGTGGGCAGCTATTTACAGCACAGAGTGGTGTTACACAACAGTTTTTGGAAGCAAATGTAGGAAAGCGTCTTTTGTTAACTAAAACTCTAAGGAGAATTAATTGGTGAAGAATATATGTTCTTGAATGGGAATTTGAACCTAACAATAGGGATGAGCACCCTTTATGAAAGAATAAAGTTGTCAGATCTTAGTGTATGTCTGCATTACACAATGCTAAAAAGCAGAATATGTTAGTCCCTGTGGAGGGTTACATTAATGCAATGATACTTACTTAAATGTTCAAGATAATTTACTGAGAACTAACTTGATTGCTGATACTGGCAGGTAGACGCACCCTTGATTTTGTATTTCAGATGCAGGAAATTCAAATATGATTTCACAACAGTGTAAATCACAGGTAAATTTGTTGAGGTGAAGAGTTGGTTTATGGTTTAAAGCACAGTGGTTTATGACACTCAGGTCTTTAGGAAGGCACACTCCTTGAAGCCGTGCATCATCTGACTTCATGAACAGTGTGAAGGGGGATAGTGCAGCTGTTGAGTAGTGTGATTTAATATCTGATTTTGCAAACAAAGTCTAAACCCAGTTACAGCTGATTTTTACAAAAAATGCATAGTAACTTCTTTAAATGATTTTATAATTCTTTTAAGACGAATTTAAATTGTTTCCTTTCTAAAACAAACTAGCATGTTTCTTTGTCTCTTATACAGTATTATCTAAGTTCTGAAAGAATTAATTCTTTCAATCCTCCTTTCCAACCTCCTGATGCATAATGGAACATATAAATTCATTACAAATATAGAGAAGTATTGGTATAAAATGTTGTGAATTTTTATTTGCAGAGGAGATATTTCTATTATAATTTTTAACCTGAAATTCTAGTTAAAGCAGTTGAGAGGCTAGGGCATTCATTCTCATGGGGTTTTGGAGGATCAGGACTAGGTTTGTGCTTTCTTTCAAGCTGAGCAGAGACTTTAACTGCAGTATTCTGTGCCGCAGTTGATTTGTCTTACCCATTAGGATAAAATAACTATGATAACTTTTTTTTTTCCAGCTTGAAAGAAGCCTGAGTAGCTATTACAGAATTGTTAAATCTCATGTCACCAAGTAGTTAATTAGTGTTCATATTTAATACTTATAAAAAATGAAATAGTTTTATTTCTTTTGTCAATAGTCCCACTCTTCATAAATAATACAATATTAACTGTAGCAGGGATCCTGGCTGCCCAGCACTGTAGGTTAATGTTTTTGCTGGTGGATTATGTTTTGCCTTTTGCTCTCTGGATCAATTAATTTTAATAACTATACAAAGGGTGATAAATCAGACAGGCGGAGTTGAGACAGAAGTTGAGACTTGTCTGTAACTCAGTAGTAGTGGCATTGGTTGGGGTTTGAGAGATTATCTGAGGGTATCTGGAATTTTTAAGGGCCAGTCCTAGTTTAATCATGCAAAATTCTGATGGAGATCATGAGAGGGTCTTCTAAAAAGAAGTAAAGAACGGACACACTGAATTAGCTGTGTCTGACTTCATTTCTGCAGGTACATCCTGTGGCAGCCAGGGAGTGGCATAGGAAGGAAAATATAACTGATTTATGGATGGAAGATTGGTTCACTGTTGTATTATAGAAAACGAACTGCAATGGGCTCTACAAATCTCAAGATGGGATAGAATCCTTTGTAAGGTTTCTAGAAATTAGGTAAGCTAGTGATGGGGCCTAGAGATGTATTAAAATAGTGGAATATTACAGAAGTAGGACAAGCACTGTTGTGAACCTTTGGGAGGAACAGAGAAGAAAGCAGGAAAATCTGTTTTTTTAAAATTGCATTCAAGTGGGATTTAGGAATTGCTACAAAAGAAAGCAGTCCAGAAAGCCTGGGACACAGAAATGGACATGGCTGGGAGATTTGATGCCTGATAGAAACAGACAGTCTAAATCTTGGAGTATGGAAGCTAAGAGACACCCAGAAGTTGTTTCTGGGGATCTTTATTCTGGGAAAAGATTGCTAATGCAGTGAGGAGTATTTTCATTTTTCTTACTGCTGCGGAAAGGATAGTACAAAAGGATTGTGTCCGGGCAATATGGAATTGTTGAATCCTAGTTCTTTGAGGGAGAAATGTGCCTGAATTGTGCCCAAAGAAACAGCAACAGGCATTCCAGAGTGCCTCACATTCAAGTCTTCATGTAGGTGGAGTAAGGCATCATCACAAGATGGAATTACTAGGAAAAAGATGGAGGCGATTATTTCACTGCAGACAAGAACTTTGTAGTTGAGGGACTCACTGTAGCAAGGGAGTCTTGCATTCAAGTTCTTGATCTGAATCAAGGAACAGAAAGTCTTGAGACTCTTTTCTATAACCGACTATTGTGCTGTTTGAATATTTAGGAAAATGTGTTTTCTTTAACAGGACAAACTTGTAATGATCTTTGTTTTCCTTCTCCTGGCAACAGAAATTGTGACTGTGTCCCAGGATGAGGAGGAGACTTTTCTTCTGCCCAGGCTTAATGACAGCATCTGATGGTGTTGTTCTTATACAGTGTTTTCTTCTTTTAGAATCGGAAGCTGCATATGGAATTAGGGAAGAAATTTTCACTTAATTTTGGAGATAAAGGTGTATTGTGACTTGTAGGTGTGAGCAGACAACAGCCTAGCAGTGAACTGTCTACTTAAGATACTAGGAGTAAAAGTTCTCTGCAGAGAGGGCTGATGTAAATCAAGTGAAGCATTTTGCTAACACAGCCAGAGTCTTTCTGGTGTCCTGACTGGAGCTAAAATGTGTATCTTCATAGCACTACATTTTGCCTTCAGACAAATGTAACTGTACCCACAGTGGGCTTGTTAAGCAAAAGGTTGGAACAACAGCTAACTTTGTTGTTGGGGGCTAATTTTTCATCACTATCTGAAAGCTGAATCGTATCAAAGAGCAGTGAAGGCTGTTCTGCCAGAGAATCTCACTGCTCTACATCTATTAACATTTCTTCATCCTGTGTCAGAACTCTAGTCTGAGTTCCATTCCCCAGCAGCCCAAAATACAACTCTAAATGCACCAATGCCAAAGTCTTGAAACACAGTTCTTTGCAGTACACAACCTGGCAGGTCAAAATGCAACGAAATGCAGTGTTCACTGTTACTGCTGAGCAGATCCTGGAAACAAAGGAGTGATGAACACTTAATTGATGTTTCCTGGCTCCAGTAAAAATTAATTAGCCAGTTCAGACCAGAATTCAGGAATGCTCCAGAAGGAGGACAAAAGCAGCTTTTCTCCTGCCTTTTCGTGTTCCTGCCATACAGGATCAGCTGAGCAGTACCACCCTGAGCTGAGTTACCAGCTAATGCCAGAAACCAGGAATAGTGGAGGAAAGAATTATTCTGGAGTTAGGCACTGATCTCAAGTGGAAGGGTTATCTGTCCCCTTTCAACTGAAAACTGCAGTTTCTTGTGGATGCAAGAGATGGAGCTGAGTTGATTCAACATCAGTGGCTACCATTGGAGATTTACGATGCAGTATGATTAGAAGCATAATTACTTGAGGATAAGAAACTTTAAGGTACCCACCACTTTCTTTGTTGGAGTTTGGTCTGGTATTTGTTGTGAAGTAAAAAAGAATATTAACCTTGAATAGGTGTCAGCTAAAGAGTACTTCCATGATGCATTACTTTTAATACCAAAGCTAAAGAAGTTCCAGCTTTAAGCTTTTATTCCCTACCCCATCCTCTAATTCACTATCACTCTGTCATGCCAATACAGCTGTTTGTTTAGCAATAGTGTAAACTGAATCACTGAGATGACTCAGGCTTTAAGAAAAATTGTACGTTATTTTTTAGTACAGCCCTTTCTGTGGTTGCTTCACAGACCCATAAGCAGCTGTATCAAACCAACAGATTAAGTAGAAAATTGCAGCATGGGAAGGGCAGTAGGTTTAGTTAGGAAAGCTTCCTGAGGTAGCTATATTGGTGTACATCAGTGTGTTGTAGAATTACACCCCTAGCATTTGGAAGAGAGATCACCATAACCTACACTCTTTGTACAAATGAAGTCTGAGTTGAGGACTGTGATGCTATTAGGTGAGGAAGAGCTGCCTTCATGTTGACCACTGATAATGGGTGGTACTTCACTCAAACTTGAAATGACAAGGTTCTTTATATAAGAAATCACACCTTTTATGTGCTATGCATCCAAAGTCAGGTAAATATGGTCTAGAATCTATGGACTAGATTGCTTGAATAGATCATTTTCACTGGATCTGTAGAACTCTGTCCTCCCATTCCCCCCCAATTAATTTTTTTTCTACCAGACCTTAAGGCTTTCTGTTTCCGACTGTGGGAATAGCTGCCACTTAAGGACAACATCATGTTGACAAATTTTTTACTTCTTAGACTTTGCTTATGCTATCCTATTGCATGGAGATCCTACTGCTACTTAACTGTAACATACTTGAGGAAAGTTACTGTTTGTCTATTTTGCTTTGATTTTAATCCTTTTGGGAAAATCTCTCTTTGATTTCCACAAACAGCTAACATGTTAACTAACCCCAGCTCACATGTGTGGCTGTTTTCTGTGATTCTGGAGAGGGGTAGCTGAGCCACAAGTGACCTGAGCTTGGAAGTTCTTCAGTGGTGTGATGGGCTTCTTTTACAACTGCTGCCTAGTAATTCCGTGAAAGTCTGGGTCTGTCATCACAGCTGTACTTGGATTTGTAGTCTGAGCTGTCTTCATTCAAACAGGCATAAGGGAAACTTCTTGCAGGTAATAAGCAGTACCCATGAGTACATGAAAAATACCTTTACTTCATTTCCACTCTTGTGTTTTGCTTTTAAGCTAATTGTTGTTACCAGACTTCTTACTAGGTTCAATAGGTCAGTGATTAGGTAGGGCCAGCCTTGATGGCTACAAAGAAGAGCTAGACCTATTTTAATAATCCTGTGATAGCAGTCAATGAAGTGCTAGTTTTTCATTAGCTTTTACACTGTCACATTGATGTTAACTTTTAGCTGGGTTCTCATACCTGAATCAAAACTCCACAGAGATTATTCTTAGAGTTTGCCTGAAGCAAAGGTACTTTAAACAGATTTGGTTTAAGTGTAATTGCATAAGAGTTTAAACCATCTGCACCTCCTCCCTTCTTCTTTGTCTGATATTCATCTGATTTGTTCAATGAACTAAGATAAAAAATAGCTCTACAAAAAGAAAAATGGTTGGTTTTAGTTCCTTGAACTGATGATTCATTGCAGGTTCTGATAAGTACTGGAAATGATGCTACAGACAAGGCAGGAATATCTGGAGTATTTTGGGCAGGGCTGCTGAAATTAGTTCATGGTATCACAGAAGTATGCCATATAAGCTGACTTAACTGCTCAGTTTCATCAAAAAAGACAAATAAAGATATCCTCTACTACAAATTGTGAACTTTTTTTGGTAGGTTGACATCTGTAATTTATAAATAGGTTGGAAGTTGTTCTAACAATCTCTGTATGTATGGAAATTTATTTTGAAGACAGAAGATGCATTCTAGCCATGCTGACCCCTTTTTCTCTTTTACAGTTGGAGTAACTCTGCGGCTTAAAATCTTATGCCATGTTTTGGTTTATATATCATACTATGTTCAGTGCTTTTGGTATTTTCCTCTGTTCTAACCCATATAAGGAAAAAGCTAATATTATATTGAATTTTATGAGAAAAACTTCAGACTGATATAACCAGAATTACTTCCTCTCCCTTGCTCACAATGTGTAAAATCCAGTTGCTTTCCAGACTTAACAACCTCAATGCTGTTGTGTTGACAGAATGAAATAAACACCTAGATTATTTAATCAGTCTTTTAAATGTTGAGTAGTCAGTGTCAAATGACTGATGACTGGCCCCTCATTAACTCCCATATAAACTGCCCCATGGGGAAAATTAAAGTGATTAAATGGAGGAATAATGAGTTTGTTACCATTTAATAATTTTTAATTTCAGCTAGCCAATTTTAAGAGTTAAACTTACATGTTTTCCTTTACTAATTCAGTTCACAACCTGCTGGTATGGGCACTTGTGAGGGTTAAAAAAGAAACCTTTTTGTAAATCAGTGCCATGGTAAAAAGTTTAGTGGGGCTTGGTATAGCACTGGTGGATTAAAAACTGCCTCTAGTCTCCTTGGTTCTGCTGCTTTCCCCATGGGGCACTTCCCACGGTTAGTTTAGTGGGAGGCTAATTTCCTATCCATTCTGAAACTCAGGTCCAGATGTCCTTGTCTGCAGAATGGTTTGTTAATCCCACTAAACTCCAGAGTATCTTAAGAATTAGCTCTTGGCTACTGCCCTAGCCCAAGGGCTGCATGGGCATTTCCCAGTGCTTGGAACATGAACACAATGCAGAGCAGCAACACGTGTCATTGCAGCCACTGGCCTGCCAAGCTCAGTGTTCCATATGGGGCAGATGATTGGCATTACCCTCTCCACCTACTGTCACCCACTGCTTTGGCCCTCCACTGTGCTGAAGAGACTTGCCTCAAGAAGTCAGGCTTATTTTTATTAGAGAACCTACTAATGCAAGCATCCTGGAGTGTTTTACAAAGCAGGTATCTGACCATGTAAAACACAAGCTGAAATTTTATTATGTTACCTGCACTGAAGTTGTCTTCTCTGTTGCCTAAAATAGACCCTTGAAGTTAAAAATATATAGGCAAGACACTGTGTTAGTTTTACAGTCAAGCAAAGAGTCTGTTTCTTTGTTTATCTAATTGAACAATTCCACGGTCAAGGCACATCGTACGGTAAACTGCGTCACTGCACCAAACAAGATTGCAGGTGCATGGGGAGTGCAGTTTGTTCAAAAGTTCAGTTAAAGCTGAGCATAGAGATCCCCTGAAGACAAACCAAAATAATGCTGATTTACAGGTGTGTTTTCTGCTAGAAAACTATTAACTAATGTAATCAGTTGATTTCTAGAACTTAAAAATAGCCTGACCCTGTTACAACTGGCCAGAAGTCAACAAGGATAAATTTAGGTTGCCAACCTGTCAGAAGAGTGAATATTTAAACAACTGCATTGTTCTTTAAAAAAATATATTATGGTTGCTTTTAAAGGCCAACTCTAAGGGTTGATCTTGTTGTGCTAGTTCTTTAGAAAAATCATTCTATTGTGAATATTCTTCTTTGGTTGTATAATTTTCCACAAAGTATTTTCACAAGAAAATACTGCTTTTCTTCTGAATGTAGATATATATCAGATTTCTTAATAGACAAAGGGCTTTACACAAGTTTTTTAAGAGGGCCCAGTACTAGTACAGTTTCATCTTGTTGATGTCCTTGAGTGTTTTTCTTTGTTTCAAATATACACTGAAGTTTCTGTATAAGAATTGTATCCTCTAATCTCCTCAGCTCCCATAGAAAATGAGCATGATCTAGCAGGCAGAAGGCATTTAGTATATATGTTGTTCTGTTGAGTTCAGTGTAACAACACAGACAAGCAAAATCATTTTTTGGCAGAAGCAGGCTTTTCAGGATCAGAATAAGTCACAGAATAGTTGAAATTTAGATTTTGTCAGTTGATTCTGAATTTGATTTTGTTAACCACAGCAAATCCAAAATAGAAAAGAACCCCAAAGCTCTTCTTGAGCCATACAGACCAGTTTAAATCCCAAGCAAGATATCTTTGTAAGGGTTCATGAAGGTCTGAGTTACATTAATCATGTAATATTCAGGACAATGTATTTTCTTTTAAAAAATATTAATTTTCTCTTCGGAGGTCTGTTTAAAACAGTAGGTGGTTCAAAAATTGATTTAAACACACTAAATATCCAAAGGTAAGAGTGTTTATTTAAAGGTCTTTCCAGAAGACCTCTGGAGAGACCAATGCAGCATTTGCTTCCGTGTGATTATTTTCATTCTTGATGATGAAAGAAATAATGAAATCACTCTGGAGTAAAGTGGCCAACAATTGTCATGGAGATAAATAAGGAAGAGAAGAAGGTTATCATACATGGCAGTGTGGGTCACACTGTAGCTGAGGGCCATTCATACAGTGCATTAAGCATAGTTAGGTAGATAGCTATTAGCAAGGAATGGTCATTTTTACAGTCTATATCACTGATTCTGAAAATTCCTGAGGCTTCAGAGAGGAAAAGCAACTTGGGTACTGTCAGTTTGACGCTGTAGGCTAACATGAAATCTCAACAGGACTGCCTCCATAACAGGATAATTTTCTTTATAGTCTGTGTGTACACCCTTACAAAATGCATTCTTGTATATTAAATATGTTCCTACATTTTATGAATGCTGAAGAAATATAATGATGCAGAGAAGATCTGCAGTATCTGAGAGGGAGATGAAGTCAGTATCTCATTGTGAGCAGAATCAGAGACTCGGTCTGGTTATTCAGAAAGAATAGCTGACTTGATTAAATTGTAAGTAATTGTATAAAGAGAAAAAATATTAAAGGCCATTTAATCTGGGGGTTAAAGTCATAGGAACTGATCACCAGAAGTGAAACTTTACAATACCTCTTCAGTTCTGAGCATGGTTCTCCTTCCACGCAAGTTATCAGGGATAATGTTGAAATAAGGACGCTATGGTTGGTATCCATAGGGATTAGCGAGGCATAAGCTGAAGATTGCCACAACATATTCTCTCTGTCAATTGTCAGGGGAAAAGCCAGGACTCTGCACTTCACCCAGGAGACTGGGAGTCAAAGAAAGTTTCTGAAATCAATGGAGTCTTCTTGAGAACAGAGCCTGGTAAGATCACACTGTTACTTCTACACTTTTTCTGGATGATACATGTTATCACAAATTATTTGGGTAAATGGATTAAATGTGTTAGTCTCAGATGTGCAAATAGTACTAGATATTCTGAGTTTCCCTTTTGCCCTTGAACTCTCTGTCTGCAAATAACTTGGGAATTACTTAGGTAACAAGAGCTTGGGTATGTGGAGTACTGGGATAGAATCCTGCTGCAAGTATTGGATTGGAAACTTAAGCTGTGAGAAAACTACTGCTGACGTAAAATTTCCGTTAGTGTAGGGCTACAGAATACTTCTGTATCTTGCTGTTACTAAAAATTTATGTAGTCTTTGAACTTGAGTTTTAAATGTAACATTACTCCAAGAAAAGTAATTCCCAGTGTTGTCAATTAAATCATGTACCTGCCTCACAGTTTAAGTATTGGAATAAACAATGTACATGTTAGAAAACATCCTCTAGGTTTTGTGCTTAATGAAAAGAGACACAGACTTGAAAGGAAAGACTTCAGAGGAAAACCTTACAAAAAAACTTCAGACTTTGTTAAGAAGCAGACTTAGGATCAAGTCCACTTAAAAAGAATATTTCCAACTCAATTTTATTTAAAGTCATGAAACAAACACCCTATGGCTTTGAACTAGGTCTGTAGTTTCACTATTTCGTTTTTTTTCTTTCAGCAAGACATAGTTCTATATCTATACATGTATAAAATTTATTTCCAAGTATTTTCCTTAGGTTTATAGAATGGATTTGGACAAGCAAACCCTGAAATGCCAACTGAAAAATTTGTATTTCCTTAGAAGCTAGTATCACCACAATAAAAACCAGTTATTTTTTGACAATAATTTGCTCTCAAAAGAGCTGTGTGTGTTTGCTTGGCATGTTCTTTTGATGTGAATGTGTATAACTTTGTATTTTTTGTGAGAATTTTATTCCTTAAAGAAACAAAATTGACTTTATAACTTGAAACCGTATATGTGAGAAATAGGATATTTCAGTAAAAAATAAAAACATTTGCTTTTAAAATTGCAGAACATTTTTGGAGCAGCTGAAATGATGAACTGACAAACATCTGGGCTAAAGCCAATCTTTGTAAGACAATACCAGGATATAAATTTAAAGATCTTAGAACCACAAAACCAAGGGTGTTTGAGGCACAGTGACGGAAAGCCAGGCTGCTAATACAAAACATACTGCCTATGGATCTGAGAACACTGCCCCAAATTACTAACACGCAGCAACACAGAGTCGGGTTTCAACATTGTTCTTAATTTCATAAACTCTTACAGTTTTCAGTAGATGTTTAACTTTTTCTCCAGCATTGATTTGTGCAGTTATAAATCACTTGATATTTTTGGTTTTTTCAAAGGTTTCACACAAGATTACTTTTTATGAATTATTTGTTGAGTTCACAAGTAATCTACTAGTGTCAATGGATGTGGAATCTCCATCACATAGCTATGTGGAAGCAGTGTCAGAAAGCAGAGCTTGTGATTACAAAGTCTGATCATTCTCAGATATGAGCTGCCTCAAAATGTTGTGTATATAGAATCTATATTAAAAGGGAGGTTGGGAGGAAGAGGTGCAGGCAGCTATGCACTGGTCAGAGTAATTTTAAAAATACACAGAACTCTAGAACAGTTTCTCAAGATAAAGATAAATCAGAAATAAAGGGAGAGTAGAATGAAATGCTGACGTAATTTGATCTAGACTAATCTGATGCCTGTCTATGTAGGAGTGCAGTAAATCTCATCTAACATCAATAAATGGTATCCTTTTGTTGACACATAGGGAACTATGGGCTTGGAAAGTGGGATTTAGTAAAGTATTTGTAAGGCTGTACCTCAGTAGCGAATAACACTAGTAATGAAATGAAAACGCGTGTAGCAGAGCATTAGCTTTGAAATTCCTCAGGCTAAGTGTTGGATCTGACTCTTTAATACTTGTTTTAATCACTTGGACACAAAAACTGGGATTATGATGATGAAATTTCCTGGTCATGCGAAGTACACTATCAAAGTGCTATTAGGGAAGAACTAGGTGACCTTGAAAATTACAGTAATGTAAACAGGATGAAATTCAGTAGTACAAAATGCAAATCCAAATGGAAGGGAATGCAAGGACTGAGCGTGAAATAATAATAAAAAGTATGGTTTCAGCCAAAATTTCATTAGTTGGAAACTCAGGCCTAGTTACTTTGGCAAGTACAGTTCTAGGAGCCTTGGCCTACATTAGATGAATTATTTCAAGCAGAATCAGAGGAGCATCAATGATGTTACACAATGTTCTAGTGAACAAATCAAAATAATTTCTGAAGGTCTACTGATTCATGTTCAGGAAACAGGAATTAAAGTTGGAGCAGATGCAAAGAAACACTCTGTTCTTCTTACTATTATATTAGCCTTTCTTACAAGATACCCCCAAAAGAATCTGTTTACCCTAGCAAACAGCCCGAGAAAGAATAAAATCATAGAATTATGGAATGGTTTTGTTTGGAAGGGACCTTTAAAGATCATCTAGTTCCAACACCCCTGCCATGGCCAGGCACATCTTTCACAAGATCAGGTTGCTCAAAGCCCCGTCCAACTGTCTGCTCTCTGAGAGCACATATTGTGTCTCTCCATAACACGTTGTACAGTGGAGGAAGAATGCCAAGGGGAGGCTGTAACACTAAGGTCAGAGAGGAAAATAAAATGCAAAGATCTTTTAACTGGCTGAGCCACAAGAACAAGTAAATGTAAAATAGTGAATAAACAAGTGGAAGATGATTCTTTTCCACTAGAGCAATCAAAGGCTGGATCACCTCCCAGTAAGAACACTCAGTGCCAAAGAAGTAGCTACTTTTAAATTGTATCTTGACTAGTTCATTAACAGACTTATGCAATATTGTTATTCATAATAGCAGGTGGCTTATCTGCATCAGGTGGTTTCTTCCAGCCTCTGCTGCCAATTGTTGTCTATGTGAGGGTGGATCTGTAAAGAATTCTGTAGAATTACTCTGACAGATCGCTGGTATAATGCAGATGTACCTTAACTCAAAATGTTTTTTTTCAAGACTGAACTGTGATGCTGGTGTCAGGTCTTTGGAACTGCCTGGTTCAGCTGTTATTTCAGTTGCTTGCAGCACATAGCAGGTCTTGGCAGTGGTCAGAGCTGGTTCATGTGTGCAAGCATTTGTGTGTGCAAGATTTTCTCATTCTTGAGCTTCTGATGGATCAGTTAAGAATGTGAAAGGCTTAATTATGCCTTCGTAAACTTAAGGTGCTGCCTGTGGTGGGAAGTGCTTTATGCACGCTGAGGAGGCCGTGTTCCCCTCAAGCACTGCAGATACGATGTCTGGGCAGCACCAGCAGAACAGATCTGGCCGGTGTTCCCTCAGCTTTCCTGACCATCTTTCCCAATGTGTGCGAGTGAAGGGGGTTCCTTGGAAAAAATGGGAAAATATTAAGAGGAACAATCCCATCTTCCAGACATTTCTTCGGAGTCACTGTTGCCTGTGTTGGTGGTAACTGTTACTGAGTTTATAAAGCCTTATTTTGTTGACCTCTTTTAGATTAATACAGGTTACCAAATCGGTAAGTGGGACAAGTGCTTTTCTTTCTACAAACTGTTGCTTTTCTTCCATGTATATAACCCCTGCTAACAGTTTGGGTAGCTTTGCTTAGGCAACATGCATATTTGACTGCCAAACTAAATTGAGCAACATGAAGGAGAGTTGCTGTATGTGTTTCTGTAGCCCAGCTCTGTACAACGGAGATAAGCTTTTAACATGGTTCTCTTAGTTTCTTGCCCCATTTTTATCAGGCATCCAGTAACATACCTGATTGTGTCCAACACTGTGGAATCCTGTAATATGTACTCAAGTGGGAGCAGTAATTACATAAACACTTCTGGTGTTTATGCACTTCCCACAGACCTCTTGGAGCCCTTGTGTAATAATTTTCCTTTATTAAGAAAAACGTATAAGCATTAATCATGAAAATGTATCAAGACCCTGTAATTTGGTGGGTCAGGCAGCTTGCCTGGTTTCTGCAGAGCACAGCTTGACATTTTTTGGCATTGACAAGTTCAGGAAATGTTGGGTAAGCATATCAAGTCTGGCTGGGGTGGAGTTAACTTTCCCCATAGCAGCCCTCATAGTGCTGTGCTTTGTATTTGTAGCTAGAAAGGTGTTGATAACACACCAGTGTTTTGGCCACTTCTGAGCAGTGCTCACAGAGCATCAGGGCTGTCTCTCCAAACACCCCCTCCAAAGGCCAGTAGGCTGGGTGTAGGCAAGAGTCTGGAAGGGGAACTGAACAAAGCTGCCCAAAGAGATATTTCATACCATATGATGTGTACTCAGCAATACAAGCTGCGAGAAAGGAGAAGAGGAGAGTGCATTCATTGCTAGGACTTCATCTTCTAGATCAACTGTTACGTGTACTGAGGATGTACTTCCCAGGAAGAGGCTGAACATCACCTGCTGGTGGGAAGTAGAGAATTAATCTTTTTGTGTTCTTTTGCTTCCGTTCATGGCCTTTGTTTTTTCTTTATTAAACTGCCTTTAACTCAACCCATGAGGTGTTTCATCTTATTTTCCAGCCCTGCCCTGTCCCACTGAGAAGAAGGAATGATAGAGTGGCTTGGTGGGTACCTGGTGGCCAGACAAGGTCAACCCACCACAGTGACTATAACGCTACCAAAGCTACTGGCATATTTAACTATTCAGAAAGTCTGGTGAGAACACATACATTTATGCATGCTATTCAAGGGATTGAACTACTTTCTGCACTCTCTTTTGTCTCCCTTCACAAATTCTTAGAGAAATTTAGCATAGCACAAGTTGATTTTATAGTCCTCAGCCATCCAGCTGGCTATAACTTTTAGAACTAGGTTTGACACTGCGGCTGATTTAAGCTGGCGAATGCTTCCATAAAAGCGGAGGTCCTGTTCATCCACTCCTCCCTACAGCTCCTTCATTCCTACCTACTAGTGACCACCACTTTCTTTGCACCATCTTCGGTGTTCACTGGACTTCTTAAGAAGCTGATTTAACTTGCTAGCATGAGAGGAGATTTTTGTTAAGGTAGTTGTCAGTTTGGAGCTGAGCTGGCACATGAAAAAGTGGGAGCACATGTCCAGAAGCAAGGAGGGTGATGGAAGTGAGCAGTGTGCTCAGAGCTCTGGCAGCGTTATAAAAACATGCGTTAGCTCAGAGCTAGAACTGCAGTGAAGTATTAAATGTTTTGATTGGTGAGGACTGCAAAACTTTTTATCTTTCAGTGCTTACAGTGTCTGATTTTTATCTTCTCTATAGTGTAGACAGAGAATCAAATAATACAACAACTCTGAACACCGTTTGCTTTCTCCAGAAACAAGAAGATGGTGTATTTGGAGAAAGATAGACATTTTCTTACAGTTGAATTTAACCAATGCAAAGAGACTGTAGCATCACTTATGATATATCCTTTCACACACAATAAATGGAAGACTCCCGTAGATGAGCTACACTTTGCGTGCAGCATAGGAAGGTCTTGTGCTCTGCATTGTACCAGCTATGAATGGGAAAGCTATCAGATTCTGAAATTTCCCTTTCACATATTCGTTAACTAGACATAAACAAACACAACAGAATTCACAGCAATTCATATGGGAGTGTGGTTCTAATTCAGACTCCTAAAGCCTTTAAAAAATTACATGTATGAAGCGAGAAAATACATATTTTTCATAAATTCTGGTTCTGTCCTGCAATGAATGACATGGTTAATGAATGGGGAATAATTCATTATGCTACTTAAATAAAAATCTTGTCTAAAACCAGTTTAGATTTAAAATGCTCTAGCCTTACAAGAAGAATGTACTTGTCATCATAATACAGTGGTATTATTCTCTTAAGTAAATCGAAATAATATACTTGGTCTCTTGAAATGTCTTTGGGTGATCAGAGCTGTCTGCTGGCTTAATTTTACATAACAGTCTCTTATATTTATTCTGCTTTAACATATTAAAACTGTATTTGGCCTGCATTAAATAAAGACTTAAGTTTTAAAATCCCACTGTCGTCACTTCATAAACAATTATGTGGTTGTCCATCAGCAGTCGTGATGTAGTCTTACAGAATATCACTGGTGTAATTCTTCCTTCATGCTCCTTGCTGGCCTGAATTCAGTAATTTGTTTCCAGGACAATGTTCTGTTCCAGTATCCTTGCAAGTCAGTCAAAACTAGGTTATGATGGGAGAATAAAAAGGTTGTACCTGAGTCATTCTTAGCAGTCTACATGTGCGGGTGATTAATCTTTTTTCACTACAGTTAGAAAATACCTGATATTTCTGTTACATGAGAATAAAATCAAAATATGTCTATAATGAAGATATATTCTGGAGGTTAATTTTTAAAAAGTTTATAAAATGTCTCTTTAACATATAGTTAAGTAGAAATTTTATGCAAATGTGTATAGTTAAAGGAATTCCCTTCTCTCTATACTTAGCTGTACAAATTGGGATCTTACTGCTTAAATCACTCAGTTCTGTTTTAAGATTATGTCACTTGCTGGATTAGTAGCGGCTGCTTTAACTTCGTAAGACAGTTTAAATAAAATATAAAACATAGACCCACTTTTCCGTTATGCTTCTAAATATGAAAATGTATTTATCACTTCAGATTCACTGTCCCTGTGCATGAGATTTGAATGTATGGGCAAATGTTGCTTTTAATGTTCTGAGTTTTCAAAGACTCCTGTTACAAGACCTCCTGAATGTGGTGAAGTTGTCTGCCCTGATTTCCATAGGAATAGCTCTAACTAGAGCTATGCTAACCTGTAAGTGGTTTTCTGCAGTCCTTTCTCTGCTCCTCTTCCTTCTCGAGTAAGTAAAAGACAAAAGTTGTTGTTCATTGTCTTTCATTGTCTATTTCAACTCACTCCAGTCTACCATGATGAAATAACTCTTTTTCACCTCAGCGTACAAAGTCTTTGATTTTGCTTTTGTCAGTTAGGATACGATATTCCAAACTGTGAAACATCTTTCATAATCTTCATAAACTCTTTCAGATACAGCTAATCTCTGTGGAGATCTGGATCAGCTTGATCTCAAGATAAGATTTATTCCATATTGCAATAGTAACAACAAGAAAAGGGCCCTTTCTAAAGAGTATTTACAATTCAAGCAATTGCAAATACCTACTGATTGCTGCCATCCTCTAAATTCACAGTCAGATTATACATGAGTTTATCTGCAGCAACCCTTGCCATGCCTGCAACTGTTCCTCTTTTCTCTGTGTAAGCATGATGTGCCCCAATTTTCACTTCTATTGTGTCAAGAAAAGAGGGTGATAGAGACCTAAGAAGAATGTCATGACTTTATGAATGCTTCATATACTTAACCCGTGAAGTGCAATTATTATAGATTGTGTTTTAAGAAGTATTGTAAGTGTGCATTCATCAAGCTTTACAGGAACTATGAGAATAATAAACCTGAAAAGAAATGTCTTCTGAAATAAACATCTTCCAGCCAAGCATTTGAGGATCATGCTTCCTTTATAGTCATGCGCTTGAAGAATTCTGAAAAGTGACATAGTTGTATAGTCAAGGCTGGGAATAAAGTAAGAAAAAAATTAAAAACAAACAAACAAACAAAAACCCAAACAAACAACAAACAAACAACTTTTTTTATTAAGACATGAGGAGGGTGTACTTGTCAGGCAGTGTTCTCATTGCAACAGTCTCTGGTCCTGGAAAGGTATGTGAAAGCAGCTGAGGCCTTCCTTGGCTCTTAAAGGATGACGGAGCTTGAAGAAAGCAAGTGTGTAAATGGACTTCCTAGGATGGGACAATCCCAGAGATAATGCTATCTAGTCACAGATCACCAAAACCATTGCTTTTAGAGGTATAAATGCTGTCTCAATGCCTAAGAGGAAACGCTTCAGTCGTGGAAAGGCTTATTTACTTTTTCCTTGAAATCTACATCTCCTCCTGTATTTGAGCACACTGTTTTTGTTTTTGTTAACCCATTACACTGATTTTGTTTTTGTTTTGTTAACCCAGGCTGCTATTTAGCAGTTTTTATGTATTTGCTTAATTTTGATACATATTCATTTTGGAGGAATGCCCTGATAATTACATTTGCTACCCCAGTAGCTCAGGACTTTAATTTGTTGATTAGATCATTCTCTATCAAAATCTCTTTAGTAATCACTACTGCACATCATTGCAAAATGTTGTGCCTAGGTTGCATACTCCAGAAAGTAAATTAGGCACCAATTTCCCTAAGGACATCATCATTCCAATGGGTGTAGAACTTGCTCCTTGTATTTTGTAATAAATATGTTGGTTCCACACTCCCCAGGCCAGGGCTTATCTATGCCTCTCTCTGATGCCTTACCCCCAGTGCTGATGCTGGCAGTTAATGATTATTGAGACAACTGCTTCATCATTTGGAATCTAAGCTGTTTAGGGGGGTGTAGGCATCTCCAGAGTTCACCAGCTCTGTCCAAACAGAATGGGGGCCTTTGGGCACAACAGTTCTAGAAATTTTGCATTACTGCTAGCAAGATCCACCTAGCACTTGCCTCCCTTGTACTAGATGTGCTTCATAAGTACATTGTAAGCCTGTATGGGGTGCCCTACTTACTGCCTTAAATGCCTACATTTGATTTTGTTGTGCCAGTGTGTTGTCAACAAGCTGATAACATGTGAAAGTGGAGAAGGACAAAATGCAGGCTAGCTGAAAGCCAGGTCCAAAACACATCTAGCTGCTGAAAGAAAGAAGTTCCTCCGACTGTGAGGATCTGATTTGTCACCACTTAAGGAACCTGAACGTACATAAGTCTATGGGACCTGACGAGATGCATCCTGGAGTCCTGAGGGAATTGGCTGATGTAATGGCCAAGCCACTCTCCATGATATTTGGGAAGTCATGGCAGCCAGGTGAAGTTCCTGGTGACTGGAAAAAGGGAAACGTTGCACCCATAGAAAGGAGTACCCGGGGAACTACTGACCTGTCAGGCTCACCTCTGCCTGGGAAGATCATGGATCAGATCCTCCTAGAAGCTATGCCAAAGCACATGAAGGACAGGGAGGTGATCTGAAACAGCCAACACGGCTTCACCAAGGGAACATCCTGCCTGACCAACCAAGTGGCCTTCTGTAATGGAGTGACTACATCAGTGGACAAAGGAAAGGCTACGACTGTCATCTGTCTGGACTTCTGTAAAGCCTTTGACACTGTCCCCCACAACATCCTTCTCTCTAAATTGGAGAGGCATGGATTTGGTGAGTGAACTGTTCAGTGGATGAGGAACTGGCTGGATGGTCACACCGAGAGAGTAGTGGTCAATGGCACAATGTCTGGATGGACACCAGTGACAAGTGGTGTCCGTCAGGGGTCTGTACTGGAACCAGTACTGTTTAATATCTTCATCGATGACATAGACAGTGCAATCGAGTGCACCCCCAGCAAGTCTGCAGATGACACTAAGCTAAGTGGTTCAGTTGACACTCCTGAGGGACGGGATGCCATCCAGAGGGACCTGGACAAGCTCGAGAAGTGGGTCCATGTGAACCTCATGAGGTTCAACAAGGCCAAGTGCAAGGTCCTGCACCTGGGTCAGGGTAACCCCCGATAACAATACAGGCTGGGGGATGAAAGGATTGAGAGCAGCCCTGCTGAGAAGGACTTGGGGGTACCGGTGGATGAAAGATTGGACATGAGTAGCAGCGTGCGCTTGCAGCCTAGAAGACCAATTATATCTTGCGCTGCATCAAAAGCAGCATCACCAGCACTATCACCCTCCAGCAGGTCGAGGGAGGTGATTCTGCCCCTCTGCTCCACTCTGGTGAGACCCCACCTGGAGTCCTGTGTCCAGCTCTGGAGCCCTTGGTACAGGAAAGACATGGACCTGTTGGAGAAGGGCCAGAGGAGGCCACCAAGATGATCAAAGGGATGGAGCACATCTCCTGTGAGGACTGGCTGAGACAGTTGGGTTTTTTCAGCCTGGAGAAAAGAAGGCATCAGAGAGACCTTATTGCAGTCTTTCAGTGCTTAAAAGGGGCCTATAAGAGGGATGAGGACAGACTTTTTAGAAGGGTGTGTTGCGACAAGACAAGGGGTAATAGTTTTAAACTAATAGAGGAGAGATTCAGGCTAGACATGAGGAAGACATTTTTTACAATGAGGGTAGTAAAACACTGGTCCAGGTTGCCCAGAGAGGTGGTAGGTTCCCCACCCCTGGAGACATTCAAGGCCAGGCTGGATGGGGCTCTGAGCAACCCTATCTGGTTGAAATGTTCCTGCTCATTGCAGGGAGGTTGAATTCGATGAGCTTTGAAGGTCCCTTCCAACCCAACCTATTCTATGATTTTATGATTCTACGATTCTAACACGTTCATTAAAAATCTGGGTCTATCTTACTGTTGGCAAGATCTGTTCCCATAACCTCCCCTATAGCAAACATGCTCAAGGCCATCCACTAACTGTTCATTGCTTTGGTCATTGCTGTCCTGACATCACTAGTGCTTTCCACAGAGACAACGTGACCAGCTGGGCCAGAGGTTTTTTGAGGAATATATAACATAGCTGTTCTCTGGAGGAGCCTTGACAATGTTGCATCACACTCTGGTAACTTACAAGTTACTCTAAGCAATCCATGTTCAGCTTTATTATATACTTTGTGAAACACTGTGATTCATGTATTTCAGGACTTTAGAGTCTCCTTGTAGGCAGCAATATTAACTTGTTCGTATGCAGAGATTTACAGTTAAGATATTAATGTTCTGACGTAGATTCTTACTCCTTGTGCTTAGCTCTGCTGTCTTAAGGCATGTTCCCCTATTCTGATGACAGCTTCTTATCAGATAACTTCTGAGTGCACTGTTAGGTGATTTAAGGCCTACTAGTATTTTCTATAAAATCAACTCAATACAAGCCTGGATGAAATTATTGAAAGGAAGCTGAATACTCCACAGTCCATGAAATGACAGTAAAGAGCAATGGCCCTTTCTGTTTGTGTCTCCAGGCCTGTGTCTAACCTGTTACCAAGCCTGAGACTGACCTTATTTATGAAGCCAGAAATCTATGAGGAAAAGTTCTTGCTTAAATTTCACAGCACCATGCTTGTTCTTGCCTTTTCTTTCACCTGCTCTTGAGACTCTAAATCTACTGCCTTCACTCCTTGCAAACTCTTCTTTCATCTTCCTCTCCATCCCCACATTTCATAGCTACAGACACCAAAGAGGTTGACCCAGCCGGCCAGAACAGACTTTGCTGCCCTCATATCAGAAATGTTTGGCAACACATTGGATATAAGTGTCAAGGTGTCGGCATCACTGGGGTGCAGGAGTGGCCTCTGTGAGAAGAGTCAGAGGTTGCCCTGTGCTTGACACAGCTGGTTCCAGCCAGCTCCACAATGGACCCACCACAGGACACAACTGAGCCCATCAGCAAAGCTGGTGGCTCCTCTGAGAAAACATTTAGGAAAGGGTAAAACATGGCAAAGTGATGAGTGAGGGAAAAAAATGTGAGAAGACAGTGTGGTCTGTCTTCTGTAGGACACTGCAGGCTTGCCTTCAATTCAGCTCATGATGCACTCACCCAAAGTCAGGACTCCCTTTGCCAGGCAATGTGATAATAGTGTTTGAGTGAAGAGGTTGTACATGCAGCCTGGAATGCCTTTCAAGAAGAGATGGCATGACACAACAGAGTCCCTGGCCTCCATCTGAACTGATTCTTTGGAAAAGGCCAGGGCAAGGCTACCAGTCCTTGTTGATCTAATCAGCCTCCTCCATTTGGCCAGAGCACCTCTGACAGCCTTGCGTGTGTCTACTTGCTAGCACATGTGGTTTTTCTTGATGTCTCAAACCACTTTTGGCAAGTGTTGCAATGGAGATTTCACTGTCAGAGCATGACTAGACATGATATTGATCTTCTGTCCTGATTCAGGACTGTGCCCCATCCTTTGTGGAGTCCTTAGGGACTCCTTCCAAGGCCATGATCTATTGCACTGTCTTGGCATCTTTGTCCTCTGTATTAGGTGATAATGAAACAAACTCACTGCAGCTCTGTTCCTTTTCCTGGTTGTCTAAATTTTGTCAGATGGATCCTTCCAGGGGGAAAAGGATCTCTTTGAATGTGGGCCAACTAACAGGCTGAGTGGAGCCTAATAAGGTCAATACTGTAGATATTCCTTGCCAGAAGGAGGAGGGGGTGTCCCAGCTGGATGGATTTAGCTGGTAATTGCATCTCCTTATTTCTGAGTTGTAAACCTAGATGAGTTGATGGCTAGGGGAGATCTTGTTGGAGCGGTGGTGAACCCTGGTACAAGGATACCAACAGATGTGTGAACAGAAGTTTTGCCACTGCCTTCTAAGGAGTATCTGCCATCTACAGGGTATCTTCAAGGCTCTCTTAATTCTCTTCCATCACGTTATGGTGATGAATTCAAGTACAGTTACAGCCTCTGTAGTTATTCCCAAAGTGAGGATCTCTAACGAGTTCTTCCTCCCCACTCCTCTTCCAGTTGTCCTTGTCCTCAGATTTGTGATAGTCATAGATTCTTCATTTCTGTCTTACACTTGTGTCCAGTCCATCTGCGGCATAAAGGCAGTGATATCCATGTAGTAGGTGGCACGTTCGAAAATTGGATCCTACCTACACAAACTGTGGAAAGTATAGTAAGTGTTGAGCACTCAAGAGGTTTCACTGTTTAGTGCTCTCAGGGAGTGTCTTGAATGTGCAGAAACTTGTCTCTTTTCTGAATGTGACCGCCAGAAACCCTCTGGTACTTCAGATGTAGAAAAAGACTGGGCATCCTCCATTGCTTACAGAATTTCTCCTCTTGCTGGCAGTACAAAATGTTCCCTTTTTACATAATTATGAAACTCTCTGTGTTTATACATAAGCAAAGAATTATATCCCTTTTGACAATGAGCAGCAGGCCTATTGACTCTATAGATTGTTTTACGGCTCTTCTTTCTTCTTCATTTCTTTTTCTTAAATCAAAACCTTATCCAGTCCCCCTGTAAGCCTCCATTTTAGCCCAACAGACTTAGGTCATGAATCTTTCTGCTGTGGTCTGGAAAATATCCCCAGATTCATTCCCAGATGTTTTGTTCACTTTCTTATCCAAATTGTGCACCCTGTTGGTGAATCTAAAATTTTAACCCAATTGTGGGTACTTTCTTTTACGATGCCATTAGAAACTGTATGTTTTCCAGATTACTTGCAAATTCAGTGTGTACATAGCTTCACTAAATCATGAAATTTACCAATCTGGATTTTCCCAATTTCTCTGCTGAATTGGTCCATCACCAGCACTATCACCACACAAATGCACACTTCTTTTGTTTACATATTGATTTGTGTGTCTGCAGGGAGTAGGAGAGGTGACTGGCTTATACTGGAGGAGCAAGACTGCTTTTAGTGAGGGCACATGTATACACTGAGGAGGTCCATTGCAACAAGGTCGTAGCCCACATTCTGAAAACCACTTGGGCTTTTATTTGGACAGTAGCTGGTTTGCTCTGCACAACATAGGGTCTGCCAGATTTCAGCATGCCTTGATGTAGGTGACAAACGTTCACTTCTTGGAAGTCTGAAGTAAAAAGCCTAGTTTTTTGTCCATGATCTGGAAATGTGGTCACTTTTCTTCTGGCAACTGGGTGCTCAGAAATGCTGATTATCATGTGTTCAAAAAGGAAGGCTCTTTTATTTTTAAATACTTAACTCTTACTTGTGCTGCTTATCACTTTGTTTTACTTCCCTGGACCTTCAGAACAATGGAAGCTATTTTAGAATGCTTTAAGACATCCTTGTCTCCTCCATCACAGTATCTCTGCTTTTTCGATGGCTTTTAGAAAGCTGTATGTTCCAAGTAATGTGTAAATGATATATAACATGCTATTCTATCTTCTTGGTTGCTGTAGCAACACCACACTAAACTACACATTAGTCATTAGTCCAGTCCAGCAACTGTCTTGTTTCTAAAACATGGTTTACACGTTATGAACACTATTAGAAACAAATGCTAAACCAGATGATTGACTATATAAGCAGTCCCAGCAGAAGAATGTGCATGAGAAAGCAGCACATTGCTTTGTTTTAGAACTGAGTCTATGTATTAAGCTCCATATATAAATCTTTCAGATTTCCCTCACCTCCTTTTTGTCTATGCCAGTATACATACAATTTTTTATTATACAGATTTTAGGAAAATCAAATCGAGAGATTATATCTCAAAAGCAGCTATCAAAACATCCTTCACATGAGAAATAACATGAGATATTGAGGAACACTCATTCGGAAATTTAAAATAAAATCTGAATGTTTAAATAAGTTCTAGATAAGGGGTAATGTGTTTTCAGTTTTTTTATGGCAAACAGGAAACACTTCTTATATGTAAAGTTGTGAATTTATTGTAATAGAAATCTTAAAAGTCTAATCAAGGAATTCTTAATAGTCCAGATCTATTTGATACAGAAATAAATAAATAACTATGTAATATATAAATAACTAGGTAAATGAAAATAAAAAATACAATTTCAAGAGAAGTCTCAAAAATAACAATACGATGAAAATTGTTGTGCACATGAATGCTAGTACTTACCTTTTTCTCTGCTGTTACGCTTACCCTTTCATGAAGGGGTGGCATTGCAGCAAATCATCAGTGCTCCAAGCCTTCCACTGCAAGGAGTGAAATGTTGATGCTGGGGCTCCTTGCTCTTCTTTGCTATGAGCAATGCATCTTCATTGTGCTCACCTTAGTGCAAGCATTCTTCAACTGACCATTGGTGAGTTGTGTATAGTCCTGAGATCTCCAGCATCAACTTGTCCTCATCAGCCCATGCCTGTACTCTTGCACTACATCCTGTGTCCTCACTCTCAAGGCCTCTGCTATCAGACCAAGCTTGTACACTGTGTCATTATGTCATTAATAAATATTTCATCGTACCAGAATAGTTACTTGTATTACTGTGTATAAAAATACAGTTATACCATATGAAAGATAAATAAAAGTAGATTAGAATAATTATTACTACACATAAACAAGCCACCCGAAAAGGTACAGGCAGGCCAAGAAAAGTTCTAAATAAACCTGCCAAGCCTTGGTCCTGTGGCTTGCAAAGCCAGGACAGTCTGTAGCCTATCACTAGCCATGGCAATAGAGTGTTTACAGGGCTAGAGGGCTACAGTAGATGACAGATACATCTTTAGGGAACGATGGAATTGAAATCAAGATACAATTTTATCCTGGACCACAGTATGACAAGTGTCAAGGTGCTGTAATTTAAAGTATCTGTAAACACAGTGAAAGAAATGGGAAGTCTCACATTAAATCAATATCTAGAAAACCAAATACTGATAATTTGAACTGACATGATTTTTTTCAGTTTTCTTGGCAAGTAAATGCAAAATAGCTATGGCTAATATTCAAAGTGTTGCTATTCTTGAAAGAGAACAATTGAAGCTATTTTTCATTTGGTAAACCTTTACATAAATGATCCCTCCATAGTTAACTTTTGTAAATTACAGTTCATCAGGATGAGAAAAAGGTTGATGATTTGATCATAAAATAGAAAATTATTTTTTCTATTAAAGTTGGCACAAGTGGCAGTGAGATCAGGGGAATATTCCTGGTCTTCTGTCAAACTCTATGATTTTGTTTTTCTTTAATCATGGAAGTTTTCCATGGATTCAATTTCATGGAAAACCAGTTAATTATACTTTCTAGGAGTTTTACTTTTTGACCAATGAAACACAAAGCTACTGGCTGAAAGTCAGATGTATCATGCATATCTTCAGCTAACACTACATTCTGTGAGATTTCTCTGTATATACTGGTCTGAATGTCAACAATGCAGAGCAGAAGAAGAGATTAAAGTGTACATGGGGTTGGTATACCAGGTGAAATAATTAAGTGTTTAACTTAGAGGACTGCTTGCTGTATTTTTATTACTGGTCATTGTTAGACATAAGACAATGGCTCCGATAAGATTTTGTCCAACCAGTTAGAAAAAGTGCCATGATTTACAAAATTAAAAAGTATGGCAGTGTTTTATTTGACTTTTTAAAATTAAAATCAGGCTAAGTTCAGTATTGCACATTCTTTACACATTAATTACGAAGTCTAGTTGACTTCATAGAATCGCAGAATGTCCTGAGTTGGAAGGTACCCAGAAGGATCATCCAGTCCAACTCCTGTCCCTGCACAGGACAACCCCACAGTTCACACCATGTGTCTGAGGGTGTTGTCCAGTCTCTTCTTGAACACTGTCAGGCCTGGGGCCGTGACACCTCCCTGGGGAGCCTGTTCCCGTGCTCCACCACCCTCTAGGGGAATAACTTTCTCCTATGTCCAACCTAAACCTCTCCTGGCACATATTCCTGACATTCCCTCAGATTCTGTCATTGGTCGCCAGAGAGATCAGCGCCTGCCCCTACTCTTTCCCTATGAGGAAACTGTAGCAGCCATGAGGTCTCCCCTCAGTCTTCTCCAGGCTGAACAAACCCAGTGACTTTAGCCGCTCCTCATACAGCTTCCCCTCCAAACCCTTCACCAAATTCACAGCCCGCTTCTGGACACTCTCCAGCAGCTTTATATCCTGTTTATCCTGTGTTGCCCAGACCTGCACCCAGTGCTCCAGGTGAGGCCGCACCAGTGCAGAGCAGAGCGGGACAATCCCCTCCCTGCCCGGCTGGCCATGCTGTGCTGGATGCACCCAGGACACGGTTGCCCTCTTGGCTGCCAGGGACACTGTTGGCTCATGTTCAACTTGCCGTCGACCAGAACCCCCAGATCCCTCTCCATGGGGCTGCTCCACAGCATCTCGTCCCCCAGTCTGTATGTACAGCCAGGGTTGCTGTGTCCCAGGTGCAAAATGCAGCAGTTTCTCTTGTTGAACCTCATGTGGTCGGTGATTGCCCCGTTCTCCAATTTGTCCAGATCCCTCTGCAGGGCCTCTCTGCCCTTGAGAGTGTTGACAGCTCCTCCCAGTTTTGTGACTTAATTGCCTTGGTTGCCAACTGCTATTATAGTTTCATTTCCTTTACCAATGGAAAAAAACATGAACTAGCATTCACAAACACTCAAAATATTGAACTAAAAATGAGAAATAAATCAAATCAATGCTTTGCACTATAAAAGCGGAAAATGAAGACACTGAAGTATTTTGGTTTAGAATTTATTTTCGATTCAAGCTGGAGAACCTTTTCGGGATTCATGGAATGTTTTAGTACTGAATTTGGTGTTTGACACCGAAAGTGGATCTTGAAAATGTCATGGAGGGAATAATTCTGTAATTAATGAAGAGTTTCGTCTTGGATCTGAAGAAATGGAATAAACATGTTGACTGTATATATTGTTAGTAATCTTTTTTTCCTATTTCATCCTGTGTTGCCATTTTTTATTCTTAGTAACATTGGTTTTGACAGCAGTAGTTATTGCAGACAGTTTTGCAAGTTAGGTAGGTAGTCTTACAGGCAATTCGGGCTTCTTGCACTGTCACTGTTAGGGTATGTCTGAGCTCCACTTTGTGCAGCCACGGTGCTGCTGTAAGAGTACTTGAAAGCCAAGACTTCTTTTGTCAGAAGCAATTGTAATATTTAGGTTAATTTAAAAGAGAGAAGGTAAGAAGAAGAATCTCTGTTTTTAATACAGAGCTATCATTCACTGCTTAACTATGCTATTAATAAATAGCAGTTGTTTTCTTAGAAAATAAGGACATTTTGAAGATGTGTGCATTTCAGCCAAGCAATATCATAATTAAACTTTTCCTCCTTAAAATCTTCATCTAAGACTCTTGTCTCTTCCTCTGGCAGCCCCAGCTGCTTTGCTAGCCCATCGCTGGAGGTCTCTTCTTTCTTGGCAGCAAGAGCTGCAGCAGGAGCTTGATCCGTATCTGTATCTATCTGCTGAGTCTCTGTTGCCCTGTCTTTGCTGCAGTTCTTCCTCTGCCTTGACCTGTAGTACAGTGGAACAAAATCAACACTTGAGAAGTAAATTCTGCAAAACTTACACAGAAGTGGAAACTGAAATTTATGATCCAGGCCCAAACCTAACTAATAATCTCTTCCTCTTCAAGAGTGTGTGAGATTTGAGCCAACAAAGGCTCCTTGTTTTATTGGTATGTAAGAAGTGGTTATTTTAGTAGAAGTTCGGTTATATATTCTGTATCAGTAGGTCTTAGTTTGTCTCATATTTATAGTCTTGTTTAAATAAAACCAAGGATAAAAGGATACTGATAGAGATTTTCCAAGGATTTTAGGAAGATAAGGCATCCAGTGACTCAATCATTTTGTCTCTAATAATGCTTGCTTTATTTTTAAGTAATATTTTTTCTCTTGGCTGCTTGCCAGCTGTCTGTATAGAAAACAAAAATGGTTGGAAGTTGATATGTTGTGATAATAAAATTGAAATATGTTATTGCAAGCTGGTTCATCCATAGGTATTCTATGTGGTGTCATGCTCACATGTTTGTCAAATGTCTGGATCCAGAGCTGAAAGAGTTCCTGCATTAAATCAGTATTGCTCTGCATTAAAACAGTCTCTAGTGCTTTTTTGAGAAAAAGTAGTTTCTGATGAATGGATCAATGCATTGGTGACTGAGACACCGATTGTAGCATAAAACTTACAGGAAACATTTTGGAAATTTAAAAAAGCAAATAAATTATTACCTATAATAATACATTCAACTTTTTTGACAGAACTTTCTTCAGCCCTGTGTTTTAAGCAGTACTTGTCTTTTCCATTGTGGGAAGGGCTGAACATTTGCACTTAGAGCACTGAATTCTTTGTGGCTCAGATGCACTTTGTGGTGGCATTCTTATGCTACAATCAATCTCAGTTCTGAGTTTCAAGTATGCTTTTATCTACATCTACCTTCTGGAATTCTTTCCTAACTTACTTTCTTCCTAGTTTTCCTCATGGCTTCCTTAATTTCACCTGCTGTTTTTCTTTCAGCTTTCTCTTTGTCTATATGGCCTTTCTTAGCCAATGAGGCATTAAAATAACCAAGACAACCTAGTGGTTTCATGTTTTTCTTACTGTGTCGATTTGCATCATCTTGTGACAGAGGAAAGGTACTTGCTGTACTCTAAACGAGCCTGGATTGGTGAAAGTAGTTTGTGACTGGCAAGAGCAGGGTTTCGGTGCTTTTTTAGAGTCACAGCAGTAGAAGAAAATACTTTCTTTGCTACCTCATGGCTGCAGAATTTCTTGTAAATGTGCTTTACAGGGGTGGTGTACATAAATCTAAGGGCTTATTTTCCTGGATGTGTAAATCATCAACAGAACAGTATGTGCGGCCAGTAGTCAGCTTACTTTTTAAGTAAGTAGTGCTTATTTTTAAGCATGTAGTTACAGCAAAGCATAAAACTGGTAAAGGTTCCAATACAGCAATACCTCACCTCTATCTGCAAAAATGACACCTGGAATTTTATATTTTATATGTACAGTAACTGTTCAAAATAGAAATACTCCTATTCCTTATAGACAAGTCCAGCTACTGAAAAGCAGCTCGTGCATCACATCTGCTTAAAACTAATTTTCTTTTCCTGCTTCACTCTCTTCTCCTGGAGTCAGTCCAGTCAGGCCCTTTATTTTCTTGAAGAGAACTGAAGTGACCTATCCTCATCCTTCAGGACAATACAACCTCAGTGCAGTTACTCATACAACCCCTCCCTAACCCATGGCTCCACTCTCTCCCTCTTTTGTGCTATCGTGTGTCAAGGTCATTGTTCTGTGCCTATTTCTATCAACTGCATTTAGGTCAATGTAAACTTTGTTTTTCTTCTTTCCTTCCTTAGTGTAAAAAACATTTGAGGACAAGTAAATACTTGATCTGGCTTGGACAGGCAGTGAAAGCTTGAACTTATAATATTGATTTTTGTGATATTCAGGTTTATTTGTTTTACAGAATTTTTTATGAAAGAATCAGTCTCCTTGTTCTTGGCTTCCAAGAATGCTTTTGTCTACACTTATTTCTTCTGTAACTTCTTCTGAACTCTGTCCTAATTTGTGATTTTCTGCTTGATCCTTCTTAGTTTAAGGCAGTAGCATCTTAACCTGAAATTTGAAAATTAACATGTAAAAATGCAATGTTATACAAATTATTTTTATCAGTAGCCTGTTTAAGAATATTCTGTAGTCCAAAAATACTTCTAATTAGTTCATTTTAATCCTTAAAAGTCATCTGACTGTATATCATCTTAAAAATAGACTGAAAGGTTAAGTTTTCACTGCATCATTTTTTTACACAGAAAGCAACACATAATATTTGCCATACAAGCTTTGAGGGTGAAGTAATCTTCTAGATTTTATTTTCAGCTGTATTCAATGTATTTCATCAATATGCCCTCACAGAAAATGGAAGGAGTAATTTCTGTACAGTTTATAAAGTGTGAGAGAAATTATGAAGCTATTTTGAAATTTGGCAGCAGAAATTATAAGTTGTTCTCACTGTTTTTTTGTATCACTCCCTGTGCAAAGCTGAAATGGTTTTGCATGTTGACCTGTCCAGAGAAAGGGTCTGTGCCACCTGTTGGGATGCCTTATATGCCAACAGTGTTCCCAGGAAGGTGTAGCTGGGGGTCTCCAATTCGTCAGCACCTCACCAGCAGCCCACACACAGAGCCTGTCTCACAGGACACACAAAGCTGTTATCAGTTCTATCCAGATGGAGGTGAAGAATTCTAATTTCATTAGAATTACCTCTGGGCTCTTAGTGGTTTATTTATGAAGACTATGGGGAAACACCAGGAATTTGCATTTTGGTTTTCATTTCAGCTGGTTTTACACAAAAAGGAGATTGTTATTTTTATCTTCAAATCATTTAAATAACTGAAGGCACTACTAGAGCCCTGATGCATTATCACAGTATAATCTTTCTGAGCCCGCTTCAACATTGTTTCCACATAAACAGCATGAGTTTATTTAAAATGAAGATGCTAGATTTCCTGTGAATGTGTTTGGAGTCAGTCTAACTTTTTCAGTTCTTCTCAACTATTAATGAGCTACTTACCTTCTACAAGTATGGTGCAAGAGAAAAATGGAATTGCACTCCCCTTAAAAGCAAAAGAATCCATCGACATCAGCAAAACTTGCGAGGCTGACACCACGTAAGCACAAGCCAAAAAACGTGGGAAAGCGTATGAGAATCTTAAAACCTTACTGTATTTTCTGTTGCAAGGTGCTGCCTTTTCCCTAAACATAAAACTTTATTGTATCCCTCCTTGAGGAAGCAGCTTCAGCCTCGTGCTGTAGTAAAGAGAATCGTGTATGTGCTCCCAGGGCCATGGGTAGGTGCCTTGAGCCTTAGGATCTTAGGGACTGAGAACAATTAAATGATAATTAGTTATTGATATAACTCCATTCACTTCAACAGTTTCAAACCTTAATGCTTGTTGTCTAGTGATATTAAACAGGCAAATGATCTTGCTCAAATTGTCTCCATTCTTCCAATGGAGGTCACTTAAGTGAAATGCTAATGCTACCCAGTAAATTGTCTTACATTCTGCAGCTGTAGGCATAACTGAGCACCTGCACAGTATCTGTATCTGCAGAAAAAGGGACAAAGGCATTAAAAGGGATGGGCTAGAGCTGGGAACATCCAGCTCTTATAAAAATTACAATGGAAAATGAATTCCCGCCTATACCAATCTTTTTCATCTGAAACAATAGGTAGCTGTATCAAGCTGAGCTCTTTCTAATCTTGACAGTTTCAATAAGTACATTTTCCCTAAGTATGGAATGCTCTTGAACAAGTTCTTTCACACACAAAGTCTGAATAGGTTTTGTTTTAACAGTGAGTTGGCATTTTTTTTTGGTGCCTCCTTGTGCAATTTTTGAAGCGCTCATCCCCAACTGGCCAGGGAAGGCTGATATTATACTAGTCAAAATGTAAAGTCCTTTCCTGAGCCTATAATGATATCCCTAATTTCAAGACTTCCATTGTCAGCCATTTCTCCTGAGGGTATGAGAGCCCACAGATTGGTTCATATTCTTTGTTGAACCCCTAGTACTCTTTACCTTACCTCCCTACTGAGACTGCCTACTATATTTGCTGCAAAGTAGACTTTTAGCTGCATCCGTACACACAAGATATGAAGAGAGAGATCAACATGCACAATGTAACAAGGCTTATGAGTTAAGTGCCAAAATATGACTTGGTAATTATCTCACACATATCTATTTTTAATATTTTGGTCATTTTTAGATATGTTCACTGTGACAGTTTACAATTCTGTGGGAGCTGGTGAGTTTTCTTCTGTTTTATGTAACTCATTGAAGCAAAATTAATCAAAATTATTGTTTCGAGTTGAGACTGCTGTAAAGAAACAGCAGTAGCTCACTAGGGTTCATTTTCATGATCTATGTGGATTTTGTTTCCTTTTGTAGAAATATACATGTTCATATTAAGTTGCTGCTGACATACTGGGTTTTATGTAGGTCAAGTGCATTTTTATGTTTCCTTGATTGTTGGAACTTAGCCAATGTGACTGAAGGAACTGCATTTTTTTATTTTACACTGTTTTCATTTGTTTCTAAGAGGAGAAAGCGTCATGAACATCTTAGAATGAATATGCAATTACTGCATCAGAATGTCAGCCTAAAATTCAGATAAGTGCTTCAAGATAGTAAAAGTTTTGAATTTCAACCAGAGAGTGGCAACAGGACAGTAGAGTTACAAACAGAGAGGAAATTATGGGCCTGCATTTTCCTGATAGCAGTCTCCCAGTACCTGCAGGGAAGTTACCGAGAAGATGAAGGCAAACTGTTGCTGCAGTGCATAGTAGAAGGACAAGAGACAACAGGCATTTATTGAAACAAAAGGTTCTAACTGAATATAGAGTAGCATTTTTTCATCCCAAAGACAATCAAGCAGTGGAACATGTTGCCCCAGAGAGGTTGAGCAGTATCCATCCTTGGAGATTTTCAAGCTATGAATAAATAAGCTCAGAGCAACCTGGTCTGGTCTCATAGGTGACTCTGCTTTGAGCAGAGGATGGGTTAGCGATCCCCCAAGCTCCCTTCAAACCTGAATTAGTCTTTGATTCTGTCATTCTGTGCTGTTCTGCTTAAAGTTAATAGGTCCTGTGAAATTTAGGTGACCCTGCTTCATCTTTCTCTTGCTTTTGTTTTCCATTTATAGTGCTTTATTTAAAATCTGCTTCTATACAGACACAGTGTCTTTCTCCATGTGCATTATTTCCAGAATTTAGTGATTTCTGTGTGCATGTCTCACACAATTGCCTCTTCTTTTTCAGTTCTTCAGTAGCAGTGCCCTCAAAAAGAAGTAAAACTTCAGTAGCTCATAGTTAACTGGTCTTTTCAGTCTTGGCAATAAAATTTGCTTGCTGCATCTAGCTCAGCGTATTCAACACATGCAGGAGAAGATGTGGATACTGTGCCTCCTAACCATAAACCTTGCGGGTTTGTTTACTACCTACTAGGTAGTTCCAAATCCTCACAGCATTTCATGGCGTTCTAAATAAACATCTTGCATTTTTTTCCCCCTTCCCTAACTTGAACAGCTGTTATATATCTAGAGTTAAGTTCAACTAGCTTTTTTGGCTTTCTTACTTGTGTTCAAGCAAATACCATTGATTTGTTCTTCGAGACTTTTTTAGAACATTTCTTTGGAATGGGAAATTAAACAAAAATACATTGCTGCATGTCTAAGTTGACAAACACGGATAGTTAGCTAATTTCAGTCTCTAGCTGTGGTGACTCCACAAGCTCTCCTATGCAAACTTGCACTATTAAATATGTAGCTTGTGAAATGTCAATTAAATTTATGGGTAATTGGTTTCTCTCTTAAAAAAAAAAAAAAAGAAAACACAAAACAGACAAGTTGCTTTGTCTCATTTTCCTACAACTGTCTTCTCTTCTTCCTCAGCCTTCCCTCCTTTCTGTGTGCACTCATGTACAGGCACACAAACAGGAGAGGAGACAGATGTTTTCCTTTTATCTCTGTCTTCCATAATTCTCCTGACACCTTCAGCGTGTATTCTCTCTTCTTTCTCTGCAGGGGTCTACTCTTGATCCTCTTTCATTCTCCCTCCACATCTTATTCCGCATCTAATCTGAAAAGACAACTGCATCTGTCTTCTCTGTGGTGATTACTCATGAACCTACATCTCCAAACCTTTCCTTTGGCTTCTTTTCCAAACAAAAATGTTGGTCTCTCTGATATTTCTTTGTGAATTTGTGATCAGTAGCGCAAGCTAGACAGGGCTCCAGGACAGTTCTTGATCAGTCACCTGAATCCTTTGCCTATCACTTTCTTCCCTAACTACTACAGAAGACTGAACCACCCTGCCAGTTAAGCAGCAAATCACTCTTCAGATCTCACTTCAGATCCAAGCTGTCTCGCATATTCCTTTGCATCACTGTTCTAAATGACTGTGTTTTCTGCCCATCATATCTCTCATGTATTTTACATTAAGCAGCCAGTGTACAATAAACAGAAAATTTGGGCAAAGAGCAAGCAAACCTCATTCTTTCCAAACCAAGTACCCTCAGCACTAAGCTATAGTCCCGTTCTGTCCTAGTTATCTTTTTTTTCCTGTCCCTGTAACTCTTGCATTCATAGCCAGGACAGAAATAAGAGGGGTAGAGGACAATTCCAGCCCAGATTACTTTATGCCATAAGAAATAAGAGAGTTGGGATTTAATTTCCCTAGGATGACATGATAATTTAGCTAATGCCTCCTGGTTTCTAGGCAAATGACCAAATAGGTCTATTTTTGTCCAAGTAAGGCAATAATTTGTAGTCCACATGTTTTTTAAAAGCCTATGCCCTGTTTGCTCAGGTGGCAACCCGTAAAAGAGAACTGCGTGCTCAGAGTGGACAGAAACACTGAACATACCAGATACAGATTTACCGGAAAAATAAAATTAAAAATTGCTCTAAAAATACAAAATAATCACTGGAGATTCTGATATGTGAAACTGCCTCTTGTTTACTGAGGAAATGAGGTGAACTGATCTCACATTCTGTAGGCCACATTCCCTCCAATATTGTATTATCCTGTTGCCCAGTATAAATCACATTTAGAAGAGGATAGAATTCCCAAAGATAGTAGAAACATACAATTCTTCTGAAAATTGTCAAATGAATGGAAAAGAGAGACCCTAATTACTGTTCTTCCTCATGTGGAAGGAAAGTCGTGCAGAATTTAGTTAACATTGCATTCCATTTGGCAAAAGCATGTTGGACAGTCAACATACACATGCTGCCCAGTCAAGCCAATTTGTGTAGAAGCCACCCCATTGGCATAAGTTTATCTCCAGCCCAGGCATAACCTCTCTGTCTCCTGGCCAATGAAGTATCACAGAGGATGTCAGGAATGAGGAAGCTGGCGCTACAGTGGCAAGGTGAAACAAATTCTTAGAAAATCAGGCTTTACTAGTTCCACTGCTCATGGAAGAACATGTTTGGGGTTTTTCATTGTTTGTTTTTTGTGAGTTTTTTGTTGGTTTTGGGGTTTGATTTTTGTGGTTTTTTTTTTCCTAGGTTGGTCTCAGCTTCAGTCATGTGTTACTGCCACGTTTTAGAACCTAACTCATGTTGACTCAGTATTGCAAAACTGTTCCTGAAAGAGCTTTTATTCTCTCAAAATTACAGGCTTACTCTATTAAAGGGCACAAAGTGTTAGCTGTGGCCAAGAAAAGTTTGGTGCAACTGAGGGTATAAGGGATACGCAATGTCTCTAAGACACTCATCACATATTGGCACCATCAACATAGGTCAATACCACTGTGTAAAATGGAACTATTTGAAAATAATTTGTTTCATACCAGATATCTGTGGCTTGAGAAGAAGGATGGTACATATATCATTACAAAAAACTGGCTGAGTATTCTCTTTTTCTCGGCTATTTATATTCATATATAGTCAGATATATATAGCCATAGCTAGCACAGAGCTCATCTCTCCAATTCACAGTCTTCTTAGTCAGATACTCTACCCAGACTTCATAACCTAGTACTACTTTCACCATATAAGTAGGAAGCTTTGCTGGCTTTTAACATCAAGCATTGTCACATAAGTAAAGCTGCAGGAAAAACACACACTTGCGTATTTTGTAGATGGTAAAAAGAACAAAGTTCCTCAGTAATGAGAAGTGTGCTGTCACTCTGAGTTTTTTCTAAAGTGATAATCATTAAAATGTTCAGGGATGTAATTTCAGTGCAATCACTGAAAATGTCATTCCAAAGAGAAATGCCGGGCATATAATTCTTGTTAGGGGTTATCAACCTGCATGCTAATGGAGGGAGAGAAAAAAATATCAAGAAATAACAAAGCTGTTATTTTCTGTGTAGTTAGCCAAACACATGAACAGGGATGCACCTGCGGGTGCTGAGGGAGCTGGCTGAAGTCATTGCTGGACCACTCTCCATCATCTTTGCCAAGTCTTGGGAAACGGGAGAGGTGCCTGAGGACTGGAGGAAAGCAAATGTCACTCTGGTCTTCAAAAAGGGCAAGAAGGAGGCCCCGGGCAACTATAGACCGGTCAGCCTCACCTCCATCCCTGGGAAAGTGATGGAACACCTTATCCTTGGTGCCATCTTAAGACATACCAAGAATAAGAGGGTCATCAGGGACAGTCAACATGGCTTCACCAAGGGGAAGTCGTGTTTGACCAACCTCATAGCCTTTTATGAAGACGTAACAAGGTGGATTGACGATGGCAGAGCAGTGGATGTGGTCTACCTTGACTTCAGCAAAGCATTTGACACCGTCTCCCACAGCATCCTCACGGCAAAACTGAGGAAGTGTGGACTGGATGATCGGGTAGTGAGGTGGACCGCAAACCGGCTGAAGGAAAGAAGCCAGAGAGTCGTGGTCAATGGGGCGGAGTCTGGTTGGAGGCCTGTATCTAGTGGAGTGCCTCAAGGGTCAGTTCTGGGACCAATACTATTCAATATATTCATCAACGACTTGGAGGAGGGAATTGAGTGTCCTATCAGCAAGTTTGCTGATGACACCAAGCTGGGACGAGTGGCTGACACGCCAGAGGGCTGTGCTGCCATCCAGCGATATCTGGACAGGCTAGAGAGTTGGGCAGGGAAAAATTTAATGAAATATAAGGAAAAATGTAGAGTCTTACATCTGGGCAGGAACAACCCCAGGTTCCAGTATAGGTTGGGGAATGACCTATTAGAGGGCAGTGTACGGGAAAGGGACCTGGGGGTCCTGGGGGACAGCAGGATGACCATGAGCCAGCACTGTGCCCTTGTGGCCAAGAAGGCCAATGGCATCCTGGGGTGTATTAGAAGGGGGTGGTTGGTAGGTCAAGAGAGGTTCTCCTTCCCCTCTACTCTGCCCTGGTGAGACCTCATCTGGAATATTGTGTCCAGTTCTGGGCCCCTCATTTCAAGAAGGACAGGGAACTGCTGGAGAGAGTCCTGCGCAGGGCCACAAAGATGATTAAGGGAGTGGAGCATCTCCCTTATGAGGAAAGGCTGAGGGAGCTGGGTCTCTTTAGCTTGGAGAAGAGGAGACTGAGGGGTGACCTCATCAATGTTTATAAATATATAAAGGGTGGGTGTCACGAGGATGGAGCCAGGCTCTTCTCGGTGACAACCAACAGTAAGACAAGGGGTAATGGGTTCAAGCTGGAACACAAGAGGTTCCACTTAAATTTGAGAAGAAACTTCTTCTCAGCGAGGGTGATGGAACACTGGAACAGGCTGCCCAGGGAGGTTGTGGATTCTCCTTCTCTGGAGACATTCAAAACCCACCTGGACGCCTTCCTGTGTAACCTCATCTAGGTTCCTGCTCTGGCAGGGGGATTGGACTAGATGATCTTTTGAGGTCCCTTCCAATCCCTAACATTCTGTGATTCTGTGATTCTCTAATTTGGTCATTGGCTGCTGCTTTTGTTGTGAATACAGTTCCTCTATAAAAGGAATCAGATTTTGGCTAATGGAAAAATACAATATAAAAGAAAATAAAAAGAGATTTGGGATTAGAACCGGAATTTCCGGAACCTCAGTGCCAGTTCTTATACCTATTCACCAGTGGAAAATGAGCACAGTTGAGGTCTAACACAACGTTCTTCTCAGAGCTGGTCTTATAATCTCTCCCTTTCTCAATGAATGGCATTAGTATTATATTTTAGCTTTGGTTTTTGAGTGTTGTCTTGTAGGGTCAGACAGTCTTAAGTGTAAAGCACCTGGAGTGTCATGTCCAGTTCTGGGCTCCCCGGTAGAAAAAAGATGCAGGCATACTGAAGTGAGTCCAGCAAAGGACCACTAAGATAAATTAAGGGACTGGAGCATCCCTCCCATGATAAGATCTTGAGAGAGCTGGAACTGTTCAGCTATGAGAAGAGAAAGCTCAGGGGGATGTTATCAATGGATGTAAATACCTGATGGGGGAAGTAAAGAACATGGAGACAGGCTCTTCTCATTGGTACCCAGGGTAAGGACAAGAAGCAATGGGCACAAAGTGAAATACAGGAAAATCCGCTTAAAAATAAGAAAAAACTTTTTTACTGTGGGGGCAGTCAAAAAGTGGAATGTGTTGGATTTTTTCTTTAACTATTTACAACTAAATTGCTACTGAAAATAATTCCTCTCCCTAATACTCCCTTCAATCTAAAGTCCTTAAATTATCTTGGAAACATTAATTTCAATCAACACGTAAAATATAACTGTAGTTTAAAAGATACACATCTCAGTAAGATGTAGTGTCTGCCCATTTTGCAGGTAGGCAAGAGATGTCCCAAGATGTCAGAGACTAAGCTATTGGCAGGGACAGGAGCAGAACTCAGAAGCTGAGGTCTAATTCTCCCGCTTCATCAGCAGAACATACACCTGCTTTCTGATACTCACTTCTGTATTCTGCACTTTTTAGACAGTACCTGAAAGGCTTGGTGTCCTCCATGATTTTCGGCCCCTGATTTTTTTTTTCCTCCTCTTATCCACAGATTTGTGCTCCAGAACCCCTGCTTTCACCAAGGAATGTAAAAAATAGTATCAGGTCTTGTAGCAGCAGTAAGTCTCCAAACTGAGAGACTAGTTTTAACACCTTTGAACCAATGGAGAGATTCATACCAATTTTACTTGCAGACAGCCTGCAGAGATTTCTCTGATTTTAACAGTTGCCCCCTCTATTTCTGCAGTATTTTTTAAGATCATCATATTGTTGATGCTAGCTGTGCTTCCTGTTGATTGTTTACATATCCAGTTGATGCTTTCAGCACATAATCTAGAGTATTTGCCATGTCATGGTAACAAAAGCACACACTATTTCCTACCCTTTTTAGTTTCTAATAATGAATTGATTATGTATAAATATTTATTTCACTGAGTGGTAAAAATGCATTAATTCAGTGAAATAAATCTGATTTCATATCAGAGTTTATACTAGTGAATTTAATTCCATATTGTGAACTTAATGCCATAGCAAAACTGACCTTGAGAAGCTGCTACTAAACCTTTGGATTCCTGCAGGGGAGTTCTTGTTTCCTAAAGAAAAGTAGCGAAGATTGTCTAAAATCAGGAATCACTCTACAAAGTTTTTTAAATAATTCACATCCATTTAGTATGCTACTGTTTTAAGACTCCACTTAACATTCTGTATTTTACAGATAGCAATTTGTATGATATTTTATAGATACAATTATTAAAGAAATCCTTCAATGCTATGATACTTAGGTTTAAAGAAAAACCTGAATAAAACAGTGTGTAGCTCCCATCAGAGAAGACTTGGCAATCTTGGAAAGTAAGTTCAGATTAATAGAACTCTCAAAGAAGTAAAGAGGTTCATTCAGAAGGCTCAGTAAAGGACTAAGCCCATGTTCTTGATTGCTGAGCCTTGTGAAGTATGAACATGTCATTCCTGGAAATTATGCTTGATAATAAGACCAAAATAGATCTGTCTGGCACATGGAATTCTCATGAAAGTGAGCAAGTTTTAACAGGTGAAATCAGATATGGAGCATATAAAGAAAATGCATTAATGATGATGTGAAAATACACCAAATGGATAAGTAGGTTAACAAATGATTCCTGAAACACAGGAGGCCTTAATAGCATTTTCCTCAGTAGAAAAGTCTTGCCTTTGCCATGTAAAAGATCTTAAGACTGCTTTCTTCTTGCATCTCCTATTTGGATTTGTCCCATGAATACACCATTGACGTAAAACAGAGCTTTAATGCTATGCTCAAAGAAAATAAACACACACATCTAGTGTCACAAATGTATCTGCTCAGAATGTAAACCTGTAAAAGGATTTATTTACATTTTGACATCATTTATTTACATTTTGAAAGTTATAAGTTATTTGAAGGACAAGGTAATTCAAGATTCAGTATTAAAATGAAAAGGAGTAAGTTTAAGCTAATAAATAAATAAATAAGAATAAATGGTCACACTCTACAGCAACATGGTTGTTATTGTGCACTTGTTGGTCTGAGATTTTCTCTTTGTGTATACTGTTGTGTACACATAATCATGAAACTATTCTAAGTATAATGCAGGCGTAAACTGTAAGCACTCTTGCTTAGAAGAGTTTTTGAGACCTAAGGAAAAGCCCATGACCTTTTCATATGCTTCTATGCATACTTCAGTATTTTCAAGTAACATTTTCATCTGTGAAAGAACAAATTTTTTTTAAGCAGTTTAAGAGTTGAGCAATTAAATTAGGGTTGGAAACTGTAACAGTGGACTATATTTTGAAGTGCAGCGCCCATCAACAACTTGCAGAACCAGAGTTTTTTGAACAACGGGAGGAGTAATGTACCAGAAACCTCTGTTAAAAATCCCATCCTCTTGATGTGGTTTTCATATCAAAGACAAAACAGACTTTGAGAAGTAGCTAAATTGTTACTGTGTTTATCTAACCCTCCAGTAATGGTTGAATTCCATGTCTCTTGGTTGTATAGGATAACACAGCATTCTGTCAAAGAGAAGTAACATATCCATACATGAGGTTACTGGTTGTGTGTTCAAATCTGTACAGCTGTGACTCTGGGTCTGTGTGATTCCGGGTACCTGTCCTGAGTAGCTCACAATATGGGCCAGAACAGAGGAACAAGGTCTGCATCAGCACCCTGAAGCAGTTCAGAAACATTGCAGAGGTGGATGTGTCCTTAGTGGATGTCATTCATCAGCATTTAACTATGGAGAAGAATTGTTCTGTATTATTGAACAACTAGTTATTTTTGTACCAGTCAGCAGTCTTCATAGAATTTAGCTATGTAAAGGAAAAGTAGGATAGCAGATGTTTAAATGTAGGTAGGGCTCTGAGAATGAGGCAAAAAATCTGTTGGAAAAATCCAAGATGGTAAAAAAAAAAAAAAAAAAAGCAGAAAAACAATACACTGAAAAGTTCCATATAACTTGGTGGATTTCTGTGATGTACTTGGTCTACTTCTTTCTAAAGTGTTTACATCTAAAGTTTTCTAAATGCCCGAATTACCCATCCGTATTGTCCACAACTGATTTCCCCTCTTAAGGTCTTATTATTTGCACTATCTTGAAAGACCACCTCCAGGCAATCCTCAAATCCGTTCTTCATCCAGATATCACCTTTGGAAGCAGAGTCCCTGACACTCTCTGAGCTGCACTTGGGACAAAACTGCGGGGAGGGGGAAGGAAACATGCCTCTCTTGCACTTTCATGGCTGGTTCTTAGAGCCCTGATAGTTTCTGAGTGTTTGAGCTGCTTTATAGCTGCTTTGTTCAGTGTGCTGGTGATAGCCAGCCAAGACTGTTATAAAACATTGGCAACCTTATCAGAGGTGTAACCATTCTTTTCTCATGCACTCTGAGGGGCCCATGAATTTCAAGTGTAAAGAGACCTTATGGAAGACAGAATTCTGACTGTTCTGGCTCTAGGTTTCTACCATGCCCCATTAAACAAACAACCCGAATTGGATATGAAAGTTGGGTACCAGTATCTAATAAACAGTGTCAGATCATATATTCAACATACTGTCAGTGAAACAACTCAAGGATTAAATTAAAGGAGTCGTTTAAAATGTTGTTGCATTATTTTTCAATGATTATTCTATTTAAATTATATGAAATATAATTTAAGGAGTCTCCTTCTCTGGAAGAAGTCTCCTTTGGAGACATTCAAAACCCGCCTGGACACATTCCTGTGTAATCTCATCTAGATGAACCTGCTCCGGCAGGGGGATTGGACTAGATGATCTTTTGAGGTCCCTTCCAATCCCTAATATTCTGTGATTCTGTGAAATATGCTGCTACCTAGGGCCTGCAGCCAGGAAGATGCAGATGTATGACCATAATAGGCATCACTGAAAGGGGAACATGAAAAGATGCAGGTAACAATAATGACTGAAGTTGTGGATCCAGGTTTCCATAAAAATGATTTTTACATCAAGTGAAAAGGTCAGGCTTCATGTAAGCAAGGATTTAAAAAACTGTATTGTTATTACCCAAAGTAAAACCCACAGTTACAGCAGTTTTCCTCCTGCCGTTTCATAAATGTCAGGGTAAGGTTTTTATTTCAGGGATTGTGGGAGAAATGTTGTGGATTAAATGCAAAATGAATGTTTCTACTATTTCAAATATGATTGGGCAAGTGGGCACCTACAAGAAATGACTAATTAAATTTTACTGTAATGGAATGTAAACCAAAATGGGCTGGTGTTAATTACAAAGACTGATGCTTGATTTCTAGTGATCAAAATTACCATGCTTAAAATTGTTTCAGCTGTTAGTAAAATTTACTAGTTTGCTGCAATTTAACCATGAAGTCCACCATACAAAGGGTGAGCATGAAGGGTCCTGATGCTTATGCTTTTTCTTTGATTCCTTGTAAATATCAAATACTTCTAAAAGAAATGTCATTGATGTTTCAGGTTGATGACACTCACATTTTCTTTTTTTTTTTTGACAGTTTTATGGAATAACCTTTGTCCCATTAAAACATGCAGATCTGACATTTCAAATACTTGGGCATAAAAAGTCATCTTCATCTGCCTTCAGATATTGAAACTTTTCAATTTCAGTTAGTTTTCTTTTACGTGAAAAGAAAGGTGTCCTTATGGGGGACTTCAACTTGCCAGATGTCAACTGGGAATATCACACAGCTGGCAGATTCAGGTCCAGAAGATTGCTAAACCATCTGGAAAATAAGTTCTTGGTGCAGGTACTAAGGGAACCGACCAGGAAAGTTACCTTCCTAGATTTGATTCTTACTAACAGAGAAGGTCTTGTGGAAGAAGTGGTGACTGGTGGCTCCCTTGGCCACAGTGACCATGAAGCAGTCAGGTTCAAGATCTTTGCTAAGAGGAGGAAAACTGCCAGCAAGTCCTTAACTCTAGATATGAGGAGAGCAGACTTCAGGCTGCTCAGAGAAATACTTAGTAAGATTCCCTGGGAAGAAGCTTTTGAAGGTGCTGGAATCAGTGTTGGTCATTTTTTAAGTACCACCTACTAAGAGCACAGGACCAGGCCATTCCAAAATGCTGAAAATCTAGCAGGCAAGGCAAAAAGCCAAGTTTGGTTGAGCAGGTGTCTTCTTCTTGAAATACAGTGAAAAAAGAAATTACCTGTTCAGTGGAATTAAGGTTTGGCAACACGGGAGGACTACAGAGATGCCGCTCGCCACTGTAGGGAGAAAATTTGCACAGCAAAAGCTCAATTAGAATTGAAGCTGGCCAGTACTGTGAAGGACAATAAAAAAGGCTTTTAAAAATATATTAATGGCAAAAGGCAAACTAGAAATAACATTGGCCCATTACTTGATGAGCGTGGTCACCTTATGAACAGGGACATAGACAAAGCTGAGACATTTAATACTTTCTTCACCTTGGTCTTCAATGCTGATGATGGGTGCCCCCATAGCCCTGGGTTAGAAAATCATGGCTGTGAGAACAATAAACTCCCAATCAATCCAGAACTTGTACGGGGTCTGCTACTCCAGCTACATCCCTACAAGTCAATGGGGCCTGATGGGATTCATCCAAGGGTGCTTAAAGTGCTGGCTGACAGCTTAGCAAGACCTCTCCCTGTGATTTTTCAACTCCTCTGGGAATCTGGAGAGGTCCCAGATGACTGGAAGCTGGCAAACATTGTCCCAATGTACAAGAAGGGCAACAGGGATGACTACAGGCCTGTCAGCCTCACTTCTGTGCCTGGCAAAATCATGGAGAAGATTGTTCTGGGAGTTATCAAAAACATCTGAATGATAACTGAGTCAATGGTCCCAGCCAGCAAGGGTTCATGAGGGGAAAGTCCTGCTTAACAAACTTAATTTTGTTCTATGACAAGGTTACCCACCTAGTTGACCAAGGGAAGCCTGTCGATGTGATATTTTTGGATTTCAGTAAAGCCTTTGATACTGTCTCTCACAGTATCCTCCTGGACAAGACGTCCAGCACACAGCGGGGTAGACGCACAGTGCAGTGGGTGAGCAATTGGCTGACAGGCTGGGCTCAAAGGGTTCTAGTAAACGGGGTTATGTTGGGCTGGTGACCAGTAACTAGCGGGGCTCTGCAGGGATCCATCTTAGGACCAGCGCTCTTCAATGTCTTCATAAATAACTTGGACACAGGACTTGAGGGAATACTAAGTAAGTTTGCTGATGACACAAAACTGGGAGGAGCTGTCAACACTCTCAAGGGCAGAGAGGCCCTGCAGAGGGATCTGGACAAATTGGAGAACGGGGCAATCACCAAACACATGAGGTTCAACAAGGACAAGTGTCGGATTTTGCACCTGGAACATAGCAACCCTGGCTGAGGGACGAGATGCTGTGGAGCAGCTCTGCAGCTGCTGTGGAGCAGCTCTCTGGGGGTTCTGGTTGACGGCAAACTGAACATGAGCCAACAGTGTGTCCTGGCAGCCAAGAGGGCAACCGTGTCCTGGGTGCATCCAGCACAGCATGGCCAGCCGGGCAGGGAGGGGATTGTCCCGCTCTGCTCTGCACTGGTGCGGCCTCACCTGGAGCACTGGGTGCAGGTCTGGGCAACACAGGATAAACAGGATATAAAGCTGCTGGAGAGTGTCCAGAAGAGAGCTATGGAGTTGGTGAAGGGTTTGGAGGGGAAGCCGTATAAGGAGCGGCTTAAGTCACTGGGTTTGTTCAGCCTGAAGAAGAGGAGACTGAGGGGAGACCTCATGGCGGCTACAGCTTCCTCACGAGAGGAAGAGGAGGGCAGGAGCTGATCTCTCTGGCAACCAATGATGGAACCCAATGGAATGGCAGGAAGATGTGCCAGGAGAGGTTTAGGTTGGACATTAGGAAAAGGTTCTTCACCCAGAGGGTGGTCAAGCACTGGGACAGGCTCCCCAGGGAGGTGTCACGGCCCCAAGCCTGACAGTGTTCAAGAAGAGACTGGACAACACCCTCAGACACATGGTGTGACCTGTGGGGTTGTCCTGTGCAGGGACAGGAGTTGGACTCAATGATCCTTGTGGGTCCCTTCCAAGTCAGGACATTCTATGATTCTATGATTCAGATTATTTTGCTTGCAAGCAGTTCTGAATTGATGACTCCAACACCCTACCTTCATACATTTCCCTCTGGCCCCTAAACTGGATGGTGGCTTTTTAAGTTTGAAGAAGCAGAACTCAAGTGTGCACTCCAGTGTTCCAAAGTCATTACCCAGTGTAATAAAGCTCATAGAACTTGGTAATTATAGCACACACCACAGATCTAGTCTGAGATGGAGTGCAAAGAAGGAAACATTTCACAGCCACTGAAGCTATACGGTGAACACTGAATCAAGAACGTGACGTGTCTTCTTTACTTTGTCAAAGATGCAATATTACCATTTAGAAATGCATTCATCAGTAAGAGACATAATACCATCCTGCAGTTTCTAAGGAACAGAGCAAGCGAGTTAATGAATGAATGGATTAAAGAATGAAAAAATTAATAAAGTTACCTTTAACCTCCAGAGATTGCAGTGTAAGTCTTTATTCTGTAAACAAGTACATAGAAATCTCACAGTCTGCAACCTCAGGTTCATTTCTTTATAATGCAAAACAAATGAAAAATCCAAACCACAGTTGACCACGACTGAGAATCTCCAAGGAAGAGCAGGCTGAGATGAAGACGAGGTGTAGATCAGGTTAGTTCATTCAGTTGATAAGAAATTCATTGTTAAGAAATGAGAAGGGAAATTCATACCCCTGATCAAAGGCTGAATTCAGTTCCTTCAGAATACATACTGCAGCTTTTAGGAGCTTCAGTATTCTGCCACTGCAAAACTGTAATTATTTTTGCTGGAAGATGAGCATCTGTGTGGAACTTAACAGAGTTGTGAACATTTGACTTTCTGTAATGAGACACTCCTCTTAAGGAAGCTGTGTGGTTTTTACTGATGTTAGAGGTTAAGGCCACCTATGTAAACACCTGTGGCAAATAATCTGTTTGTAAATTGTGTTCAACACTAGTCTGCTCAGGAATTAGGTATGGGAGGAGATCTACAAAATGCCACCAAGATTAGAGCTAGGCGTGGTAAAAAAATCTCTCTGTGTATCCATTTAATTCTGTATTAAAGGGAGTATAATGCTATAAGTCAGAAGTGCTAAAAGTTTAATTATTTTAAGCTCAGGAAAGCAAAGGTTAAAGGTTAAATATTGTGTTATTTCCATTATTGTCAGCGATTTCTCTCAAATAAATGTATTGTTCCCTCAGTTTTAGGTTACTAGGACAACATTGTTTCATTCCTTTAGCTAACCAGTGTGCTACTTCATCTGTGTGTGGTGTTAGTGGCAGCCTTTAGCATGCAACCGCAGAGCTCTTTCATCAACAAGTTTGAAGCTTGAGGAACACGTTTGAGAAATGTTCTTGTTCACAAGTAATAGGACGTTGAGTGTTTATATCAGTTTGATTGAGTAGTAATTGTGCTCTTTTACAGAATAACTTTACAGTCACTTAATAATTCAAGTGTAAATATACAACATGTACTCGGAAAGAGACAAAGAAACAGCTGCTTTTACGACCTCATACTGAGGACCTCTTGAAAAAGAGAACACTGAAACAGAAAACAATTATTTGCCCAATAGTCTTCTCTGCTCCCACTGATATTGTTAACTATTGAGCATATTTGTGATTGAACATTTATTCCCCTGCAGCCACGTTCTTTCTGTTACAGTCTTACCACGGCCATAAAGCTTTGAAGAGTCTCCAGTCACAGACTTGGCCAACATGGGCTGGAGTCTCAGTGGGCAGGAGGAATGAAGCTGGGCCAGAGCCAAGGTCACAGCTTTCTTCAGCATTACGCTGCTGGTGCTTGCAGGCTGCAGGATCCAGGAGATGCTTCTCCTCCACCCAACCCCAGCACCTGTGTTCACCAAGAAAAGGCTGTTTGGGGCTGGTATCCAGTGGCTGGAGCTTTGAAACTCAAAGGAGATATTGGATACATTCAAAATTACAACTTTATCTGACCCTTTGCTGCCCAGTGCCAACAGATGACTTGTTCTTTCCCCATCCTGTGTCCTTCTTCATTGCCTCTTTCTCTCAGATTCACTCCATAAAACTTTCACACTTTTTTCCATTACTGTGGTCCCTTTACTAATTTCAAAGTCTTGTTCCTTTGCTTCCTGTAAAGTTTTAGGCATTTTAGCCTCTCTCCTCACCTCTACACCAGCATATTCCCCCAGAAACATCAAAATAGCCAGAGCTTTTGTGCCAATGCATTGCTTATTGCAATGCAATTCTGTGCATAATTGAAGATTATCAGAAATTTTTAATTGCAACATGTTTTCATTGGTAAAAAAAAAGTTATAATACAACTGTAATTATTTGCTTAGATTTCAGAGCATGTTCTACTGGAAAATTTCAAACCAAAATACTTAATGTTGATATTTGGTGATATTTATTAATTTTGGAATCTTGAAAATTTGCATGCGTTGTCTTTGGTTGAAAAAGAATTTTCTAGAACTGATTCTTCATAGGTGTTTTCCAGTTTATGGGATATTTTGAAAATATTTTGTGACGAAAATAATCTTTAGTTTCAAACCAAAAATATTCAAGTTTGATTTGCTTGTTATACCTCTTTCATCCAGGCTGTATTACTAATTGGTTATTTACATTTTCAGTTCTTAAAAGCAGAAACTCTTCTTTGTACAGTACCTAAGAGAGCGGGATTCTATCTTTGTTCTCGGGACTATCATAATAAATATGATTTGAATAATGATTATTTGATGTAGAAATACTTGGGTGAGAGTCATTGTTCTCGTTAACGCAGGAGGTAAGGTCAATTCTATCCTGATCCTTTCCAGTCACTGATACGAACAAGCCAGTGCTTATGGCACTATTGTAGCTTTGGTAAAAAATACTTTTTATATCGGTCTTATTATGTGAGCATGAGTCACTAGTTATGATATCACTTCCTGACGAAAGCAGCTATGAGAGGAGAATAAAATTTGCTGGTAGGATAGAACTGTATCTTTTGATGTTCTTTTGATGATCTTTTGATGATCTTCTCAGCAGGGGGATTGGACTAGATGATCTTTCGAGGTCCCTTCCAATCCCTAACATTCTGCAATTCTGTGATTCAAATAAACAGAGGCTTTGATAATTCGTTAATAGAAAATATTTTGAAAGCATTAAATCCTGACTGTAAAATAGGACATCCAGCCATCTCGTATTTCTGCGCAGCTTTCTAACTGTTAGTAATTGAAGGTATTTAACTTGAACTGAAACACTGGCCTGGAAAGTATATCCTAGATCACGAAGTCCAGTCCTCAGCTGTCACAAACAATGATGTCATATATATTTCATAATAGATCAGACTACCCAGGAAGACTAAATGGTAATTTTGTGCTTAGAAGTCTATTCCAGAAACTCATTGCTGTGAGCTAATTATGGCCATCTATTCTTGTTCCACCAGTTGCTAGAGTTTACATATGCTTATTTTCTTATTTTGATGCAAATCTCCTGCTATGTTTATAGAAGACAACCATCCTTGCATGGAGTAAAAAGCCAATTCTTTAAATTGCCATCATGAGACAGCCTCTGTGTCCCCTGCTCATCTTTGTAGCTGTGTTCTGAATCTGTTCTATATTGGTTAACTTGGCTTTTTTTTTTCTCCAACTATAGGTGACCGAAATTGTACATAGAGTTTAGTCTGTGGCAGTAATAGGTCCATATTCCTCTCCAGTATCTCTCCTGTTCTTTTTCACATCCACATTACAGAAGTCGTTCACGATCATCTCATTTTTAAAAAACTGCCAAGGAAAAATACTTGATTTTAAATGCATTGATTTCATCTTATTTCTATTAATTTGGTTTCATAGGTCTTCTTTCTTTCCAAAATTACCACATTTTCTTTGCAGAGTGCTCTAATACAGATCTTTCTCGATGATGCCTCTCTTTTTTTGTCATATTGACAAATTTCATTATTTTACTCACTGTAATCAGGTTCTCTTACCTGTCAATTCTTCAAACAGAAAAGATAACTCTGTAAAAGTAAAAAAAAAAAAAAAAAATCATGGTACTAGTTCCCTACAGGGAAGCACAGTATAGTCTCAGTTTGAAAGGCTGTATTTTGCAAATGTTCCAACCATTTTTAGAAATAATAAAATATTGTAAGTGGCATCATATGTGCATGAAATAGTTGCTGTTTGTAGCTCATTATTTCACCTTTGCTTGAGAAAAATATGCCTTGTTCTTGTATAAGCTCAATGTTCTGTGCTCCACATTAAATAACACCAAGTTTTCAGCTCACTTCTGAAATTAAACACTAATGTTTGTGCCTGCCATTTGTTTACAGTCATAAAACTTGTATGTGCTTCCACAAAACTAGAATTTATACTGACTGTATATGCACAGCTTGCTGTGAGCTTAAAACTAACCCAGATGCGATTTTGCGGCCTGTAGCTCTGTTAAATGTGTGAAACATGGCTCATTAGTCAGAAGTGGTAGATGGAAATGTAGCCAACTGTTGTTCTTCTCCACATTCTCCACAGTAAACATGTTTTAAACTCAGTTAAATTAACTGATACTTCATTTGCCTTTGTGCTTGGAAAACATGTATATGCTGACGGCTTATAGTTTCTTGATACAGAAAAGGAATTGCACAAAGAAAACTGAGTCATCCGATAAACCACAAAGAATTTTTCCTCAGCAAAAAGGACAGCTTTTTCCCACGCTGTGCTACACTGAATGGGTTTCAAGCATACAAATACCTGTCAGATGTGCTTGATAGGAGTGGAAAACTGAGGGTAAGGAGTTCCGTATTTAGATAGTAAATTGTTCTTCTTCAGTTTCAAAGGGTGAGGTTGGCTACCAAGAATCTACTAGCTGACTCCAGTCACTACCTCCAAGCAGGAAGCATATTAGTGGGAGAAGCAGGAGGTTTGCTTTAAGTTAATCTGTCTTTTCTTCAGGCAAAGCAAACAGATCCAGCAGCAACAGGGAATTCCATCACCCTGATCTGTAACCAGAATTCTGAGGACATCTAGTGGTGTCCGCTCACCACAGGGACTGGGTCTTCACTGCTGGTGGCTTCCCGCTTGCACCTCTGTATTTCAGCTGAGTTCTCAACACTGCCTCTGGCCCTTACAGGTTGAAGAAAGAGGCATAATTGCATCCCATCTTGCATTTTCACCTGATAAATTGACTGTGAAGTTATGTTACTTTTTCCTTGCTTTCTTTTCTCTGATCTTGACTTTTCCAGTGCAGTAAAAACTGTAAGTTGAATGCACAGAAAGAGAAGCATTCTTTAGCTCAGGTGATGCTGAATTCAACATTGCCAGTCCCAAATATTCAGAAGTCATGAGATTGGCTAAAATCATAAACATCTAAATAAATTATAGATATTTTGTATTTGCCATCTGTTCTCAAGACTTTCGGAGTTCAAATATGTTGAGCTCTTCGTACCAACAGAGATAAAAGTGTATTTTTTGCTACTAAAAGGCTAAATTAATGAGTCTAGAAGTCAGAGCTTTAATAAAAGCACCCAGTATCCCAATATGCAAAATTAATATGCAGGATTTGTTAATGCTATGAAATCGTAATCCTAGCACTGCTAACTATTCAAAGACATTCTGGAGAATGTCATTACTACTCTGTGATTCAGGTTTTCTATTTCTGAAGTGGAACTGTATATATTTGCACTACTTTTTGAGAAAAAAAAATCAATTAGCTGCAATTCAAAAAGGACTTTGATCAAGCTAAGTGATACATATTATATATTAAGCATTGTCATTGACATGGCATGATGGTCTATTTTTCAGTGAGCCCTTGATCTGATATTTCCTCCTGAGGAGAAGTAGACATCATGAAGCAGAAATTGAGATCATCAGTTCAAATTATTTTGCTATTTGCTCTGACTGCAGTGGATCTGACTGGTAAGTACAACACTTCCTGACACTTTTTTTTCCATAAAACACTTCATTTAGAAAAGTCTGAGGCTTTACCTGATCTATCATGACCACCACTGGAGCCTGTACATATTTAAATTACCTTCTTCTAAAGTCTGTATGGAGATTTTGAAAATTGTTTGAGTGCTCTTTTCTTTTTATAGTATTAATTGAATGATTATGTGGTGGCAATGGTGAAAGGCCTTCACTCCATCCCTTCATTCACTTCATGCTTGTCACCTCCTTAGGAATTAGAATAATATGAATAGCACTGTTAGAGATAATGGTATGGAACTTTAATTAAATAGCGGTAAGATTAGGTTGAAAAGCCACATGCTTTTTATGTCAAAATGCATGTAAATTTATGGTCAATGTTCTTGGTAGAAGTTAATGGCAAGTATCATAGAATCATAAACTCATAGAATACCAGGTTGGAAAGGACCTCAAGGATCATCATTGGTCCAGCCTTTCATGGCAAAATCATGGTCTAGACAAGGTGGCCCAGCACCCTGTCCAGATGAATCTTAAAAGTGTCCAATGTTGGGGGAGTAATTTTAACAGGAAATATTCTTAAATGTATTGGGATTATTAGGGAATATTCAAATAATTAGTGAATATATTAAGGTTTCCAATACACAAAATACCCCATCCAGCCCATTGATTCCTTCTTTTTATTACTTGTCTTACCTATAATTTACCCTAAGTATGTGTAAATAGAGGAATTTTGGTTCTGTTGCAAAGTTGAAGGTGAAATTAAATTTTAAAATGACCTGAATATAAGAATGTTGGATATTTTAGGAAAAAAGAAAACGTCCTACATTTACTTCCAAGCTTTTAAATTTAATTTATAGATGACTGTACACATTTACATTTAAGTAAAAATGAAATTTTCATTTGAAAAAGAGAAGTAAAATAATTTAAATAACTACAACTAACAGCTACAAGCACTGCATTTTACTTTAATTAAAAGCATTCAGGTTCATGCTGCTTAGTACAGGATCAAAGGCCTTGTGATTTTTAATCCAGTTTCTCACTAAATTTATCTAGTGACTTGTTTAATGTAAAACACTCATCATTTCAAGTCTCCTAACTACTCTATCACTGCTCCACGAATCTGTGTGAATCCAAACCCTTATGTTCCATTGGCCTTAATTCTTGCTGCTTACTTGCCAAATGGTGTGTCATCCAAGGGGTTATACAAAAATAATAATAATTTGCTGGCATCTCTGCCATCTTCAGGGACTCCCACAGCTCCTGCTTTGCACTTGGGGCCCTCACAGGCAGGGAAGTGTTAAACTGTTGGTAGGACCCCACTAACTGAAGGGCAGGTTGATTAGTATTTTTAAAGTGGAAGAAAACGTCCTTTTTGTAAATAATCCCATATAGTGGGAGAAGTTTGGGATAAGGTTTAGGTTGGATGGGGCTTTAAGCAGCCTGGTCTAGTTGAAGGTGTCCCTGCCCATGGCAGGGGAGTCGGAACAAAATGATCTTTGAGGTCGCTTCCAACTCAAACTGTTCTGTGATTCTGTGAACTATTTTAGAAGTTTGAGGTAAAATACATTTAATTTTCTCAAAATTTTGACCCTTTTTCTGGGCAGATTTATTTGCCAAATTCAGTCCATAGTTTCAAATAATTTTATTGCCCTCAAAAAAGCATTTTTTGCTGAATTTATCATTCAACAATAACAACAAAAAACATTGTCCAACTCTAATATAACTAGCTGGATTTCTGCACTTCCCTAGGTCAATCATACCCTGGAAAACCTAAGATAATAAGATGTCGTTCTCTAGAAAAGGAAACCTTTTCTTGTTGGTGGAAGCCTGGCTCAGATGGAGGACTTCCTACCAATTACACCCTGTTCTACAGCAAGGACAGGTAACAAGCAGTGCATACCTATTCTTTAAGTGACTAAGTGATGATGATGACAGAATGAGGGAATGAGAATATTAATTTATAAAGGTGTTTGTATGCATCCATGTTAAACCTCAGAGAGCAAACAAGGGTTACATGAGATGAATGGCTTTCTCTTTTTGGAAGGAAACATGAATACCACCAGTCCTAAGCCTTCAGCATGTCCCTACTGAAACTCATCTGACCTAAGATCCCACTGATCTGAAGACGTGCTGGAAAAGGTGTAGTTTGTCCATCTTATCAGAAGGCCCACAGCTTTTAGCTGCATGGCATGCTCCTCTGAGAAAGGGAGCACCAAAGCACTATGGGGCTCTGGGGTCTCCCCTGGGGTGGCTGGGCAGGGTCTCCATCCAGGTCCCATTCCACCGCCCCAGCCAGGGAGCAGGACAGGCTGGGGACAGCCCAGCCCTGGGCATCAGGCACATCCCTGGGGCTGGGCCAGGCTGGGCCAGGATGTCAGCCTGCAGGTTGGGGCTGGCTCAGCTGGGCCCATGGAGGGGAAGGGCAGGGCTGTGGAGAGCTGGAAGCCAGCCCTGCTGCAGTGGGTTGACATGGGGACCTAGGCCCCGGGCTCACCCTCAGAGCCCTGCTGAGGAGCTTTGCCACTACCACACACAGAAAAACCCCATCTGGAGAAAATCTGTAGCGAGTCGTTGCTTCCCCTTCTGGATTTGTAGCCAACCTCGTGGTTCCCAAAATGGAGTAAAATCAGATGTGGGTACTGCCTCTCAAAAGTTACTCTTTTGGTAAAGTCTGCAACTCCCCCATCCTGTTTAAGAGTAAAATGCGTATATATTTAGCAACTTTTCTTAACCTGTGTTCCTTTGTATAACTGCCCTTTCTTCCTGAAAACAAGAGATCTCAGACCAGGGCCAAGTAAGCAGGGAGGCTCACAAACTAAATTTCTTTGAATAAATCCAGTGAGGTTCAGAACAGATAAGGTAAAGCCTCAGACTTCCCTGCTTCAATTAAATAAACTCCTTTTGGTGTTAACTGATCAGGAAAGATAGAGTCTTTAATGAAGTTACCACACTCAACAATGATCTGAGAGCTTTTATTTTATGAAAGTCCAGATGTTTAAATCTCAGAAATTTTAATGAATGTTTTAAGTCATACCTATCACAACCCAGAATAGTCCTGTTTAGGGATGAATAGGAGTGCTTCTCTGTTTCATTAAATGTGTTGAACACCAGGCACTGCCAAGCACTCCAGATCTGGGCCACAGTTGCCTTTCTTAGCTCACTGTCTCCCAGGTACAGTCCCTTACTCCCATCTTTTCTTTGTGAACCAGGACAAATGTGCCTAGAAAATAAGAGACCTTGTTATTAGCAGTACATAGAGCACAGCAGTGAGACTAAATTGCATCCTTGAACCACCTCTGCTGGTGCTTTGGGTTAGTGGAGTTCTTCACACCTGGGGTAGTACCTCACCTAGTTCAGCTTTAATTGAGTGCAGAACAATCCCTCTCCTAAAAATGCTGAAAACTTGTATAAAGGCAATAGTTAAGAGATGATGAATTAATCAAATATGTTTTGTTGAGACCGTTGTGAAGGTAATCATGTTAAAAAGCAGATAAAGTAACATCGTGCTGAAAAAAAAAATCAATAAAACACTCCTCTGCCATAGGGCCCATCAGGGTACTTTCCAGGGGGAATATGTAAAGAACAGATTTAGCAACTTCTCTTCTTTAGTCAAAGTGAATGTATTTAATTTGCCTTTTAACTTGCTTTTAAACATTTTTAAAAATTGCTTTGTGCTGTATCTAGAAAATTCTCTTTCCATTCTTTTGTCAACGTGTTCCTATGTTTAAAAAAGGAGATAAAAGTGTTCATCCTGAACAACTGCAGTAAAAATAGCAATGAAGCATTCATGTTTCCCAGAGGTGGGATTATATACAAGTTTAAAGTTAAACATTTCAAATATCTTTGCTCAATGTAGGCCATTACTAGAATAGTATCTGCTTTGCTTCATTTCCTAAACTTTTAACACTTAAAATAATTTTATTTCAGTGAAGAAAAAATCTACGAATGTCCAGACTATGGAATGTCAGGTCCCAATTCCTGCTACTTTGATAAAAACCACACTAATCCCTGGACAACATATAATATCACTGTAATGGCAACGAATGAGATTGGAAGTAACAGCTCAGATCCTCAGTATGTGGATGTGACCTCCATAGGTAAAAAGAGAAGAATGAAATGAAAAACAAACTAGTTGGAGATGTATGTGGTTTTTAATCCCAGAACAAGTAGTGGTGAAAGATTTCTTTCCTCATGATGTGAAACTTGCTATGGAGGAGTGTTTGTCTTCAGATGATCTAAAATATGCATCTTTAATTTATGTGAAAACTGCATTTAATTTATAAATTAAGTAACTACATATTTTATGGTCCTTTTAACTTTGGCTGAAAAATTGGCTCCAGTTTCTAGTTATCTCCAGTTTTTCAATTAGACTTAATGACAGTTTCGTAGGCTCCTAGCACTGCAATTTCAAATCAGTTTGAGTTACCTAAATTTTCCAAATGTGAACATCTTCTGGCTGCTGGCATTGCAGTCTTGGGAGGGTAAAAATAACTAAGTACCCTGTGGGCTTTTTGTAGTATTTTTTCATATTCCTAACTCCATTCTGCTTTCTGCATACACATAATCTACACATTGTGATGATAAATATACTTAATATTTTTAACTGTGAAATATCTGACATTTTAGTTTTCCAAGAGTGGCCTAGCAAAATTATGATTTTTATTTCCTTAGACTCACAAATTCAGAGTAAAGTCTAAGATGTGTTGATACTGTGGTAAATCACTAGCCAGTTAATCATTATTAGGGATAAAGGAAAAATGCTATTGTACTATTGCCTTACAGAAATTGTTGTGAAGGAAATTTTTACAGAAATTATTGTGAAGCAATACAAAATTGTAAAGGAGGTGCCTTTTCTGAGAGAAGATCAAATCATTAATGGCAAACTTCTCATTCGTACAGTTCAGCCAGATGCTCCTGTGAACCTCTCTGTAGAAACAAAAACATCTGCTAGCACAATGTACCTTTGGGCAAAATGGTCTCCACCTCCATTAGCTGATGTCACCTCTAATTCACATGTTTATCACTATGAGCTACGACTAAAACCTGAGGAAAAGGAAGAATGGGAGGTAATGGAATTATTGTATAAATGCTCTTTTCAGTGAGTTCTCTTGTCTGAGTTTAACTGGTATTACAAAAATTCTAGTTTCTGCAGGGACAGAAAAATTAATGTAACCAAATCTGATTAAAGAAAGAAATATACTGTAGTGGTTTGTAGAGACAGTGAAATTCAAGGTATTTGTATAATTGTCCTAATGTCATATAGTCAAATATATATACATATTTAGTCAACTGATACAATATTTAACTGTAATTTTCATCAATGTGTCCATTCCCAAATGTCACAGTAAGAGACTGCTCATTTATTATAGTTTAAACCAAATCAAGATCAAGGCAGTTCATTGATTTGTTAAGATGTAACTAAGAAGCAATCAGTTAACTATGTAATCAAGGTCAGTATCAGCAACACAACAGATAAATCACAATACTGGGCATTTAAAATGTTAATAGACACCCACAAATTTGTAAACACACTTCTATAACTAGTCTCAGAAATAGGCTATATACAGAAATTCCCCTCTCTCAGGAAGGGTAGGTTACAAGCACACCCCACCCTCATGGAAGTACAAACTCCCCTATTTAAACCCTCTCCTGCAGGGGACATGGATGCTTTAACTTAATGTGAGTCCCCATCCCTTCTTACAATCTACTTAGAGTGATATGAGTGAGAAAGCACCCACATGGTCACATGCAAACGCCCAGGTGTGGGTTCCTGCCTGCTGCAGCCCACGCTGTCTGCAGTGCAGCTACTCAGCATCAGAGAGGGAGGCTGCTCTGTCTGGCCCAGGCTAAGGTCATGATGCTGGCAGAGCAGCTTCTGATTAACATCAAACCAAACTTCAGGTACTGATGAAGTTTCCAGTCTTCCCCCACTATTACAAATGTTCGTACTTTTTTAATACTGCTTTTCAAGCGGACCCATTTTGTTTCAGAAGTCTCTCAGTTATTCCCCAAATACTATTTAAGGGGGCTGAGAGTCATCATCATCATCCTCTTCAACACGACCAGCTGGAGGCAACCCCCCTCTCAGACAGTTTGGTGTGTCCCACACACACACTATTTTCATTGACATTCCCAGGATTGCTATTTGGCTCGGAGTGGGCCACAGTACTCCCACAGATACAATACCAGGATAAAATACCTTTATTAAAGTCATAGTCAGATGGCCTCAGTGCTACCTAAATTGTTGGTGCCTTAATGATGGAGAAAGCGATGTGTCTTGAAATACTTCTGAAGAGAGATTCAAAGGGCCTATGGAAGGCACTTAATAATCAGCGCTACAACTAGCACTAAGAAGCATTACACAGAGGGTTTATTTGTGAGTTGGACTAACTACAGTGTTCCTTGTGTTGTGGATCTAATAGAGTACTAACTTGTAGGAAGTTTGCAATTAAATATGTTCTCTAGTATCAGAATTCCAGTGTCACTGAAGTGAGTTTTTTTGTTAAGTCATTACCTTTGCTTCTTTGTAATTCACACCTTATAAAATACCCAACTGAAAATTTGCCTCTCATAAGTCAGTGACACAAGCCTACTCCTTTATGGTTTACTTGTTAAAACGGTCCAATTCTTTATTATTTTTCCAGTCTATTTTCTTTTCCAGACAGTATCTGTTGGAGTACAGACACAGTACAAAGTGAACAGGTTACAAGCTGGGGTGAAATATGTTGTTCAGGTCCGTTGCATGTTGGACATTGGAGAATGGAGTGAGTGGAGCTCTGAAAGACACATTCATATCCCCAATGGTGAGTGTATGATTGCTGTTCTGTTGGTTTTAAATTCTAGCCAGTTCAGTGTCGTGAAAGGTGCCTAAATGGCAGCTCTGAAAACCCGGTTCCTCACACAGATACTTCATAGTGCTAGAGGAACAGCTTAGTGCATCTTACAGCACTTTGTGTTTCCTGTAGATCCACTCAGGATCCTCTGCTGAAACTGGCTATGACAAACAGGCTGGGATTTACTAGGAAGTCACTTCTGATACAGATGTCCCTAAATAATTTATCATTCCTGTCCCTCTATTTAAAAATCATGTTGATTTCATCTGTATCTGTAGATATCAGGTAACGGTACTTTTGTAAGAATCGTTCATTTGTTCATTAGTAACTGGACCGAAAGCACTGCCATGTCTAACAGAGCATTACACTAGCACATACTATCACATGGAAATAATTATGTGTGTTTTGTTGGGTTTGAGTGGACACATTAAATATGCATGACATAATCTCTTGTTGTCAGACACTTCAGCGAGGTTGTCTCAAATCTTCTGTCACTTCTTGTATTATTCGTTATTTGACATGGAGATTGCTGAAGTACTGTTAATAGAAAAATATTTTTTAAATGCCCCATTTTCAGATCTACCTTACGCAATTAGAAATTTGGAAAATCAATGTCCTACTCTAAGTAGTACAAAATATGTATTATTGATGCAATAAGACCATATTTTGCCACAAACACATAACTGCAAAAGTTTCAATCACATCAGGTTTTTGACTAGCATCATCCTATTCAAAAGTATTTTCCTCTGCCCTACTCTAAGTGCTTTGCTTGAGTCTCTGAAAGCATCATCAGGAATGCAAATAATTATAAATTTCTTGGCAGCAATCAGGCAAGTAGCCTGAGTACTGAACATAATGTCACTTTACAAGGAAATATGAGAGTTGCTTCTTTATATCTTCAGAGTCGTCTCTATTCAGAAGAGACTTACTGGCAAGGAGATAAACAAATGGGCAAATACCTTGGTTCCTCATTTATTTCCTGTAAAAGCCAAAACAAATGACAGCATATTTTTTAAACAATCAGAAGTCTCTTAAAACTCATTTTTTTAAGAAAAAAAAAAAGTGGTTTATGTATAAAATAGATTGGATAGCAGGATGTATTTTATATCATTTTCTAGAACCTGCTATGACAGTATTTGAGCACCCCTTGTCAGGTTTGGGGGCAAAGAAAAGCCACAGCAAGGGAACGAAAACATAGTTCCTCAGAATAGCTGCGATGGGGAAGGATCTTGAATCCAGGTCAAAGAAGCAGGCTGCTGCCCTAACCACTGAACCATCCTTCCTATGCTAATATGAAGCAAAGTATTTTCTTTCCTCATAGGAAAAAACCAAGTATTTTCCTGTGCTCTGCTTGACATTGTTTTATGAATTCAGGGCTGACCTTACTGACCACTAAACTTACTAATTGGTTCATTTCTTTATCTCTGACAGGAGAGTCACCTCCTGAAAAGCCTACAATAATAAAATGCCGTTCTCCAGAAAAGGAAACATTTACTTGTTGGTGGAAACCTGGTTCAGACAGAGGACATCCTACTAACTACACTTTGCTTTACAGCAAAGAAGGGTAATAAGCTATGTATTATTCAGTGTCTTATTGGAAGGACTTGCAAAATCAATCCCGATAGGTTTTGCATGTAGCAGATGTCATTTTCCATAGCACGTGGTTTTATCCAGGTGACATATTCTGAAGTAGCACTAGCAGCAATGTATTTAAGGTTGAAATAGGATCTCTTGATCATGTCAGGTTTTTCAAATGTCTGTGAATTCTTCTCTCTTATTTAAAGACAGACTACCTTGAAAATTGCCGCGGTGCAGCAACTGCCTAATAGTATGGAATACAAATGCATAGTCCTGTAACTCTTCAGCCAAGCAGTCCCAGATATAAAGCTTTCCAAAATGACCAGATATTAAACTTTTCATCTTCTGATAATACTTACTTTGCACAAGTATTCATAGGCCATGAACGCCTCCTGGCCTCCGCAGTAATCTTGGTCCTGGAACTTAGATCAAGTGCTAAACATTCATTTTAAAGGCGTAGTAAATTATTTTGATTGGAACCTGTGAACTACTTTTGGTTCACTCGGCACTGCTCAGCCTTGCGCTACCCTAACCGTATGCTAAACTCTGTACTTGTCAGCTGAGAGCCAGGTCTTAGTGGAATAAGACAGATACTGGTCCAGCCAAGCAGGGCAGGGTGTGAGGTCCACATCCACAATTTTCTTTTTTGTTATTGTGCATCTGAGAGGAGCCTGGAAACAAGTACTACATACTCAACTCTCTCTCCTATCTCTGCTCCCTTTGGGAAGCTTGGGAGTGGATTTGGAGGACAGGTACAAAGTTTTTTTTGAGGAACAGGTGATGAAAGACTGAATTAGATCCTGAAAGCATATTAATCGAATATGCGGAACTCATGTAAGTGTGAAATGAACATTGGAAATACTCAGTTTTTAATAGATGGGTTAGAAGGCTTCAGCAGTCACCTCTGCTGGCTCTTGGGAACCTGGAAGGGCTATGCAGTGAACAGTGGCATTCAGAAAAGTACGAGCTGCACTCTTACTAGCCCAATGCTGCATCTACAGCAGCCTAAATTCTTCAGGCTTTGTAGTCTTTACTTCAGAGGGAAAATGCTTACTACAGTCTCTGGAATTGTCCAATGACTCTTTAGTCTGAAAGTAGTTTTCTGATTTTCTTCACATTGCCAGGCATGAAAAATCTGATCTAGCCCTAAATAATTCTGAACTGCTAGCAGTCAGTCAGGTGTTTTCGTCTGTGTAACCTAATCACTGTGATTCTCTCATTTCAGAGAGGAGCGAGTTTATGAATGTCCAGATTACAAAACTGCAGGGCCCAATTCATGCTACTTCAATAAAAAGCACACCTCTTTCTGGACCATATACAATATAACTGTGAAGGCAACTAATGAAATAGGAAGTAATGTCTCTGATCCTCTTTATGTGGATGTGACTTACATAGGTAAGAGATAAAAAGTATTTTCTGGGAAACCAAGTAATTCAGAATTATGAGTTTTGACACAAGAATTTTAATTCTAGCTCTTCTCATATATAGTATTATATCCAAGTGAAGAACGTATAAGAACAAATAAAATCTTTTCTGGTGTAATAAGAAATCAATATTCATGCCTTTACAATTTTACTTTCAAAGGAAGCCTAAAAATGCTAAAAGCTTTAAAACTGCATTTAGATAACCATTTATTGGTTTTCCGTACTCCTTTCAAGCCCTAAGAAACATCATCCAGCTAAAATCTTTTTCCACTCTACCGGCAACTGAGATAAAATTTATCTTTTAACTAATAATACTTAAATTTTATTACCTGAAAGTAGTTTCCAGACCCAAGAGAAGCTGAACTACTGCTTTTTGTAGCAGTGTACTGATAATCTCTTTTCTCAGACTTTTTCCACAGAGTGACTGTGGACAAGTATTTAGGTTTTTTTCTAAGGGAATGGAACATTATCACTGATAACCATCTTGTTATCAAGGATCTGGCTGTCAGGAATCTGGCAACTGGAAAAGGGCTGCTGGAGAAAAGGCTTTACATTTTACCCCCATGCCCTGGGTTTGCATCAGATAATCAGATGCAATCAGACGTGATTGCATCAGATAATAGTGAAATATGCACACATTATGCAGAAGCTCTGCCTCTGAACTGAGGAAGCTGCAAGTCTGACTGTAGCAGAAATATGTCTTCTATTTTGATTTATTTTTTAGATATAGACAGGTCTTTAATATTACTCATTTATTTTATTTTTAAATATCCTTATGTAGGCATGTTGTGTTTTCTGAATGTAAAAGATGTGGGGGGCAATTTTCATCAGCTGCATCTGTGTTTTCAGCATTCCTAAATACATATGCCAACTTTAATAAGGTTATGGTAAAACACACCTTTCATAAGACAGCATTAAAGATGTTAACTTCGAAACATTTGTAGGGAAGAGCAACAATAAGTGGTAATGTAAGAAAAAGTATTTCTGATGATAAATTATTAAGAAAAATATCAGCATGAACTCAGCATATTTACTGTTCTTCAGTTTTTTCTTGAAATCCATAAATCCATGCTTACTTTATCAGGAAATTCTTGATTTCTATATGCCAGCACCAATTCTAAATTATTAGACACAATGGTGGTGGCAACTCACTACTCACGCTATTTTATATGTCTTCCTAAAATGCAAGGAAAAAAATAATTTAGACTCTTATTTTCAGTTCTTTTATCTTAACAGTACAGACAGATCCTCCTATTAATGTAACTCTGGAATTAAAAAAGACAGTCAATAGAAAACCATATCTGGTCTTGACATGGTCTCCACCCCCATTGGCTGATGTCAGATCTGGATGGCTTACACTTGATTATGAGTTGCGACTAAAGCCTGAAGAAGCAGAGGAGTGGGAGGTAAGGATGTTGCAAGTTGTTGCAAGATGATGTTTTCTGATCAACTAGATTTTGTCAGCCAGGTCCAATGCCTGAATGTAATGAAGCGGGCACACTGAATAGGTCATCATTTTTTGAAAGTCCTTGTGTGATCTATGATTTCCTACTGAGAACAGTGTTATCTCAGATGCTGTTGTGTGGCAGCAGGTGTTAAAGTACTTATTTTTAATTGGAGCCATTATATATTAATTGTAATGGCACTATAGTTTAAATTGTTCATTCTCATTTAGTCAGGTTTCTTTTCTGATAATTTATTTTCAAAGATAAGCACATCCTAAGTAACAGAAAGCTCAGTGACATGTAAAATTTGTACAAATAGCCATTTGGTGATTGTTGTCATGGCCACATAATGATAATTGACTATAGCCAAGATCGGCAACTGAAACAACTGGGAGGCAAATTAAAGACTCCAGTTATTGGTATTTGACTGCATCCTCTTCTTGTCTGCTGCAGTACTTCCCAGCCATCTCTGTATCTCCCCCTTCTTTCCCCCGCCACTGCACTTCCCAGCCCCATGGCCATTGCAAGATGCACTTCTTACTACCCCATGCAGTTCCATCAACTCCACATTCCTTCTTTTCTCTCTGTGTTTTCTTTCCCCATCTCCGTTTCTTCCTCCTTCTTCTCCTCTCACCATTGCAGTTCCTACTACTCCCATAGTTCCTCTGTATTTGCCATATGCTCATTATGTGTTTTTGTAGTACTTTAATTTGCACAGTGTACCAGAGCCTGATCTCATTCCCACTGAATTGTGTCAGAAAACTGAACTATAGAAATAAAATAGATGTACTGTTACTCAATGCCTGCATAACAATTATTAGGAAGCTATCCAGATTCATTCTATATTCCCAATTTGGTTATCCAGATTTAAACCTAGCTCTAATTCTAATAGAAATATGTCTCAATTTTATATGCATTTTATGATTTTTATTTAATTTCCAGACTATTTTTGTTGGACAGCAAACACATTATAAAATGTTTAGTTTAAATCCTGGAAAGAAGTACATTGTGCAGATTCACTGCAAACCAGACCACCATGGATCATGGAGTGAATGGAGCTTAGAAAAGTATATTCAGATCCCTACTGGTGAGTGGCTAGGCCTCCCTTCAGTAATTGTGATTACATGGGAGTTCATATAGTACTTCTGTCAGCTGTTTGTGGCACACATACAGATTGACATCCCGTGGCTTCCCTAGGACAGGCAAGAGCATCATTGCTAAGGTAACTGAATTCTCAGCATCCCTGCACCATACCCAGTTAGCTTTCCCCTTCATTACTTTCTGGAGTTAAGGTGAATCAATTTCTTTACTTATTTGAACCATGTCCTTTCTGGTGATTGCCTCATTTTTTCTCATGATGGTAGTTTTTAATTAAAAGAGTAGCGGTAACTGCTTTAAAACTGCTACATAGACAACAAAGAGTGACTGCCTTCAGACAGTAACAGTTCTTCATTACTCTTTATCTGGAATGAATTTGAAATATACACCTCAGTGTAAAAAGTGGCATGTTACAACAGAAATCCTTAAAAATATCCAGTCCTAGATCATTTAACCCACCATTTAGTTAATGGCATGGTATGTATTTGACAATGAAATTACTACAGTATTGGCAGAATTGGATTTGAACCCCATTGCTATAACTGGCTGTGACAAAATTTCCCTCTTCATGCATTTTTGTATCATTTTTCAAAGACAGTTTATTTCCTGCACAGTGCCATTAATATTTATTATCAGATATGACAATGATTTTTGAGATCCATCTATGCTAGTAAAGGCCTCTAGATTCAATACCAAATTTGACAGTTTAGACCAATTTTTAAAATTAATTTGAGACTTTTTTGCATGCTGACTATGCATATGCCAGATATGCGTCCTTAAATAATTGTTTGTTTCCTAGACTTTAGAATAAAAGATATGGTTGTGTGGATCATCGTCGGTGTCTTGTCATCTCTTATATGTTTAGTCATGAGCTGGACAATGGTTTTGAAAGGGTACAGGTAAGTCACCAACTTCACAATTGCATGGAGTTGAAAATCCCAACAAACTTTTCAAAAACAGACTTGTGATATTGATTCAATTTCCTCTAGATTTTGTGTTTTCTTATAAAATACAAGCTACAGGTATTCACAACTGATAAAGAGGTATTTCTTTCATTCAGGGAAACCGGGCTAGATTCTCAATTGATAAAGACATATCTCTGTTAGATCTGACCATCTTGGTTGGCCTTGTAAGTATTCAGCAAACGTCACCTGGAGTATCCCTGTTGCTGTAGAAGACACACCTTTTGTTTTTGCCCTAATTTCCTGCAGGAAACAAGTTTATATTACAGGCTTCTGTTTCTGCCCACCTACCTGTCAATCCCCCAAATAATTTATTAGAACACTGGCTAATTTCTATCAAATCTGAAAGAGAAAGGCGTCAAAAAGATTATCACTTTCGTACAAGTCTTGCAAAAAAATACTAGGTGAGTAGAAGAAGGGATAGAAACTGTTGATGGAAAAGCCATCAGAAGTCATTCATCATAAATCCTGTTTACTAGTAGTCAGCTAACAGTCAAATATGTACATACAGGCCCACTAGTGCTCCCAAACTGTGCCCCACATAGCTGTTTCTTGTCCAGTGATGAAGTTACAGTGATATTAGAGAACTGGAGGTTAAGGGACTAAGGATAAGGTCTTTACATTAGCATTGTTACTTTTCCAGTTGAATAACTTCTGTACTGTTCTCTTTCTTACAAATACATCTAAGGGTAACTTATGAACTCTAACCGGATTTGTAAATTACCTGGCTGGAGGGGTAGACAGGTCTAACAGGGAGGCATCAGATATGGGAGAAGTGTTTAAAATGTCAGTCATATTCCAAGGAAATGGGAGAACAAATACATAGGGCACATACTTAAGCTGTGTGTGCTTGTTCTATTTTTTAGAATGATAGCCTTTATCCTACCGCCAGTTCCAGGACCGAAGATAAAAGGCATAGATACACATCTGTTAGAGGTGCGTACCACTGGTAACAACAAAATAATTCGCAATTACTTTTCCAAATTATGTACTAGCAAACACAATTACCATAACAAAGTATAAAACAGCTTCAACTAATTGACACTTTGAGATTGATTGTGTGGAGGGTATGTGTGAAACAGTCTTACCTTGCACGAGGAGAGTGTTTGGGACCAGGTTGTGTGATCCTCCCAGTAGTTCTTGTGGGAGTTGGTCTCCACAGTCTCTTGCCATGCAGAGTAGACAGTACATGGCTCCTCTGTCATTCTCCTCCATTTCCTTCTTGTTAAACCCGTTGAACCTGTACCTGCCAAAAGCTCCCTAGTCATCCCATTTTAGAAATCTGAATTCTGGGATTGAGTCTCCCCACTGAGGGAACTGAAGAAATTTTCTTCTGTTCTTCCACTGTTTTCTGCAGCAGTAGAAATCCGGTTTAGGTCTAGTGATATAACTACTAAAGTGTTTGTATATTAAATATGTAGAATGTTCACAATTGTTCTGATCAGATAGACCCTAAGGTCAACAGTGAAAAAATATATCTTATTTATTATGCCATTAGACAGGAAAATCTGAAGAATTATTGAGCGCTCTTGGTTGCCATGGTTTCCCTCCAACATCAGACTGTGAAGAACTACTGATAGAATATCTGGAGGTAGAGGACAGTGAAGATCAGCAACTCATGCCAAGCCATGATAATGGTCATCCCAGTAAAAACGCAAAAATGATAGCCAAGGAAACAGACAGTGACTCAGGCCGAGGAAGCTGTGACAGCCCTTCTCTGCTTTCTGAGAAGTGCAGGGAGTCCCGTGCTATTCTATCAACACTTCGAACCCAAGACATAAGAGATGTTCAAGAAAATAATGGAGGAAGGCACTGGGAAACTCAGTGTATAGCCTCAGAACAGAAAATACTCCTTTTTAACAATGAGAGTACAAAATCGTCCACATGGCCTGCAGCTCAATTACCTGATAATCAGCCTCCTATGTTTGCCTACCACAGTACTGTAGATGCACATAAGATAACACTGTGTACCATAAATGTGAACATTGCACCAGTTTTGGCAGAAAAGGAAGAAAAGCATCAGCCACAATACCCTATCACCGAAACTGTCCATGACAACATGGAAAAGCAAAGAGAGATGGAGAATTTGTATTCCAAAACTGACCAAACCACAGTGCAGGTCACACAAAACAGACCTAATGACAAGTCACCTTTTTTGATGCCTAAACTAATGGATTATGTGGAAGTTCACAAAGTCAGACAAGATAAGGAGCCAGCAGTATTACTGAAACAGAAAGAAAATAGTGGAAAAACTGAAAAATACACTGTTCCAGGAACCAGCAAAGAATATACCAAGGTCTCAACCATTGTGGACCATAATATTCTGGTATTAATGCCAGATTCACGCATCCAGCACATATCTGTGTCTCAAGAACCTGCAATGGAAATGTCTCAGAACCTTCAGCAAGGTCAAGCTGAGAAAAATATGAGCTACTGTCTGACAGTTCCAAGCGAGTGCAAAAGAGAGACCAGTGCATCAGAGTACATGGACCCATCTTCCTTTATACCCGCCTTTAAATAAGTAGTAGTTAGTACAGTACATACTTCATAGTTACGTACTGTGAAACCACACCACTTAGCAAACAGTTCCTGAAAAAAGCCCAGCCTCCTATGTGTATTATACAGACAATAAACTGTGGGTTGAGGTAATAATCATGGAAGTAAACCTTGGATCATTAACATATGTTTCTGACACAGGGAAATGGGGAAATGGATACTATCTGCCATTAAAAATACATTGCAAACAAATTATTCAGCTCTGCAGATCCTCAATTAGTTGATTAAACCTGCAGATTCAACAAAGATTAAATTCTTGTGGGTCAGTCAGTACACGATAGTGATCTGAGCAGTTCCTAAATCAGATAAATCATTGCACAACAGCATTCTGATGTACAATGTCTTTTTTTCTGAATGTATTCTGACACTAGATTAAATTTTCTTCATATTTTTTCTCAATCCTTAAAAAAAGGAGCTCTTACATGTAACAAATCATATATAAAAGAGAATATATCCAAAACAGTACAGTAAAATAACAAATTCTTCTAAATATATTTTTGTTTTGTTTCAGTGTGACAGAAAACCTTGCAACCCATTCATATCCTAGTCCAATCAAACCAAACATGAAAAGAATAGCAGGACAATATTTGATATACTGCCTTACTGTATATACTATATAATTCCACTTTAGTACAAGCCCATGTGCTTAACAATGTATTTTAAAGGCTATTTTTCTATTACAAAAAAAAAGGCAAAGTATTTTTAAATTTCCCAATGCTATTTAGCTACTTAGGAGCTTTTCTGTTCTGCTGAGACAGCGGTAGCAAGTAAAGCTACCATTTCTATACAAAGCATAAAATCAAACTTTATACTAATTAAAAATATGAAGTAATTTTTAAACTGTATTTCTAACATATTGCAGATATATTACTATTTGAATTGTAAATTATTTATTGCACATGTTTTTTATCACCTCTAATTATAAAATGAAAATAGATTCTAGGTTTTGAGAGCAAAGCATCTTTCCCACTGAATTTCTACTCTGATGCCAGTCATGAATGGAATGGTATTCTCCTGCATCCTTAGACTTTGCACTTCTCTCTGAGCCTGGAAGGAAAGCTTGAAGTGAGATTTTTCATAATGAACTTATCAACAATAATTATGGAATCCAGCCTCCAAAGTAAAAGATACAAGGGATGAAACCTGAGTCAGAGCTCTGCTGAAATAGTGGTGGGAATGAGGAAAGGAGTCTATGTATATGGGATAGACAAATGTCCCCGGAACAGCAGTGGGAACAGTGAGGATTCTTCACATCCATGTAACAAAAGGCAGGATCAAAATTAACCAGAATGGCTCTGAACTTACTGTGGTCCTTCCTTCTTGAAAGAAAAGTTTGATTTACTCCAGGAAAGTGTGACCAAGCGATGACTGATTAAAACTGGGCCAAGTATTTAGCCAGTATCGCTAGCTTCAGGGGAAATTGGAAATGTAAGGTAAGGGAAATTGTACTGTATGCGTCAAGGAAAGTGTATTACTATAGATGAGCTCTCTTCTGTTTCTGTCCTTCCTGAAGCGCTTTACATTTCTCCAGGTTTTCATGGTTTTGTGCACTGAGCCAGCCTTCCTGCAGTATTGGGTAACCTGCTGCAGAGCCAGCCAAAAGAGACTTGCACATTTTGAAGGTCGCAGAAGGCCACACCTAATTTGGCAAACCAGCTTCTCACCTTTTACCTTCATGCCATGGAACCGCTCAAGTACAGATCACCCGAGCTGTCTAGCCCATCTGCTGGCAGGACTTCAGAATTTATCTAATTATCTGTGTGTCTGTAAACATATGTGTTAGTGTATACCAACATTTACTTTAGGCATCAAATTTAGAGACCGTGGCCTCTCTACAAGCAACATACTGCCCACTTCCAAAGGTTGATCAGAGCAGTCTGGATGCTCTGCTGAATGTATAGGGAGGTGTCTTAGATTCTTAGTTCAGACACTTATTTATCACTTGAAGACATTAGATGGCTAGTCCAGAGAGCAGCCAAACATAAAATTTTGTTTAGTTATAGTTAACAGGATAATTTTACTGTAGCATTTGTAGTATATCTTACAAATTTTCTGGGGATACTAAAAGTACTACAAAGAAACTTTATCAGCTTTATCAGTCAAGACTGGAATGTTTTGCAGGGCAGCAATTTGTGTGTGTGCATGTACATATGTAAGACAATAATATACTCTTTCTGACAGTGCTTCATTTACACTTCAGTTTTCTGACTCAATCTGACAGAGCTAATCCAGATCAGCCGCATTCTCTTTCCTTACACAGATAGCCATATCTGAGCCAAGCTGTTGTTTTTTCTCCTAATGCTGTGCATAAAGACATGCTGCTACAGGCCTTCCATGGTGCATCTGGTGATGCATAGAGGCTATAGAATCTTATCAAACCACAGCATAAAGATTTTCCCTATGTAGTGGATTTCTTAGTGTAAACCCAGGTGACTATATGATGTTGCAAACCGAAGAAAGCATGGGATAAGGTGTCAGCAGAAGGCTGTTGCTGTCATATCGCTTACTTTGGACCAGAGGCAAACAGACACAACTTTTAGCAGATGATTTGTCCTGCCTAACTGTAGGTGTCTAAATGCGTACCTCCAGTAATGCACACAGAAAGAGAACTGAGTAGAAGAGTTTCTATGCTTTGCCATAAATTGGTACAGAAGCTGCAAAATAACTGTAACCTGAACTACATTGTGAGGTGTAGATTCTCTCACACCTTTGCTGATGAATGTCTCAATGTGCCAGATCATTGTGGCTTTCTGTGAAAAAGGAAGTTCAGACAGAGTAGAAAAGGTGCACTTGCCCGTTGCTCTGATATAGCTAAGCTTTTTGAGGGATTAGCTAGCTAAGCACAATTTGAACAAAAATTTCATTACTATCTCGTTCTTTAAGCTGAGCAAATGTGCAGGTTGATTATTTTTCCCTTGGATTTGCTTTTATTTTCCAAAATACCTTGTTACTCCCAAGGTAGGAGCAACACCTTCTGAAGTGGCCTTTAACATCTGGAAGTATGTTAAGAAGAGAATAAACTAGTGTTCTGTAAAATCAGAATAACTTTCAGCTAAGTGTGTGGGCCTTTGGATGTTCAAATATTTCATTCCTTCTGTTTGCAACAATATTTTTGCTTGCAGCTCTTTAGGGAATAGCTTTTTATTAGGAAATAGATGAGATTTTGCAGCAGTTGCACACAGTTGCTTGTTGTAAAATTACAACACACCAGTGGGGATTAACAGGCTCTTAACACCTCCTTTGATATAGAGAGGGGTGCAGTATGTAACAGAAGTTACACCTAGGAAAGGGGATTGACCCTCTAGCTCTTGCACCATTAAATTTCTCACTTTGAATAATCATTTGAAAATTTTGAACAATGTCTTCAATGTCAAATTTATGCATTTATCACTTAAAGTATGAATTACTTTTTAGTAGCATAAAAGCCCTAGGAGGAAGCATAAAGACTCTTCAGAAATAATTAATTTTATAAAATTAATAACATTTAATATCTACATTTTTAATTCATTACCTTTCCTTTATACTTGGACTGATTTTGTTAACAGTTTTTCTTCAGTATTGACAAATACGATTCATCTCAAATTTTCTAATTAGGCTTTTTTCTTTAGCAAAGACATATTTGATGTACAGTTTTAGTATTTCAGTGTAATATGTGTGACTTTTAAAGAAATACAATTTATTGAAGTAGGACATGTGCTCCCAAAACTCACTGTCACATCAAATGCAGGCTTGAAGAATGGTCTTGATGATACTATATAACTAAAAACATTAATAAAAATTCAGTAAGCTGATCTTATATAATAATAGCAAGAGGATGTGTGTGTTTATGGAACAAACTGTAAAACAAATATGTAATGATAACTGATTTATGTTAAAGCAGTGAATTCTGTGGCATATCTGTTTATGTGTCTATGTTTAAATGGCTGGAAAATATGCAGTTGCTTTCAATGTCATTGAAGTATTTAAAGTGTAGTAACAGCAGGTGTTCAAAATTAATAAGCAGAAATTTTTTGTGATCTCTGAAGCATTGTGGGGTTCACATGGGGTTCACATCATGAAGCCTATAAATGTATTTCAGAGTTTTTCATTAATTGTAAACAATTCGAAGGTGGTGTGCAAGGAAACCAAAGTCATCTAAGCCAGTTGTTAGATATTACACATCTTCTACAAAGCCATAAAGACAAATGAAATGAAAAAGTGTCATGAGATCAGGCATCATATTCTCAAAGAATTGCTACCTCAGATTTTTTTTTTGCTCCCTTTAAAAAGGTAGAAAATATTTTACTTTGTGTGTCAAATTGTGAATCATTCTGTCAAGATTTTAATAATCTTCTTCATAATGTTCAAATTATTTTTGTTAACTAACAGCTTGTCATGCTTGTCAGTCAGAAACATCACTTGTGTTGCACTGGTATTACTAGGATGGGATATTTGAGATGTGTAGCAAAATTATATGTTTTTAATATGAAAAAATAACAGAAATTTCTGTCTTGTTGGGAAAGCCATATTGACCAGGTTGGCAGCCAAGCATCAGTCCCTTTCCTGGGCTGAAAAGTTTTTTGCCACTGCCTGTGTGCCCAGATTGCTAGGACTGAATGAGCTGAGTTGTCAGAGATGCTCTGATTCTGGATCTCAGCAATGGAACTGAGCATTTATCAATAGTTCCTATTTATCGTAGAAAGACCTGTTTTCAGCTGAGTTCCTGCAAAGTAAATCTTCAAACTCCATCCCTAAATGAGTGAAAATGGAGACTAGCCCTGCTGTCAGCTATCTCAAACCCTCATACTAAATACAGACTCCCGTGGGTGTGGAAAGGTGGACTGAATTAAATTAATTGGAACAGTCTTGTGGCCCTGCCTTGAAAGCCATTTTAAAGCAAATAAGGGAATTCCTTCATTTTTCCTGTGTATGTCAAGCAGGAGGTTAAAGATAAATGGACTACATAAATACATAGTATATGGGGATATAAAGTGAGCTTAGTGATGGGAAAAGGGACACAGTTGCAGAATGGAAGAGGAGTACAGTCACTATAGGATGGTATATAGGTAGGTAATCAGAGAAATTGGGGGGATAAACATGCACTGAGAGGGAGGGAGAACAGAAAATGGAAGCAAAAGAATCAAACGTAAGAGTAGGTAGGGGAAAAAAGGGAACGAGCAGAAGAAGAGTGATGAGTTTCAGAGGAAAAAAAAGGAAGATAAAAATATACTTTTATATCAAAGTGGGGATATGCACAGCTATCTGAGATAGTCCACAAAAGTAGTAAAGCCTTTTTAAATTCTAAAGAGTTGGTGCAAAACTGAAATCGGCTACTATGGATCAATGATTATATACAACAGAAAAAGTCCTATACATGAGAAGTGGTCATTCACTTCTATCAGTTACAGGATTTTCTTCCACGGATCTAACATTGGTCTCAGGCAAACAGAATATTTAAAGAGCTAGATCCGTCAACTTATCTGCTGTTGCATTTCCTACATTCCTAAGGAAAAAATCCAGAGAAATGAAGTGTACCACACTGTTTTTAAAAGCAACCTTCAATTTTTCAGATAGATCTACAGCTGAGGTGTATCTATCTATTTACATTGTCTCACACATAAGCCTATCATTCTTAAGCATTCTTCTATTTTTTATTTATTAAAGAAAATGTAATGACCTAGAAGCTCTGAGAGAAAAAGTACTTTGGGGATACTGCTAAATAGTCTCTTGGAATTTCTGGGCATTGCTTAGTTTGTAGCTGTGACAATGTATCTGTTAACATTTTCCTTAATCAGAAAGTCACAGAATCACAGAATGTTAGGGATTGGAAGGGACCTCAAAAGCTCATCTAGTCCAATCCTCCTGCCAGAGCAGGAACACCTAGGTGAGGTTACACAGGAAGGTGTCCAGGCGGGTTTTGAACGTCTCCAGAGAAGGAGACTCCACAACCTCCCTGGGCAGCCTGTTCCAGTGTTCCGTCACCCTCACTGAGAAGAAGTTTCTTCTCAAATTTAAGTGGAACCTCTTGTGTTCCAGCTTGAACCCGTTACCCCTTGTCTTACTGTTGGTTGTCACTGAGAAGAGCCTGGCTCCATCCTCGTGACACCCACCCTTTATATATTTATAAACATGAATGAGGTCACCCCTCAGTCTCCTCCAAGCTAAAGAGATCCAGCTCCCTCAGCCTTTCCTCATAAGGGAGATGCTCCACTCCCTTAATCATTTTTGTGGCCCTGTCTTGGTGATAAATTTGGAGAATGACCAAGTCAGGCTTAAAATATAGCTCTGCCACTTAGGCTAAGTTTTTAAGATAAACTTATATCTCTCAGAAGTACTTAAGAAAAATACCTGACTTACTTGTGTGGCCTCTTGCAGTGTTGATATGCTAAAAGCTGGGCTTAAGGGGTTGGTGTGTAGAGCAGTTAGATATAAGTCCTTTTTTACATCTTCCTCTTTTATTTTTGGAAGGTTTAACATCCTTTTCTACTTTGTTATGCTGCTTGTCTTGGATCTTGTCTTTATTTAACCTTTTTTTTGGACAATGCTGCTTTTGGGTCTGTTTTTTTGAGGTGCTGAGTACCTTCACCTTATTTTGACATCCATAAAAGTGGAAAGATTTCATTCCACTTCCTACAAAAACTGGAATGGTCAGTTTTACCGACATGTAGCCCTGAGTAGAATTTTTACAGGATGCTGAAAATCTTTGTAGAAGCCACTTGTAGAACATACCCCTTCAGTAGGACAGGAAATGATACATGTCTGGGAAGAGGCAGATTTTTCTACATGTGGAATACATGCAGAAATATAATGATGTCAAATCATTTTATTTTAATATTCATAATGCTGTAAACTACTTATTATTCTCTTTCCTGTGTCCTTCATTCCAAAAGGAAGAGGAAACTACTGCTCTGCTACACTCAGAAAGAGCTCCTGGGCTGCATTAGTGGCCTACTTTCCAGCACAGAAACAGATGATCCAGTATTTAAAGCAAACTTATTTCCATTTGCATAAATCATTTCATTGCTAGCCTTGCAATACAAGCTAGGCATTTTTTCCATGACAATTTCAGAATTTGCATGCAATCTGGAACATCCAAGGTGTCGTAGTGTCATTACTGTAGCAACAGAATGACTTGAAGCACAATTATTCTATGAACGAGATCCAAATGTTTTGTAAATTTCTAAAATTTAAGAAATTACAGAAAGTAGTTTTCATATGCAGTATGTACATTGGTTGGAGAATACTCGTATAAAAATAGTTGCTCAGGAATTCTTCATTGTTTCTAAGTGTATTTGAAGGAAAATGCTTTAAAATGTATTTTTTTAAGTTCTTAATATTGAAAATGCTAGCTTTAATAAAATCTGTTAGCGGTTTCACTCATAGATCAATATTGTTACTGAATTCTGTAGCTTTCTGATGGACTTTTCAATCTTTTGGCATTGTAAAATCTCTTTGCAATGGTGTTTGCATTTCAATTTAATAAAAGGTCTTGAATAAAATTCACAAATTCTAGCTTTTTCGTGAAATATAACAATTCTAGTATATACTATGTAACAACAAAAAGGAAAAGCCAGTCATACTGCAGAGTCTGTAGGACAGGCTTCCACTGTTCTGCATATGGAAAGCTCTGTGATAGATGTGTTTAATCCACTTTGCATGCACTGAGCAAGTGAAACAGTTAACAGAGATGGCTTATGGACCAGGTCACAGCTTTTATACTCATACTACTTTATGGCTCTTTGCATTGATGAAAATAATCACTGAAATTCAGGGATTTCAAGTTAGCAAAAGTAAAGTTTGATTGAGAAAGGTTGAGCATTTGGCAGTACTAAGGTATGTAAGCACTGCCCTGGTTAGTAGAAAGTACAAATCTCTGACCCAGAGAATCACAGAATGTCCTGAGTTGGAAGGGACCCACAAGGATCATTGAGTCCAACCCCTGTCCCTGCATGTGACAACCCCACAGTTCACACCATGTGTCTGAGGGTGTTGTCCAGTCTCTTCTTGAACACTGTCAGGCTTGGGGCCGTGACACCTCCCTGGGGAGCCTGTTCCAGTGCTCCACCACCCTCTTGGTGAAGAACCTTTTCCTAATGTCCAACCTAAACCTCTCCTGGCACATCTTCCTGCCATTCGTTGGGTTCTGTGAGGACCCATTGCAGCAAGAGCAGGCAGTTTTCCTGCAAAACTGGGTCTGCCCCTCAGGGTGGGTGACATAGGCAGCCCTCTGCCTTAGGAACAGCTGCGGTCACCAAAATCATTGTGAAATATCTTTCACTGGCAATTTTGACTAGTTACAGTGTATGACTAGTTACAGTGTATGCCAACTACCATTCCATTGAATGCCACCACAATTCGTCTTTTAGTATTATGAGGACCTGCAAGGTAATGGAGGAAGGCAAGAGAGAGCCTCACACTTTTCCCATCCTTGTAGGAGGTTGTGCCAGAACTGTCTTCCGAGGAAGAAAAAAAAAAAAAAAGGGTCATTAATTATCCCTCTCATAACCTCTTTCAGTTTCTCCTCATCAACCTGGCTGTATTTAAAAGATAAAACCTCCTTCTGTTTTTGTTTTTGGTTTTTTTTCCTGATGTGGCTTTGCATGGCCACTCCGCCTCACGCACAGCCTGCCATGCCCCCTTCAGGAGCACGTCAGTCACCGTTCCATAGGGACAAAACACACTCCTCAACAGCCACTTCTTGGTACACAGCCAAACTTTGGCAGAAAATGGCTCAAGGTGGGACAGAATTGGGTTACACCAAAGCTAACCTGCCAGCACCAGGATATGGCAGTGGGCACCTGTCATGGTCCATTTGGTGGACTCATGATAGTTCGTTTACCTTGATCTCGAAGCGCAAAATTAAGGCAACCAAAATGCCAAGGGGTTACAATTCGATCAAACAGTGTAACTTTATTATTTTGCCCATGAAGCAGCACATGATAGAGGAAGTGGAGAAAAAGGAAAGAAAAAAGGGAGAAAAGAGGATTATAGCTACCACCATGGGTCCAAAGGCGTCCCTATGGTCCCAGGTCCCGAACAGCGTCCTGCCGGTCCTCCATCGTGATCACAGAATCACAGAATCACAGAATGTTAGGGATTGGAAGGGACCTCGAAAGCTCATCTAGTCCAATCCTCCTGCCAGAGCAGGAACACCTAGGTGAGGTTACACAGGAAGGCATCCAGGTGGGTTTTGAACGTCTCCAGAGAAGGAGACTCCACAACCTCCCTGGGCAGCCTGTTCCAGTGTTCCGTCACCCTCACTGAGAAGAAGTTTCTTCTCAAATTTAAGTGGAACCTCTTGTGTTCCAGCTTGAACTCATTACCCCTTGTCCTGTCATTGGTTGTCACCGAGAAGAGCCTGGCTCCACCCTCGTGACACCCACCCTTTATATATTTATAAACATTGATGAGGTCACCCCTCAGTCTCCTCCAAGCTAAAGAGACCCAGCTCCCTCAGCCTTTCCTCATAAGGGAGATCTGTGATCCTTTGGTGGGGAGATCTCACCGAGGTTTGGTTAGGAACCATCTTTTACACTAAGCAACAGCACCTCACACCTCCTCTCTCCCAAGGATTGAGGCCAATCTCTGCCTTCGTTTCGCAATCCGGGCTTAACTGCGCAGGCCCAAAGAGTCACCGTTTCGCTTGCCAGAACTTCTCTGTGCCTGAGCTGCCTCGCGTTCAGGGGTCTCTTACTTGTCCGCTGGGTGACCTCAAGACCCTATGTGAGGCTCTGCGCATGCTCCTCTTTGTTGGCCTTAGTCACAGGGAGGAGGTGGGGGCAAGTTCGGCTGAGGCAGCAGGTGAAATCCACCTTCTGGACAGCAGCTATTCCGCCTTACCTCCGTTGTTACTTGTAGTCCCAGGTCGGAGACTCCCTGTACCGCGCAGTTCTTTCTCTCAGGCCATTTGTTTCTTGGTACCTCTCCAAGTTCCTGATGGCGCGGTTGAGGCGAATACTGTTCTTCGGACCGACTCTTGCAGCGCCCGAAGCCGCCGCAGCCAACGGCCGCAGCCAACGGCCGCCGCCCTCGAGGCCGCAGCAACGGCCGCTCCCGCCGGCACGTGCGGGCGCGCGCCGGGGGGCGGGGCGAGGGGCGTGCCCGCGGTGCCCGCGGTGCCGCCCGCCATGGAGGGAGCGATCGCGCGGCTGCTGCGCGGGCGCGGCCGCCGGCTGGGCAGCGGTAAGGGGCCGGGGCGGCGAGGGAGGCGGCCCGGCTGTGCCGGAGCCGGGCGCAGGGGCTGTCCGCCGAGGCCCGGCGGGACGGGGTCAGCCGCGATTGCCCAGGTGGGAGCTCCCCGGGGCCGTGAGGGGCTGAGGTGGCGGCCCCCGCCGTGGCGCCCGGTCCGCCGGGGCGGTCTGGAGCGGCTGCAGTGCACGGAGCCCGCGGGCCCGGGTGGGACGGGGGAGGCCCGGGGGGCGGGGAGCGTGTCTCCCTGCGAGACCCCTGGCGGGGAGTTCGGTTTGCGGCACCGTGTTTGCACACGGGGGAAAGAAGCACCTTCGGGATCCCTGTGGAAGTGGTCCGAAGGCAGAACTTCTCTAACTTACGGGTTTTAATTAATATTTTTGAGACTGGGCTCCTGTTGGTGATTAATTAATGAGTGCTGTAAGTGCTTGTAAAGCAAGTGACAGTGCATGTAATTTATTTCAGGAAACTTTATTCTTCATTCATTTTAATGTGTTTTAGAAATTGTTTAAAACACTAGACGTGCAAAAATAGATCTGTCATTCTCAGCAGATCATGTTAGGGATGTAGAAAGGTAATGTATTTAAATGATAACTTTTCTGCTACCTGCTCAGTGACACGTCCAGTTAGATGAAAGGTGGGGCAGCGTGATGTTTTTAGGGTTTTGGAAGGAGGACAGCAGATTGCAGCAGGAGTTGTCCGGGCCCTGAGCAGCCTCACACGGAGCCTTCGGTCCCCGCCTCAGCTGCTGGCAGCCGTGCCACCATTCAGCCCCTGGTCCTGGCTCCTGGATGGACCTCTACTGTAGCCTTGTCTCCAGCCCTGTCTGCTGCTGCTCCTGACTGGACTCCCCGGGTGGACCTTGGCACCTGATTCATCTCCTCCACTTAGGTGGGGCACTCTCAGAGGACCCTGCTTTGCCCGCCGCCTTCAGGTCTGTTGGGACTGTGCCCTGGTCCCCGAGAGCACCACCTGTGCCGCGTCATCGTGGGCTCCTGGCTCAGGCCTTTGTAGAGGATTCCTGCTCCTGCTGTTCCAGATATAACAATTTGTACTAGTGTTGTTTTTTTTTTTTTTAAATCTTCTCCTGTCAAAGTCCATGTGAAACAGAAAGTTCAGTTTTAGTGGATAAGAGAGAAGCCCCCTTTTTTTTTAAATTGACGTGTATTTTGCATTTAGAAATATATAATACTTCATTATTTTTTCCAAAAAAAAAAGTCTCAGGAAAAAAACCAAAAAACCAAACAAAAAACAAAACAATAAAAACCCCACACACCTTGTTTTGACTGTGGCTTGCATGTTCTGTAAACAAGCTTATTGAGAAACTCAGCTGTGCACTTTGATAAGCGTTTGATCATTCTCTTATTATTTTGTAGTTGCCTTTAGGCAGCAGAAATGGAAAAGTTCTGTCTCCACACAAGCAAAAATGCCTCCTTGTGATTTTGTACCTGAAAAATACAAAGTAAGTCGTACATATTACACTGAATTTAAGTAAGACTGCATTACTAGATCTGAGTGACAGTCTCATCTGCTAGTCAGTGCATTAAATATGATTATAAAATTTGCTTGTTTGGTCAAAACCCAGTTATGTTAGGATATGACATATAGATGTATCCCTGTTGCAATTCTATAACTTATGGCTGAATTGTTCATTTGAAAAACTTTAAGGAAGAGATAAGTGCAGAGCAGGAGTCTTATTTTAAAAGCTGAGTTTCAAAGGTTTGTAGAACCCTCTGTGTGGCAGAATTTGTTAAATCTCTTCAGAAAGCATAAATGGATACTGACTTTTTTATTCCACTCAGTCCTATTCGTATGAACGTATGCAGAAGATTCGTGAACAAAATATTTCTCCTTCCCTGCGCATGTATTACAAGAAGCCATTGTTGTTGCATCAGGGACATATGCAGTGGTTGTTTGATTATGAAGGACAAAGATACCTCGATCTCTTTGCTGGAATTGTCACCGTCAGTGTTGGTCACTGTCACCCGTAAGTTTCGTACTGCTTGATTTATACTGTAAAATACAACAAGAGATACCTATGTTGGTTTTGTTCTTTATTAATCTGTGGCACTGCGAGCCTAAAACTAGGATGTAGTTCACTAAATGGTCGTGTATGTCTTACGTTAAGGTCAATTTCCACTACATTTTGAATAATTCATTCATTTTGTCTGTATCTTAATCCCTCTGGCAAATGGTGCAGTGTCTGTATTTTCAGAATTAGCAGCAGGTAGGTGTGTCTATGTATGTGTGCACGTGTGTGTTGAACTGAAACCCTTTGTATCTTCTTGTGCTACATGCAGGAAGGTAACTATGGCTACCCAGAAACAGCTTGCCCGCCTGTGGCACACCACTAATATCTACATGCACCCATCAATCCATGAGTATGCTGAAAAGCTAACTTCTCTTTTTCCAGATCCACTTAAGGTACTTTGCTTCTGGCAAGAAGAGGGGCTGATGAAGGGGGAGGAGGGGAATCTGTTTATAAGAATATTGGATATAAAAATGTTTATTTAATAAATGAGAGCCATGATATCTGTGGAGAGAAAACCTGTGTGGGGCTTCAGCCTGTCAGATAAAGAGAGTCCTCAAGGCCTTTTCTCTAGACTCAGATGTAGACAAGCATAATATCCTAAGCTGTGTTTCTGTGGGTTCTCTCCTTCCAGTTGTCACTATGAAGGGTCATTACCATCTTAAAAATCACTGAAGAAACTAAGATGTTAACTATTCTTATATGTTGCCAGCCTTAGTTTGCTCGCTGATGAAAATTAACAGTGAAAAATATTTGACAGTGGCGTAGTGAGGTTTACTGACATTTAAGTAAATAAACCACATAAATGTCATGTCTTGTATACCAAGAAACAGTAAGAAAAATATTGTGTTTGCTTTCAGGTAAAATAAGCTGGTCATAAAATGAAACTAGGTTAGTCGAAGAGTGTGAAGCTATTAGAATCTTAAAAATGGAAGAAGAGTTGAAAAAAATATATAAAGCATCTGCATAGTTTAAGCTGTGGAGAATCTCAGTTGCTTCTGAAAATTAACTTTAACAGCAATTATACTAGAATTTGAGCAGTTTTCAAATCTCAGAACCTATATTCAGAATATCCCCTTAATTTGTTCCCAATAGCAAGCTCTGCTTAACTGTTCTCTTCCATGGTTGTGTCTGTGTATGTCACTCCTAGTAACTAATGTGCAGGGGCACCATACAGCACTTTTTACCTGTGTGAAGTATGCCTCTATTCAGTCAGTCATGCTCAGTTTGACCCACGCACTTTCATTTTTCTTTGAATTACTGTTCCATTCTTAGGAAAACCTGAAGACTCCAACTCTTAAAGATTTTCTGTACTCTCCCTCAGTAGATCATCTTGGTCGTAGTTCTCATCTGTAGTGTATGTACAGCATTAACTTTACTGTGATGAAGTCGCCTTGTGGTAGTGATAGGTTGTAGCTCATAATCTTACTAAGTGACATGGTCCAATGCCGAACAAGAAGGTGGTGGTTGGGCACCGTATTGATCCTAAGCATTCTTCTGTAGGTGGTTTATCTAACAAACAGCGGGTCAGAAGCCAACGATTTGGCGATGTTCATGGCAAGACTATATACTCGTAACTTCGACTTCATCTGTTTCAGGTAATGGTGACAGATCTTTACAAAACTCCTTTGTGTGATCAGTCTCTCTATGCCTCAAGCAAGAAATAGTAGAGAACTCTTTAGCCCCAGATCTATTGAAGAGAACACTATAAAATTATTTTATTTGGCAAAGAGGAGTAAAAGAGGAGCTGAAGATTTGATACATTGTATTGGGACTAGTTTGCATACAAGACACAACATGCAATTTTTGCTTTTGTTACTTAGAAAAGGATCTAGTCTTTGTGTTCAGGGTGTGCTTTAGTGGATCTTTGTTCAGGGCCAGAGCTGGCTTCAGCAATTGCTACTTTCTTCCTTCATTCCACCCCTGCGGTGCCCCTCTTTGTGAGGGTACAAAGGTACTTCTGGCATAGCAGTGCAGTGAACCGCAGCAGGGAGCTACTCTGGCTGAAAGCTAACCTGTTGGAAGAATTTTTTGGCTGGTTTGTTTTGCTGCTGTATTTTTCTGCCAGATCCCTGAGCCAGAGTTCACTGCACAGGTACACAAACAGCTCTTCTGGCTTGACAACAGAGGTGGTGCAGGGAGGAGTGCTTTGTGAGCACCAGTGTAAGCTGTTGTTCTCTTTACTGTGCATCCTAGGCAGCCTCAAATATTAGAATAAAGGGCCTTGTTACGAAAAGCTCTATTGTTCTGTTATTCTGTTCAGCAGAACATTTGGTACCCATCTATCTTGTATATTCTCATTAATGAACTTTTGCTTTGTGTACAAAACTGTCAGCAAACCACCATGTAGTTTAACAATTGGCAGCATCTGTTGGAGAGTGCAGCAGTTACCAAGATTCAGAGATGTTTGCTTTGTAGGGCTCAGGTGCTACAGCAGAACTTCTTGAGGCACTGTCTGAATTGCTGTTGGTTCCAGTCATTGTTCTCTTGTTGCAAGCATTACCTCACAATTTTAACATTTGAAATTTCAGGAAACCAATGCAGATGGGCGGTCATGGATCTTCCAAAACCACAGCAAAAAATGGCAGTAGAAATCTTCTTGTTTTGAGTGTAACAATGCACACTTTCCCCAATAATTTGTATTTCAGAAACATGCCTTCTCAGAACTAATATTGCTGCAGTCTCTTCTTGGAAATGAGTGATGTTCATGTACTTTCTTTGTTTGCACAGAGGAGCATACCATGGAGGCAGCCCATACACGCTGGGATTGACATCTATTGGTCTTTATAAGCATGGTGTTGCCAATGGCTTTGGCTGCTCAACAGTGAGACTTCTATTATTTTTTAAAATAACCTGGGTAACCAACCGTATATTTGAATATGTCAACAATTAGTACATTTTCTATCTTCAAAGTGCTTTATGGCCACTAACTAAACTGCAGTGTAGCTGCTCCTGCTGTGTAAGTACAAGAAGAGGCAGAGTCCCCTTTCCTTCTCTTTATGCTAATTTGGAGTCAGGACAGCCATAACACGAGTGGTCGTGATTTAGAGCGCTTTAGTCATGCTTGGTGCTTGCATGGAAGTCTATGTAAGGTGCAAAGTAATAAAGCTCAGAACCCCTTTTCTCTAGTTTGTTTTGGCAAATCTGTGCAAAGCTGCTTTCAGATGGTCTCAAGTAGGTCATCCCCTAGAATAAAAAAGAATGTGTCCATCATGTCAGCAAGACAGGAGATGTAGCTGTTAAGGAGATCCATTGGGGATAAATGGCAACATGGTGTCACCCTGCCCTTGAGCAGATGGGAATGACTTTCTGTCTGCTAGAAGCTGCCATGTGCTACTCTGATCTGTATTGGTGATAGCACTGGCTATAGGAAGGCTCCTTTACAGCAACCTCCCAACCTGACTCAATATATGAGTTGCCTGCAGTCACACCATGTTTCAACAGTAGTCAGGTTGAGAACACTGGACTTCCCAATTTCCAGTCTGTAATTACCCTACTAGATCTGGCTGCTTTCCTGTATTGTACAGATTTTTATCATATTTCAGATTATTGAAGTACTTCTCGCAACTCAAATTGTTGCTATTACTCTTAGATGATCAAAGACTAACTTAAAAAACAAAACAAAGGAAATCACCAATTGAGTGACTGTTGGTGGAATAGTCTAAACTTGTTTCCAAAACTTCTGTCTCTCTTCTACCATTTCCTGAGGGGGAAGTTTGATATTATTACAGGCGTTCTTCAGACAAGTCACCTGAACTAGGTATACTCTTTTGCTTTAACAGACTTTTTTAGTCTTTTTCAGTAGTCATTCGTAAGTATGATCAAAACATCTCTTTGAAAGGTGTCATAAAATCTGTAGCTATTTCTCTTATGCTTGACAGACAATGTTACCAGATGTTTTTCGTGGTCCATGGGGAGGCAACCATTGTAGAGATTCTCCAGTGCAAACTATTCGAAAATGCAGCTGTTCAGAAGGTTAGTCAATGACAAAAAGTATTTGGCTTTTAGATTAGAGAATACTAGAGGGCTATGGAATAGCTTATATTTACCTCCTCAGGAAAGGTAGACCTCTAATTAGGATTTGCAAGGGCAACCAAAGAAAATATTGCAGAGAACCTCAGGCACCTGCTTGTGACTGAGAAAAATTTTAGGCAGGTGACACCTCATATTCTCAGATTTTTTCTTAAAATCCTAGCTTTTATTTACAGCATTTGTCATGATCAACTCTGGAACCTGGAGTATAGCACATCTGCAAGAAGAGAAATGTTGACTGGTGTTTTCTGCTGTTTCTGAAGTTTTGACAGCTCTCCAGCTTTTGTTTTGAAATAATATGAATAGTAAGGATAACCTGAAGCCAGTGGTAGGCGAAATGTCTTATATGAGGTGAAACATTCCATACATAGCACAATGTGAAAGCTCCTTTCCTGCAATTACGGTGATTTTTGCCACTGTTTCAACAGGTGTTCTTTAGTGTTTTAATTAACATGCATACATAACAGAATGTTTTCTTTTTAGCTTTGCCCTGTCTAGTGAATGGGAGCATTAGTCGTACTAACTGCTCTGTTCTTTATTTCAGTATAGACTGGTGCACTGCGGTATTCTCCAGAATCCTCATACCTGCACTAACCTAGCGATTCCTTATGTCCTATGCTGATGTCATTAACCCCTGAGAAAGTGTCCGCTTATTCCTTCTGCTGATGTAGGTGATTCACAAACACTTTCTCTAACCTACAGCTTACTGACCTGTATAATGTGCAACATCTTATTGTCTGACAGCTTTGCCTTGCTGCTTTGAAACTGGCATTCCTTAGAGTATAAATGGTTTAAGAGAAAATAAGGGACTCCTTTAATGCTCAGCCTTTTATTCAGTATTTGAGAGATGACATTTACTATGCAGTCAAATAATACTCGTTGCTTAGATGTGTAATTTCATGTTTTGAACTGAGTCCGATGTCATTTTAAGTAAATTCTCTTTGAACTATTTCCCCTGTATACAGGTGTTTGTCATGCAAATGACCAGTACATTGAACAGTTCAAAGATACTCTGAATACCTCAGTGCCAAAGACAATAGCTGGATTTATCACTGAACCCATTCAAGTAGGTAGTTTGCCATTTCTCGATTGTAATAGCGAAAACAGTGTGAAACACTCAAATCTGATATTTTTTAGCTACATCCTAAACATAGACTTCTGGTTATTTTTATTATTCTTAGATGTCTTAAACACCTTAAATATTTGAAAGAATTGATGCACTGTCTTAAAATTTCAGCTTTTGTCACTGATTTGAATGGAGCTAGAATTTTGCTCACAAAGTTATACAGAGAATCATGATTAAACCTCCACACTTCTTCTACATTTAAATAGAGAGTATGGAGTATGCTATTGTTGAGTTTCTAAAACCATCTTCCAAATTTCATGTTGCTTTTCTCATTACTATTTCTGTAAACTTTTACTCAATCCCACTTCCACCTCTTTCCAGCCATGTTGTCTGCTCTATTTTTAGCAGCTGTCCAGCAAGTGGTGCCCACAGGATTCATTCAGTGCTTCACCCAGATTTCAGAACTTCTGTATATGTGGTTCTTAAATAGGAAAAGGGATAATATATCCTGGGAACCATAAAAGGAAGAAAGAAATGTGAGAACTGTGACCTCAGAGGAAATTGGAGCTGTTCTCTGTTCTTGCTTTCGTCTAAGCCTTTACATACTTTAGTCTTAAGAAGCCATTGCAGACCAGATATAGAGTGGAATTGCTAATTCAAATAAAAAGTAGAAGGGTGAACAGAAATTGAGGAAACAGTGTTTTAAACCAATTAACGAAAGATGGGTCATGAATTCTCTGGTTAACTTTGTCGTCACACACAGTTCCTGGGTTTCTCAGTGTGGAGGTTTTCAAGGTACCTGTTTTGGCAGTTTATCTTTGATGGCTTCTGTCTTACAGTGATCCAGTTTGCAGTATGGCCTCCTAAACATTTATAACAGCACAACTAATGGAACTGCAAACTACCCTGTGGAATGGGAACAAGTGACATGAGCAGGATCTTTTTAAAGCAGTTTCACTGCTGAAGCCAGAAACTTGAGACAACATGTTGGTTTGCTATTACCTGAGGGCTGCTGATATTTTTTCTCATTGTAGAATAGTCACACAGTGGAACTCATGTTTCCTTGTCTGTTCCTGAAGAGATTGTCTCTTTTGTCTTGGCAGGGTGTTAATGGAGCTGTTCAGTATCCAAGAAGTTTCTTGAAGGAAGCTTACCAGCTAGTACGGGAAAGAGGGGGCATTTGTATTTCAGATGAAGTGAGTTTTTTTGACATAAGACTTCTAGACTTCGGGGTACCTCTGAAAGGCATCTTAAAGGAATCCAAGTGAATGCAAACTGGAAGCCTGGAAATAATCTAAATAAAATGCTGTAGATCTCATATCTTAACAGTGCATCTTTCCAAGCACTGGAGCCTCCTAGTCTTACTGTCTTTATTCTGCTGTGTGGTATTCTGATTTTAGACACAGGTACTTTTAGTAGCAGGCTTTGGTCCTTACCTTTTGGAAGCAGTAAATTTACACAAATATGCAGGTAATAAATACCTGCTGTGATGTGAGGTGCATCACAGTAACACCTGCTCTTATGAGTGTTGTTGGCATACATAGACTCTAGAGGGAGTTGATTGCTTTACCTCTGCAAATACATTTATAAATTGATTTTGCTTAGCTAAAGCTAATGGTAACAAACACTTCAAAGTGGGGGTGATGTGCACCTCAAGCATTGCAGCAGAAGTCAGCAATCACAGGGCTGCGATTTTGAAGTGTGATAAGCAACTGCATTTCCTCTCCATTTTGAAATAGAAGCTGCAGCTTATTTATGCATCTCACCATGCCTAAGACATGGTGATATGGTATCTCTTTCATATGTGAAAGAAAAACCCAATTGAAATAAATGGTATTTTGTGCAAAGCTCTCTGAATAAGGATCCTAATGCCAGCTGACTCCAGATGTAGTTGCAGTTTAATGCAAATCAGTAACAACGGAAATACAAGAAAAAAAGAAATCATATTGTTATATGTGAGAAAGTGATGGGAATTTCTCTGGATTTTTCTTTTGAAAGGTACAGACAGGTTTTGGACGGACAGGCAGCCATTTCTGGGGATTTCAAACACATGATGTAGTCCCTGACATTGTTACTTTGGCAAAAGGAATTGCCAATGGCTTCCCAATGGCAGCTGTTGTTACAACAAAAGGTATACAATCTGAAGTGTTCTGTTCCACTACGGATTAAAATAGAGCAAATACAAACTATAGTGTACAATAATTACTTACTGTAAAGATGTATGTTCTAACAGCTGAGCTTTATTAATAATCCTTATCTCAATCTATCTTTTGACAATGGATTGGGTTCTCATTACTCACTTGTTCTACCAAGTGCTGTGCCATACCAGAGCAAAGCCTTATTTAAATGGAATGACTTGTATAACTGAAGCAGAGATGACCTTGTGAATGATTGGTAGAGCTGGTAATAGATCTTGGAAATCCTCAATTGTAATCAACTAATCAATGTACTGGGGGTACATAAGGCAGCACGTTAGCCAGCTACTTGATTCATACAATGACTGGCTAAATGTAGTGAAGAAAATTTGTAGATGTCAGTTTAAAGGCACAACTGGCAGCATATGTTAGAAGTGTGACTTTTTAAAAAAAGTCTGGGTTTAGCATCTGCTATACACTATAGTTTTAGGAAATAATCGCATTTTGCACTGACTACTTGCAGGAAAAAAAAATGTTCCTATTGCATTGTCTCCAGTGGAATCAGGGTTGAAGCACAGCAAATTTAACTTAACAGTTAAGTTAAAGCAGATAAGTACTGTTACCAAATGTAAGGCAACTGTAAGAGTGATCAGTGTTGGTCTTTTTCTTTTAGAGATTGCAAGTTCCTTGGCTCAAAACCTTCACACTAATACATTTGGAGGAAGCCCTTTGGCCTGCGTAGTTGGAGCTGCTGTTCTTGATGTAGGAAGAATGTTATATAAATGTATATATTCCACACTCCTTCTTGTAGCAAAAAAAGAAAAATCTCTACGTTTATTATTACTATAAAGTTATATGGGGGAAATGTTTTAAATAACAGTATGAAATGCAGAAACATATGCATGTAGTATGCATACATGGCCAATATGCCCTATGTATAGCAAAAAATAAATTCCTGGTTAGTTCCACTGCAAGATTTCCATCCCTCTAGCAAGAGCAGGAGTTCTCTAATTATGTTTTCAGAATAATCTTTCTTTGTCTTACTTATGTTCTTTACTTTGTTAATAAAAATGTAGGAAAGCACTTTCTCAAAAGCTGTAGCGGAATCTTTCATAGGAGTACAGAAATCATCAGCTAAACCAAATTTATTCTCTGGCACGCATGCTTAACAAAATTGTTTGAACTCCACAGCTTTTACCTTATGCCTAAAATGCCTTAATGACCAGATGGTTAAAAATACTCCAGGTCATAATTCCTTTTGAAAAAAAATTCCATCATGAAAAAGATAATATAAAAATTTGCAACATATTTGGCTTATTATCCAGCAGAAAGTCAGTGGGCAGTAGGTCACTATTTAATCTTTCTTGATCACGTACAGACCATTTTTCCTTTAATCTTTCTTCATTACAGCAGACACTGTTTCTGCTCATGTTACTTTCCTGAGTGTTTTGAGGTTTTAAGCTATTTTAAAGGATGGCTGATCATATAAGAACATTTTGAAAAAACAGTTTACAAATAAGAAAGTCTGAACCCCTGTTTTGGGCTTTTTAGCTCTGAAGTACCTTGGAGCCTGGATCTGAAATAATTCCAAGGAGACAGGAGAGGAGAGGAGAGGAAATTTTCTTAATGAATTTTCTTAATGCAAATGTTAAGTTCATAAAACTGTTTGTGCATGTCAGTGCTGATACCTGGCTGCATGTCAGAACTTTGATTAAGGACAGCAGAGTAAGTAACAAAAAAAAAAAAAGATTAAAAAGTATGGTGTTGATGACTCTAATTAAAACACTCAAGTTGTTTTCTAAAAGGCTGCCTAGTACACATAGGTATGCCTTGTCAAATTATCTTTTTTTGCATGATACTGGAGAAATAATTAAAATATTTCTGGTAAGATTTTGAAAATACACCTACTGGCCAGGTATTTTTCAGTTAGGACTACATACGAGCATGAATTACTGGTTTATGTTTATGGCATGATAAGTAAGAGGTGAAAAATACCACAACAACATCAAAATATTATGTTCAATTGTACTCTGATGCCATTTGAGGATTGTAAGAGAAGAAAAATGTAAGGACTGTAGTAGTGAAGGAACGTATTCTGCAAGGAAGTGAGCTAACCGTAATGTGTCATCAAGCTAAATGGGGATTAACCAACTGCATTGGAAGCTTTTCCTGCAAAACTGTCACTGTACACCATTTTAACCAGGCTATTGAAGAAGATGGTCTACAAAAAAACAGTGAGGATGTGGGAACATACATGCTACTGGAGCTGGCTAAACTACGGCATAAATTCGAGATTGTTGGAGATGTCCGTGGCAAGGGACTTATGATTGGAATAGAAATGGTGACAGATAAGGTTAGCAATTTACTTTATTCCCTTCAATTTACAGTGCCATTGAAAGGTTTATCACATTTTATTTTAGTTGGAGTAATATGAAGATTTTCTATTAAAAAACAGCTAGTGAAGTGAGAAAACATAACTCTGGCTAAAAATGAGCCAGGACATTCCAGCATTTAAAATATTTCACAAGCTTTGAGTAAACATTGACTTGTGTACCTTAATTGCATAAACTCATCGTAAAAAGCAGATAAGTTATGCAGGTAATGTTTTCAGTCAGAGATAGGGATGGGATTTATTGGAGAGACTGTAATATACATCTTTTTTGTATAACTAATTTAGAATATCTAAGCAAAGTTTAATGTTCGCTTTCCTTAGGACAGTCGCCACCCTCTTCCAGCTGAAGAAGTTAGTCAGATCTGGGAGGACTGTAAAGACATGGGGATTCTGATCGGCAGAGGAGGACTCTACAATCAGGTACTGAACCTCTGGTTATGCATAAAGCTTATTTTCTGTCCTGGTGAAAAACATGTCATTTCCCTCAAGCTAAATTAACTTTAATTTAGTAAATAAACTAGAAAACATATGCTCTTGAGAACTAGCTCTGTTTAATTTTACATAATTTACAAATTGAGCAGGAGCTATTTGTTTCTTTTCAAGTATGCTGAACTAACTCTAAGTTTGCAGTTTTCCTTTAGAGGGATCATCGACCCTAGAAAAGCAATGTACTATAATGTGTGTAAATTAGAAGAAATAGGCAATATTCAGGTCTGCTAAGTCTTTGCTACTGTTTAGGTTATCATCTGACCTGTTAGCACAGAGCAAGTTTGGTTTTGCCAGTTCTTTAATTCTGGAGAGCTGATAACATTCCACTGGATGATAATTTAAAAGGTTATAAATAGCATGTTTAGCAATGCAGCCTAAAAGTGAGAATCTCACATGAATGGGCATCAGCCCACCCCAGTGGAAGATGCACCATGTGGTACCCAGGGCACAGTGTCACCAGCTTCTTCTGCATGAGAATTAACTGCAGAGAGTTGCCCTGGGGCTCGTCAGTTCAATGAACCCCTCTGACAGAGAGAGCAGCTCCTATATTGAATAGATGAAGTATGGCTAAAATAAATAGGACACTGCATCTGTCACCTCATCAGTTCTTCCACGAGGCACAGATGAGAACATGGGTAACAGGCTACAGCTTGGAGTGCAGTAAAATCTGATTCTATCTCATGAGAGTGCTGTTCATCTGTGAGTTTCTCTGTTTATCAGTTGGGTGTTGTGGGTGAGAGAGACCGGTATTCCACTCTTGCTGCGTAAAGTCCTGGGATATGATGACAGAAAGAATTAAACTGAAAGTTTAAGATTCTTATGGAAGTTAAATACTCTTGGGAACACTGTAATATAGATCAAACATTTGGACTTGAGATCCTAAGTTCTTGACAAGTTGAACTGTGCAGAGAACCCTTTCTGATCAACATGCATTGAAGCTATAGTACTCTAAATGAAAGTTAGCATTTAGTGATTCTTCGATACTACATTCTCTTAGAAGCCTTAAAAAAAGCCTGCACTATAAGAGTGAATCAGCTGACCCAATGCAGGAGGTTGCCACTCTCTATAGGTATTACTTTTCCCTGTGGCAAAGCTGCCAGAAAGGAAGATACACTTATGTCTCTGTTCTTTCTTAGTACAAACCCATCTAAGGTTTTATACTAGCTTTATCTGGAATAATGGAGATGCAAACATGACCTACTCTAGTCAGGTCTCTTTTGGAGGCAGTTGCTTTGTCACAAGAGTGAAGGGAGGAGTTGGATGCAGTCAAGTCCAAAGTTGTCCCACTTCAGAATGCATTTATGAGAAGCCTCAGTCCCTACACTGCTATTCTCCTACAGTATTATTTTTCACGCTTTTGGTTAGATTTTGGGGGGCAGAAGGTGAGAGCTGACCTAGATGGGCTGTTAGAAGCTGTATTTTTTTCCATACAGTGTTAAGGGCTTCCCTTTTTTTCCCCTTTTTAGACATTTAGAATTAAACCTCCTATGTGCATTACTAAAAAGGATGTCGACTTTGCTGTGGAAGTATTTCATACTGCTTTACAGAGACACATGGAAAGAGCAGCTGCAAAATAGACTTGTTTCCTGACATGAGATGCTCACAAAACCCCTGATACTTGCCAACCAGACTCAGCACAGATCTGCGCTGGATAACAAGATCATCGTCTGAAGCTGAAGTACTTGTTCAGTATCATAAGAATAGTCTGACAGATCCAGCATTTAATAGGCTCTAATCTGTTTTGTAAACATACAGTTCAGTTCTACAGTAGTGTCATGTATTAGCTGTACACCTATTCTAGCATTAGCATAAAAAAACCTGATTGAATTAACTGAGTATCAGATGAAGAGGCAAACATATATTCATCTTTTATCAATGAAAGTCATATCAAAATTAGTCATTTTTAGAAAGAGTGATAGGAAAATAATAAAGTTGATTTGAGGAAGTACATGTTGTTGGACTCTAGCATCTACAGTCCCTTGGGGGTGGTACCGGTGTTGCTGTCCACTGCAGCATTACTGCTGGTTCTTAAATGTGTTTTCAAAGAAGCACAACACACCATGAAATGGCTGAGTGTTGGTGGGGGAAGATCTGGTGCAGAGCTGGCTGGGACCAGTGCAGGGTAGTCCCTGACTGCCTTCCACTGCTGCCCCACTCCTGAAATCTTGCCCAATCATAGAAGCATTTTGGTCGGAAGAGGCCCTTGCGATCAAGTCCAACCATAACCTAACTCCGGCACTAAGCCATGTCCCTAAGAACCTTGTCTATGCGTCTTTTAAAAACGTGCAGGGATGGTGACTCCACCACTTCCCTGGGCAGCCTGTTCCAGTGCCTGACAAACCTCTCTGTGAAGAAATGTTTCCTAATATCCAATCTAAATCTCCCCTGGCACAACTTGAGGCCATTTCCTCTTGTCTTATCTTGTGCTACTTGGGAGAAGAGACCAACACCCTCCATGCTACACCCTCCTTTCAGGCAGTTGCAGACAGCGATCAGGTCTCCCCTCAGCCTCCTTTTCTCCAGGCTGAACAGCCCCAGTTCCCTCAGCTGCTCCTCATCAGACTTGTGCTCCAGACCCCTCACCAGCTTCATTGTCCTTCTCTGAACTCTCTCCAGCACCTCAATGTCTTTCCTGTAGTGAGGGGCCCAAAACTGAACACAGGATTCAAGGTGGGGCCTCGCCAGTGCTGAGAACAGTGGCACAATCACTGCCCTGGTCCTGCTGGCCACACTATTCCTGATACAAGCCAGGATGCTGTTGGCCTTTTTGGCCACCTGGGCACACTGCTGGCTCATGTTCAGCCACTGTTCATCAACACCCTCCAGATCCTTTTCTGCCAGGCAGCTTTGCAGCAACTCTTCCTCAAGCCTGTAGCATTACAATACATACAAGCATTTGTAAAACACATTAAGTATTTGGTTTTATTTAAATAAGAAAAAAAAGTCAAAAAGTAACACTGCAGGGTTCAGTGTGTGAGATATCACCTAAGCATAGTCTCTGGCTGAACAGAGCAGAACATAACTGGAAGTTTCAAACAGAGTTCAAAATGTTTACTCTTACTATAAGGATACACTGTAATTAGAGCATGAAAAAAAATCTGTGCACACAAAAGTTAAAAATCTTCTAATTACAATAATTATTTTTATTGTGGGGCTCTAATCCAGTCCTCATCCTCTTCAAAATACGCTTTACTTTTCTTCTTGGTGCTTTTGGAATTGCACAGCGCACCCAGTACTCATTTAGCAGAGACAAAGTCTGGCTGTTAAAGTAAGATGCTGTGTTTCTTTCTTATACAATCACTTTTTAAAATGTTTTAGTTCATTAGCTCCCTCAGTTTCCAACAAAAAAATGGAATTGTAGACAGTCAGCAAGAACTGTACACTTGTCCTGTTAATTCAAATTTTAGTACTTGAATAGTTCCATGAGGTACCATGTTAACCTGTGGGGAGAGCATTCTGCTATTTTGTTTCAGGAGCTGAAACTAGAGGAACTTACCTAATGCAAGATCAGTGCTTCTGGAAGAATATACTCTAGTGTTTTCCTAAACAACATATTACAGCCCTTGCCTTCTCCAACTGCATTGAAAATTCCTGTGTGAAATCAACTTCCACTCCAAAATCAGATATTTGTTATCCCACCTTTTTAAAGTGCTACTCAAGATCAGGTAGATTATTAATTTAAACAGAGGTGCAATGCCAATTGCCATGTTGTTTTTCACTAGAAGTCAGAATAAATTAATTTATTCCTATGACTCATTCAATTCTCCCTTCACTTATTCCAGTAAGGTTCTTCCACGAGACTTTTTATTTTCCCCTTACCAACCCCTGGCACAAGAGGTAGGTATACAAAACCAACAGAAACTGTGAAAACTGACTAACCAGCTTTGTCATCTTACTCTCCCCCTTCCATCTGGTGTTTAATACAATTAAGCGATTTGAAAGGGCCCTTGGAGATGGCAGAGAAGCCTGTGTTCTTCTATGTCCTGATGTTTCATCTTTGACAGACAATCAAAGCAGCACTGGCCCCTTTATTGGTCACACTCACCCTGAGTTAAGCCCCTGCAAAAGCAGAGGAAGATGATCAGATGGGTAGAACAGCTCTGCTGTGAGGACAGGCTGAGAGAGTTGGGGTTGTTCAGTCTGGAGAAGAGAAGGCTCCAGGGAAACCTTATTGTCACCTTTGCATACTTAGAAGTGGCCTATAAGAAAGATAGGGACAGACTTTTTAGCAGGGCCTGTTGTGACAGAACAAGGGGTAATGGTTTTAAGCTAAAGGAGGGAAAATTCAGGCTGGACATAAGGAAGAAAAGCAGCAATACAAGTGCTAAAATAATTTATTTTTATAACTGTGTGAGTACTTTATCCCCGTGCAAGTTACTTTATCCCCATACAAGTTTCAACAGAAACGAGAGGTGACTAGCTTTGAATTACCATTTCCCCAATTGCAATGTGAAAGCTGCTGAGATGTTACATCAAATCCAGTCATTAAAGAAAGGCTGATAAAACCAAAAGAAAGCACAAGTTTCTTCACAAGATAATACGTCTTTTGTTGCATCTTCCTTTTTTTTCCCCAACGTTAGGACTTGCCTTCTCTGTTCAACTCCAAACACAGACAATATGCACCTTTCAGTTTTGGGAGATTTTTCACGTACAATTCTGAAGACTGTCTAGCAAAGTTCTATCTGTTTTTACGCTTCTCTTTTTTGTTTCTGGTGTTTACAGCTCCATTTGTAGCTGGTGCTTGTGTTGCTTTTGCATGTCCTGTGGCTTTTAGGTGTTCAAACAGTTTATTTCGGGACGGAAATGTACAGTTGCAGGTTACACAGTGGATTGGAACTTCATTCTACAATAAGGAAAAAAAACAAAATGCTTCACATTCATATGGAATATGTAATAAATATAATACACCAATTTATTGCATGCAGTTTCTCCTAGACAATGAAATGTGAATAAGCAGTTTCTTTCTATCACAGATAATCTGTTACTGATTAACAATTAAATATACATATTTTAAAAAAAAAAAAAACACTAATATGACTTTTGAAATTTTAAAGAGTACTAAGTAGAACCAAGAACACCACCACCAGCCCTGCAAAACTAATTCAAGATTAAGAATACTTTCGATCTCACCTGACTAAACAAGACTACAAACATAATACTTCAGGCTCTGAGATTCAGTTAATTTGTCTTATCTGTAGTTATTACAAGATTTTGCTTTTTCTGGGAAGCATCAATATTAAGAAAGATGCAAATAGTACTGCCTGTCACCTGCCTGATGACAACAGCTCTGTCTTCAGTTGTTTCATTTATTTGGTTTGAACTGCCTTGGATACAGAGCTTTAGCAACTCCCCTAGAACTGAAATTTAGTCCTGCTCTTCTCTGTCAGGACAAGAGCTGATGTTCCAGTCTCCTAGCTTCTAATAAAAACAAACACCTACATTATTTTAAAGTAAGCAAAAAACTGAAACAGAATTTGTGGACTGGAGATGATCAACCAACCAATCAACCTTGTTTGTAGTAATATGACCACCAGCTTTTAAAGTAATTTGACATACCGTTGTTGGGTGCTCTGAAGATGCCTTAGCGGACTTTTTTGCATCCTTGGCTTTTTTCCCTTTAGGCTTGGTACTGCTGATAGACAAAGAGAAACCAGGATCAGTGCACTGGAACATTCAACATAGCATTTAGGAGCCTCTGATGATTTTCAGTCATCAGTGTCTCTGCTGCTTCCCTCTGTTCCTTCACACATCACAAAGCAAGTGCTTCCAGAAAAAACACACCAACCAACCAACCTTCATTTATACAACCTACCGTTGATCTCAAGATTCAGCCAGATCATGAATCAGCTACTGGCAAGTGATGTATGTCGCAGGGATCTGCAGTCAAATGTGATCTCCAAAGTAGATCCTAACACTCTTTGTTTAGTATCATGTTTACTCAACTCCAATTTAACAGAGTAGCCCCCAGTTCGCATTGGTGAGTAAATCTAGACTTATTTGACAGCAAACATCACACAGAATGACAGAGTGACTGCAATATTACAAGTCAGTGCACCTTTTTGCTTCAGTTTTTGCTTCATTCACTTGTCCAACATCTTCTGTAGCGCTTGCATCCTCTGACACAGCACATCTTTGGCCATCATTTAGCAACACCTCTGCTAAGCCACTGTCATTGTCCATGCAGTGCACCTTCTTTTGTTCAACTGTTTCTTCATCAGCACTTTGATCAAAAGAGTCCTCATAAGTCTGTCCAAACAGAAGAAATGCAAGTTAACTACTTTAAGTTCATTAGTGATTCTGTTTACAGTGTTATACCTCATTTACCTCAAACATGAGTGGGTGGGGAGAACACAAAGCCATGGACCCTCTTAATTTTACTCATGTTTTTAGTGAGATTCTAAGAGGTAAAACCTTAGTTCTCCTGTTTTGAAAGATGAGGCCACCCATGATGAAGGGACGAAACACCAAGAGAACAGCCTCTAGAACTATGGAAGACGAGAATGAAGGTAGCTTTTCATTTATATACAGGGCTCAGTCTCTTCTGGCTAAGATTCCCCATAATAAGATAGTGGCTTTGTTTATAACTTGTTAAAAAAATGTTAACTATTTGACTAAAGTTTTCTGTGCCAGACATCTGTATTAGGACACTCAAGCCAAAATAACTGAGCTGACTGAAGCTCAGACATACAGTATTTTCTATCCCTTATATAAGAAACACTGGCAGCCTTCTCCATGTGCCAGAAAACAGAGTAAACTCAACACATGCAGTTTGGAAAAGATCAACCCCAGACCATGTCTGAAGCAAAACAGCCCAGCTCCCAAAAGCATGATGACAAATTCAAATTTGACCTAACACTACATTAATGCAACTCTATCTCCTCTGGCATCTTTTGCAGAGTTTCAGCTACCTGAAAAAACTCAGCTAATCTACCTGCCTTCAGGAAAACAAAACAAAAACCGTAGCAATTCCCACCACTCAGTAAAGCTCAGCAGAGGACAGAAGTCACGTTTCCAGAAGAATCTCTCTGCACAAGGCTCCAGCTCATGCTACACAAGAGCGGCACCCACTGTCTGGGCTGCAAAAGACCTCATGGCCAAACTGATGGGAGACAAGGTGCCTATATGCAACCTATAGAGTGAGAACGAGACCTTCTGATTTCAAACTGAGGAGGCAAGAGTTGAACAAGAGCCTGATGCCCTGCATGGAAACAAGAAGGTCAAGCCAATACTGACTTGGACTACACAATACCAGCCAAAGAGAAGCAAAAAAATTCAGTGTCTTGGAAGTCTCAGGAAGTTTCTTGAGGATGAGAGATAATGATGGTGTGGGAGAGGGCAGAGAAGGGAACACAAGGCTAAGATCGAGGTAGGACACAGAGGTAAGACTTGAAAAGGATCAAGCTTGAGAAAGGCAGATGGAAGTTTGCTCACTACAGTGCTCCTGCCACTCAAACCTGAAACAGCTTGCAGCTCTTGAATTTCACCCTGCTGCTGTCGGCACAGAGCTGTCATATCACACACAGACTCAGGTGCCAGAGCACAACAGATCGGTGTTACTCATGTTTACAATTCAAGGGAAAGATGGAAGGTATGTGTCTGCAGGATGCCAGTAATGTTGCTTTTTTTTTTTTCCTGTTAGATATTTACAAACCAAGTCTAGCAATCAAAGCAGAAAACGACCCCCAAACAATTGAGCTGCTAGTGCTCTAAGGCCATTGCTGGTCCTTCGCATCAACTCCTTGCACTCTCTCTATCTGCCTATTTCCACCTGCTTTCCTTATGCTTCGGACTGTTGCCTTTTTAGACCCAGCACCACATTTATGAGGATCTGCACAAACAGAACAAAATTATGTCTATGAGTTTCTTATCATATAATACGATCATAAGTGTAAAAAAATATTTTGCAGTCAACAAATAATTAAAATTTTAAAAATCTAAAAACAGTCTTCAAGTTCTGTAGAATTTCAAGTTCTCCCTTATTTTTCAGGACAAATAAAGTTACATTAGGAGATAACAAGACTGTGTTGTATAGTTCCCTGAATACCAATATTTGACTACATACCATCGTTTTCTGTTTCTTCCTCTGTTTCTTTGAGAGTCTGTAAAGGTAAGAATTTAAAATTACCTCTTCTCAAAAAAAGAAAAACAAAACAACAAAAAACCCCAAACGCAAACAAACGTACCACGCAAGTACATTTTCTAAAAAGGAACTAAGCTGTATTTTTGCGTATCATCTTAACATGATATTAAGGAGACAGCAGCCACACATAGAATATACCTCATGTCTGAAATGAAAACAACAGTTCTCCTAAACTACTCATTGCACTTAGTAAAACATTTATTCTGCTCAGACTTAACTCAAAAGATTTTAGTGAGACAGCTGGTAACTACGCTTTGGCCATTCAAAAAATGAAGCTGTGCAACTGAATTCATCAATGCTGGTTTTAAGAACACTTATTTTTTAATATGCCAGCATCCAACTGACAAAAAGTACCAAAAAAGTACCAAATCAATAAACACTAGACCTGTGCAAGTTCCCCTGTTTGAAACGTAACAATCACTACTTTTCCTTAACATGTAACTTAAAGAAGCAGAGAAAATATGAGGTATTTGTGTGATTTCAATCCAGTCATGCTAATGCATGCATTTTACTGCAACTCTCATGCTAAAAAATATTTTAAATCACACAACAGCATGAGTTCTAACACAACTATAAATCACGAGAAGCTCTCACTGAAGGCCTCCAAGATTCATTAAATAATTAGTCATGATAAAATTAAAACTAATTTAAAGTACTTCTGCTTGGGCATGTCTTCTGTTTCTTCCTCCTCTTTGGTATGTACTCTGTTTGCATCATCCAAAGATGTAGGAAATTTCCCTTCTTCTTCTTCCAGTTGCTGTCGTAACAGTGCTACCATCTCTCGATGCTTCTTTGATTTTTCATGATTTTTCATGCTGTGAAGACCAGCAGATCATTACTGGAGGTAGCTCTGAGCAAACATTGTTGTATTTACATGTAAATTAATAACAGGCACATTATCCATCACTACTAAGTATGGAAAATTCTGCCTTGACAATGTCTCTGCTGGAAAGATGACACTGACCATTATGTGAAGTTAAAAAGTCTTTTAAATGCATTTTAAATGTTGAAAACCCAATACTCCTACCCCAAATCCCCAACCATAAGCACTTACGCTTTCTCAGTTTTTAACAATTTGTCACAAGCAGGGCAGTACAGACCATCGACAAATTCAGCTTCAGTCTCATCATTCAGTTTGTCTGAAGGGATCAGTGGGGATCAGAAAGACAAAGTCAGATAAGTGTTTTTTGAGTAAGCTGCTCTTAAAGCACGTAAATAGTCACAACACCAACATTTAACTTAGTATTACTGACATGCAGACAGATCAAGAGTTGATCTCACCAAATCATACATTAGCATAAATTAACAGCTGTAGCTTGATGTCTTCTCATGTTCAACGGAGAACACCAGAGAAGGGCAGACCGTATTCTGCATGCCTCAGCTGGAGGCAGGGACTTGCCCCGTGAACCTGGGATGTAGGTGCAGTGAGCCAATACTCAGGCTGCAATGGCTCGCTACACATCACGCCCTCACACCCCGTACCTTCCATGACTTTGGTTTCCTGTTCTTCTAATCCATCTTCGCCATCCGACCCATCTCCAAACTCCTTTTCATATTGTGCCTCCATCTCTTGCAATTCTCTTTCCAGATCTGACATAGTTATCCAGCTCTGCTCTTTATACTGCTCCGCAAGCCTTTAAGTAGAATAATACAGTAACTTCTACAACATGTTTATGAGACAGGAATTACAGAAACAGTATTATTTGAAGGTGACTTCTTGTTCTGTGGTATTTTAGGAAGAAAGCCCTGAATATATTATGATGGAGTAAACAGTTGTTCATAGGACTTGAAAACTGAGCAGTTAATTTACAATGTCAGCAGGCACATCTATGCTGCAAGTAAAGAGGTATTAATGTAGGTGGATCCTGCTTGAATTTCAAGCAGGAAATGCTAAGTAGCATGGTCAATATCAAGCTGAGAGCATGGAAGTCAGGTCAAGCCTGAAAGCAGTACAGCTGCTTTCACCTGCTGCAAGATCTAAACCCACAAACAGTACAAGACCAAGAAAACCACAAGCACGTTACTCCTTCACTCTGCGCTATGGGAATGTACCAGTTCAGTTTTCCAAATATAAGCATGGCTCAGGTTATCACACAGTGCACCACAGTACAGCTGAATTTTGCTCGAGCTGGCTCCTAAACTCAGAATTATCAAGCCATTTGTCAGTAAATGCATATCTCAGCTCCACTCTCCCTTCAGGAAAAAAAACCTATATATATAAAAATAAATTCTACATAATATATTCCGTATATATTTGAATTACTATTACATAATTTTAATCAATACGAAATTATTTGGCAAGTGCAGTCTTCTTCAGTATTTAAGCTCCTTCCTCTCATTTTCAGGCAAAAAGCTCTTCTAGTTGGAAGAATAAATTGTGCATGCACCCAAGAGATTGCCTCTTCCTTCTACATAATTTTTGGAAAAATAAAGCATAAAAAAAATGCATTTAGTCCAAAGAAAGGGTCCTTTCCAAAGAGTTAAAAGGAAAAGCAAAACTACATTCATTTTCCCCCGCTTTCTTTTTAGCAGGTACAGCTCCAAAGCAGATGAAGCTGATCTAACCGGGCTGTCATAGTCCTGCTGTTGTTCATTTTCCATTCCCAACATACACTGTTTTTTCTTTAAAGGAACTATGAAAACTAATAAATCTTACTTCCCAAGGTAATTAAAAGCACACTGGATTCTTTGCTACCACAGCCAGTTACCTGCAGCACACATACTGCTCCCTGGTTATCTTAGATCTCTACATGTCAGTACAATGCAGAGACTCAAGTTTTAAAAATGTCAGACTTGAGACCAAAACGAATATATGAAATTCAAGGATGTTTAAAAGAGCAAGTGAATCTACTATTAGAATCTAACTCTGTGTGTATCCTCATGAATAGTTTATCCAAGTTTAAAAGAAAATATTTGTTCCATGTTTACATACTTGGCTTGTTTGAGCTTCTGCTGCCTCCGAAATTCCTCTGCTTTCCTAGTTTTTTCTGCATTTTGCTCTTCTATGAGTTTTCTATGAGCCTGTACTCTCTTATCTCTTTTACGAATAAAGGCTACTAGCTGACGGACCAGCTCATTCCTCTCTTTCCTTGCTTTCTCTCTTGTCTTCTTGTTCTCTTTTTCCATAGCTCGTTTCTCCCAGCGGTTTGAGGCTTGTCGTGTGTCATATGTTTCCTTCCAAGCAAAGTTTTTCTGAGTACAAAAACTCTGCCAATATGCATAGAAAGGGTGGACTACCTGTAAGAAAAACAAAAACCAAGTCACTTGTTTAGAGGGGAGACAAAAACCGTACCAAATAAATCAGGACTTCTATAGCAGGTTTGCATTTTCTACACAGGCTGCGGTTTTTCTCCAGACTATAAAGAAATCACATGAAGGTTTAAAGAAACTTCTAATATTTTCCTCAAAACTTCAAACTATGTGAAATCAATGACCTTGTCTAAACTATTCCAAACAGCAACTTTTAAAAAATATTCCCTTGCAGGACTGGATTGCACTCATGCTAGTGCCCAGCTACTTAGTTTTGCTGCACTTTCCCTGTAAAACTGAAAAGCACAATCAGAATCAGCTATGCTGTGTGCAAGCATATAGGCACATATTGCCTAAGAACCGCCACACCAAGTCACACCAAAGGTCAGCCATACATTGCCAACAGCAGCCAATGACCAGCATAAAAAGAGTAATAAAATAAACACATGTACATCATGCTATTTCTTCTTAGTATATCTCACTGCTTCCAGAGCAAAAGAGAAATTAATAACCCTTGATGGATTTATATTTCATGAACTTGATATTTCTTTTATTAAACCATGCAAATTGTTGGCATATACAGTATCATTGAGCCATCGCTTGTACAGTTTAACAAGGGGCTACATCAAGATGCACTTAATCCTGTTTTGTTAGCAAATTATATGACTGAAGGTTAAAATTATGCCCTCTTGCTCTTATATTAAGAGAAACAGGAAACAAACTTTCCTTACTCTCCTTCCTTTTACTATTCACAAGTAAATGCTGGATTAATAAAACGGCATAATAATTATTTTTATTTTCTATTCCTCTCCAAGTAATTACTAACCTTCTGCACTTTGTATATTCAGGAAATAAGATATGCCTAAACTCCTTTTTTACACTACTTGAGCCATTAAGCTGCCTTTTTACTTCTTGCTCCCATATGTATCTTCATATTTTGGAATACCTCACAGAAGCATTTAACATTTTAATATCTCTTCTAGTATCTCCTCTTCTCCTCCTTTTGTCATTGGTATTCACATGGTCTACCAACTATCAGTGCCTTAGCATTAATTTCTAACAGCCTATCCACATGCAAACGTTCATGGCTTCAGCCTCTGGCAGCTGAGCCACCACAGAGTTTTCCTCTGCTATCACAAAAACCCAGATTTATAATAACCAATAAATATTCATATTTAATCCAACACTTCCAAGTGAGATTAGACTCCGTGTCTCAGACTTCTGCTTCAGTAGGGGATATATTCTGTGCAACAGGATGCCTGGCCATCAGCTGATGACAGGGATCACCCTCCCCCTTCACCAGTTATACAAGCCAAGGCTTTCCTCCTCCTCCACCACAACCTGAAATACAGGCGCATCTCTGATGTTCACCAGTACACTGCACAGCAGCTCTCGCTGAACCCCCAGTGGATTTTGTTTTGCCTGCTACTTAGCTCAGAGCTGATTACTTTTGTTTCTGCATCTAATTGACCTACAAGTCTTCTCTTCCCATGGAGTCTTGCAAAGTCACAGACTTAAGACCCTCGCTGTCTGCCTGGCATCGATCGAGCCGGCTCTCGGGGTTCTCATTAATTAACTCAGTAGACTGAACCAGAAAGCATTCAAGTCACAGATTGCAAAGCATCTGTAGAGTTTTTGTAGCTCCCTTCTAAAACTCTTTTCCCACGATACTCCCACTGAGCAGAGCAGTGGGTGCTGCAACACTGGAACCTTCTGACAGTGTAAGCTCTTTGTCTGAATGCAAGATAACAGCTTCCACAAGAGCATGAACAAGGGAGATAAGCATGCTGGTGCTATTTTGGGCCTATAATCATATCTATCCTACGGCCTCAAAATAAGTGTTTTCCAAACGACATTTCAAGATAACTCCATTAAAAGATGGATTTTAGCAGTTTCAGAGGCACTAAATATGCTCTCCCTGGGAAATATTTTAACTTTTTAAGACATCCTGTAATTTTATCTGACATTCAAACACCTGTGCTGACAGTTTGATTTCTAACTTTGTTTCCAACTCCAGCCAAGTTTTGTACCATTGAAGTTACTCAGTTTTAAGGTACATATCAATCTAAATTGTGCAATTAATTAGTCATTGAGTACAATAACACTGAAAGTGCCAGTGAGAAGTACCAGGCTAGGAACAGCATTTGAGTACACTGATACTGTGCAGCTACTTATGGGTAAGTGCTATTACTTTACTATTTCATTTCAACACAGGAATACTGGTAACCTTAAAAAAAAAAAAAAATCTGACAGAATTCAACATATAGTTGGCAAACCAGACAACAAGAATTCAGGTGTTCCCCACACATTTACTTTTCTTGCTTCCCAAAGGAAAGCATGCAGTATTATTTTGGAAATTAAATCTTACTCCAGAATAATTGCAGATTACAAGAGTATCATAGTGGGAGCTCACATTGCAGGACAAGCACCACATCTCCCATTTTCTACAGACTGTGTTATGCAGTAAGTGCTATTCAGTTTTCCTAAATCAGGCAAGACACTACATGTAAGTTTAATTGGCAAAATTGCTGGTTAGCCCTGTGAAGCGTTTGTCTGACAACTTACACTAAACGCCTGGCTAATAGCATAGTTCAACAGGAAATACCGATTTTAATTCACCTAAATATTATGAATCAGTAGACAAGCACTTCCTTTACAGTAATGGTCTACAGAAGTAGAAAAGACAGCAGATACATGATTTTGTATTCACCTCAGAGATCAGCTGAAGCTTTTCCTTTGATTTCAGTGTGGGACAAAATAAATTCACTGTGTTACTTTCAGTTCAGATCTATACTTTCTCTTACCGTATCATAGTCGCTTTGGGAATACCCAAACATAGGGAATTCTTCGGTATCTTCCTCGGTCATGTATTCCATCTCTTCTTTTGCAATCTTTTCAAAAACTTGTCGATAGACTGTAAAGAAACCCTGAAATTAAAAAAAAAAAAAATCTGATTCATTTTGCACGACTCAATAATAGATGTACAAATGCTTGGCTACATTAGCATATTTTAGAGAAATATTAGAGTTCTGCAACAGCAACTCAAAGCGAGGGTAAAGGCCTTCTAAGCTCTTGCTCTAGATAGCAAGACCATTAAGTTTCCATTCTCTCCCATTCCTTTTATTTCCATCTCCTTCATATAGTTTCTGTCTCTCTCACACATCAAGCTCTTACATTCAAGTCTAAACCAAAAAGTTTTCAGCATGCTGGATATATCAATATGGACCAAGTTTTGAGGAAGTTCCAAATACAGAATTGATTACTAAGTATCCTATCTCTTTACTTTTTTGCATTTGATGTTACTAACACACTTCTACTACAGTAACCCAAAGACAGATAAGGATTTTCTCTGGCAGAGGCTTCTTCTAATCACCTGGAGCTTTTTAATTTATGATGAAAGTCTTAAAATCTAAAAGGGAATCCAATTATAGGAAGCACGCTTCCCTCAGGCACTGGTATGATATTGTTTTTCTACAGCCTAAAGTATTCTAGCTTGCTAGATATTCCTGAATAAACAGATGATATTAACTGTTAGAGAAGTTCCTTCTCCCTAAGGTTTCCTGTAGCAGAGGCTCAGGCACAGATTCTAGAAATTCTTCCTAAATAATTTACTTGCAAGTTACAGTGTAGAGCAGCTCGAGTTGGTGCCTTCTAGAGAGAGAGCCCCAGTGGAAAAAACTTAAGATAATTATACCCCCACAATCCACGCCCCTACCCACCCTGTGCATCACACCAGGCCAACTGCAAAATTAGAGTCTGGGGTCTCTCTTCTTTTTGTGTTCTGTTAGTTGCAGTTCTGTTCCTTTACTGATCTCCAGGGATGCAGCTCCCTTTATCTTCTAGCTTGAAGATCATCAGGCCTTTTTTCACTTCACATAGCAGAAAGTTTCAAAGGTTCACAGCTTTCGGACGTTCAGCTAAGCAAACCTACCTATGCTAAGTAAATTCTACAGCAGAAGTTTCTAAACAAGTTCTACAAAAAGCAGTATATCAAATTATTCAATAAGCTAAGGCAGTCTATTCTCTAAAACAAAGCATTGGAATGCTTTACTGTATAACACACATAAATAATATATACGCATTCTGTAGCTGTATGGTACAGTTGGAAATCATGATTACATAATTATTGGACAATAAGTGGGAATTACAGCTTGCCTAAACATCCAGCGTAAGTTTTGTCTTAGAAAGATTTGTGTAAGCATTATTATCATCTCAACAATTCAACGCATAGCTTTTCAAAACAAAGCAAATGCTGGCACTTTCCATGAAATTTAAATTGATTCATTAAAGATGAAGTAATGCATTACCTTTTCATCATCTCCGTATCCAGAGTAACAGCTAACAGTGAAGTAGCACAGCAGATCTAAGCTATCATCTTGATAGTCTCCATCAACTCCTCCTTTTAGCAGAGCCTCCCTGTGATTATCGTACCTAGCAAAAATTTACAGTATCAGTGATGTATAGACACAGAACGTTCCCCAGTGCTGGTGATCTAACACAGTACATGTATCACCTCAACATATAGCTTAGCCCAGTGTCTGGAATTTCTGTCTCATATCCAGTCTTCAGAGAAAAAAAAAAAGACAGGCTCAGTAAATCTTCTTTTGGTCTTTAGTTTACTTACTACTACTTTATCTGCAGTATCTACACCGCCAATTTATTAACAAGAAGGTCGCAAACACATTTGAGCATGATACTTCCATAAGCTTTCAGAAATGGCTAGGACATTATTTAAATCATCTTATACACACGAAACAAACAAACAAACAAGACACATTAGCATACAAACATTGAAAAACAGTGCCTTCCTTCCAAGGAGGACAAACTTAGTACAGGTGTTTTTGGCTGCATAATCTATTAGATGCTTCAGCCCATTTAAAAAGTTACAAACAACATTTAAAGTGGCACCCCGTTAAAAAAAATATATGTGTGTGCGTGTGTATTTCAGATCAGGACTGTTACAGAAACAGGACACTGCGTGTTACTACGGCTTGCCACCTGCAGCCGCCCATCTCACGCTGAACACCTGCACGCACCCAGCGCAGCGCTCTTCCCCGCTGAAGCAGGGAGGCCTGCGGCCACAGGGACGCCTACGCCAGCGTGCAAGCTGCCTGCTGCTCCTGCCCCGGGAGGAACACACCGGGGCCGGCACTGGCGTGTCCCCAGAGCAGCCCTGGGCCCCCAAACCTCGGTGCGGGACGGGTGGGTGCCCGGCTGCGTCCCCCCGGGACGCTGCCCCCTGCAGCCCCCAGCCCTCGCACAGCCCGAGGCACAGCGGCCGCAGCGAGGCCCGGCCAGAAGCCAACGCGAAGTCCTGGCCGAGGCAGAATCTTAAAAGCCGCTCCCAGGCCGCCAACACACAAACAGGGCTCACCAGGCTCTTTCCTGGGGGTCACTGAGAACATCATACGCCGCCTGGATTAACTTGAACTGTTCTGCCGCTTCCTCCGCGTTCTCGAGGTTTTTATCTGTAAGACAATTTAACGGACGTGTAAACGACCGGACGCACCACGGCGGCGCTCGCCGCAACCGCTTCAGAAGCCCGAGACGCAAGCACGGAGCCGCCAGCGCTACCGAGCCCGCAACACCGACGCGCCGCCCGGGCGCTGCCCCCGCCCCGCTCCCCCGCCCCGCAGGGCCCGCGGCAGCCCAGCGGGGCACCCACCGCGCCCGCCGGCGCGGACAAGCGGCTTCTCCCGCCGCAGACGGGGACACGGGGCTCGGCGAGGCCGACCGGGCCCTCTGCTCGGGCCTGCGGCCGGGCCGGGCCCGCGGCGGGCGGGCGTCGCGGCCGTACCCGGGTGCCAGCGCAGCGCCAGGCGGCGGTACGCCCGCTTCAGCTCCTCCTCGGCGGCGTCGCGCTTCACGCCCAGCACCTCGTAGTGACACTTCATGGCGGCGGCTCCGCGTGGGGAACAGCGCCGGCCGGCAGCTCGGCCGAGGCGGGGCCATCAGGAGCCCGGGCCGCACCGCCCCCCGGCGGGAGGAGCTACGCGGCGGGCCGGGCCCGCCCCGCCGGGGGCAGCGGCGCCGCTTGGGCCGCGTTCGGCTCCCAGTCGTCTGGAGCCTGCGGGCGCCTCCCCGCGCTGTGAGCGGCCGGCTGGTGGCCGGGGGAGGAACACGCCCGTGCTGTCCCCCGCTGCCCGGGTCCGTACGGCCGGGCTGTGGCCTTGCAGTCACCCGGTGTCAGATAACCGAGTGCCTTGTGCTAGATTCCGTGTGAGCGCCCTGGAGCTCAGAGGTGCGGCCAGCACAGCTCCGATGTCTCAGGTTATCGGTGTTCATTTTTGTCCTGGGCACCTGTGCTCTTCAGCGACCTCAGCTTTGGCCCAAGCCGCCTTTTTCTCCAGATTAACTTGTATCAGTCGGCCCTACGTGGGCTGAGCTTTGGGTCAGAGGAGATCAGGGGGCTGGGGTTGGTGACAAGTCGGATGTGAGTCAGCAGAGCGCCCTGGCGGCTGAAGTGGCCGCCCGTGTCCTGCGGCATCAAGCACAGCAGCGCCAGCCGGGCAGGGACGTGACTGTCCCACCCCTGCACTGGTGTGGTGCCACCTTGGGTGCTGGGTGCAGTTTCGGTCACCTCAGTGTAAGAAGATCGTCAGACTATTGGAGTGTGGAATAAGGAGGGGCAACCAAGGTGGTGAAGGATCTCGAGGGCAAGACTTATGAGGAGTGGCTGAGGTGACCTGGTCTGTTCAGCTTGGAGGAGGGAAGGCCAAGGGGTGTCCCCATGGCCACCTTCAGCTTCCTCACGGGATCTCCTCTCTCTGGTGACCAGTGACAGGACACAGGAGAATGGAATGAATCTGTGTCAGGGGAAGGTCAGGTTGGACATTCGGAAAAGGTTCTTCGCTGAGGGGGTGGTCAGTCCCTGGAGCAGGCTCCAAGGGAAGTGCTCAAGGGGCGTCTGGACGATGCTCTTAGTCACCTGGTTTAGTATCACGTGTTCTGTGAGGATCAGGGACTTGGACTTGATGATACTTACGGGTACCTTCCAAGTCAACGTACTCTGATTCCATGCATTAGGCTACACACACTGAGCAGATGCTTGTTTTCACCAGTCTTTCCAATCAGGTGGCACACAGGCTGCCTTGTTAGAGAGGTAACACCGAACTTCCCTTGCCCTGCCAAGCGGAATACATTTAGTGCTTAACAGGTCAGGGTCCTCTTGTGCCAGCAGTGTCTGTTCAGCACCAAGATGCCAGAGGCTGAAACCAGCACAGGAACCAAATAGGAACAGGGCACAAGCAAGACTTTGAAACACAGGTAGCTGGGGGAGTGGACAAGGAGATAGATAGCACTGGCATCAGTGGAAGAACTAAAGTCATAAGGACTGGAACTGGAAAGCACATTAAAGAAAAGCAATGAAGAAATAGCCCCAGAGAGATCTGTAACTATCTGCTAAAATCAGTCAGGAAAAGTTTATTGGAATCAGACTTTTGCTGAGCACTACAGAGAAATTCTCACCCAATTACGGCTGAATTTTTATAGTCTTGTTGGAGGTTGATGCCATTAGACATTCTGTGAGAGAATAGTTGTATTCTCCTTTCCCTAGCTAATAACTTATGAACACAGTGACTCATTTAACTACATTTGGCAGAAGGGCAGACTCACAGACAATAGTTTCCTAGGAGCTTCATGAAAATACAGCCCCAAATTAAAGCTGACCTGCTGCAGCTGAGGCAATGTCAGCTGTCAGCAGTGGGCAAGAACTACAATGAACCAAACTCCGGACTTTCTGCTGGTCATCAGGGTGCAATGAACTCTGCTGCATTTAAAGCACAGATATTATCCATGAGCAAAAATCAAGGCTTTTGGTTCTAGTGACTTTCAAGCTGTATCAGAAGCTAATTTGCCAACTGGAGGCTTACTTGCCTTGGCCTTCCCAAGTCACCATTTAAAGCGTGATGGAGCCCAGCTTTCCTGGAGATGGCTGAACACCTGCCTGCCGATGGGAAGTAGCGAATTTCTTGTTTTGCTTTGCTTGGATGTTCAGCTTTTGCTTTAACTATTAAACTGTCTTTATCTCAACCCACCAGTTTTCTTTCAGCCTTCCATTTCTCTCGTCTACCCCACTGTGGGGGAACCAAGTGAGCGAGCAGCTGTGTAGCGCTAACTTGCCTGCTGGGGTTAAACCACAACACAAGCATGGAATTCTGTTGAACCCAATCATTGCTTTTAGGCTGCCAGTACAAAGAATCACAGGCAATTTGATTTCAGGCTACTGTAAGAACATGGTTTTAACAGTGCTTGCAATGAATTTGGTCTTGAGGGCTAGAATCATAAGTTAGCCTGTTTCTCCCCCATAGCTATGCTTCAGGTTCTAAGAACCTGATTAGGTACAGGAGCTACCACAGGCAAAAAAGCAGCAGCTTTTTAAACTATCGATTAAAAAGAGCAATGAAGGGGTCATAACCCTTTGCATTCCCAAGGGCTTATGAGGTGAAAAAATTAACTTTATAGGAACTCTCCCTTGCGTGGTGTTGTTGAAACTGGAAAAAGGATTTTCTACTGGTGTCAGACTAGGAAAGCTGACTTTTGATTTCCAGTTCGTGATGAGCAATGACTCTTCAGTTACTTTTATTCAGTGTACATGTTACAGTGAGTTATCTCCCAGAGGTGTTCAAGTCTAAGAAGCCAGTTCTCAAAAGCAGAAATATTTGTAGTGTCTTATTCCCCCTTTCCTGTTGTCATGTTGCTTTTCAAAGCCCAGAGTCCTCTCAAAGAGAAGAAGACAACAAAAGTGTGTAAATTCAATCCTAATAAAGAAATCCATATTTTGTTTATTTAAAACTGAATGAAGTCCATTTATTTTTTCCTGTAAGTATTTACAATATTATGTCAACATTGCTAGTTTCATCACTTGTAACATTCATGCTGATGCTTCAGTTCTGAAAAGCTTTTTTTGCTTTTTCCTCTGAATTTTGCGTAGTTTCTTCTTATCTTTAACAATTGGCTTTGACTCCGGTTTCACAAGCTGTATTTCCACTGGCTTTTCTTCAGCTGGAGTTTCAAAGACCACTTCAGTGGGATCTTCTTCCATAAGCACCTTACTCCCTGTTTTCTTAAGCTTTTGTACTTCCTTCACTTGCTGTTTCTCTCTAAACTTAGCTGCCACTGATAATCTTATCAGCCGTCGATGCTATAAAAATAAGAATTTAAATTACATCAGGTTTCAAACAAACAAGATGGAAGAAATCGGGTATTAAAGAAACAGGTGGTAATTTCTCTGCTTAATTGCCAAAATTCTCAACGTAATGCAATCTTTTCAGTGACATTAATTCTGCATTCATTCCATTTTTACACAATTACTCTCTTCTCAAATTGTGATCAGTTAGGGCAGACTTTTATACAAAGGGTTTCAGGGAAAGGCATATGTGGTTCTCCTGCACAGAGAGCTTGCAAGACTAGTCTTCAAATTAGTTGCTAAAAGAACAAGAACACAAAGACAAAGCCGCTTACCATATTTGGGGACTGGTAATGGGGATTTTCATACAGAGTTGGTCCTCCAAAGCTGCCTTGGAAGATTTTTATGAGGTTCAGGACAAAACGAGGCCCAATTTCTACTAGAGATGCATCTTCTTCTATTATCTGCAATAAAAAGAATTCTCTTTCACAGATTGAATTCAAGTATATGACCTTGCAGGCACCTTACATACAGCCATACACAACTGAGTTTAAATCCAATATACTATGCCAGTGAAGCATATCCTAGTAAGAATGATTGTTCTAATTTTATTGTAATTAATGGGTTTGATATGAAATCACTCCACTGAGCACCACCCGAAAGCTAAAGAGATAACTAACCTGGTAATTCCGAAACCAGATCCTCTCATCTGTAATGGTGAAGGTGAACACATGATCTACAAAAGGCTGGCTTTTGGGGTGATACTGTGGTGTACTGAATATCTGTAATACAAGGCAGTGTTTCTAAATATCTGCAATTGTAAGAGGCCAAACATAAATAGCTCATTTTAAATTCATATTAATTTACTAAGAATATATAATAATTTACTAAGAACCCAATCCAGGTTATATTTCGAAACTTAAAATTTAAGAACAAGTGTCCCAGTGACTTTAAGTATGTGACGCTAATCCTTTGAAGATTTTTTACAAGTTCAAAAATGTAAAACTATTTTTAAATATGTTGCCAAAAACCATTTCCAATGAGGAAGAAACACAGGACATCAGAACTACAGACTGACCTGAATAAACAATTCTTTTAGCAGGGCATAATGTGGCTCCTTGTCAAATGCCTACAATGAAAAAATGTAATTTTACACACAAAGCTAAATGCAATAGTCATGCAAAGAAAACAAAAGCATACTCATTGAAATAAAAACTAACTATACTTACTGGATCAAAAGACAAAAGGGGCCGTGAGCCCCTTAGGCAGTTTCCTGTCATCTTCAATTCAGCCAGTGTGTGAACTACAGTGATGTTTTTAAAAATATCATTTTAGTACTTACAGAAAACTGTACAGACAAGAAAGCAAGAGTCCAAACACAATAATGACAACCAGCTTACCATTCTGCACTAAGAATTTGGCTGATGGTCCCTGTGGTATATTTGAAAGCCTGTAGAGAAGAGGCAGTGGGCAAGAGAGAAAAGAAAAATGTGAACAGCAGCCAGAAGATACGCTGGATTTCTATAGTACACTCCAACCAGTTATTTCTGTATTGAAGTAACTTTAGTTGCTTTGATAGCATCACTGAGTTCTTTGAACATACTTAGACATACCTGCTTTCTCAACAGTTTTGTAAAATGCTTCTGTAGACACTCTACAACAGTTAGTCATGCACTGTGAACTTGCTTTACTTGTAGATGTGCAGGATTAGTACAGATTTAACTAAGCAACACTGTTTTGTTCATCTTCACTGTTACACTATGAAACTTTAGATAGAGCAGAAGTATCCCCAGCTATATATGGAAATGTAAGAAAAAACTTCCTTACCACATATAGAGATCCTGTTTCTTTTTCGCTTCGAAAAAGATGCACTTATTGCAATTTTTCATTTCACACACCTACACAAGAAAAATGAGCTGTTTACAAAATTCTGAAGACATTTTTGAAAACTTTCCAACTTAATCTCTAATATCCCCCACCGCTCCAAAATATAAGTTCAAAAGCAGAGATCTTGTCTTAAGAAATTACACCTACTGATCCTCAAACTTCAGTTGAAGCACTTGTTTTGTTAAAAAATCTCACGTATTTATTACCAGGAGTAACAACTTCACTAAAGCTACAAGCAATCTGATAAGCTCTCCAGGATCTAAATGTTAGAGCATGAGCCGTGACATTAGGCTCTAATTTCAGAACTACCAATGTCCTACCATAATACATTGTTTGGCTTGGCTGCATATTTGTGCCCTGTTTGTTTCAAGTATAAACTGTAATACGCCTTTCACCTATACAGAAAGGCACACTCTGTTTTATTTCTTCAGCACAAAAGTCTATGTTTAATTAAAGGTTTCACTTTAATTTTATGAATCGAAATCCAACTTCCTGTTTTAACATAAGCACTTTTTGAATATCGATAATTTTCATCAATTAAGTTACACAACTCCCGTAACTAGTATGAGATCCTTTGAACTTGATTGCCCTTTTCTCTTGAACATTGACTTGGAAAGTCAAAAGAGAAAATTAAAACAATCCAGGATTACCTCATTAATTACAAATAACTGGTCTTTACGGTCCATTTTAGTATCTGGAAGACAAGAACAACACTTGGAAGGCTGGAAAACCAATTTAACATGACAAGTTCTTTTAACAGTCAGTCCTTTTGCAAAAAAATTTACTGGGTATAAATGAAAGATTAAGAATAACCATCAAGTTGTTTCAGGCACGTTATGTAATAAACATAGCAACAGAAGTATCTGAGCAGTTACAGGACTGAGGCCACAGAAGTCTTTTCCAAAGAAATATTAAGATACAATGACAGTTGCTGTAATTGTTGGTTCAAAAGGGGTTTGGTGTTTGTTTAAGATAAAAGTTTAATCAAAACAGTTATGTACCACATTTTTAAAAGAACGGGTTGTTAGAAGTTCTTGGTTTAAAACTATGCTGAAAACGTAAGTTAGGGATGATGCCTAACCCCACCTGCTTTAGAGTGAGGCATCAGCGTTCTTAAGTCTTGCATTAGGTGCCTTGCTCTGAAATTAATTCCACGAGAAGAGAAAATAAGCACCCGCTCCTTGTTTTTCCATTTACCCTAGAAAAAAAAAGACATAAAAATTAAGTAGGAAAAGCATGTTTCTATCCTTAAAACTATAACACAGCAACAACAAACGTTTGAACTGTAGTTACAGACAAACATAATAAGAACATTTCTTATTACCTCCCCATCCACACACTCACTCTCTCGCCAAAAGCAATGACTTCCCTACAGAACATGTGGGCATTAGTTTTTACGTGAATAACTTCCATCCATCCTGCCTTCAGTACGTTCCTACATAAAGCCTTTCACTTGTACAAAACATGTCAGTATTAAGAAAGCCACATGTGATACTTATTTGCAAAAGGGACCTCTCCTTCCCTGCAAAATCACCTGGGCTTCAGCCTGGGAGAAAAATTAAGCTTTTGCTACAGAGGAGTGTGTGACAAGGTCTAAGACTTCAACGTGCTGTGCTTTTTTTTGATTTTAAGCAAACCACGAGTCAATTATTTAAGCCTCCTCAGAATGATTCCTAAATGAAACAGGCATAATCTACATATGCGATTGCATATAACAGAATTACCGAACTCTCTAAAATACGTTTAAGGTAATATAATTTATTTACATTAACCAGAATAACGCTCTTCGCATATCTTCATAGAAAAAACGTCCCAGCGCACGTTACTTTATTTGTGCTGCGATTATAAAAAAGCCACGAACAGGCCTCTCCACCCTCGCTCAGCAGCCGGGTTCCCCCAGACACCCCGAGCTCCCGCACCCCAGCCCCGGCCGCAGCAGCAGCCGGCCCCAGGCAGCGGGTCACGCCGCCGCACACAGCACCGCCTTCTCCAGGGCCCAGGCAGGGAGACGAGGCGCCCTTGCTCTGGGGAACGGCCGGCCCGGGCAGCCGCGGCCCGGACACCCGGCGCGGCGCAAGGCAGCGGCGCTGGGCGGTACCTGCGAGACCGGCGGCGGGATGCTGTACTCCTCTGGGCCCGGCTTGGCGTCCGGCTCGGGCGCGCTCGGCGCCTTCTTCGCTCGCTTCCTGGGCCGCGCAGCCGGGCCCTCACGCTGCCGCTTGGCCGCCGCCATGCCGCCCGCACCACGCCGCGCCCGCCGCCGCTCGCACTTCCGCCCGCCGCACTTCCGCCGCCCGCCGCACTTCCGCCCCCCGGCCGCTCCCGCCCGCGGCCGCCATGCCGCTGTCCGCGCAGCCCGGCGGCAGCGCCGAGCCCTACGTGCTGGCCGCCAGCCTGGACAACGCCCGGCACCTCTCCAGCCTCCTCAGGGCCGTGCACTTCCAGGACCACGCCACCTGCTTCGCCACCGCCAACGGGCTCCGGGTGACGGTGGAGGACGCCAAGTGCATCCAGGCCAACGCCTTCATCCAGGTGCGGCCCGGCGGGCGGGCGGCCCCTCTGCCAGACACCTGAGGGACGTGGCGCGGGGGGTGTCCGGCAGGTTTACCCGCGGAAAAGAGAAACTGTGCGGAAATGACGGCGCAGCGGCGGGAGCTGAGGGGCAGGGAGCGCTGGGACGGGGCCGTGGCCGCTCTGAGGTGCCCCAGCCTGTGAAAGGCCGAGCTCGGCTTGCGCTCTCGGCTGCCAACGAACATGTGAAGCGGCTTTTTCAGAAGCAGCTCGGATCACCCAGCTTCATTTCTGGGCCATGCTGTTCCTGCAGTTACCACAAAGCAGCTTGTGCCCCGTGGCAAACGGGGCAGCCTGGGGCAGTTTACCCGCGTCAGACAAGTCAAAGGCGTCAGCCTGTGTCTCACTGGTGAACTCACTGTTCATAGAATGTCCTGAGTTGCAAGGGACCCACAAGGATCATCGAGTCCAACTCCTGTCCCTGCACAGGACAACCCCACAGTTCACACCATGTGTCTGAGGGTGTTGTCCAGTCTCTTCTTGAACACTGGCAGGCTTGGGGCTGGGACACCTACCTGGGGAGCCTGTTCCAGTGCTCCACCACCCTCTGGGTGAAGAACCTTCTCCTAAAGTCCAACCTAAACTTCCCTTGGCAGATCTTCCTGACATTCCCTCAGATTCTGTCATTGGTCACTAAAGAAAAGAGATCAGCACCTGCCCCTACTCCTCCCCTTGTAAGGAAGCTGCAGCTGCAATGAGGTCTCCCCTCAGTCTCCTCCAGGCTGAACAAACCAAGCGACTTTAGCCGCTCCTCATACGGCTTCCTCTCCAAACCCTTCCCCAACTTCACAGCCCTCTTCTGGACACTCTCCAGTAGTTTTACATATTTTTATCCTGTGGCACCCAGAACTGCACACAGTAGTTCTGCTCTTACATGTTTCACAATGTTCATCCATGCTCCAAGTGAAGAAGAGGAAATAACTACAGTTTCTGGAGAAGGGCGGCACTTCCCGTTGTATAGGTCCCTGAATGTTTCCAGCTCCAGAAATAGGCAGCTTTAGGCTTTAACATTTCTAGCACGTTTTTAAACTATAAAGGACTAGTGTTTAGGTTTTCATGCTTATGCCATGCTACTGTGTTTCAGCTGTGACTTGGTTTTATTTTACTAGTTTCCAGGACGAATACCCATTTTTCTTTAATTGATATCATGTTACCTGTAGAAATCACTTTGTATTGCACTGTTCTCTGAAAGTGAAAGCACTGAATTTAAGGAAATAAGTGTAAATTCTAAAATAGTTGCAGAAATTTCCCTCTCTTCATCTTTTTTTCCTTTTTCTTATAGGCAGAAATTTTTCAGGAATATGCTGTTCAGGAGGAATCAGTGACATTCCGTATCAATTTGTCTGTTCTTCTAGACTGCTTGACCATTTTTGGAACCAGTTCTTTGCCAGGTATGGTGCACACTTACCTTGATAGCGTATGTGTGTCTCATTGCCGCGGTTTAACCCAAGCTAGCAATCACAACCACGATAGTTGCTCACTCACTCCTTGCACCCCCTGTGCCCCAAACAGAGGAGAAAATCAAAAGGGAAGGGAGAAACTCATGGATTGAGATAAAAACAGTTTAATGTAATAACAGATAAATACTAATATACCACTACTACTACAAAAATATATATATAAAATGGAAAATAGCACATAAAATAAAAGATACTTAATGCAATTCTTCAGTAACTGTCTGCACCCAGCAGCTGGTCCTGGGAAGAGAGAGAGCACCCTAGTCCCAAACAGCCGATCCTGGGGGAAGAGAGAAAAAGGCAGAAAGGTTCAGAGGCCTCTGCAGAACAGCAGAATGGTGAAAAGCCAAACTAAAAGAAACTCTTGAACAGAACACCACCAGAAATGGAGCAGAACTAGAACAGGTCTCCATCAAAGCATGATGCTAATGGCATGGAATATTCTTACTGATCAGTCTGGATGTCAGTCAAGCTCTGCCCCATCCATGCCCCCCTTACTAGCTGCCTCACACCTGTGGGCAGAGTGCTCAGAAAGATGTTGGCTTCCAAACACCAACTGAGATAACAGTAAGTTCTTACGTTCTCTTTATTCCTGCTGAAATACACTGGAAAGTTACTTGAAGAAAAACATTAACTCTGTCCCAGGATGTTATCTCTTGTTCTCAAACGAAGTCCAAACAACGACTGCTAGCTACGAAAAAGAAAAGTTTCTAACTGCATGAAAAAAAATTAACTTGCTTTCAGTCAAACCAGCATGCACGTGTAATTACATTGTGAAACCTGTATGTAGCTATAGGGAGATTTCCAGTCTTGGCAAAACTTCTGACTTCCTCACCTGAAGCCCCTCTGAGCATGGCAGCTCTCACTGTTGAGCAGGATCCATCCTGTTTACTTAAGCTAATACTGTGATAACAGTGGATGGAGAGAAGAAATTTGCTGATGGATGTGAGCCTGGCCAGTGTGCCAGGGGCTGATTCAGTCTGGAAGATGGATTAAAAGTATATGCCTGTGTGATGCTACTGGGGTAAGTGAGAAACAGAAGAGTCTTCCTGCCTAGATAACGTTTCCTGGGTCTGTGTAAGGCCCAAAAGAACCACTTGTTTTGGAAGACAACCCTTTTGTATCCTGAAGTCCAATGAACAGCCCCAGCTTTTACTGTTGCTCTGGTTTGGGGCTGAAGATCATAAAGTGTTTCTGTAAATTTGATAAGAAAATGTTTCAGTTAATTTGTTCAGGCACCTGTGGCAAGTTGTGTGATATGCTGAGGCCAGAGTTGTGATGCTGAGGCCAGCACTGTACCCCAGGACTGACACATGCCATGACTTCCTTTCCTGTGGATCTCTTTTCAATCCAGGGCTCATGTCATCTGCATCAGAAGAATTCTAATTATACCCAAGTGCCCTTTGCTTAGGGCGAAAACCTGGGCACGGCTGGCAGAATAGTTCTTCTGGGAACTTCCAATCAGAGTGGTCAGTATGGATGTAGAGAGCACCAAGGTTCCCTTTACCAGGGATGGTGCTTCACACTGTCACATGCATCAGGGCACAGCTGCACGTACCCTCAGCATCAGGCTGAAATACTGCTGCTGGGGCAGCCTCTTATCAGAACTGTCAGTGCATCTCAAGGCCGCAGGGGAACCACATTGAGCTTACAAGGGACTCAGGCTGACCAATTGCTGTGAACTGTAGCAGAAATCAACACACTGATAGATAGACATAACTTGGAATTTGTCTTGCTAACAAAAAGTGTTACATCAGCTCAGTAATAAATATCTCTTTTCCAATATGTCTGTGGCTTGTGAACCCTGGAACATCCAGCTATTATACCTCAGAAACATCAACAAGAGTGTGAGAATATTAGGAAATGCTCTGGTGCAGATTTACTGGGCTTGAAGAAGTCTGCAGGGGTTCCAGGTAGCACCATCAGTTTGCTGTGCTGCTGCTCTCAGCACGCATATGGCATGTTCTGTTCCTTCACTTCTTCAGGCTGCACCTGCATCTTTTTTTGTGAGTGTTATCTCCAGCTTGCAGATGAGGTACTGAGGAATGATACTTACCTAAGGTCCCACAAGAAGTCTGCGGTTGGATGAGGTGGCACTTCAGGTGCTGTAAGAGCACTTGAGATCTTGCTTATCAAGTGTGTGAATTACAAAAATGAAGTAGACTGTATTATTGATCCTGTTTGTAGTCTTTTCAGTGGCAGAGGTGTGTGGGAAGCTGATTTCAGTTACGTGTACAGACATTAAATGACATGAACCGATTTGTTTAAATTAAAAAAAAAGAAACCAAGTCTCAGCAAATTTTATTTCCCTGTTTTTTATCATAATTGCTCAAAAAATACTTTGACAAGCAAAACTAGCTACAAGATGACTGTATGGATGCTACAGGACGCACTGTGTGCTCAAGCGGAGTAGAGTGATACCATGACAGTTTTTTTGGGCAGTTCTACCATTGCAGTTGTGTGTTGAAGTCCACATTCCTCTGCTGTTTATGTTGGGACTCTTACCTAAAGACCTAAATCAACTGTACTAAACAGCAGTCGGATTTTGGAAAACCAAACATGCAGATTATGATTACCTAGCAAAAGGAGGATGTGACCGTAATGCAAGCTAAGATGTCTTAACTTCAGTTTGGGTTGCACAAATAACAAGAGTCTTAAAGGACAGTGTGAGCCAGAGAGAGCCTCAGGACCCTGGAGGGTTTTCCAGTTCCACTGAACTATTTGTAACCTATTCATCTCCATTGTCACAGCTAGTCTGACCAGTTTGGTACATAACACGAGTTGGATTTGAACTGGTGTCTACATACAAATAGTTTCATTTTGCTGCATAACTATTAGCACTTCCTAGGGTGTCCAGGAGGCTGCACTAAGGATGCTACATTTGTGAATTGGAGGCTGGACCAAACATGCTAAATCAAATTGATCTGTGCCAAATATGCCAGTAAAATGTGAATTTTCTAGAGTAATCAGATGTGCTAGCTAGCTCTCTGAAGAATGTATATTCCATTCTCTTTTTTCAGGAACGTCAACGGCCCTTAGGATGTGTTATCGTGGCTATGGTTATCCCTTGATGCTGCTATTGGAAGAAGGAGGAGTAGTGACAGTGTGCAAAATTAACACTCAAGAGCCTGAGGAGTTGTTAGACTTTGACTTCTGCAGTACAAAGGTTGTTAATAAAATTATCCTGCAGTCAGAGGGGCTACGAGAAGCATTTGCTGAACTGGATATGACCAGTGAAGTTCTGCAGATTACCATGTCTCCAGATAAACCCTACTTCAGGTACTGGAAACTCTGCTTTCAGCTCACATGTTCCTGCTTGGCCTCTGTTGGTAAGGACTGGAAGTTTTCAGGGTGAAGAAGCAGGAGCTATTTTAGAATATTGCTTTATTTCAAGAAGAATTGTACTGAATATAGCAAATCACAAACTGTAAGCTAATTAACATAGTAATTAATATCTTGAACAACCTGGTAAATGTGACACTGAAGTGAACAGATCAGCATTTAATAAAATAAAGCAAAACAAACAGTGCTTTGTGAAACAGCCATTGAGATAAAGATGACTGATTCTGATGAGATTTTAGAGACCTGTGATCAGGTGTTTTGAGATGATGGTGCCTTTTGTCTTCCAGGTTATCCACTTTTGGAAATGCAGGAAGTGCTCATCTGGACTACCCTAGGGACTCTGACTTGATGGAAGCATTCCACTGTAACCGGACTCAGACAAACAGGTTAGGAAGTCTGTGATCAGTGCCCTCTGCGGCAGGTGGTGCATTATTTTTGGAAAGGTAAAAAAACTGTTTTTGCAGTACTGTAACATTTATTTCACTGGTACGAAGAAAAAAATTACGTTGCATCTGATAAAAGTCTGTGTCTGTGATCAAACAGTAAGTGATAACAATATCTGTCCATTGTTACCAGGAAGAGATCAAGTTAGCACCTTGCTAATTGTTTTTTTAGTTATTCTGTGGCTCCTCTCTGTGTGGTATATTTTTTTCAAATTACTTTTTTTTTTTTTTCTCCCCTACAGGTACAAGATTTCTTTGCTTAAACCATCTACAAAGGCACTGGCTTTGTCTTGTAAAGTGTCCATTCGAACAGATGCTCAAGGATTTCTTTCACTGCAGTATATGATTAGGAATGAAGATGGACAGATCTGTTTTGTGGAATACTATTGTTGCCCTGATGAGGATATTACTGAAGCTGAACTGTAGATTTATGTTTTGGCATCTGTATTATATTTATGGATATATATCAAATACTATATTTTTTTATAAAACTGAATGAAAACTCTAAAGATTGATAGACTTCATATTGTCATTTTTTTAAACTCTGGAGTTAGAAATACGAAGACTTCCTTTTTATTCCCTTGCAAACATTTAGCCTTGACTCAAAACACTGAAGCTGAAAGAGCTAAAAGGGGATTCCAGCTGATTCCAGCACAGATGTTAAATTGTCATCCATGTAATACATTGCTTCTTTTTACAGTGTTCTCCAAGAATTTGTGGGGTTTTGTTGTGTGGTTTTGTGGGGTTTTTTGTGGTAGTGGTGGTTTTTTTTTTTTGTCTTTGACTTGGTCTAAGCAATTACACAAAGGAAAATCTGAATACTAGCTGTATGGTAGCCAGTTAACTTTCAATGACTTAAAAATAAAACTGAATTTGTCTTGAAAGAGGATTACATTTTCAAACTGATTTCTTAATAGCAGCAGGTGGTTTCTTTCTGGCAAATGCTGACATGTTTTGCTGGTGAAGCCACTAGGTTCTTCTTCATCTTGATTAATTCTTAATATAACCCAGTTCCTTGGAATTTCATCTGATACCAGCTTACCCTTTTGTCTGCAATATTGGTGTTGAATTGATAAGATGGAAGCCAGGATTTATTCATTACTAATAACTGTTCTGGCAACATTATTGTTTTGTGTCTAGTAATTTGGTACACGTCCATAAGAATGCTGCTGCTGAAATGTTTCTGTATGTACATGTACTCATTCCTACCCTGCCATTCTCTAGTAACGCTGTTAAGAACCATAAGAAGAGAGACAAGTTTCATATTTCATATACCATATATTCATTTACCTTCTCAGTAGCCTTTTCCAGCAACATGAGTAACTCCTAAACTGAAGTGAAGGAATGTCTGCCTGTGTCCCATGGTGTGGTGTGTTCGTATCACTGCTAAACACGGGCTTAACCTCGTACTCGCTGAGAAGGGAGTTTGGTTTCTGGAGAGTTTTCTGCCGTGGCCAGCTTTGCAAAGCAGCGAAGTGGGCTGTGCTTACGTCAAAAGTTGCACTTGTCCTTTCACGACATAGCAAACAACCTGCAAACCTCCGGACAGGAGGTCCACCAAACCAGCCAGGCGTTGAACTAGAGACTGCGAATCACACTGCGAGAGGCTGAAGCCTTCCTGCCTTCTGCCATGGGGCGCGATCCAAGAGTCAGGGATCTGCAGGGAGTTGCTGCGGCTTTAGGCTATAGTCGTTTTGTTGTTTGGCCAGAGATGAAGTCCTGCTTTGCACGTGTGGAAAACTGTATGCTTGTGTGTTACCAAGATGATTGCTTTACCGTTCAACAGAATCCAAGTTCCTTTGGTTTGAGTTTGAAATGCTTTTGTTGACCGGTTTTTAACCTCTTGCTTATGTCAGCAACACTATACTTTCAGAGAACACAGTGTCAAGAGTTCGCTTTTGTTGTCTTCTGTGCAGATCATCCATTTATTGCAATAAATTTTACATTTGAAAACCAATTACAAATCTTTGAACTATAGGACTGATAAACATACTTCACAATATTCTAAATTACTTTTATTTACCATGTTAATTTGATGTTCAGTATAGGTAAATTTTGTTTACTATCTCAGTTTCTTCAGTGATTAAAAAATACAGCCTCATTGGGAAATATTAATATTATCCCTGGCTGCTAAGTGTTAAGAATGATTTACGTAAGTCTTTGGATGACAGGATAAAAATGAAACAGAACACACGATTTTCTTAGTGTGATTTATTTTAGAGCATCAAAGTTCCTTGTATTGCATTCAAGGACATTACTGTGGCTTAACATTTTTACTTTTACATGATTGCCTACAGATGTACTATATTACTTCTCAAAATAGTACTTATAACAATTTTGTCTATAACCTACCAACAGTGATCATGGAAATAATATCCTAAGAAGTTAGGACACTGCAAAATACCAGAAGGTGACTGTTGCATTTCATTTAAAAAAGGATACGTTGATAACATAGAAAACAAACTTGTATATGTTCCTGCTCATTGCAGGGGGTTGGACCAGATGACCTTCAAAGGTCCCTTCCAACCCAGACTGTTCTGTGATTCTATGACAAATAATAGCTCTTACAAACATGCGTGATTTGTGCAAGGCTTACATCTGTACCTCACCGGACCAGGTCAGGACCTGAACTCACAAAGGCGGAGAGGTGTTTGTGCACCTTGTGCCTTTGTGGATATGGTTGTCTGTGAACAAAAATGCAAGGTCTGTGCTACAGACTCCTTGCAGTAAGGCAAGGACTGGATTTAGGATCCACCTGTGATGGATTCTATTTCATCTCTGCCTTCAAACACACTAAAAGGATAAAGTGGAGAATGACTTAAAGGCCACTGGGTATATTTTTGACTTGGTAAGTTGCTTTAATTCTGCAAACCACTGTTGAATTAATTTCTTACCACACTTTGCATGGTGTCAAGAGCTCAGGTGACAGTACCTCCAGTATGTTTTCTCTCTTCTACTTGACACGTCATTTCTCTTGCAGACAATGGGAAATCTACAGTAGAAGAAACATGTAGTTCATGTTTTTTTCTTTAGTAGTACCACAGAATGGACTTGTCATGACTCAGATTTTTGCCCCCCTGCTTTCATATAAAATAGTACGTGTAAGTACTCAGAATTACTGGTGGTGTAAACACAAATGAGTTCCTGGAGGTGGGAACTGGGACCAGCATGTTCCACCAACATTCAATATATAGTTGTCGCAGGTGCTCCCTTGCTGCTCTGATTTACTGCATTTGTGGCTCCGGGCAACACAGATCCAGAGGCCACAAAACTGACAGAAAACTTTTCCTCCAATTATTTTGATTCGTGCTTTTCAGACTAAGAACTGACCTCAAGTTTCCAAGAAGGCACCTCTTCTACCTGAAAACCAGTACCGATAGGGCTAGTGCCCCATCGGTCTGCTGAGATGCTGGAAGCCAAAATAATGACTTCGGCTCCCAGTCCTGACAATCTTTGTGCAACAAAACACCGATGATGGTGGTGCTAGTATTATCACTTACCTCCCGACATGTTCAGAAGTTGTGTCTCTCTGGCTTTCACATGTTGAAGCCCATCCACAACCATATGAGTCTGTAAAGACTGTTGAGCACAATATTGCCCAACAGGAATTGAGTTCTATACCTCTGTTTCAAAATTAGTAATGGGAAAGAATCAGCCATTTAACATCCAATTACGTATGGATTTATAAGGAAATGTATTCTTGTATTCTTAGAAGGGTCTTCAATGAGGTCAGTGGAGTAGTTGGATAATTTGAGGTAAGCTACATGCTATTTCCTGTAGGTGGCTGTTTTGAACTTCATTTTGTAGCATCTTGTAAACCCCTCAGAATCCAGCAGGTGGGTCTCACCAAAATAAAATATAAGGAAACGGCGTGAGAACACTAAACAGTGCTTTTGCCGATAGAACACTAGCATTAAACTGAACAAAAATGGAATTATTTAAAAAACGGAGCTGTTAGAGAATAGAAGCTTGATGCCTTTCTGTTGGGACAGAATCTCATTTTTAATAGTCTCTCTTTGAGGGGGGCAGGGCTACTTAGGTATAAATGTAGGATAAGGTCCACAACAGGCTGCTTCAGCCTCTTTCTGCCATACTTCTCTCCTTGGCTGGGCTCTGACAGCTAACAGGAGTGCATTAGCGTTGATAATTCTATTTGTAAGGGCTCTGCAAGGGAGCGAGTGTTGCAGGGAGGTGTAATCAGGTGCCCACACAGTTTTGTTCTCTTCGTGGAGTTAACAGACGGGGAGAAAAGGACATGAATACCCACCACGTTATTCTACTCAAGTATGCTGGGTCTCCATGGAGAAGGAAGGTCTAGGAAGATCTAAATGACCTTTAACAAAGACTGGTTTTGATGCATCAGTGCAGAGCTCTGTGTAACTCTTCATATACACTTCAAAGACAGGTCATAATTTTTTAAAAAAGCAAAGTGTGGTATTATACTTACCTTACTGGATAGCTTATAAACTTCTCCCATCTTTCCATCTGCTAGACACATGCTACCTGTAATAAGGTAAAGTTCAACCACCTTCTCACTAAAGTCCTCATGGGCATCTGTTTTACCTTGTAAGAAGTCTTTCAGCAGAGTGTATGCCTGCTAGAAAGAGAAAACTGCAACGTACCACACGCGTATATACTAATTTTATTAAATATATCTGGTTTTAGGGAGATTTTTTTAAGTCTTGACTGCTGCATGCTCAATGTACTGCAGTTCTCCCAGCCATTCCCAGATATGAGGTACTTTTTCAAGATGCACAACAAAGAAATCCATGAAAAATCTCACCTCCTGTTACACCACTGAAAATCTCGAGTGAGACCGGTTGCCTCTTAGGAAATGCTTTGATTGACACCAGACATCCATGTGCCAAGTCAGCTGTACTTAGCTTGACCAATAAATACGGCAAGGATTTTGAAGCACAAATGTAAAGATATAAAGTATATAATCAATAGATATGTATAAAATATATATACATATATATATATTTATGTATTATAAATATTACTTGGAATATAAACTCATCCTGCGAGGAACCCATGGGGATGTTACCTTCTCCTAAAAATATATTTGGCATCAATTCACATCTTTCAGCACCGTTAACTGGGACAACCAAAAATGCTCCCATTGCGCTGCGTACCCCTCCTTCCTTTTCCGCTAGGCCCGTGTCGCTCACAGATGGGTCTGGGGCATCTTGTGCCAACATTGACACCTGCAACACATTCCATGAGTATTTGTCCATACATGACTTTTCCCTAGACAGAGCAGCCATCTGCTGATTTCCTCAACAGTGCCAAGACCCTACAAATTATCTGCACCCAGTGTCACTTGATAGGCACCAAGGCTCCACAAAAAGTGCGTTTCAGCAGCCTCAGCATGCACAGTAGTGATTTTTAACTGATATCATTGCTCCCAGAACAAGCCTTCTCCTCGCTAGGGTCTGACTTGAACAACCAGGAGCAGCCGTGCAAGTCCAATGAATGCCACCAGTAACCTTTGCACTTTCTTGGATGTGAGGAGGTGAGGCTTTATCTCCCAGAAACATAGGAAGTTCAGTTTTGCAGGCTCTGTTGTCTTAGGAATGTGTTTTATGGCAGGACTGAAACTGTCCATTGCAGGTAGAATAAAGTGCTACTTCGGTGATAAAATCCAAGAAACACTGGGCATTCCAGGGTCTCTAGGTCAGCTCAGTTTTACCTCTGTGCACAACTTATGTGCTCCGTGTTCTTCACCTCCAAGCCCACCTGTGACATCCCTGCCTTCTGCAGCACTTCTGCTCTCCAAAGATCTCCCCTTTTCTACCTGAGCCCGGCACTACTTGCAATTCAGAAGACTCGCGTTCGCCCACGCGCTGCTCCCCAGCAGCAGCTCCACACGAGCCGCCTCCAGGCTGTTTGTCACACAGACCTATGCAACGGGGACACGTACAAAACAGAGAGAGGCTCCATGGGGTGGACAAACACAAAGGCGAAGGATGGTCCAAATAAATGAAGACGTTTTCATAGACAATGGGAGAACATGAAATTCCAGAGGTAGAAATCAGTTCATCTCCTGCTGTTTGTATTGTCACCTCTTGGTGTCCTTTTCGCACAGCCTTTACATCTCTAAATGCATAAACAAGACATTATAGTTTTAAACATAAACTGTCAGGGTCAGACATACGCTGAATATGTTAAGGTTGGATTTCTAACCCCACTGGGATTCTGGGATGTTTATCCTCAAGAACTTTGCTTTGTGGGCACACGAAAACTGAGGGCTAATTTTGTCAGCCTGAAGGTCCAGAAGTAGATTTTCAATACACAGATCTCAAGGTATTTGGCTCAGACAAACCTAAATCTTCCTATGTGTAGAAGTATCTGCATTAGCTACTTTAACATGGGCTAACCAGTTGATATGTTCACCAGGACTTTTTTTTTTACCTGTAATAAGTGACTTACAGTGCTCATGTATAGTTTTACTTCCGTCGTTCAGTTTGGATAAGATCCTCATGCAGAGGTAGGTGCTGCATTTCCATCAGATGAAATGGCAGCATCAGCTGCTTGTTCAAAGTAAGGCTTGGCAGCTTCTAGCTTATTTTGTTGCAGACACAAACTGGAAAAGGAGCAGGAAACTAGACACTGCTTTAAAGTCAGCAGGTATATTTCAGTGGCAGCGCCGACATGCTGGCGCTGGGCTGTTCGCACATGCGATTTCCCATTAATGATGGCTTTTACTCCATTTGAGCTATTCTCACAAAATCCCACAAATGACGCCCACATGTAGCCTTTTGCTTTTTACCTTCTCCATGCAAGGAGTAGTTCCTTCTCAGAGATTGTTGATCCCTGTTTCACACCAGGAGCTGCATTGAGCCAGTGCTGTTCATTCTGGCGTTTCTCTGCCTCAGGGGGGCAGAGATACAGCTCTGTGCCAGTGGAACAGTCAAGGAATAAGAAACCCCACCACAAAAGAGGTCACCAGCAATCCAAGCAAAGCCATAAATACAAAAGCTAATGAGAAAAGATGTTTTCAAGCATCCTGCTGCTCGCAGAGCAGCCTTGTGGTTGAGCCTGACATCGGCTTTTTCTGACCACTTTGTGCTCCATTTAGTTGTTCCTAATGACCAGGTCAGACTTTTTAGTTAAAAGAGACCCCTTCTTGCACTATTCGCTGCTGTTTCTGGTTCCACGAAGTAGCTGCTAACTTCCAATTCTGTGCTTTAGGGCACAGGAGAATCTGAATGTGTGGTGTTTTCTTCTTTACCTAAAGAAATTCCCAACAGAGCTGGGTGGGCGCACACTTCGCTGTGCTTGGCAGCCCATGCAATCCCACCAACTGCAGCAGGTGGGGGCTTCGGGGTTCTGTGCCTGAGCACAAAGCTGGGACCCCCACTTCCATAGGAGGATTTTGTCCAGAAGAGGGCATGGGATGACCTTGTCTGCTCTCGTCTCATCTTCTTACTCTTGGGAGTAACTTCAGCACTGGTGTTTGGGTGAGAGACGCTCTAAGTGCACCCCTGGGCAGAGCTGAGACAAGCAGTGGGGCATCTTTCAGCTGTTGCTGTGCTTTGCTCTAAAACTTCGATCACCAGCTCTTAAAGTTCACTTGCAACTCTGATCTTGGCTGATGCTGCCCACCTGCCAAGGTTGGGAAGTTTTTACAGTCACAACACCGTCCTGCTCGTTGTGAAATGATGCCTTGTCTTTTGATTAACTGTTGCATGGGGGAAATGCAAGATAAAAAGCTGTACTCCATTAATGCGTCTTTAGGAAACATTTTGTCATAGGTACATTAGGATCAAAGTGCTTTCAAAAGCAAGGATGTTTGTTCTGTGCCAGATGTGCTGCTGAGAGTCGCCAGGGTCCCTCGTTTTTCTTTCTTCTCCTCCAGAGATGCTGGCAGTGGCTGCCGCTCCATCAGCAGGACACGTTTGGCTGATTCGGCATGGTCAGATCTGGGAGAGAACAAAATACACATAAAATCCACCCACGTATCCACCAAGTGGTACAGATTAGAGACTGAGAGTTCATCCCAGATACAATAAAGGAGTAAACAAATTGCAGAGAAGAGAAAGGCTCCGAAAGCAATCACTGTGTGCGTGGTGCTTGTGTGCAAATGCATACACCTTAAAACATGCACACATGCAAAAATTATGTACGTACAAATTGTATGCTAAGAAAATACACAGATAGTCGGGCCAAGCATTTTTTAGCTGGCACATACCTGCAGGTAAAAAAAACGTGTAGAGCAACAGAAAGGGGTTGGTGCAGCCCTTCTCAAACAGATGCCACATAGCCAGCTTTCAAGGTACCTTGCTGTTTTTTTGTTGGCTTATTTTTTTCCTCTTGCACTCGTATAACACCCTTCCCTTGGAGGCTTTCTCCCTTTGGGTACAGACCTGTCTTCAGACATCTGCAGCCTGAAGAGCAGGTTACTGCTGCCGTCTCAATTCCGTGGCAGGAGAAGAGGTGATTTCAGCCAACCTGTTGAACCGAAGCGAGATGGTGGGACCATCAAAGCATCTGAACTTGTTTTACAGTAGCTCTGGTGTTGCTGCACTGGCTCTGGCGCAGCCCCCAGGCACTGCAAAGCCATCACTTCGCACACCCTGAGCTCACGCTGGAGCCGATTTTTACCTTGATTAAAAACACAGCTGAAAGCCTTGCTTGTACACCAAATCTGTGTTGAGATCTCTGGTTCTAGTGGACAACCAATGCCACTGAGAAGGCTTATGAATCCTGTGCAAAATGTTTTCTTTTTGAAACTCAATGCACTCTCTAGAAGATACTGTGCTCTCACTTGTGCCATTGTTCGTGCCGGGAATAGAGGTGGAGACGCAGTCTGGAGCAGGATAGGAAGGTCTTGCTGTCCCACACTCCCTTCTCTTTGTCATCGCGACTCGTCTGTGCTTACAGCATGCTTATAGGACACTGAGAGCTCAAGCTGACCTGGGGCCTTTTATGTCCAACTGCTGTAGCAGTGGTCCCACCAGTTATTTGTGACCCTGGAGAAAACCAGCCACTACTATGGCCCCTGTCATCTGATCTGGTTTATGTGTTTGTTTTGAGGAAAGAGGTGTAATCAGGACCGTATAGCTCCGGCCCGAGGTGGTGTTCATCTCCTTTCAGAATCGAGCCTGCGTGTGCTCTAAGGAGAGCAGAGAGAAGGTGGGCATGTCACTCTCTCTGGAGCAATGGCATGCAGCAGCGTTCAGTGAGTTCGAGTCAGCACTTCGGAAATTCCCAGAGCCCAACTGTTAACTTTGCAGGTCAAGCCCCCAGTGAGACACTGGTCAAAAAGAAGACGCTAAACTTGCTTTGTTGGTGGTTGGCTCTTGCAGATTAACCTGGAGGGACTGTGGGGTTTTCTAGTCTCCTGGTGTGAGGCTGCAAGAAGAGATGATGAAAGCTCTCCATGGAGGATTTATTATAGCTGCCCTTCCAGCTCAGGTGTACCGTGGGCTGACTGAAAACGAGCACACCAGCAGAAAGCTTGAGGCTTCAATGTATGTCCTATCTATCCGTACGTATGTGTGGATTTTACCCCATAAATACTAGTAGAGTGCAGCGATGGTTTTGCAGCACTGAAGGAGGCGTGAAGCCACTCCGCCCAGTCAGGCAGTAACTGCAGGGGGGTTGCAGCAGCACCAAACCACAGTGTCTCTGTCTGCTTGAAAACCAGGCGCCTGCCCAAGGAGACAGACTCTGCTTAAGACTTCATACAGAGCTGAACGCAGCCCAGAACCCAGAGGAGAGAGCATCTGGATGCAAAGCTGCTCGCACGAACCCCAGCAGTGCGGGCTGAGGGCTCCGGTGCGGGATCCCAGGCAACACCCGCCTGTGCAGATGCTGTTTGAGGTGCTCCTGGGCACAGAGGGGTTGGGATGCTGAGCAACCAGGGTTTGCACTGCAGAAACCTCATCTTGCAAGGTGCAGAGTCATCTGCAAAGAGGAGTGGGCTGATCCAGAGCTGTGCTGGGCAGTTATTTGCAAAAATTGCTGGCCGGCTGGGCCAACACCATGGCAAGCCCCATGCCAAACAGTTTAATGATAGGGGTGGTCTCGTTCCAGCATTTGAGAACATTCTTGGCTACTTTTATAGGCATAGACTGATGTATCACCAAGAACACGTTTCTTCTCCCCATAGCTTTACAATAAGCTGTTCACCTTGCTGGACGCAGAGAGCTCCGTTACTCTTAAATGCTGCCATCATCTGGTTGTAGACATTCACTCTCCTAAAAAACTAAATACAGGCATGAAACAGGTCCCAGAGATGCTGGGGTAAACCCAGGCATCTGCCTGCTCGCAGCACAGGGTAGCGTGTTCCCTGCAAGCAACAGGTGACCAAGGGGCCCAGAAAGGCTCCAGGGAGGCGTGGGCTGCACGGAGCTGCTGGAGGCAGCTGGCGAAGCTGTGCATCCTCCTCCTCCGTGCTGCAACCCTGACCCGGCGATCTTGGGTGGCTTTAGTTATGCAGATATTTGCAAGGGAACATACAGCCAGGGACCCATCAGCCAAAGCAGAGGAAACACTGCCAGCCTGCCCTTCACCCGTCGTCAGACAGTGATGTGATTTCTTTACGTGGCAGCAAAGGCAGGAATTTTAGAAGCATTGTGGACACCACGTAGCCACCCTCAGGCAGTGCAGGGCTTTAGGGCCGTCCTGATCCCACTGCCTATTCCCAAACCCTCTGCTGGGAGGTGAGGCAGAAGCAGCAGGACTGGGGAGCAGACTGCTCTCCCACGGGCATGGAGAGCCCACTACCTGCTTCCCCGCCACCTTCCACCACGCATCGGGCTCTGCGGCATCTGCACAGGCGTGGCTGCACCTGGATCCGCAACATCGCGCCACCTGTGCTCACATTCAGCTGTGGCCCCACCAGCTGCTGAATGCAGTGCTGCTTTTTTGGGACCCACACTTTGAATAGCAAAAGCCCAGAGGAGCTACTTCTAGGAACGGGGCAGTGCAGACCTTCATGCTTTGTGTCTTCACTCCCCGCACTGTTTTCCAGCTGCAAGGGAGGCTCGGAGGAGAAGGAGCACCAGATTTACCTCCCTGTCCCTCCCCCACCTTTATTTTTTTCCTTTGTCTGGAAAATGCAGCTTAATCCAGCTACTCCCTTTCTCCACAGCCTGTTCTTTCAGCGATGCCTTCTGGTGGGCAGCAAAGTGCTTACAGAGGAGCAAATGCCTCCAAACATTTTCGGACAGGGCTTCCAAGCCCTGCAGGGTGCAGGACTGTTGCAGCTGCAGGACAGGGGCTGCAAGAAGAGCACTGCAGGTCCCAGCCCAGCCGTCATCAGGGAGTCTTCTTGCTAATCCTGAAGGGGAGAGTGACCACACCAGAGCCACAGCTTCCCACACGAGCGCATTTGTGTTTTGATGCAGGCGATGCTTGCCTCCTGAGAGCTGCTGAGCGCAGGGTACCACCTGCAGCATTGCTCCTGGGCAGGGTTGGCAGCACACGGTGGGCGGGCAGGAGTAGACAACTGCCTGCCGGGACACGGGAGACAACGGGTTCCAGCCCTGAGCTGGGTGATGTCACCGAGATGTGCCTGTTTCCAATCTCCAGCTGCGGGTAGGAGGCCCCATGACCAACCGTCTGAGCATTTCAGGCTTTTGGAAAATGTACCGGGAGGGCCAACACTGAATCTGGACAGATCAGCATGCAAGCAAGCTTTTAAAATATCAGACTGAAAACCTGATGATCCTGTAAACACCTGTGTTAAACTCATCAAATAAGAGTCTGTCAGGGCAGCCAAAGGTTTGTAAACAGTGACAGACGTGTTGCCATAAAATGGCTCAGGAGCTGTATCACAAAATAGACCTTCCTGAGGCCACCAGTGGGACTGGGGACTGGCATCTGCAGGTCTAAAAGCACAAACCTCTACAGCCTGGGCAAAGGGGCAAAACTGACTGTCAGATGTTGATGACAAAGCGCCCCAGGATCCCACCACCGGGTCCAACAAGGCAGTGGCTGTCATTTCCCCTAGAAGGCGTTTAATCACACACTATCGTAACGTGGGGAGCCCCACACTTGCAGGTGTCCAGCAAAGGACACAGCTTTCTTGCCAGAAGCAGGATCCTCTGGTAGCAGTTTTCCGTAGCTACAAATCTTTGTGTCTCAAACCTCCTCAAATAAGTAGAAACTTACTAAATCACAGATTTTAATTCACTTCAGCTGCAGTTTAGCACTGCATGCAATTCTGAGACAGTGGGTTTGTAGAAATGACTGTTAACATGAAAATTAATTTGTTACCACCCTGAGAACACAGACATAAAAATAAAATATGGTTCTATTCTGTACTTAGTATCTTAAAAAAGATCAGTGAAGGATCCAAAGAGGGGAGGAGGAAGGGACAAAGAAAACCGTTTGGAACATTCACTTCTGTGAGCATCTGCTAAGAGTGGACGTGCACCCATGAGCACCCCCAAGTGACCTGCTTTTGGAGAACCACAGACTGTTGCTACCAATGAAGATTTCAAGGTACTCAGACAAACTCTTAAACCGTGACTTGACATTAAATTCATAGCACTTTTAGTGCTCCCTGTGGCAGATAGAAACCACAGAATAGAGGATTTAAACCACTGATCTGCCCTAAAAGCCTTGCATCCAGTTCCTGTTTGAAAAAAATCGCTGGGTTATGCTTGTGCCTGCACAGTATGTTCTGGGTTACGTCATGTCTGCTTATGCTGCTACTCTGAAACCTCAACAGCAAACTCCTCCAGGAGCTTTTCTGTGAGTTTCATTGACACGCAGCACCGTGACCCACCATGCAGCTGCTTTGCAGCATGGATCTGAGACCTCCCACGGCAGCGGGCTGGGGTCCTGGTCCTGCGGACGGCCAGAGCCACCGAGGCTGCTTCTGCTTCAGGACCTGTCCACACTGCTTGAGCCAGTGATTCTTGCCAGTGGCACGTGCCATGTTTGAGGGCAGATTGCTTCAGCCTTTTGTGTCTGCTGTTTGGAGAAAGGGTGGAGAAAGGCCCAGGACACTCTGGCTGGCCTGACTCAAGCCAGAGCCTCCTTGGGGGCAGATCAGACAGGCAGAGGCTCATGTGGACACCCCTGCTCCACTGCTCTGACAGCAGCTCTCCCACACAGACCTCCAGCCCCCCTTGCTTATCCTCCTCCCTCCTGCCCACTCCAGGCTGGTAGCCCATGTTGCCAGAGCCCCCAGAGAGCAGCGTTCTTGGTCTAAACACAATGCTGGGTGCCCACCAAGCTGCTCTATCACTCCCCTCCTCAGCTGGACAGGGGAGAGAAAATATAACAAAAAGCTCATGGGTCAAGATAAGGACAGCGACATCACTCGGCAACTACCATCACGGGCAAAACAGACTCAGCTTGGGGAAGTTAATTTAATTTATTGCCAATCAAATCAGCATAGGGTAATGAGAAATAAAACTAAATCTTAAAACACCTTCCCCCCACCCCTCCCATTTGAAGTTGAAGGGTTCAACTTCACTCCCAATTTCTCTACCTCCTCCGCTCAAGCAGCACAGGGGGATGGGAATGTGGGTCTGTGGTCAGTTAATCATACGTTGTCTCTGCTGCTCCTTCCTCCTCACCCTCTTCCCCTGCTCCAGCTTGGGGTCCCCCCCCAGCAGACAGTCCTCCATGAACTTCTCCAATGTGGGTCCTTCCCACAGGCTGCAGTTCTTCACGAACTGTTCCAGCGTGGGTCCTTCCATGGGGTGCAGCCCTTCAGGAACAGACTGCTCCAGCCTGGGTCCCCCACGGGCTCACAGGTCCTGCCAGCAAAACTGCTCCAGGGGGCTCCTCTCTCCATGGGGCCACAGGTCCTGCCAGGAGCCTGCTCCAGCATGGGCTTCCCATGGGGTCACAGCTCCTTTGGCCATCCCCCTGCTCCAGCAGGGGGTCCTCCCCGGGCTTCAGGTGGAGATCTGCTCCATCATGGACCTCCCTGGGCTGCAGTGGGACAGCTGGCCTCATCATGGTCTGCACCACAGGCTGCAGGGGAATCTCTGCTCCAGTGTCTGGAGCACCTCGTCCACCTTCTTCACTGACCTTGCTGTCTGCAGGGTTGTTTCTCTCACATATTCTCACTCCTCTCCCCCAGATGCCAGTGGTTTTTTGTTTTGGTTTGTTTTTTTTTTTTTCCTCCTTTCTTATCATACCTTATCCCAGAGACACTACCACCATCACTGACAGGCTCAGCCTTGGCCAGCAGTGGGTCTGTCTTAGAGCCTGCTGGCATTGGCTCTGTCAGACCCAGGAGAAACTTTCGGCAGCTTCTCAAAGAAATGACCCCTGTAGCTTTCCCCTGCTACCAAAACCTTGTTTGCAAACCCAATGTAACATGTATAGCAACAGTAATTTATTTAGCTCTGAAACATTCAGAGCAGTGAAATCACACACCACCTCCCTCCTTCCCCCAGACAGACGTTGCTCAGGAGAACTCACATGATGTGAAGTGGGCTTAAATACTAAATCGCAGCTCCACATAGTGATGTGGCATCTGCCAAGTGACCTCCAGCCAGCTTTTCCACTGGCCCTCTCTTGGTTGCGTCTCCTAGGGCACTGTGCTGTGCTGATCTGCAGCCCACAGCGGCACAGCCTTTCCCTGGCTTCTGCTGTCTTGTGCTGACACGTAGCACATCGTCATTTAGTTGACCTGAAGAGCGGTGGAATGAAAACCAGCGGGGCTTTCTGCGATCACTGAGCCCCCTGCTCAGCCAGCATGGAGAAATATCAGCCTTTTACCTCGTGCCTGAATCCATGAGGTACCCGAATAAACCATCTAGCAACTGTTTCTTTCACTCTCAATCTCCTGTTCCTCTGAAAAGCCAGCCTCAAGGGAATGACGCTTACAGTGCTATCAGTTCTCCAGTAGTAAGACTGTGCAGAAAAAACCCCAAACATACCAAAAACAGGTAGAGGGGGACCAATGACCACTTTCCTTTGTCTGCATAAGGGACCCGAGAGCAGGAATGGGATGGGTGAGAAGAGCCAGTATGCTCAAGCTGAGCAGTCTGACCAAAATATCTCTGTGGTTTGCCAGCTGCACTCCATAAATTTGATAAGAGTTCATCCCCAGTACTCATACACTTGCTGGGGAGGGGGAAAGAAATCAGCTATAAAAATGCTGCTCAGGAGAAGACCCATGCTATTGTGACTGCCTACGCAGGAGGCTACAAATAAATAACCACCAGACCGGTGGTGCTGGTGAAGCACTTCTACTCAAATATGGCAACAATCCACTTCAAAAGCAAGATGAAGGACTGCGACAGGTCTGCACCTAAAAAAAAAAAAAAACCACACACACCAAAAAACCAACCAACCAACCCACCCCCCCAAAACCCCAAAACAAACCACAAACAAAACAGGCCTGTTAAGCAACAGAGCTGGCATCTGGTGATCCACAGGGGAAAAGTGGCAGTTCAGATAGGAGATACAAGGCAGCAGGCCCATTGCTTGTGGCAGCACAAATGCCATCAAAGCAGAGCTTCCCTGATAGGGGATCCCACCATGAACAGATTCTCATACCTGTTTGTCAGCAGACTTCTCCAAAGAAAATGCAATACTGAGTAGCTTACAGAAATTTTCTACAAGAGGATAAAGAGCTACTTAACCCCCAGGATGTAACTAAAAGAGGTGCAGTTCCTGCCATTTGGGTGTTCTGGCCTCATACAGGAAGATATTTGCAAGTAAGTTACTGAAAAAATAGTTTCCTAAATAAAACTCAGGAGAGGGAGATATGATAAAAGGCAATGGGGCTGACTGTGTAACTATTGCTCAGTCTAAAGAGAAGCATACATATCAATATATCCATAAGCATATACACATATACTTTGTGTATATGCTTTAAGTGTAGTTCTGCGCATAGAGTGAAGTGCTAAGTGACAGAGAATTGCACTTTTGAAAAATTGTGGGACCTCACCAATCTGTGTTACTGGTATAAGGTACTTCTAAACTTAGTTGGAATGCATCCAGAGGTGAATGGGAAGCTTGTATTACCCTCTAGCGGGATGTCCGCATGAGAAACAGCTCTGAACTTCACAATCAGATAGAAGACATAATCTGCAACACTGGTTGCATGGGGTTTGAAGTGGCTTCTATTCTGCCTGACAAAGTTAATAATCAAGTTGTGAAACTAGGGAGGAAAACCCAGTACCTCTGAATGCTATCTAAACCTGAGATATAGAATATACTTGTTATAACAGTGCAGTGAGATTTTACTCAATACAAAAAGTAAATGAAGGCACAAAAAGAACGAAGATGAAAAAACTGGAAATAGTTTATTTGCTGCATAAGGAAACTTCTTGTAAATTACACATAAAGAAACTTACTATGCTGTAGCATATAATTTTCAATATTCCACAAAGATAATTGTAATAAATATACAAACCAAAACAAAGTAGAAGACTAAATCCATCAGGCAACCTAACAAAATGGTTCATCAAGTTTTATACTTGACAGCATTATCACACTTAAAATCTTGTTGTTCATTTTGAAGTGCTGCAGCAAAATTCTTTTCACATTTCTTTGGAGCATTTTCAAAACCATCTAGCTACAAAATACTGTTCGAAATTAGCAGGCATTAGTTAAACAACCCAATAAAAGTAACAAAGTCTAACTGATGCAAAGGTGTGATTTTTCTTCTTGCTTTTAAAATCCATTTCAGTTTTGCCAGGGTTAGGAATTATCTGATATAAGTACACTATGAGTCCAGTCAGCCTGTGGCAGTGCTGACTCTTGTCATATTATGACTCTATAAAATTCATACATTGTATAGCTCTGGAAGATTTCCCTATTAGAGACATATGCACTAACAGGAATAAAACAAATATCATAGTGAAGCTGCAAGCTAGTCAGAATGATTGTGCCCTTAAGAGCAGTGTGTGCCTAGACACATTATTCCATACTTTGGTACTATACCACATCAGGCATTTTTATTTAACTTTTAAATTTAAAAGTGCTGATAAAGGCTTTACTGATGCCCCTAGCCTCTAGACATGGCATGTAGAATTTTGACACCTGTTGCAGTTCTCTTCTTATCATTTCTACATTTTTTGAAAAAGCAGGCTGAATTGCATTTTGACATTTCACTGCTCTGGACCACACTGATAGACAAGTCTATTATTCTGTACGACCTTTTACAAATTGAAAACACTTCACTGTGCTTCACTATTACTGAATACTTGGGGGTATAAAAAGAAACTCTCTAAAACACGATTACCTAAAAATATTTGTTAATAAGCTTAATGCAAACATTATATAGAAAAATGGTTTAGTTACAAAAAAAATTCATTAGGGGGCCAATAAAAATATACTGAAGAGAAGATCTTTACAAAAGTGAGGTTAGGAAGTATGAGGCATTGACATTTGCTGTAAACATCCTGTGTTCACTAGAATCCCTTGTCTAAAGTATATGTTCTGGTTTTGTTCCTGAGCTTCATGGCCAACACTTGCATAGATAGCTAAACCTATCATAAAGGGTTGTTCATACAGATGTCTCTCTACTGCTTTGTACAGAATTTCGATAAACTAATGTTTTTATCTTTTGAAATAGTTTCATTCCACCACCAGGCAGTTCAAGGAAACTATGAAGCATGGTATGATTTTTCTGTACTCAGTGCATTGGATGGGTTGGGACAGCTACCTTACGGTGTGTTACTCTTTAATACTACTACACTAGGCAGGGTAGCTGTTTCATGTTCTGGCTTAGCATAAATATCTACTTCTGCTCACTGCTCCAAGGCTCACTTCTGTTCTGCCAAAGACTGCACATGGCAAAACAGCAGGAATCTGAGTGCTACATCATCAAGCAAGTAAGTTTATCCCCAATAACAAGATGCAGCATATAAACAGTATAGAAGACTTTACAGAGAATTTCACCTTTACCCATTCAACATAAGTGCTTTCCTCTAGATTAACCTCCCTCTATTGGAGGAAACTAGAAAGTACTTCCAGGGTAAACATGACATGGAGTGGCCTAAGTAAAAAGTCTGAAGAACATACTTGCATTTTGAATATGAAAAGCAGGCATGTGTTTAGTTACTGCACAAGCAAATGCACATGGGTAGAGACAGACAAACAAATCCACCTCACAAACAGGACAATAACACAAAAGCAGCAAATTGCCGATTTTAAATCTTATGTTAAGGCAAATCTAAATAAACACCCATAACAGGATTAATAAAAATGGGGAGTTTTCCTTGGCTTTTTTGTTTACTTTTTCTGTGATTGGCTTTTACACATCGATAAGATTTGTTTCAGCACTTTCTGGACATCTTCATCCATTTGACCCTAGACAATGGAAGAAAAAAGAACAGATGATTGAATTCAAGCATCTCTATACTCTTTAAGAAGATTTATAAACTGTTTTTGAGGTATAGTGAGAAATGAGATTGATTTCCTAAAAGGAAGCGGTGTTAAATTTGTGCTTAAACAGTCACATCTTTTGATCTTGGATAAAACATGCAAAGTTCTTACTAGATCTGCAGAAGAAATTTCTTTCATTAAAATATCAACACTGTGTAACTAATAATATGCAACCATACCTGCACAGCATAGAGAAGATGCATCCTGTAAACTGAGACAATTTCCTGATGTTGCTTCTTTGTTTCCTAGAAAGCAGTTCAGCAGAAAGTCACAGAGCATTCAGAACTGTTGATTTTGGAACTCCCCAACTAGATTTAGAGAGCTCCGGGGAATTAAACACCATAGTCTTACGCATGCATGGAAAACTAGCTCAGACAGTACTGTGCCATCAGCCATACAAGACATAATTTGCTCAGAAGTGTGGTCCACAGAAACACTGTAATTCTACCCATCCCAGTAAAAAAAGCTGATGAGATGACATAAGTTGTAAGAAGCATTGAGCTGTGAAGATGTGGAATGACCATATAATCTACTTCTGAGCTTATCAGCAACCAGAATTGAGGAAAACCAACAATATACTGACAAATCAACCCTCAACTGCAACTGAGCTCTGCCCTGAAATTCATGACCCATCTGTCAGCTAATGCCTTCCCAGAAAAGAGGAAGTGCTTACAAAGGTCTTAACACATGAAATCCTCAGTTAATTACTACACATTCAAACAAAGAGAGCCAGCCTCCTTTTTCATTATCACAGACTGACACATCCCAGAAGCCACCTTTCCAAATAAACAGGAAGCTGTTGGGAAAGCTAGCCTGCAGGAAGGAAAGCACACTTCTGTCCTGTTTTAAATCCTGCCCGCTTTCCTAATGTGCTGCATTTCTTTGCACCTTGTGCTACTTTGCTGTTCCTTAAGCAGTGGGACATGAAGGGTCCTTTCAGGCTTGGTGGGCTGGGATAGGAAACAATCTGGGCCATTACACTGAAAGGATGCAGCGTTTAACTGTCTGCCTGCTTATTTCTCCTCACTGCAAGGGAATTCTTCTGGCCCATATGCACATTGATTCTTGTTTCTGTCTGCTGTGGAAGGCAGGAAAGCAGACACCAGGTAAGCCACTTAGCGTGTCAGGCTGGGAATTCTCCTTTCAGAGTTACTCCAGAACTCTCAAGGGCAGTACCTTCTTTTCACCCTCAGCAGTGAATTAAAGCGCCCCTTTGGACAGGCAACCTTTTGGAAATAGTAATTATGACTCAGCTCAGAAGACTGGACCTTTTATGCACAAACACAATACAATACCAAAAGAAAAAAAAGGTCTTTAAGCAGTTCAGAATTCCAGAGAATGTACTGTGCTCCCTATAAACAGATGGATTTGCTTGATTTGAAACTTCATGCCCTCAGTGACTACCTTCTTCCACAAAGTCAAACTTATTTTAGCTTAAAAAAAACAAAGAGACTTCAGGTGACAATGTTCTTGAGAAAACACACGAATTCACTGCACACTGGCCATATTTTTCAGAAATCGGGATCTCAGTAGGAGGTCTGGTCACTACATTCCACTACAAGTACAGGAACTTTGCTCCACTATTGATCTGAGGAAATTTATTGGCGGAAACAGCTTTCTTCAGTTAGACTGTTTCTAAAGAACAATTTGTGACTTGCAAAATCCTAAATGTTTCAGAGAAACAGAGAAATTATAGAATTTCTGGATAAAAATTCCTTTCCTTGTACTAATTGACTGTGCTCCATTTTAAATAAAGCAGAGTGAAGAATGGCATGCATATATTCAGAGAACTGGGAATAACAGGTGGGTTTACAAATTATCACACTTACAGCCAGTTGGTTTTGCAACTGCTTCACTTGCTGTTGTAATGCATCCAGCTGCTGGCTTTGTCTTTTGGGGGCACTGGTCGAGTAGGAAAGCTGAGAAAGGCTGTTCAATGCTTCTTTTAATTTGCTGACTTCCTTGGACATTTCATTGATCTAGGGAGGCAAAAAATACGCTTTCATGAAAAGCTACAATGCATACTGTGGGTCTCATCTTGGGGTTGTGACTTAAATCTAAGAAGTGGGGAAAAACAAGATGTAAATAAACACAGTGGGCAGAGATGTAATGTAAGTAAAGGGTTACAATGGTTCCCTATCCCCCCTCCTAGCCCAGTCAATTCAAAATGCATTCCTTGTTCTGAAAGTCAGCAATATTTACAAACAAGGATTGCGTTAACACCTTTACAAATACTGCTGCTGAGTACAAGACAAACATACCAACTGCAGGCCATCTATTTATAGCTCGCAAAATACATAGCTTTTTGTAAAGTAATTCGTAGTAACAGATATAGTAGCTGCAGAGGAAAAATAATCAAGTCTTGCTAAGGTTGAGATGATATAGTAAAATAAGAATAGTGAATTTTTGTTCCTTTTGTTTTCTTGTCTCCTCTGGAATCTCTTCCTGCAGTAAATCCCACTTCTTTGGCTTCAGTTGCCTGAAAAGTGTGAACACAACCTAAGCAGAACCTAAAAGAGGTAAATGGAAAGATCATGCATATCTCCACAGGCGAAGGACACCAATTGTAATGTTAAACATACTGAAAACTTCTTTGTTATCTGGACTTTTAGATGGGCAAACATACTCAAAAGTTACTCCACTCTGCAACACTTGACACAACATTGTCTGTTAGGTCACCCATGCATCACCCAACATGTTTTGCAGTCTGTACTCATGTACTCCTCCTCCACTGCAGTGAATCACCAACCTTTTTATCTTTATCCTCTTCTAGTTTCGATGAGCTTTCAGAACATCTTTTCATTTCAAGAAGATCTTCTTGAGCTTGGTGGTACTTTTGGTGAAGACCAGTCACCTCCCGTTCCTTTGCTTCAAGCAGAGTATGCATACCTTCTTTCTCTTCTTTCAAGTGCAAAACTTCATTTCTCAGTTGCATGGCATCTAAGGACATGTTTTCCTTCTCTTGGATTACATCCTTCAGTTTAGATGACAAAACACTAACTTCGCCCTCTAGTGACGACTGGAGCTTTTCGTATGTAGCCTTGGGTACCATCGCTTCATTAATTGCAGCTTTTTCTTCCAGTAATTCCTTCTGTAAATTTCTTACTTCACTTTCCTTTCTGGTAAGCAGTGCTTTGAGCTCATTTATTTCTTCCTCCATTTCCTTTACAGTATTTCTGAGTGCATTCATCACCTGAAGGTGTTCAGTAATTGGCAAAGAGTTTTGTTTCTGAGCATCTAACAGTTGCTTTAGTTCTTCTGCTTCATCTAATATTTTTGTGTACTGGGATTTCATTTCCAGCAACTCATTCTCTGCTTTGTATTTCAAAGAATTTGTTACCTGCATCAGTTTCTCATGTTCATCTCTAGGAATGTAGCCCAAATCTATATCATCTACAGTTTTTCTCTTCCTATAGTCCTCAAGCTCTGTTTGCGCTTCTTTGTACAACTGAGACAACTCACTAAGTTGTCTGTTGAGCTCGTCTATCATTCTCTGCATTGTATCTTTCATTTCTCCAGCTTCAGCCCTAGATTCCAGCTGTGTCTGATTTGTTAGCTTTTCCTGTAGCCTTTTAATTTCCTCTTGCCCTTCTTTGTATCTCTCAATCAACAAAGCTTTCTCTTGATTAATGTTATCAATAACTGAACAATATGAATTCTTCATTTCCTCACATTCATCCACAGACAACTTGCTTGCCACATTCTGCTCTCTTTCTTCAAACTTCTTCTGTAGCTCTCTCACTTTCTCTTTTTGTCTTTCACTTTCTTCCAACGCTCTCTTCAATTCTTGCTTAAGCATTTCAACTTCTTCACATGTAACCTTCAGCCTACTCAGATCAGAACTGGTTTCTTCACTTTCAGAGGAAACAAGACGCAGCTTCATTTGTCTTTGTACATTCAAAACCTCTTTCCCAGCTTCCTCATACCTGTTTTGAGTTTCTTGGAACCTCAGATTAAGATCAGAACCATTTTCTGAAATAGCTGTGCTATTTAAATGATCTGTTTCTGGGACTCTAGACTGGACCTGAGCTTCCATGTTCTTTCTTCTTGCTTCAGAATTCTCTGATTTTCTCTGCACATCCTTTAAGTCTTCCTGGAGGTACTTAATTTTTACTTCACTGGGGCTTGTCAACTTCTCTTGAATTTGCATGGCATTTAATGTAGACTTCAGCTCCTGAGCCAAGAACTCATTTTGTTTATCTGCTGTTTGCTCGAACTCTGTTTGCGTTGAATGGTAAGATTCTATGGTTGAATCCACTTCTTTAGGTGCTCTTTCCTGTGCAAAAAGAAACCAAAACAATTACACAATAAAAACAAGTACATGATTATATTTTTTAGAACAGAGTGAGCAACAAAATCTTGCCACATTCTGCAGGGACAGATAATTAAAGCACCATGGAAGAAAGTTTTAAAGAAATTCAAAACCCAGCTGCTCCCATTTAGTCATCTACAGTGAGAGAAGGCAGTAAGTGCCAGGCTCCTCTCAAAGTCTGGGCTGATCTCCATAAGCTAATAATCAAAGCTATGCAAATTAAAGTTCTGCTAACACAACTGTTAACAACATCTTTTAGAATGTGGTTATCATAATAAACTAAGTTATTCAGTAATTGATGGGAAAAATGAGAAGATCAAAACACTGATTTAATCCTTTGAGGCATAGTGTTTCCATGATCTTACCACCAACAAGCTCATTAAATTATCTTCACGGTATATCTCTTTTAAAGGGTGAGCAACTCTTAGTTCTGCTAGCAGATTAAGAGAGCACTAGAACAGCACAAAAATATGCTACCTGTAATTTGTCCTGAAGCTCCTTATTGTGCAACGTCAAAGAAGCAATTTTTGCTTGCATCAACAGAAGTAGATCTTGCTGGTCAGCTTCAGAACTCGCATCCAGTAAACTATCAGCACCTTTTCAGAAAAAAAAAAAAAAAATTCAAAAGCTTTCAAAAAGCTGAATTGCTAGCTAGTAGTTATTCTAACCTTTCAAATTAAACAGTTTGTTCTATTGATCCCTAAATGTAGTGAGCAAGCAAACTGTTCCTACAAAGTCTTTCCTCAAAAATGTGTTATATTACCCAATAGAAGCAGACATTTTTGGTGGGGAGGTGCTATTGAAATTATGAGACATTACTCCCAATACTTATTATGTCTCACATTCCAAGCAGAAAGGCGCAGAGGATTTCTGACAAGGTTTCAACATTTCACACCACCTAAAACACCTAACCAAATATGAAAATAACCACTAAGTGTTATTGTATACCTGTTGTGCTGTCACTCAGTCTGTCTTTATTATCTTGATGCAAGGAGCTGAATTCTTCCTGCTGAGACACCAAAAGAAAATGCTTTCACAGAAGCAGATGTAAAGTTGAACAGTTCACCAAAGCGAAGTATAGACAGTATAGATCGTGCTGATTAAAGCCTGGCAAAGTGGCTTTCTTTTATTTCTGTGTCTTGTTTAACTGCAGCATGTAGCCAGCATTTCAAAATCTTCTAAAGCCATTCAAGTTCCATTGCCCGATTCTCATTAAATATTAACGAAATATGGGCAACTATCTCATAGATAGTTCAGAAGGCTGCAGCCTCTCTGATAAATAATAGCAATATATTGTCATGTATTAAAAAAATATCTTCCATACCATAAGGTAAAGATCAGACAGAACATAATCATTTCTGTGATGTCTTTTGGTGAAAGGGTTTCTGCTTTTTGAATTGCACAATGCCATGCTCTTCGCTGTTATTATATTTAGGTAAGGAGCTCTCACAGCATTAATACTGACTTCCATAACCACATTTTGAAATACTACCTAATTTATGACTAATTCTATTTGCATATTCAGTAAACATTTAAGTAATCCATGCATACTTAAAAAAATTACATTGAAATAGATTCGGATCCCTTTTTGTTCATAAACTCAGCTAATTAATTCACAGGAGACTCAGCAGTCAGCAAAACAGATTATTGAGATACTATACGTTCCTTTCCTAAACTTCATAAGAACAGAAAACCGATACCTTGCACACTTGATCAGCAAAGAAAGCTTGTCCTTTTCCAGTCATGGGAGTTGAAGTTGAAGAGAGTGGAGAGGACAAATCACTAAGCTGTAAAAGATTTTTATATAAATAGGTATGTACACATACTGTACATATAACTACCTCTCTAACACATGCCCATATATATACACACACATATTAAAAAGTACTTTTCCCTGCACTAACTAAAGCCACAAATCTTAAGTTAGTTTCAAAGAGGAGATATAATTATTCAGTGCTCTTCCGAGTCATTATTACATATACAGTGCAGCTGTTATACAGGTAATATTCCAGTTTAACTTAAACCTAACTGAATTTTGATGCTATATAAATCTATTTAAGTATTTTACCTTCACATGTATTTATGCATATAATAACATGTACATATATATATAATTAAAATATACACAATTATTTACTTATGAAAGCCATCAAAACCACGAGACCTTCAACTATAGATGGAAGAAGCAATTGTACAGTAAAATTTGTACAGTTCTATTTTAGACTATGCTGTATTTCCAGCAATTTTGCTCAGTTAACCTAACCAACGTGTGCTTTCATGGTGTTATCCTAATGTCAGGAAAAGCACTCATGATAAGACAGGCATATAAAATAACAGTGACAGAGCAAATCCAGCCCACATCATTCACATAACGTTCAAAACGCTTTTCACCCCCTAAAAGCATCTCAAAATTGGTCTTTTCTTTACCTGAATAGGACTGATAGGAGGAGGTGGGGCTTTGCGTTTTTTTGGAGTTCCACTTCTTTCTGAACTTAATTTAGAGCCTTGATCATGCTGAAGGTTTCACCAGCCAGAAAAGGTAGGTTTGTTAGTTTGGTTAGTAAAGTCCGAGCAAGTTGTTTTATTAAAAAAAAAAAAAAAAAAATCCCACATTAATATCGACTTTAGCAGCTCATGCAGTGTCTTATTTTTTTTCCTATGTAAAGACTACATGTCTACTAATTCAAAGATATTAAACATGCCTGACAATAAGAATCTGCCCCCTTGTAATCCATGCTTCAGTGAAAACAAACAAGCTTTAGTGAAAAAGCAGAAGCTGACAATAGGTTTAGCACTAGTGATCTGAAATACCTCCATTCACACATAGTCTAGCCATGCCACTCTTAGCAGCTGCCACCTTTCCTCTCCACCAACTTCTGCCTGAGCTCCCTGAAAAACCCACATCTCTGCTCAGAGAAGGAATGAAGCAATACATTGCACCCTCATCCACTTTCCAGCCACCAGCAGATCTACAAGGTCTACTTGCACTTCAAGATATGATAATAAATTTTTAAAATGTAAGAAACTAATTTAATGGCCTAAATCTGCTGGGATTCTCACAGGTGGGGGTCTCCAGTAAGGTGTAACCAGGGATAACCTTCAATTGCATGTTTTGGAAACAAGGAATTTTTCTAGATCATCTTCTCTGCAGTTTAAAGAGATATGGAGTCCAAAAACCAAGCTCCCACATTACACATGAGAAAAGTGACGTATCTTCCTGGCACACATGCTCACTGAGGGTGCTGGCTGCTGTTACAGAGAGAAACTAAGTCTAAAAGCAATGTCCCTGAAACACTTTTCTTATATAAATAAAAAAACACACCAACTTTCACATTACAGAGTAGTGAATGGCATCACATCTCACAGTGACGTTCCTAGTGCTTCTAGTCATGTTGAGTACCATTTATTCTTAAGTTACAAGTCTATATAGCCTGTGGTTTTTTTTAAATCAAAAGGACAAATACCTGCTTTGCTTTTGTTGGTGACTTTGTACCTGTGAAGCAGAAAAGACGTGGAATTAAGAACCGCTGTCAAAGAATATTATTCGCCATTCCTAACCCATCTCTCATCTCTGCTTCAAACACCATAAATACTTTGGTTTTGAATTCCTATCTGAAATTTGAGAAACATACTTTAATTTCCAAATTCAGCTTGAACCATATCCTTTCTCTGCTGCTTTTTGGCTTTCTTATCGAGATGAAATTTGAAGGATTGTGACAATTCTTATTCTACTATAGTCTTGCACCATTCTTGCACATACTTTAGGAATCTTAGTTTGACCATAAAACCCTCCGCCTGTATTATTTCCTTCTCTAACCCCTCTGCTGAGAAGCTATATGTTCCACTTACTCTTTCACATAATAACAAGGATCTGTTCCAAATTGTATGCAAGACTTCACGATGCCACTACATCAACTTAACTTTTCTTTCTCCAAAACACCTCTTTTTGCCCCGCTCAGTGCTTTATCCCACGCTAAGTATTACCATCTATAGCAAAGACCACATTTTCCTGCTTTTGAGAAGCCTCAGCCAGACCATCTTGAAGGCAACTTTTGAAACTTTTCAGACTACCTTATGAGGTAAATTTGTTCATTGCTAAACATACATGTAGCCACTTCAAGAAGTGACATACTGCAGATCGGCATCTCTTACATACCCACATCATGAGATATCTTTGACGACAGGAGATCCTGAATCCCTGTATTCTCGGAGAGCTTGGAGTAATGCAGGGCATTCTGTCCAAAGACGTCTACTAAATCGACATCTGCACCTTTCCTAAGGAAGGCTTCCACCATGTTAACGCTACCAGCTTCACAAGCCATCATCAAAGCAGTTCTGGACAAAACACAGAGTAAGGGTCAAGAGTGTACTCTTCTTTAAGCAGCAGCTCAATTTTTCAGGAAGAAAAGTGTGACAGTTATTGTGTGATAAGTTCAAGATTTTATCAACATGAGTATTGACACATAAATGTAACTGTTGTTTCTTACAAACACCTGTCTGCCTCTCCTTGTCTTCCCCATATTTCCCAACCTTCTGCAAAGCCCTGGCATTCTTTGCACAGTTCTCCAAACATTTCTAAAAATGGGTTCCTGGGGATAAGAGTAGAGTCACAGATAGAAATAGCAGCAGGATAAAGCAAGACTACCAAATCTTACTGCCACACTCCAATTACAGATCTGCAAGTGGTGGTACAACATGAAAGCATTTATTTCATTGCTGCTCTCCTTCCTGTGTTGCTTTTAAGACAAAATAGACAAACAGATTTCAACCAAAAAGCCAAACAAATCTCAAAGCTCTTCAGTGAGACTGAGATACGGGTTTGACCTCAATTCCTGATCTACTCCCAGTTTAAAACCAACCAAAAAAAAAGAGTCCATTAGAGTACAATTAACTTCCTCTCCAGCTCAGGGCAGCTAGACAGTGCCAGATCACAGAGTAAGGGTAGCATACAGAAGGAGAGTTCCTAACAGGTTGTGTCTTTTTCTCAGTTACTTGGAGGGGTTATAAGACATGCAGAATAATTACAAACAAACAAAACTCCACCTTTCAAGCATGCTCTAATATTGTTTTCCTGCTTGGGCATAATTCTCCCTACACAACATGAAAACACGCGTAATAGGGTGGCCAAGTTCACTGGCAAACACATTCCTCAGAGCAGATATGAAACTGAAAAGTTACTGCAGTGATAATATTTGCTAGATATTAAGACAATCATTTTACTGATGCATTAAATGTACTCCCTGTAACAGGTGAGCCCTGGAGGAGTGATGACTGTTGCAGTGATGTGCTAAAAAGTAGTGCTGAGTGGCAACTGGGATAACACCTCCAGAGTCACAGGGATGGTTTTAGATTACCAAAATAGCTCACTTAGTCTGGACAAGATAGGAAATTGGAGATGCCATTTTTGAAGGTTATCCTCTTTGTCTCCCAGTAAGGCAGCATCTCCTTTTTCAGTAAAAACTTAATCAGTTTGGTGAATACAAGATGCAAGAGTATTCATTCTCCTTACCAGAAGGAAAGTGAGAAGTAAAATGGTATATTCCATGTTATATCCTGTTTTTGCTTCTACACAGAATACTTTCTTAGAAAAGAAAATTAAAAAATGCAAGTCCGCTCTATCCACAACAGAAACAACTTTACCCAGTTAAACTAGAAACTCTTAACACTGTCAGTTGATTAGACAGTAAGAGAGTGAGGGGAAGGCAGAGCTCCCCAATTAGGCAGCACCTCAGGTTCAAAGCACCAATGAGGCCATTCAAACCAAGTAAGATAACAAAGGGGTTTCTTTTTAGACAACTTAAAGTATGCTAATAGACTTTGGATGGACAAAACGAAGTTATGGCCCAGTCTTATCCTCCCAGGTGCTGCTGAAGAACAACAAGCATTGTATCAAATACAATAATCAAGATTGCTATCAGGTAGAAGTGCAAAGTCTTCTCAGCATCCTGCTTTACCTTAACAGTTTAACCAACTGTTTATACAACAGTCCATAATTTTCGAAGACTCCTGATCTTCATCAATATCATCAGAACGAGTGCATTTTCCACTACAACGACGTTGCTTTTTAAAAACAGTTTTCTGACACGCACACTATACATTAATGGAACAAATCTCTAAATAGCACCTCCTAAGATGACAGCATCTCCACTATATAGGTCTACTGTATTTTTGTCTTGCTGCTGTGGCTGCATTATCGTAGGAAAAAACAACCTGCCACTGACATCAGCCCCAATAACAGTCTGAGGATATAAGGTGGAGAAACTCACTCGTGCCAAGAAGAGAGCAGCATCTAAAACTGGGACACGTACAAAGTGATGTATGTGTGGGTAAAGTCCTACCAATCAGATTACTGGAGGAATTATTTAAAAACGTGATTTACTGCTCTGGTAGCTCAAGGGAAGTCTTACAGGCACATCTAGTCTTGTAGTTGCATAGTTTGTTTCGACTTTCCCTTTAGGCAATATTCTGTAAATCTTCTCAACAATCAGGATATGCTGTCTAGTATAGAAGGCATTATTTCACCTAACAACAATTTTGGGAAGGATTTGAAAAGAAAGCTTCATTTGACAGTCAGTCTTGGGGAAGAATTAGCATGTTAACCTGCTGTACCTTCCATTTTTATCCCTGGTGTTTATGTCTGCTCCATGATCCAGAAGGTATTTGCAGACATCCGTATGACCGTTTTGTACTGCAAGCAGCAGAGGTATGTTCCCATCCTAGGAATACATTAAGAAACAATGCACAATAATCCATCTACTTACAAATATCACTCTGAGAGTAAAAGGTCAGCTATGAACTTTACTTCTATACAGCACAAACAAGCAAAATCAGTACATCTTTATTGTGTACCATAAATGTAGCTGGGTTTACTTTAACTCTTTTATTGACCACTGGGGATACAAAGCAGTAGGAGCAGATAAGCTTTTTGCTGTTCGTACTCTCTTGGCTGCTTGTTTACTGCTATAACATGATGATTTTAGAACTACACAATACCTTTAAACAGCTTTGCAACAAAAAAAAGGTATTTTCAACTAAGTACAAGGAAAAAATACAACATTTCCTTTAATGACAGAATAACTTAGTTGAAAGACACCTTCAGAGGTCATCTGGGGTTTCTTCTCCTTTACTCTCAATCTGAAGCTAGGGAACCTTCAAGTTACAGTACATTGCTCAGAGACTTGTCCAGTCAAGTTCTAAGCATTTCCAAAGGCAGAGACACCATGACATCTCTGGGTACCAGTTCCATGTTTAAGCACCTTCATAGTGAGACTGTTGTTTTCCTAGTACCCAACTGGAATTTCCCAATTAGGTGCGCTCTGGCCACTGCTTGTTATCATTTTGTCATGCACCTCTGAAGTTGGTCTGCTTCCCTCTTCCCTATGATTAATTATGATGTAGCTGAGGACATTAAGATGTTCCTACAGCCTTTTTTTCTTAAGATCGACCAAATATTTTCTGAATTTAAAATGCATCTGCTGAAATGTTAGGTCTAATCTCTGTGGCAGATTTTTTTAATGAGAAAGATCACATAAAAAGCAAACAGATCCAAGTCAAAACCAAACAATTTTAAGTATTTTTATGCCCTTTTTTTTTTTTCATTTGTGCCTCATTTGTGCCAGGTCCTCTCCCTTTATCACAGGGTTTTCTATCAGACAGTTGCATCATTCCCAAAGACAGACCTGGTTGCTTGTAGACATTTCATATAAGTGAATGTAGTGTCCCTGAGCCTTTAGACTGCATCAAGTACATTTTTTTTCTCCTCAGGCTTATCATACTCTGGCTGGGCTTTGTGAGCATTTCAAAGCACTTGGCCACATAACAGGCCTTTTTGAAACCTACTGGAGTCAACAGAAAGACTTTTAAACACATTTTGAATATATCAGAATTGATTCCAGCTACTTGTACCAATGCCTCAATTTAACAAACAGCAAATCCTGCCACTACTGTACTGGATTGTGAAGTACTTCCCCGCCTCTGCTACGGCAAGCTGCAAAAGGAATTTCCTCCACTGGAGAAAGCCAAGAAGAAATATAAGCATAATGCTGCTTTTAACTGCTGCACCTGAGATTGACTGGAGTGGAGGGTGGTAAAAGCTCTAAAGTATCTGAAGTATATATATAACAGGACAAGAGGTACGTACCAAATCTTTGACGTTAATTAGACATTTGTGTTCACACAGAAGTTGAACTGCCTGAAGACAACCACATGCAGCTAAAAAACAAACAAACAAGCAGGAAAGTTCATTTAACCTCATTTTCAAAATTTGTGTTCCAGGCTTCCTCTTGCAATGCTGCAGCGTTACCATGGGGTTCAATGAAAACAAACTGTTCAATGAAAACAAAATTTCTCTGTTCTAAGAAGGAAGGAAAGAAAGACTAAAAGGATGAATAGCAAGTTGTATGCAGAAACATAACCAACATTCATGTCCAAATTAGCATGAGAAAATATAATCTTTAAAGACTGAAACCAATGTCAACCTAATCTTAAATATTCCAATGGCTCTGCACTTGCAAGTGTACAAGTCAAGCTTGTTAGCTGTAATTAATGAAATTCAGTATTCATAGTATTTATCTAAAAAAATACCTGACATTTGTAAACCATCAGGTGGAGTCACTAGATTTATGCAATCAGAACCTAAAAAGGTCCACCAGGCTGAAGAGCTAGGAATATCAAGAACAACAAAATAGATAGTACTAGCTTTCAAGAAAGGAGTTACCTGCATAATGTAAAGCTGTTTTTCCAGAACTGTCTGTGCTGTCTGCTGGACATTTACTCTGCACAATTCAATAAGGACAGAGAAAAAAAAGCAGTTAGAGAGACACCAACAAAATAAAGCATATGCTTGACACTAGGGACAGAGTGCTGAACACCTTTAAAAAAGGTTTTATGAGCTACTCCAGAAAAGAATACTGAAAAAAGGCACAGCCTTCCTCTCTACCAATCTGGTCTCTCCTTTCTTGGTACCAGCTTATACTGAAGCTGTAAGAAATATTCATGGTGAGAGAAATATCCCTAAAAGATGTTATAGTTTTGGAAAAATTTAGATCAGGAAATAAAAAAAGGAAAGAAACTCTCTCCTTTGCCTCAGAAAAGCCTTTTTTTTTTTTTTTTTTAATTACAGTGAGAGCTAAAGCAACCACAACCTAAAGCAATTAGTCTTGCATTATTTCTGTCAAGGCAATAAGGCTTCATTTGCATTTGTAAAAAGCTAAAGCATCTACAATACAGTTATATTTTGTGGTATTATAAGCCGCTAGCTGCTACTGATCAATCCGGACTTTAAACTAATAAATAAATTTAAAAAATAGAATAAAATTTCAAATCTCTATCAAAATTTGTTTTGGTACAGAAGATCTTCCTTTTAGTTACAGTGAAGAGAATCATAGAACCACTTGGGTTAGAAAATACCTTCAGGGTCATCAAGTCCCACCATAAAACTAACACTACCAAGTCCACCACTAAACCACGTCCCTAAGTGGCACATCTACGTATCTTTTAAATGTATCCAGGGATGGTGACTCCACCACTTTCCTGGGCAGCCTGTTCCAGTGCCTGACAACCCTCTCTGTGAAGATATTTTTCCTAATATCCAATCTGAACCTCTCCTGGTGCAACTTGAGGCCATTTCCTCTTGTCCTATCACGTGCTACTTGGGAGAAGAGACCAACACCCTCCATGCTACAACCTCCTTTCAGGTAGTTGTAGACAGCGATAAGGTCTCCCCTCAGCCTCCTTTTCTCCAGGCTGAACAGCCCCAGTTCCCTCAGCTGCTCCTCATCTGAGTTGTGCTCCAGACCCCTTACCAGCTTTGTTGCTCTTCTTCAAACACAAGAAGAAGATATGAACCTGAAATAATGGGCTTCTAAAAAACAGTTTCTGACTTTCAAATGTAGCACTGTCTCCAACACTTCTGTGGTTTTCTAGGAATCGCAGAACGTTAGAGATTGGAAGGGACCTTGAAAGATCATCTAGTCCAATCCCCCTGCCAGAGCAGGAACACCCAGATGAGGTTACACAGGAAGGCGTCCAGGCGGGTTTTGAATGTCTCCAGAGAAGGAGACTTCACAACCCCCCTGGGCAGCCTGTTCCAGTGTTCTGTTACCCTCGCTGAGAAGAAGTTTCTTCTCAAATTAAGTGGAACCTCTTGTGTTCCAGTTTATTACCCCTTGTCTTACTGTTGGTTGTCACTGAGAAGAGCCTGGCTCCATCCTCGTGACACTCACCCTTTATATATTTATGAACATTAATGAGGTCACCCCTCAGTCTCCTCCAAGCTAAAGAGACCCAACTCCCTCAGCCTTTCCTCATAAGGGAGATGCTCCACTCCCTTAATCATCTTTGTGGCCCTGCGCTGGACTCTCTCCAGCAGTTCCCTGTCCTTCTTGAACTGAGGGGCCCAGAACTGGACACAGTATTCCAGATGAGGTCTCACCAGGGCAGAGTAGAGGGGAAGGAGAACCTCTCTTGACCTACTAACCACCCTCTTCTAATACACCCCAGGATGCCACTGGCCTTCCTGGCCACAAGGGCACAGTGCTGGCTCATGGTCACCCTGCTGTCCACCAGGACCCCCAGGTCCCTTTCCCCTATGTAAGATGTAAGACTCTGCACTTGCCCTTGTTGTATTTCACTAAATTTTTCCCTGTCCAACTCTCTAGCCTGTCCAGGTCTCTCTGGATGGCAGCACAGCCTTCTGGCATGTCAGCCACTCCTCTCAGTTTGGTGTCATCAGCAAACTTGCTGACAATGCACTCTATTCCCTCATCCAAGTCATTGATGAATATATTGAATAGTACTGGTCCCAGTACTGACCCTTGAGGGACTCCACTAGATACAGGCCTCCAACTAGACTCTGCCCCATTGACCATGACTCTCTGGCTTCTTTCCTTCAGCCAGTTCACAGTCCACATCACTACCCAATCGTCCAGACCACAGTTCCTCAGTTTAGCTGTGAGGATGCTGTGGGAGATTGTGTCAAATGCTTTACTGAAGTCAAAGTAGACCACATCCACCACTTTGCCATCATCAATCCACCTTGTTATGTCTTCGTAAAAGGCTATGAGGTTGGTCAAGCATGACTTCCCCTTGGTAAAGCCATGTCGGCTGCCCCTAATGACCCTCTTATCCTTGATATGCCTTGAGATGGCACCAAGGATAAGTTGTACCATCACCTTCCCAGGGATGGAGGTGAGGCTGACCAGTCTATAGTTACCCAGGTCCTCCTTCTTGCCCTTTTTGAAGACTGGAGTGACATTTGCTTTCCTCCAGTCCTCAGGCACCTCTCCCATTCACATAGATTACCACATCCTGTAACAAAAATGTCAAGATTCTGTCTGTGTAAAATAATTATTTAGCCTGTTTTAAATTGACTCTTGCATGTCAAGATTAGACATTACTCACACATACAGTTTATATCATCCAGCTAGTCCACAGAAGCAAGGAAGCAATCCAAAGAGCATGAATTATTGGAGAATATTACCAATGGGTTTGCACTTATGAACATGCTTAGAAATCTGTATATTGTAATAAAATTAGCAAAATATTAATATTAATAAAATTACTCTGTGGTTGTAGCTCGTAAGCAAACAGGCAGCAGATATTTGCTGTTAAATACACATCTAATTCCTGAGTTGATCAGGCTGCTGCATGTGATACCATCAGTGGCAGCTTGATGTCACTGTTTATGCTGTAAATGCATTTTTGTTTGCAGTAGTGGATATTCACTGTGAAATCCCTGAGAGCAGAGCAGAGCCCCATGGTTAATGATAACCCTTTCCAGGTGTGCAGGAACAGGGCAGTCAGCTTGCAACCGGTATGGAGGCAGGAATCAGTGAAATTGGACCCAATATTGTCAGACTTTGAGAGGGGTCGGTCACAGGACAATTGGAAAGCCATGAAGTAACCACGGAAAAGCAATTTAGAAGTTGGGATATGGGATCCGTTCTGTACCACTGCACTCAGAGGGATTGTTATTCATTATTTCATCTGTAGTCTGAGCCACAGTCTTACTATTAACTCCAAACTCCTAAAAATCCGTTCCATTCCTCTCATCACCTCCACCAAACTCACCCGGCTTTCTGTAACGTAGCAGAGACAGACAATGTCTCTGCTTGCTTACTAATGCACATCTTCAGCCTCAACACCACGAGAATCTTTTTTTCATCTTCACTTCCGTTTTTCTTACTTTCTTTACCCATTCTTTCTACTCCCTGTCTAAGCACTCGCTGTCCTTTGCCTCATTTCACTGAGGTTTCAAGTGTTTCCATATTTTAGCCTCAAAACTGCTTCAGTTTCTTCCCCCTTTGACTTAAACTTTGACAGACATTTCTACAGTCAACAACAGACAGAAAGCATTCCAGTGGAACAATATCAGAATCTCCCCAGAAGTGAAAAATCCTTTTCCCTTATGCCTCCTGATCCATCTGCTTCCAAGTCATTCAACCACGCAGCCAAAACACTCAAAATTAGACAAATTCCAATCTGCTTGAAACCCAACCATGCTGTATCAGATCAGCTGCACAGGGAAAGCTGTATAAGCAGACCACCCCCAGAAGATGTCACCACGCTGTTTTCTATCATCCATTCGCAGTGCCTAAAAGGTCATCAAGTTCAAGCACCTCTCTTGATTGCAAGGACAATAGTACAGGAGCGTGACGCAGATTGTTAGCAGGAAATGTGTGTAGAATCATAGAATGTCCTGAGTTGGAAGAGACCCACAAGAATCATCGAGTCCAACTCCTGTCCCTGCACAGGACAACCCCACAGTTCACACCATGTGTCTGAGGGTGTTGTCCAGTCTCTTCTTGAACACTGTCAGGCTTGGGGCTGTGACACCTCCGCGGGGAGCCTGTTCCAGTGCTCCACCACCCTCTGGGTGAAGAACCTTTTCCTAATGTCCAACCTAAACCTCCCCTGGCACATCTTCCTGACATTCCCTCAGATTCTGTCATTGGTGACCAGAGAGAAGAGACCAGCACCTACCATTCCTCCTCCCCTTGTGAGGAAGCTGTAGGCCATGTCAATATCTAGTGGAACCAATCTAGAGGAACAAAAGGAAAACTTCTAATTTGATTTTCACTTTACCTGAAGCAACCTCTTAATGCACTCAGGGTGGCTGTTCTTTGCTGCAAGATGTAAAGCACTGTGTCCTAAATGAATAAAAAGCAAAGCAAATTAAGTATTCGATCATGCTGAAACACAGGAATAAACTCTTCCATGACATAGGCAAAATTTTGAATTACCCATGTTATGTCTGTCATGGTACATGAAAAAGGGTAGAGAAAATAAAATAAAAACCTACATCAAGCAGAATGTAATTATGACAGATTGCCGTTCGGGCAGGTAACTGAATAATCTTAATGTCTAGCTTCATATATAGGAATGACACAAACATTGAGTCAGACTATATCTTAGCAGAAGTAAGTCTAAGATTCTGCAGTTATGTTTTGTTTCTTAAAAACCAGTTTTCCTATATTACTCAGCCTCCCTTGCAGAGAGATATCTGTCAAGTGTCTTCATGATTTCTGCCATTTGGCAATGAAAAAGGAACCCAGCACCAAGAGCAAAACCAGCCAAATTCACCAGCTACCACTACAGCAAATTTGTATCCTCCATGGAGTGCAGGTAGAAGAGGACTCAGAACACCGGACTACTTTGGTTTGTATCTCATAGATTCCCTTTTCTGTTAATTTATTTAGGATCTGTAAGCTCATATTTAGCTATGCAATACAGTGATTTACTGACTATGGATTTATGAAGAAAGACTGCAGTCTCTCCTCTAGTTTCATTTAGAGAACATCTGAAAAAAATAAAGAGGCCAAGATAGCGAAACAATAAATTATCCATGTAATTAAGAAGGAGCTAAGATTTAGTACTCAGTACAGACAGAGCCACTTGTGACAGTAGAATCTCACTGTAAATAATGTGAATATTACAGACAAGGCTTTCCTTAATGAACACTGGGTTGACACTCTGAGGTGAGAGCAAGCAACCTCTTATTATCCAAAACACTAATAAATCCTAAATCCTGAAGCAAGACGAGGTACGAATTCTGAATAATAGTGTGTATCATGTTCATATATTCCCCTATCATTATGTGTAATCTAAATGCCGCTTCCAGCATCACAGACACTTCCTTATAGAGGCAAATCATTCTCATGTGTGACAGAAATTCCCTCAGGCTGCAATCAGTGGCCAAAACAGAACTCATGAGCCCAACATTTACAGATCATTATTGGAGAGACAGAATGCTGACAGTTCATTCAGGTGACTCGGCTAGCCAGAGAAAATGCTGGGCACAGATTCCACAGATATGTCAACTGAAATCTATTAAGAAGCGTTTGTCAGTTTCAAATTCAGATTCCATTATTTTCCTAGTAGATTAGTAATTAAGGCATAGGACTTTTGAGGGCTGAAACAGCATACTTAATAGCTCTCAGCTTCATTTTGGCTTGTATCAGCCCTTTTCACTGTGTCACAATCCTGAGGAAATGTCTTGTTGCAACTCCTGTACAGTTAATGGGGTTAACAGCTTGGCTACACATAAAAGCAACACCAAAGATCTTGACTGAACCTACAAAAAGTTTCGAATGAAGTTAACAAAAAGAGTTGGGGGAGGTTACTTTTTCTAAAATTTAATAATAAATAAAATTTTTTTAAAAGAGCAACTGTTTTGCATCTACAGTCCACTATAAAAGCTGTCATTTATAGTATTAAGGCATAAGTTTTTAGTGGCTTTAGAATCTAAATTCTATACACAGAAAAGCAAGTATGCCTAAACCTGCAAGAGTTACAACTGATTTTCCCCCACAGTGTGTGGGGAAAAGCAGTGTTATCAAATCCATAGTTGCACTAAGAGCTATACAGGCAAATTAAGTGTATTATGCTACATGTGTAGGCTCACAGAAGCTTACCTGCACCATCTTGGGCTGTCACATCTGCACCATGTGTAACCATGATCCTGAGGCACTCTGCATGCCCCTTCGTGGCTGCCAGGTGAAAACTGGAAGAGAGCGTTTACATGTCACTTTTTTGGTAAGACCTCCTTTCTCTTTCATTCACAAACCAAGTACTGGCAAGTTCTCCCCTCCCCACCCCTCGATCTTTTGGTATCTCTCCACTGCCTCCCAAGGAGACAATAGCTCTGAAAGTGAGAAGGCACATCACGAAGCTTTTGTAGTCATACTTTCACACAGGCTGCTGTCTCATTAACCCATGCCATATACATTATGCACATCTAGCCGCACCCAGCTTTTAAACTAATGTTGCTGGTGATGTAATATATCCCCAAAGAATGTCTGGGCTTAGGGAATTAATGAAGAAAACATTCACAATGACTGACTTTGCTCTAGTCATTCTAGTCAATCCTGATTTCCCCCCCTTTCTGTGGACAGAATTTAGTTCTTCTAAAAGGTGATTCAGCTCTTAAATTAAACTAAATCGAGTTGTGCTTCTGCACTATTCTTTACAGAGCCCATCTTTGTTCTACGTAGAGGGGGAAGAAAAACCTTCAGTGTTCATGAATGCCATCTGAAGAAACCAAAGCTACTGAATACTTGTGAGACTATGTTAGAGATGTATTTTTTCAACTTTTGGTTTTTCTTTTCACTTCAAGCACCTGCTTGTTCAAACAGCGGGAAATTGCAGAGGTTACCAACCACACCATGGCAGGATGCACTTAACAGCATCAATTACCCAAGATATAATTACAGAACAAATCAGAGAAGTCACAATGAATTAAAGCCTTTTTACAGCTGAAGGTTCATGTTTGTCAACCTTGGTACCTCAGGATTCACAGAATTAGTTTTATACACATGCTGTTAACTTAATTTTGCTGGGAAGCAAAAACAAAGGAAAAAACTTCTGAAAACAGAGAAGTTTATATCCTTCTCATGCATATTATGCCACATATGGTCACAGTACAGGCAGGCATACTGCTTCCCCACGTGTCCTACTAATATCAGATGGATATACAGATCTGTTTTCCAGTGGGAGTAATGTAAAAAAACCCAAAACCAAACAACAACAAACCACAAATTCAAAACAAAACACTTCCAGTTATTATTAAATTGTGTGTGACAAGCTGGGGCCATCATTAACCTGCCTCAAACTGAAAAAGTCAGTATTCCCAGGATATTTTCTAATATCTCTTAAAGGAGACTTCCATTTTTAACATCATGCACCCCTGTGTTAAGGGGATTTTTCCCCTGGAATCTAAAGGGAACATCACGAATCATGTAGCCTCACCAACTTCTGAATACAAGAATCCATATTTTCAACAAGTGCTTCCTTTAAAATGTTAAAACTAACACTGGAAGTTCAGCCTGCTAACCAGGAAAACTGGGAATAACAGGCAGGAATGAGACAGATAATTCCGACGCGTAGTCTGTGAACTGCAACGCTGTGTCTAAGCTGTAGCCTTCTTTGCAGCCGTCTTGAAAACAGCGGAGAAAAAGACCTACAGACATAATCTGGCAAAGGGTGGAGAATTAATCAAACCAGGAGATCTCCTGGAACAGAGTCCTGTATGAAGCACAGCAACTACCTCACTTCCCACAAGGAGTCCTTCCACACTTTGCTGATTGCAAATGGCAGACAGGCAGCACTTAAATTTTGAACCATGCTCTGCAAATATAAAAATATCCTGTGCGCTCATCCTCATGCTTACTATTGCCATAAACAAACTGAAGAGTTAACACTTCCAAGAGCATAAAAAGCAATGCTACTGGCTGTTCTCTAGTCATTCAAAAATCAAACTTCATGTACTTGGTGGCCAATGCAAAGTTGTGTAAACATTCTTCTTTAGAAGAAGAGGTTTCTCAGGCTCTGGGAAAATGGCTGGGGGAGGGATGCAAAAGGACTCTGACAAATTCCAACACCTCTAATTCAGCCAGCAACGTACCAGCAAATACCAAAACACATTCAGATACATTTGTGTAGATACGCAATACAGTTGAAGTCACTTAAATATTAGGAAGGCTGTGAAGCACGCACTTGGCTCACTTATATTTGACAATATTAATAAGAATAATAAATATCCAATTAATAATAACTTGGCTAAATCTGAGACACTGAGGTTATATGGACAGACTGTGTAGGATGGTGCCAAATGCAACATGAATACGTAAGTGCAAAACAAGTTTTATTTACGTAAAATCAGACTGCAAAGAAAGCATCAATGAGAGAAAAAAAACTTAACCCCTTTCAGGCTACACACCTATGAACAGATCAGTGCCACCAATGCAAACAATTCCCATGGCAGTTCTCAACAAGGCACCACACAGGCAGATGCTTTGTTTTGTGCAGCTCAAAATGTTTTCAAGTAAGAAAGGCCTGATTAAAAATATTGCTTCTCTCCAACTGATGGGATGAAAGAAACATCATCTATTAAGTCGTACTGGTGGTGTGAAAGATGAGAGAACATCTATAAAGGATGTAAAGATCTAATGAAAACAAAAGTATAGAAGCTATTTGGAGAGTCCAGTGAAAAGAGAGGATGAAAAGGTTTAACTATCAGTTATTTATATAGTGAGCTAAGGCAGATAGCATTGGGCTGCTACAGCTCTCTCGCAGTTGCTTGCTGTGTGCCCTGCCTACACCCTTGTACTGCTACCATCTCTCATAGGACACTGTAGCGAGATTTTTTTTTTCTTAAAAATCAAAAAGCAATTGGGAGGTGAATGGGGGATATGGCTAATTAGCTGCTGGTTTAATAAAATGAACTGGCTCACCAGGAAATCAGCCCTGCTCAAGAGAAGAATGGCTCCAGACTGAGATAAACCTATTACAGTTATATTTAAATCAGAGTATTTACAGAGTGCTGGGCAAAAACTTCCTTTGAGAATTCCAACTGATTTTAAAGTTAACGGCCCCCACTTAAAAAAAAAAAAGCTTTTGTGATAGATACTGATGGCTCCTGTGTAGCAAGGACAAAGAATGTAGACATTCATTTCAGTATAGAATAATTATTTACAAGCTACATAAATTTTCCAAAAATATTTGAGGCAAAAGCTGCAGGTTTCCAAACTCTGGGGTTCTCACCATCTGGAAGCCTTAAGCAGTGGTGCATTTTACTTTGCGTCTTTCACAAATAAACTACCCTTGATATGAAAGCAAACAACTTTTCCTCCCACTTCCTCATTATGCAGTGACTTAGGCAAACAAAAACAAACTTGTAGGCTTGATTTGGAGCAAGGGCCACACTGAGGGTTAGATTCTCATTCGGCCTAAAATCTCATTACGATATAGTTCATTCTCCCCGCACAATAGATAAGCCCGATATTACCACTTAGAGCCACATCTTGATACCCCAGCCTGAACTGGTTTGAGATAGATTTCTTTTATTGTTGTAAAACATTTCTATTCTTCCTTAGGGGTGGGATGGTATTTTTTTATTGTCTCCAGACCTTTCAGCACAGCAGAGGAGCAGCTACCCTTCCCAGTGGTTTTCTCATTGGATCCAGACATGAAGCAAGTCAGCATTTGAGGACCATCTCTGCAGCAGCTGATAAAGACCAGTTGCTTGAAACTGCTTTTTCCTACTGGGAACATGAAGGTCTCATAACCACTCAGTCCTTAACAAGATAAAATAAATTATGTTTTTCAGGAGGAACACAAAGCCCAGTTGGAGTAAACAGGCCTTGAGAGTAAGAGTGAACACACAGAAAAATTTCATCAGGTTCAGCATCAACTGGAGAACAGCTGCAAGACTATCACACAATCACATAATGGTTGGGGTTGGAAGGGACCTCTGGAGATCATCTTGTCCAACCCACCTGCTAAAGCAGGGTCACCCAGATCAGATCACATAGGGATGTGTCCAGGTGGGTTTTGAATGTCTCCAGAGAAGGAGACTCCACAGCCTCTCTGGGCAGCCTGTTCCAGGGCTCTGGCACCCTCTAAGTAAGGAAGTTTCTCCTCATATTCAGACAGAACCTCCTGTGCTTCAGTCTGTGCCCATTGCCCCTCATTCCGTCATTGGGCACCACTGAAAGGAATCTGGTCCCATCTCCTTGACACCCACCCTTGAGACATTTATAAGCATTGATGAGATCCCCTCTCAGCCTTATCTTCTCCAGGATGAAAAGACCCAGCTCTCTCAGTCTCTCCTCATAAGAAAGGTGCTCAACGTCCTCCCAGGTGAATATTTTCCTGACCAGAAATGTTACTCAAACAACATTTTCAAACACACTGATAGATGCTTTTTATGCATACTTGGTGATTGAACAGAGTGGACAGCTGTGTACGACACTCCTGAACTAGTTGTAAATAGCAGATTTATTACAGATAAGAGATGTCAACTGGTGAAACACTTACAACTGTCCTAAACAAGCCCATCACTCATTCAGAGCGAAGGACCTTTTCCACATTTTGGTTTTAAAGTCGAGCTAGCAAGGAATGGAGACTTCTGCAATCAGTATCTGACAAACAGAGCACAACAGTTCACATAAAGCTGGTCTCTGCTAAAAGGCTGAGAATGAGTGTTTCCAGAAATTATTTAAATGCCAGACAGTCTAATTCAAACAGAAAAGGGCTGTAATTTTTTACTTAGCTCACATACAACATTTCTTTACAAATAATTTCATCGCTGGTAGAAGAACAGACTTAATCCACAATTAAAGGTTAGACTTCTGAAAATGGAACTAATTGAGCTTGCCACGGTGGTGTTAGCAATAAGATGTGGGTCTGCCATATCCAGGTCCTCTGCTTGACCATTTCCACAGCTACATGCTGCAAAACTGAGCACAATCCCCGTACTGAATGTTATTTTGACAGCTGGCTTAAAACAACTGGGTGGTCTATATATCTAGGGAAAATACCACAAAACTAGAATGGAACATGATAAAATAAGAAAAAATAAACCTGAAGTCTTAATTTAAGACAGTAACCTTCTAACTAGGACATTTTCATCTGTGGAAAAAAAAAAAAAGGGCAGAAAAATTACATCCAATCAGAGGAATCTCTTTCTGTTTGGCAAGGTCACACTCCAGAGTGTCTTTGGGGGCAGAATTAACATTCTCTGTAACACAGATTTTCTCCAGGGCCTGAAAGTAGCCTGACACATTATTTACCAAATCCAAAGCAAATAAAGAACACAGTTGGATTATGGATTCTAAGTGAATACTGTATTTGCTATTTTCTATTATGACAGACATGGAACAAAGTCGAACTTATACGCGAGCATATAATACTATTGTTCTCTGCCATTTTAATCTGAGTGCTCTGAAAAATATTTTAAGTGCAAGAATGTTTGAAATACCCTATGAACTCACATGCACTCATTGTCAAGGTTTATTTTGAGTAAAAACATCCCTCCCCAAAGCAGATCATTCTTCTTCATTTTCTAATATATATCAACTCTTTGTGGACTTTGAAAAAGTCTGACTTGTCTGCCTACAGTTTGATGATTTACAGTTTCCTGACTCACCAATACTTCACACAAACAAACAAGCTTGATAAAATAAAGATACAGAGCAGCTTGGAATTTTTGTAATGCTGTTTAAAAATAAAAGGAAGATATTCAAACTTGGCTGCCACCAGATCAGACAGGCAAGCGATTTGCCAGCTATCTCAGCTGGGAAGAGATCCACTGATAACCTGGCTGAATTTCTGCACTGACTTGGACTTTTACACACTTTAGAGGCAGCACATAGCTTATAGTGTCTATAGTGATTTCCACAGACAATATTATCCCTCAAAACCCCAATTCCCACTCCAATAACAATAGCAAAACTAAATATATAAGATGATATTTGGCTTTTGATTATTTCCCACCACAGGTGGAGTGGCAGAAGTATTAGGCTTTGCCAGACACCTGGACTGGAGGAGAAAGGGCTGTGGGTACCACTAGAGCAGCACATCTTGTGCACGAGGGAAGCGCCTCCAGCCACTCAGAGGGAAGCCCAATGTGATCTCCCTCGCATATACCACGAGGACTGGTAATTAGAGAATATTACACTTTACTTTTCTGTGAAAGGTTTGGAATTGTATCATCATAAAAGCAATGATGAAAGTAAACCTTTTTTAAAAAAAACCCAACATTTTGACATATGCTGAATCTAGTTAGTAGGAAAAAAAAAATCACCAGATTTAAGGACTGGGAAAGGCCCAGAATGGTCCTGAAACTGAGGGCCTTTTCTGCCTTCCTGTCAACCCAGCTGTGCTTGTTTGACTGAAAATGGGTTAATTTTCTTTGTGCAATTAGAAACCTTTCTTTTTCATAGCTAGCATGGTCATTATTTGGACTTAGTTTGAGAACAAGTGATAACATCCCAGAACAGAGTTATGTTTTTAATTGCTCTGGTCTGAGAGCCAAGGACACTCCGAGCGCTCTGCCCACAGGTGTGAGGCGTCAAGGAAGGGGCACATGGATGGGGCAGAGCTTGACTGACATCCAGACTGGTCAATGAGAGTATTCCATCCCATCAGCATCATGCTAATTATTTAAGAATTCAGGGCCTTCCGGATGGGCCTTCTTCCACTATCTCTCTCTGGGGGCAGATGGGAAGTTTCGGTCAGGATATTTAGCCCAGCCTGTTGCCATTCTGCAGAGGCCTCTGGGCCCTTCTGCCTTTTTCCTCTCTTTTCTCTCTTTGGGATCTGCTGCTAAGACTGGGCTGTTTCCTAGGACTGGCTGCTCAGCATGTTTGTCAGGAATTGCCTTCAGAACCTTTTATTTCTATTTTTTATATATATATATATATTTACTAGTAGTGAGTCCGTATTTTGTTATTTTATTAAACTGTATTTATCTCAATCCAAGTTTCTCCCTTCCCTTTTGTCTCCCTGGTTGAGTGGGGGTGGAGAGAGGGTGAGCGAGCTGCTGTCATGGTTGTATTGCTAGCTTGGGTTAAACCACTACACCAGACAAAGTAGTAAGTGTCTATTCCATCATGGATTACGCCTCTATGACCAGCACCTGCCCGGTTCTGCCTCTTCCTTGCACTAGCACAGGTAGGTAGGTACCTGTATGGCTGGTGAGCAGATACAGCAAACAAAACCAAAGCTGCCTTCCACTGTTTCATCACACAGTCATAGGTTCATGCACCCTGTCACTGCAAAGGAAAGAACAGGACCTAGAATTTCACCTTAAACCTAAAACCAAAGATGAAACCATGAACATTTCCCTGTGAAAGCCACTGGATCTTTATCTTTCCCTGACCGCATTATCAAAAGACAGCCATTCATTTGAAAAGATGTATCTTAGAAACAGCCAGTCATTTAATTACAGAGGAAATCTGGCTACCATTCACTATTGGCAAACCTATCTATAACAATCATCTTGAGGCATGTTACCAATTCTTGACTTGAGAATAAAAGTAGTCTTGCCTCTTTATTAACCAAGTTCCTCCTCATCCTTATTACCTGAGCATGAAAACAGCAGTGGCAGACGGCAGCAGAAGGACCAGTTCAGTTTATTCCCACGCCACTGCTGCTCTTGTGCCCTCTTGTTGCAATGTCCTCTTGCTTCGATGTGTGTCAGGGAACTGATTTCTTGGGGTTTTTTTCCCTAAAACCAGGATAAAGATCTGGGAACGTGAGTTCCTTAAATTTGTGATCCTTTAGCGAAAGGGCATAGCAGAACCAGCTGCATGGTGGAAACCACATCAGCACTCAGAAAGGCAGACTACTCCTGGACATCACCAGATAAATCCTCTTGAAGATACATTTCAGTTACTACAGCCATTTTGACATTACAACTTCAGAGACAGACAAAAGACCATGACAGAACCATCCAGATGTTTGGCAAACCAGTGTCTGAATGGAAAGTCAGACATTTACAGGTACCACTAACAATTCTTACTAGTTCTTTACTTTTTGTTGTTGTTTGGTTGGGGTTTTTTAAACAAATAAAAGCCATAGTTTCACACTACACCCATTTCACCTCCTCTTGAGAGTAAATGTCATAAATGCAGCTTTTCATTAAATGCTAGCTGTCCACCTCATGACCCTGTCACATACAGGCATGCAGCCACAAAAGTGCAAAAATTAGCTTAGGAAAAAAACTGTTACAAGAAATACATTTTGTTTTCAAGCCAGAGCTGGCACCAGTACAAACTGAGAAAATTAAGTATTTGGAGTTTTAAGACATTCAATCAAGGAGTTGCTGCTAACATCTTCTGGAGTGCAGGCAGGTCAAAGTTTTAAGAAGCTGACATAGGCAGGTATGGATTTAGTACAAGCTGTGGGAGATTCTTCCCCTCCCTCTCTTTAGCACCAGCAAAGCAAAGCAATGCACACAGCCTGTGTTCTTGTACCTTCTACTTAAACACAAGATGGAATCTGCCCTCCCCAATGCACACAAAACCATCAGGCAAAAACCCTACATGCCACTTCCGCATTTAAAAAAACCCAACAAACTCAGTTTTCATCCAAAGTTTCCAGTTTTGCCTCATAGCATAAAATTCTTGTTTCAATCAAACACACCTTGAGGTATAGACATTAATAAAAGGCAAGCCTGCTGAACGGCTGCTTTCTTAATAGGAAAGAAGCAATTGCATCATGCAACACAGGAGCTGGCAAGCTACAGACTCCTGATTTTAGCCTTCAAACTCAGCAAAAATATCCACCCAGCTGCTCTTCAGAGAGATTTCTGGGATCCTCAGAAGCTTTATGTTTTTCATTCTTAGGTTGTGTTCCAGCCGTTCCATTTTCAAACAGTTTTCTTTGGCAAACTATTACCACAAACTCCCACTTCTAGTCTGAAACATATAGACTTTTCCTCCATGTACCATTAACTGTAAACATAAGTGCTCACAATTTAGATTTATCATATGAAGTTTCCTGCAGAGTGTCCATTTTAAAGTCCCTCAATAACTAATGTCAGCAAATTGCAACAGAGATTCTGCTAAAAGCAAGCTTCAGGGCACTCCTAAGCATTGTCAGAAAGTCTGAAGTTTTGAAATACTACTTTTATTTTCCCTGTTGTAGGATAGGAAAACAAAGTACAAACAACAATGAAGTCTCAAAAAGCTTAAAGAGCCTAGCAATGAGAGCAGTGTCGCCTGTGCCTCTAAAGCCAAGTTCAGAGGGATGGAGGAAGGCAAAGGAGTAGGGAAGAGCTCTTCTGACAGTTTCTTTAAAAATGTATCCCACATCTAAAGCCCAAAGGACTTCATACATAAGCCTTCTGGCAAAACATCTTTTCAGCATAGGCTGAAATCCCCGAGGGTGCCATGGATGTGCCCAGATCAACATAACTTCCTCCCTGAGTTCGGTAAAACCAGTGAGCCATCTGCTGCGCCTTCTTGCAAGGCCAGAATAGAGTTCAAAGTTAAAATTAAGCCCAACAATGAAAGCAATGACTAGCATCTCCCTTGACCTTCATCATTCAACACAATCCGCTTGGTGTGTTTGCCTATGGGCCAGCAAAACCTAACAACCACCTTAGTACATGAAAAGTCATGAAATGAGAGCAAGGAAATCCCAAACCATGTGAGCATAACAAGAGGCCAGGAAGAGGATGGAAAGACTGAGAACAACTGAATAAAAGTTAATCTAAAGAAAATATTTTTGTTGCATGAAAATCCAGCAAGGCTTAAGAACTGCATACAGTGCTCCAAGAACCATATCCTTATGCATCATGAAGGATGTTGACAAAGGACAGCTCAGGGTTATGTGCTGCATTTGAAGTTTCTGTACCTTTTACACTTACAATACTTGAGACCTTTTCAGATTTGAAACAACAGAACTACTTGGATTTTTTTTTTTCCACTGAACTGTATGAAGTTAACTTCTCTTACTTCAAAGAGGAATTGCAAACCAAATGCAATAATATGTACTTATAATAATCTACTATTATAGTAACACATTCTTCAGAGACTAATGGTTAAGATGACCTCTTAACATCTGTTTTCATAAACTCTTTAAATGATTATGGCAATATATTTTTATTTTGCATTTTGGAATAACTATACTACTAAAGGTTTTTAGATTTTACGTTTCTGAAGGGGAGTATGGACTGGAACATAGACATGTGCAGGCAAAGGCAACTTCAGAAACTTCCTACATTTTCCAGTTAGTATCTTCCTAACACAAAAAGCACCTGTAAAGCAGGTAGCAGAAAATATAGAGTGATATAGAAGCCCGATAAATAAGCAGCCACTAACATAGTCTACTGCCCAAGACTTCATCTTAAAGCTAAGGAAAAAAAAGAGAAATAAATCCAACATTTGCATATCACTCTGTTTTGGCTGTCTGTTCCCTAGATCAGAGCACATTTTTAAGCCAGTTGGTGTAATTAAGATCTACACATAGAGCTCATTTGGTTGCATAAGTCTTTGAAAAACAGGTAAAACAACTGCAGCCCATTATGTAGATATAAATCTGAGGGGAAAAAAAAAGCAACTGCAGCCTTAGCAAGCCTGGTTCTGGCCTGACCCACAAGAGGCATGTTTCCCTCCTGCTCCCCTGCCAGCTTGGACAAGAGGAGCGCGAGGAGCAGCCACAGCGCTGGGTTCTGCTCCACATGAGCCAACCTGCAGCTTTTTCCAGCCAGGCACAAAAAAACTTTCTAACCATCTAGGCTATACTCTCACCCAAGCAACTGACAAACTTCTTGAAACCTGGCCAGGTCTGGTAAAATCTGGGGTTTTGGCACCTCTGTGGATGGAGCTGCTCTACAGGGAATTCCAGTGTCTGCCTGTACTGCCAATTGTACAGGTTTGGCTGATCCTACCCCAGAGAAGGAGTGGAACAGGGAGCTCACAGGCCATCTGAACACATGTACAGGGGCCATTCAGGCTTCCTTCTGAGATGACAGCCCTATTAATGGATAATGAAATGCAGTAGTTAATTAAGAATAGCCATCCTGTCACCCTGTGTGAAAAAGTATGTATAAAACAGAAGACACAAGCTGGATGCTAGAAGAAATACAGACTGATTGTTTCCCCCTTGAACTCTAGCTGTCCCATGCAGGAAGTCCTGTGCTTCTAAGACACAAAACCCATGCAATGTTTCTCAATGCTTAAAGAAATTTATATGAAATACGGAGTTTGTTCTTTAAATAAGTGAAATTTGTTTGCTTTACAACACAAGAATTCATTAAAGAGAGAAAGTAAAAACACTTGAGTTTTTCATAACTGAAGTTTGAGATCTTTGTAACTGAAATCCAGCTAAAGAGCATTAATTTCTGTTTCTTCAGAAGATGACTTTTCCACTTCTTTTTCCATAACATGAAGGTACAGAAATACTAAAATGTCTTCCACAAAACTACTTCAAAAATGCATATGGCAGAACTTGAATGCTGTTGATTTCAAGTCCTCTCAAAAATATAGCTAAGAAGTAAGAACTGGATCATGGTACATCTCCAAGTCTTAGTGAGGGGTCATGTACACAAACCCATGAGAAACAGTCTACACTGAAGTTCAGTCAAGAGCCATGAACAAACCACTGATGTGAATTCCACTCCATGGATCTCATTTAAAAGCCTGCTTGATTGTCAATACAGTAATGCATGTATGGAATGTGGATTTTTTCATGTATTGCCGAATTATAAAAATCAAAGTTAAGTGTTGCTCCTCTATAATAGAGATACAAGCATTTCATCTCACTATACGTTAACAATTGTCTCATACTGAACATAACAGAAAGTTAATTAGCCCCATTTACTATCCTGGCAAAGGATGGACACACCTAACCATGCCCAGATGTTTCACTAACATTTTTAAGCGTTGGTCTAAAGTAGCAAGCAATTTTTCAGGAAACTTAATATCAACATCTTAATTGAATTATATTCATAACAATGCTGCAGGGGAGAGGGGGAACAAAAAGGAACAATCAGGATTTAAACCCATAAAGAATTTCAGGAAAGTTTTTCAGAGCCAAAATCTTTTACACCCAAATCTCCTATGGAAATAAACTTTACAAGAAATTTTGGAACAAGAACCAGATTTCAGCCATCTGTTGGCTAGAGATAAGACACAGGTGGAGATGACTGTGGTCTTCCTTATTTTGTCCCTGCTCTGAAACCTAGACACTGTCATGGCTTTCTGGACCATGATAAATTAAATACTGTGATAAAAGTAATTAAAAAAATATTTTCTGTCAGGGATCATATCAGGTCACTGGAATAACAATGAACTCCATTCCTGAAGAGGTGACAGTCCTCAGGCACTAGACCTTTCTTGCAGCTTCTACCCTGGTACACTTTTCAAAAGACCATATGTCAGTATACTTTTCTGCTTGATTGTTTAGGCAATTTTAAGAGATGATACAGAGTCTGCATAAAAGGAACATGTTCTAGAGCATGGTGTTAGACTGTGGACGCTCAACATATGCACAAGAAAATAATGTAGAGACTGCCTGAATTTCAAAGGTCTCCTAGAGAACTTATGTAATAGAAATTTGGAATCAAGCAAGGGAGGGTGATACAGTTCTTCCATTTCATAGTCATTGGGAGGACCTGGCTTCTCCAGTTTTGAAGATCTGCTGTTTAAACCATTTTCTATGTTTTTCTTTCTCAACTAGAACAGTAAAACAACTGTAGTGGATCTGTATTCTTCCAATAGGTTTCTTTGAGATAATTATTATGTACAAGGTAAGACCCTCTTAAAAGGTAATTAAAACCTGTTTTACTTTCTGATCAGTGATGTCTTTCATGCCTCTTGTCCCACCTCCTTATACAATAAGATCCAAAAGAAAGAAAACTAATACTACATACCTGATAAATATAAAGGATTTGGGTTGGGAATATGCTCCAAAATTTATTTTCAGTTCAGCCTCCAAGGCATGAACGTTCTGGTTCAAATGAAAATATAATTTCTACTAACTGCTATTGACAGTAGTTTTGTCAGAGAGTCCTTAAAAAGTGCATTTGTAGAGGTTTCTAAAGCTTTTTTCATACCATTGTCAGACTCATTTTATTAAACAACAGCTGATTCAATTGCAGTTAAAAAAATTTACAGAGACCTATTGTTTCATTTAATAGCCGTAAGCATTTAATTCTAGTTCAGTACCTCGCAGGAACATGCAAACATGGAAGTGATGGACTGGCATACGGACAAAATAACTTTAGGACAAGAAAGTGCTGCCATTTATACATTGTGAATCCTTTCCAAAACTCAGGGCCCCGTCCTTCAATAACAGCAGCAGCTTCTTTAAATAACAGCTCATTTGAACACTTGCTGTTGTGGAAAATACAGTACATGAATGAATCCTATCCCCTCCTAAAAAGGCCCTCTTTGAAAAGCCTTTTTTGTTAGTTTAAGTGAGATTTAAATGATCAAATTCCAAACTGGAAAGCACTGCTTTGTTGTTTAAGGAAACTGGACAAAAAAACTATCTGGCAGAATAAGACTACAATGGCAGAGTCAGATTTCCAGATAGGTTCTATTACAAGTGCGCCTGGCAATAGTCTGTGCTGTGTAAGTGGGAGCAACAATGGGGCTGTGTCAACTTAAGCCAAAGGTGGATTTGCTCCATGGCCTTAAAATTGATTTACTGTTTACAGAAAGGACTGAGTCAGAGGCAGACGGTGGTGCGGTAAGTCAAGCAAGTCTTAAAAAACTAATTTCATTACTTTGGCCATGTTCTTTAAATATTTTTTCAAAGACGTACTGCTGAAGAGTTAAGTCCCCTGATGAAAATCTCTAAGTATTACCTCTAAGAAATTTACTGGTACCTAGACCTCATTAATTTGAGTATCTCTGCTTTATTGCACATTGGCAAGATACAAAGAAAAGGACCAACAGGACAGAGGCAAAAGAGAACATGGGTGATATTTAAGTGGTTTTGCCCAAAACGGGGCCAGAGCTGCAGCACATTATAGCAGGACTCAGTGGAATGATGCATACAGTACTCAATAGGACAAACACAGAAAATCCTGGGTTCTGGTCTCTGTTCCTTTCAGTTTAAGCATTTTGTATTAAGAAGCTATTTGATTATAAAACAAAAACTTCAAAGTACCCCTTTAAGCATGAAAAATTAGAGTCCTCTCCACCTTCTGTTTAAAATAATGTACTACATTACTATGCTTTGAATAAAGATATGGGCAGTATCAGGAGTTTGTTTGAAGGGTTATTAGCAAAAAGAATGAAAAAGAAAAGATCTTAAAAGATAAATGTCACACCTTAAGGGAACAGACAAGGACAGGCCTAACAAACCTATACTGCAACATGTAATTGTTTCTCCTTTTTTGGTTTCAAGCAGAATCCAAAGTCACATTATACAAGTTGTTACGTAATTGAATCCATCATGTTCTTCTAGTTAGTCACCTTCAGCCTAATTATGTAAACAAATGCATCAATATATATCTACAGGGATCAACAGACCACTCATCCAAAGAGCTCCCTTCTCACATGGCACTGCAGACCACTTTCTAAAATGCAGCCAGTGCAATTTGAGCATGACACTGGCCAATTGTCCCCAGAAGACCTCTCCAGATTGCTCTTTCCCAGCATGAGAGTCTCCCGCGTTCCAGAAAAGGTGGCTTACAGACCAGCACCACACTTCTGCGGGACACCAGCAGACCTCAGTGCAGGGCTGCAGGAGGGTCTGTGCCTCTAAGCAGAACTTCCGAGACAGGGGAAAACAGCTATGTCAGGCACCCAGAACGATCATGAGGAATGAAGCCCTGGCATCACACTGCAAACACAGGAGAAACAGGCCTACCTAAACAGAAATGATGGCTCTACTTGATTTTGCACACACTAAAAAAAGACTCCGAAATGGGAAAAATGCAAACAAGGCACTGCCTATTATTAATAAACCATACAGGAGAACGTTTCTGGGTCACAAGACTCTTTGGTAGCTATGTCTCTCCATATCAACGTCAATTGGTTCTACACCTGTCAGTCTCTATCATTCAAAACTGAGACAGAAATAACCTGAGCAGGTTTGCTAAGTTTCTCAAAGCATTGGAAAACGAATAAGAGTTGACATCCTGTAGTTCTGTATCACAGCAATACTATTTTTCTTTGCTCTCTCTCAAGGTTGCTTTTAAACCACTACACAGAAATAAATAAAAAAGTAAACAACAATTACATGAGCATATGGAACAAGTAAAAGCAAAGATCTTCATAGCATTAATCCACATTTGTTCCAAGCAATTTTAAAAGTAGTACTTGTATCTGCATTATTAGTAACAACATCATTAATTCAAATATATGGTCATCAACTTTGTAGTTGCAAATAAAGAAGAAAAAGGGGGAATTTTGTTGCGTATCCCTGTAAAGCTGAAAATCGTTGCATTAGACCCCTACACTTACAACAATCCAATTTCTTATAGTTGAGAGGCTTGTGCACACCAGTCTTGGTTGGTTCCCTAGAAAAATTCGTAGTATCAAACTATATATGAAACCTGCAAGCTAGGTGTTACTCTGAATACAGTGCAGCTTAAAATCTGAACTCTGTTGACTGTGAAAACATGAGATGCTAAACATAGCTGTAATTCAGAAGATTAAATGGAAGCCATGCTTCAATTATGTTCAGAAGAAAAAATGCGTGTGTAACTTTTTAAAATTAAAAACATATTAAAATATGGAGAAAGCACACTTGAAATAATTAGAGGACTTAAACTTCCACTGTAAGAAGTTGCAGGTCATTATGAGTCACTGCCATCATTCGGTTTCCTTAGATGCACAACAGGAATAGAGCAGATGAAGGAAACTAAAACAGACCAAGCAAGAAGCAGAGCTCAACTCAAAAAATGTAACCCAGAAGTAATTCATTAGAACTTATTTAGTATAAACTGCCTTGTGCTGTCTCCCCCAAGACTAGAAACTGTTCTCCTTTCTTCATATATATCCAGAATTTTATGAAGGCTTTGGTTCTGTCATGGGATGCCTATTTCTCATTTATCCATTTAATAATCTTTCTCTGCCATACGAAAGAAAGTTTAAGGATAGCTATCTTTTGGCTGTAATTTTCTTACTGTAATCTTTTATCTTCCACAATTCACAAGAGAACAAGAGGAAGAATAGAAGAAGAAAATCCTTATATATGAAGTACATTGAGACTGCAAGAGGAATCTTGTTAACACACAACTTTCATTGCCAAGCTTCAATCAAAACAAGGAACAGTTGCACGAATCATTAGCATCTGCAAGGTTTTAAAACTCAATCATCATAGTTTCAGTTCAAACTAACCCATTAGAAAGAAAATTTATCTTCATTTCTGTGTCATTAAACTAATGCCCATGAGAAAAAATAACTACAAAGATTAATGCCTTTTGGACTATGCAATCTGCAGTGTGCCATTGAATTCCCGAGGCTCAAAATACCCTGTCCTAAAATGGCCCAAATCTACCCAGCAATCCAGCTTCAAGTTTCCTCAATGGATTTGTGATTCTAAAACGGCATTTTAAATGTAGAATTACAAATATAGACTACCAGAAAGGAGATTCCCAGAATGTCTTGTGCTACAGATAAAAAAGAAAACTTCATTTTCAGGATGGTCTCTGGTTCTTAACTCACCTAAGTGGCATACACACCCAAGGCTGTTCTTTCCCCTCTCTTATGCTTAAATCAGAAGTTTAAGTTGGACTTACGCAGTTTTGCCTTCACTATCTTGTTTGGTGGCACTGGCTCCCTTTTTACCCAGCAATGAAGCCACTTTCTCAGGATCCCCATTCTCCACCGCCTGCAGCAGCCGATCATCGTTCTTATTCCACTCATTGGTCTGCAGTAGAAGAAAAAGAGAAAAATATTATTATAATAGTACAAGCACTGTGCACAGGCTCCCCTGAGTGATCCTGCACACATTTATCACCATTGAAAACTGAAACAAAAGCCCAACCCAAAGAAATGGCAAAGTGAAAGCTGCATAAAAGGAATTTGCAAGGTGTGCAGCACAGGTTCACAAGGACTCAATGGCTCAAGTCAGGGCCTAAGCAACCACTGGAGATGACCTCTAATGTGGAAACTCTGTAGAAGAACAGTGCAGGAAAAAACTCCATTTGTTCTTACCGCATTTTTTTTTTTAAAAAGTTCTCCTTCATTTGTCTAGTCCTGGTTTCTATTTTGGAGCTGCACTGGCCCCATCGAACCTTCATCACATACATCATGTGGATAAGCAATGAGGTGCCTCAGCTGATTCACACCCCACCCTAACAGCACAGGCCAGCCAAAACTTTCGATACTTAAGGCTTTTCCCAGCTCATACTTCGTAGAGTAATAGGTTGAGAGACTGCCCTTTGTAGACTGCAACTAGCTTTATTGAACTTTTAATCCCACATTTGTCTTTAAAACAAGCAAATCAACCACTCAGATAGATGGCACATCCCTAGTATCGCTGAAAGACAAGACGACCACCAAACATTTACATATTTCCAAACTTAATCCACCAAGTCTTTTTGCTCCTTCTCATCAGCTGAATCAGTAAAAGGACATGACTTCCTCATGTGACAAGTCCCCCATCCCTTCTGAACTCTCTGGACATGGCCTATTTGCAATACCAGACCTCCAAGCTGGATCTAGCAAGACACTAAGAAAACAGAGAACAATTAACCTTCTGTATCCCAATGTGATCACAGTAAAACAAGCTCTGGAAAAGGAGTGAAAGTTGCATATTTGCCTTCTAGTCTGGACGAACAACAGGGTTCCGTCTTCAGGAGGAGCAACCTGGTGCAATGGAAAGCTGCATTTGGACTATTGTCAGGAGAGTTATCTTCAGCACACTATGGACATCAGTCAGCTTATCTCCAGTGTGACTGCCTAGTCATTAGCACTCAATTTCTGCACAACTTTGGCAATAAATAAATTCATATGAATAAACTCCTTGAAAAATACTCAGCTTAAAAAACCACTTTGTCCTGATGCTTAACACAGACTTTTTTGTCCCTTGCTGAACAAAATATTTGATGTTTCTCTGCCAGGACTTGTGAGGAAAAGTGTACGAGGTGCATGATGATATTAACTCCACAGGCTGTGCACACCCTAGAAACCAGAGCAGGAAGAAAGTATGCCAGATAACTAGTTATTGAAAAAACAAACAAAAAACTACCACATTAGGGAGCACGCAGTTTGAGCAGGCAGGAGTTGAAAGGGCAGCACCTAGAACCAAGAGTATGAGTGACAGCTCTGTCAAAGGAGGTGGCATGCAGAAGGCAAAGGGCAATTGCAGACTGTTATGGCAGTAGTATGACCAGTGGGTAAATGAAGATTAAGGAGGTTATATTTGTTATTGCACTGGAGTAAAGCTCTGTAGACTCTAGAGCATTAACTATATCAGCAAAAAAATTTGTTTCCCCTAGCAATATTTAGACTCCATGAAAATGAGTGGCCAGCCAAGGAGCAGGCTCCACCTAAAACAAAACTCATTGCATGTTCTTCATTGGGGGAATTTCATGCTTTTAAAGGGAGCCTATTATTAAAAGCAGATGTTAAAAATTTATCTTACTTGTAAATAAAATCCTTTAAAGTTAACACTGTTTGACAGTGTATTGTGCCCTTTATTTTAGAGTTTGTACTGTTTCTGTGGTTTATTATTATTCAGTCATATAAAATATTTAAATATAGGATATTTGATGAATCGCCCTTACCCACAAATCACCAAGATGGCTGTAAAACATTGGTACCACCTATCTTCTGCGCTTTTTTGTTTGTTTGTTTTAAATCTTGGAAGAAAGAGGAAAAGATGGCAGATAGCATGACAATCTACACACAACCCACACACATTCACATGTCTAACCCAATACTAGCCCATACTCAGAAAAATAAATATAAACCTAATTTAAAGATTTTTCTCATTACTTGAAATTACCAGGGTACTTCCAAAATATAAAACAGAATAAACTACAGGAAGATGTTAAGATTAAGGCCTGCTGAAAATCCTTGGCAGAACAGTTTCCAAAAGAGCATTCAGCTTTTTGTTACAAAATTGGCCATGTCTTCAAGAAGCAGTTTCCTGAATATTCCTTCAATATTCAGCTATTAAAATGAAACATTATTGATACACAATCCAACATCCAGTATTCTGGTATAAGCAAACAAGCACACTAATGCCAACCCCCAAATTTAAGAAAGAACAGAGATCAAGAGTCAGTTTCTCCTTGGAGAAGCTGCTGTGATAGCTATATTCCTGTCCATAATTACACCACCAGTAACATCCCAGACTCAAGGGAAACTAACACAGCTGGGTCCCAAATTAGCCCTCAGTATTTATCTAGCATGGAAGCTGCACCTAGGAGATATACAGATATTGAACGGGAAGGCCGGGAGTGTTGTTAAAGTGATTCTGATGTTGCAGAATCATGCCATGTTCATGCTAACAGTAAAACATTTTATGATATATGATATTAGTCTCCTACAAGAACAGAGATTTTAATCAATCTTTACTGTATTTTTCAACCATACCTGTTTTATTAAGAAAAAAAACACCACACACAAACACAACTAAAGATTTAATGATGCCTGCCTCATTTAAAAAAAATGCTTCCTACTTGTCTGTCCAGCTGAATAGATTCCCTCATATTTAAGAACTAAACAGAACCGAACTTGTACAAACCATTAAGTAAGATACTGTCTCAAAGGGACCTTGAAAACACTCAACTCTATCAGATTCATCTCAGTGTCAAGGAAAGGCTATCAGCGTACATTTCCTTACTTTTCACACAAAGCTGCTAATTCTTTCTCCTACTTAGACAGAAGTGGTGGAAGCTGAAAGCTAGGATAGGAATATCGGTATTTGGTAGTAGTTTAAGGCTCCTCTTTTCAGTTCTATACCTAATTACTGTCTCTTCTTTTAAGCACTGTGACTCAGTTGTTAAAGGAACAAATAGTCTTAGAGACGGCCACATACCTAATTTGTTTACATTAGTCCTTCCAGTTGCGTGTTTTCAGATTTCATTACTGATGCTGTAACATTTTTAACACTACTGTACCAGCAATTATGTTTTGCTCCTGGAAAACAAAGGATACATGCAGTGTCCATTCTGCACCATTGTGCAGCAGTTATGCTCATTTATAAACTAAAATACCTGTATTCTACTTAAGATGCTTAAAAGCCATCATGCTATATTGCTCATATGAAAGTTACATATCTTTTCATTAAAGCAATAAAGATTCCATTCTAGGGCATCAATAAATATGTCATTATTGTCAATGAAAAGAACATTTCATATTCAAGCTCTCTCAAAATTATACACATTTAAGTGTAATGCAAGTTATATAAATCTATTGACAGACCTCATTTTATTTTCAAAATGAAATGAGTGATAAATCTGTCCACACAGAAAAAACAACTATGCTGGCATCAACTGTTTCTCAAGTGTTCCTCTGATAGGATTGAACTCATGTTTTCTTCCCCACTGTGTTCAAAACAGCAGCATTGTACAATGCATTCCAGAAGTTAAAGGTACAGCTAATAAAATAAATGGCCTGCAACAGACTCTCAAAAACATCCATTCCAATAAGGAATTGTAGCCCTACTACTCAGCCTCTTCAGGTAAAAAAAAAAAAAAAAAAATCTAGAAGGAAAGAGAGTACATATGACACCCAGAACGACACCGTACCCGTGACTTGGCAAGCAAGTAGGAGGCATTTAAGTCAAAAGTGCTCTCACAGTGCCTTATGTAATCAAAAATTGCACAGCCGCTGCAGCCCAGAGCTGATCAGAAAACGTAGACCTCTGAACAGAGGCAGAGACTGTTGCATTACACACAATTTCTGAATCTCTTGTAATAGTAGCCTGTTTTTCACTCCCACACTTATCAGCAAGTATCCACTGAAGACTTGGGAGGTAACTTCTGCTGGGATGATCCAAACACGGGTACTCCTAGATATGATGAATATTGTTAAGTGTATAAGCCACCTTGAACTGCTATTTATCAGGCAGCACCAGCATTTGTTTCTCCTGGAAAACAAGCAGGAGAGATGCCCTCTTCTGCCAAGAGTCCTGGAAGGACTGAGCTGGCCAACGTAACCGGAGACCTTAACTTTATAAACCCCCTGCATCAAGTTCCCTTCACCACAACCCCACAAACCACCACATTCCCCTTTATCCAGGCTGCAAAAACATTTTTGTAAGGCCTCTTCTTCAGCTGCCCCAGTGCCACATCCTGCCCCCTCTATCACAAGCCTCCTCTCCACTCTCCCTTTGCTTTTATCTACACCCACAAACTCAATTTCCACATTTCATCCAAGTAGCACAGCACCATCCACCAAACAGCACTTGGGAAGTTTCAGTCCTGTTACTACAACTCTTGCAAATAGAATAAATGAATGTTTCATTTTATGTCAGAGATGCCTAAATATCTATCATTCTGAGAAAACATGTAGGGCACATCAAATTGAAGGTTAACAACAGAGTAGCAGCAGAGTCTTCAGGAAAAACTCGTTAGTATAGCACCAGAGCAATAAAACCAGACTTGAGCAGGTCTTTTTCATCAGCAATAAAGCTAAAGTTTTTAGGTTTTTGCTTCTTTTGTGTAACGAGTGTTACAAATATGCAAGTTAGCCAAATGAGTAGTACGGTATGACATATCATGCTATACATACATGGAGCAAGAACATAAAGAACTGGAGCAGCTGAGTGTAAAGGTAAACACACGCGTGTAATGAATTCGGAAGAATCTCATCCTGGAAAAGATTTCACACATAGGGTTTGTTTAACTCCAACTCCCCCTCTTCTGTAGGCCACATGCCAAACATTTACCAACAGCCTTCCTTCAAACAATTAACATTCTTCAATAACAATGGCTTGTGAGCACATGCAAAACTCAGCTGATGAAACACACACTTCAGCTTCCTATAACAGAATCAGTACTTCACTCAGTACTTCTTCAGGTTTGGAGTGATTTTTTTCTTTGTGGGGAGAAGGTTTTGCTGTTGTTTTGGTTTTGTGTGTGTTTTTGTGGTTTTGGTTTTTTGTTTGTTTTTTTTCTCTGTGTGTGGTTTTTGTGTGCTGTTTTTGTGTGTGTTTTCTTAAAAAAACACCACCACATTTGTATACTGTTTGGTTTAGGTAGTGATAATGGGCATTACATATGAAGAGACAAAGTAAAACTGATCAAAGCTCAAGAAGTGCAAGTATTTGGATAAGAAGTTTTCAATCATGGCTAAAAATAGTCAATATTTTCCTATTGACAGTAGTATAATTATGTAGGGATCAGATAACCCACTATCCCTACTTAATAAACCCTAACTGCTACAATCACTTCCCATGCTGAAGCAAGGACACTAAAAACAATACCATGGCAGTTGTATGGATGGATGATAAGCCAAAATCCAAACATCCAGTGGCTAAGCAGAGCTGGGTTGAAATTTCTGACTGAAATTTAACATCACTCTTTAGTATCGATTTTAGTTTTTCAGATAGGAAACTGTGCTGTATGGTCCCAGTCAGAAGGGTCTCTCTGGTGACAGTTAAGTGTTTCCCATATTTGAACATTCAGGAACTCAAAAAGAAATTGGTTGGGAAGTGCTAGCCATGGTTAGGATGGAAAGTCACTCCTGCACAGGCCATGGTCCGGTCAAAGATATTGGAGTGAGGTATAGGGCAGGAGAGAACTGGTTCACTTGATTTACACCTTCAGTTTTTGACTAGTGATTAAAAAGGCCATGACAGTCAAACCAAATGCTAAGTGCTCACAACACCTTCAATGATCACCATTAAGACAGGCTGAACTCTCAAAGCTCCAGCTCCATCATCCACAGACCTGCTTTGGCAGCAGTTACTGACAGTGACCGTGCTGACAGCTGTGGACTGTGTCTTTCCTCTAAGCTTCCTCTATGCACAGGTTATTTCCTCCACAAACCTAGAGATAATTCTATGGTTGCAAGATACTAATAAAGTAGTTACCATACTCTTGGGGCTGAAATTGCCCACCAAAAATCCTTCATCATTGGGATCTCACACAGTTTGTTGATGAGTTGACAGACTGTGTTGAGTCCAAAGAGAAACCTTAACATCAAAGCCTATTTTTTTATAGTTAAAGCTTGCACTACCTATTTTACATATTGTTTTTTCTGTCACAAAGTGAACTTTTTCCATTCCAGAACAGAAGCTCAAGAATTAAAATATCTTTTAAAAAGGTACCTGTTCTTTTTTCATCATCACCACATCAGGATATTAAGCCTCAGTTGCCTTGGAGATTACCAGTAAATGTCATGCAAGAAATAACAACATGTAACAAGAGGTGACAGTTCTATTTAGCACTTGTACACAGTGTTTTCCACGTGCAAAGACCTGAGAAAACATTAACTGGACAACAACTTTGTTTCTTTATCTTTGGCATGCAGCCTACAGGAGATGATTTAAGTGACCTTGCATTGTTGCAAGCCTACTGGAGACAGAGTTATGTTATCTCCTCTGAAATCAGAACTGCAGGAAAGCTGAGTAGCAAATTGAAATTCCTGATAATTTCAAACTCAGCAACTCACTGTCTGAAAAGGAAAGGAATACTTTAAGACTGGCGTCACAAACAATCACATGGCAAAGACACAGAACACCACTGCATCACAAGGTCATCCATGAAAGTCTGCATGTGCTGGATTTCCCAAGAGTGCCTTAAAAACAAGAACAATCCTATTGTAGGGAATGCATTCCCTAGACAAAACATCCCTCAAAGTTAAAACAATAGATGATTGCTTTTCTCAAAAGAATGGCTTACCTGAAAACACGATAACCTAGGAGTCAGCGATATGTGAGTAAATAGCCTATACCTTTCCTTGGCCTCCATCCCCAATTTAGAGATTGTATTTGCCAGTAGCAAACTTGTGTGGTGGGAGTGGAAATCTCCCTTGCAGAGGGGCAGGATGTTGTTGAACTTAACAGCAGCTTATCCCAATCTGTGGCAGCAACTCCCAGGACATTCAGAGTTTAGCAGATGCCAGAAGCTGCTGCCTCCCAGGCTGATTTCAAGGGATGTGGCTCCTGCTCTTCCCTGTACCTTTCCAAGTCTGCCCATGGTACATACACAGAACTGGTGGCATTGCAAGCTGACCTCTGTTGCACTGCACTCCACTAAGACAGCACCCCGGAGGCCATGCTAAAAGATGCTATGTTCATTAACTTTACCACAAGTAAGGTCTTGACCTCTGATTAAGTTGTCAAAAAGCAAAGCGTGACAATGGCTTTGAAAGTAATTCATAGTGATATTATCTAAACATCACTAATTGCTACAACAGAAAGTCTTTTTCAGCTTCACTTGGCCATCCATGTTCCCTGTTTCAGGTGACCGATGGCTAATAATATTAATTATATTTAGATAAGAAGACAAAACATATGCAGCTTACAGAGCTTACACATGCATTTCTTTAAAGGTGGAAAGAGCAGCAGCAATGTAAGTAACCTGTGAACCTTTTACAACCAGAAGTGTTAATCCATTGTCCTCCTCTTGCTTCTTGAGCTACTGTGCCTAGTTGGGGCAACTGCCCATGCAAAGTCTGTTTGACACTGGAGTCTGTATTTGTGTCAGACCCTGAATTCCATTTGAACTGGAGATAAAAAGCACCATGGGGAAGGCAGGAAGCAGTTGGAGTGAATGAACAAGGAATGGTAACAAAAGACTAACGGTAGATTGTCAGTAAACCTTGATAATTACCCATTCATTGGGTAGCTTCTGTAGATAAAGAAGTTATTATAATCCAAGCAAGCCATTTTTTTTTCATGCTGAACCCCAGAATAATGCAACTGAACAGCAAGTCACTCAGCAGGGCGCTTCTCTCAGCCAGTGAGGCTGCCCAGAAGCTTTCCTGGCAAAAGGGGACTACAAGCTGTGAAATGAAAGGGTCTTTCACCAGCAGAGAAGGGGAAAGATGACCTGACTGAAATGGTTGTCTGAGACTGTAAGTTTGGGAGGGAGGGGAGGTTGTAAAAAAAAAAAGTTAGTGTGGTCTTTGCTTAAATAATGACTGGAATTTGCAGCAGGATGTGAGCTGTGCTTCAAGAACACTCTAGAGGGAAATTAAAATGGAAAGAAATGCATTTAAGAATTCACTGTTTTGCTGAGATATTTGTGTTTCTTGTTAGTAAGTTTCTTGGGGTTGTTTTGTGGGGGTTTTTTGGTTTTGTTTGTTTGTTTGTTTTAAAAACCTGTGTTTGCTTTCACAGTTTTGGTCATGCTTTAAATGCAGAGTAGCCATAAGGTCAGCATAGGGATCCTGCACAGTTAACAAAGCAGAGATAAGCAAACACCTTTGTAACTCAACTGTATAATTGCACCTCTGTCAGAGTAAGAAAGTGAATAGGATGAGCCTAGGAAGTCCGCAACGGAAGTCAAGAGAACATGACACAGTCCACCCAGACCCAGGAACACAGCTGGCACATGGTGGAGTTCTGCCTGGGTTGGGAGACACACAGCTCACACATGCTGCTCATTTCACTTCCTAGTAAAGGCCACAACGTATTTTGCCTCCAGATATTACTTTTAAGCCCTCTAACAAGACAAAAGAAAGCAATCTTTGCATTCGAGGAACAGTGAGATTTCCTGTTAATATCACGTGTAGGTACATCAGGGCTTCTATTTTCTTCTAAGCAACTATGGATCTTTTCAAGTAGACAATTTGATTCCAGTGGAGACAAAGGAAAAGCGATGAGCAAAAAGCTCACATGTGAGGCATTAGAATGGAACAAGAAAAGCTACATCTAAATCATCAGTAACATACAGCCAGAGCATTGGCAGTAAGACCAGCTACTGCCCATTGTTTATCACGTCACACATCACCAATACAGCAACTGAAGATTTATCTTTACTTTCAGATAGCAAAGGATGTAGCAGTAACCACATCACATGCAGTCATTCACTCTCAATAAGACAGAAGAAAGTAAAGACAAGAATTAATTGTGTGTATTTGTATAAATGAAACAATATTTATCTTAACAGAGTGTCATGGTCCATTCTGGACCAACTCTTACACAGAGGAAAAAAACGACAAGGGACTTGTTAAAAATACAAAAGTCAAATCAATCCTGTTTGAAGTGACCATATCCCGTTGTTCTGCCTTTTCTCATACTTCTAAAGACTTGGGCTACAATGAACTCAGATGATGTTCTTCTCATCTTGAAATTACCCAAGGACCACCAAGAATCCTCGGGTTTTCCTTATACTTAAAAATAAAAATATATAAACAAGAAACTGATCATCAGCATGAGATGCATGGAACAGACTGCTTTCTAACAAAGTTTAGACTGAAGAACTACTGAATCAGCAGATTTTAGCTACATATCAAGGTCAAATTGCAACTCAAATAAGGTCTTTCAAGTTTTCACAATTGCTGCTGCACGACTGCTTCATGGTCAGTTAGGAAAAGAAATCATGAAATTTTAAGCGAAATTGGCTGGACAATCTAATCTCACCTTTTATCTGGTAAGTATACTTCAGTGGTAAGCAGGCTGTAAAATACAGGGACAACGTGAACTATGCAAGCAAATTTTGTTTATTTCGCTGTTGTGTTGACTATCTTGCATTCCTTAATACTGTGTCAGCTACAAAGGTCTGAGAGACTAAAGTAGATTACTTGACAGAGCCCCACCATTTTAGTATTCTCTACAAGCATCAGCAAACTTCTTAGGTGGTTGTTTTTAAAACCACTTCACATTATTTTTAATAATAGAATCACACTATTTTTAATGCCTGCTAGAACACCATTGTAGGAAGCAATACAACTTCAAAAGTCATAACAAAATATATATTAAAATCTCAAAACTATTCAGAGTAGAAAAACAGTCTATTTATAGTTGAATTTGTCATTCTTGCAAAGGACATACCCACTCTTACTGGGTTATAGCCTTCTATTCTGAAACCCATGACAAAGCCAAACAAAACACAGTGCATACACAGAGACAAATCCCTATTCCAAGAAATTATTTTGTTTGGAGTCTTCAAGGGCTCAAATCAATCTCCAAAAGTACTTCATGACTACAAAAGCAGGCAAAAAGTTTCACTATCTGTCTGATCTTCATGAGGCCATTGATAGATGTTTGTGTCGTGGATTGACCTCTGGAACTAGTATATGTCAGACTCCAAAATCAAATATTAAAGTAACGAGCTAAGCTTAGCTGCTTTTACCTCCACGGGGGCAATGAAGGATAACTCAAGAATCATAGGAAAGTTATACTGAAGATATATTGCCAGTCAGACTTAAGAAACTGGGGAAGCAAGCAGTTGTTTTGCAAAAAATAAAATCCACTTCAGCAGCCAGAGAAGAGCATATGAGATTTCACACCACCACATCTTCCCACGTAGTTTATCCTCCACACCACACGCACTGTGAATCAGACCAGTCTTTCATGTGTCAGACTTTCTATATGTGGAACATGAACTGCCCACACATGGCAGGCCTTATAAGTAAAAGGAGAGAAAGAGCAAGCAGGCAATCACCCTCGTTCCTCCCCTCAGGCCTCACCTGCAGAAGGAGCTCTGTTTCTCTAAAAGGATGAACAGCCCTCAAGCAGAATTTCTGTTCAGCAGGCTTGAATGGCTCACCTTTCATCTGATGGGGCCACAGCTGGCACACCATCCTCCAGGCAGCCTGTGGAAATTTAGTTTTGATGCAGTTTAACTCTTGCCTGTTTGAACAGTGACTGAGCTATCTGCTGCCTGGTGCAACCAGCCCAGCTCAGTATTAAAGACCAGTCTATCCATAAATAACCCTCCCATTCTCATCTGAATATTCTTATCCATGTGTGCTTTACTAGAGTGGTAAGCGCTATTGCTACAGTGCTCTTGCTAATTTGGATACCCTGCACCTCACCAGACATGCTAGGATTATTCACACAAGATGACAGAAGTCACAAACAAACATCTTTAATTAAAAAAAAAAAAAACACAAAACCTCTTGGCTCCTATTAATTACTTCTAGACTAGATTATATTTGCATGCCACCATCATCAACTTACTCTTATCAGAGATAAGTGCTGCCATCAATTTGTCTGTTGTAGTCCTGATCCCCCTCTGCAAGGAATACTGTTGCTGCTACATTGAGAAAACATACTTCGGGTTGCCTAGCTTATATTCTGATTTTTTCACAAGAACCACACACGTTTTCTATAAGAGCTCAGCAGCATAAAAGCTAGAGATTTTTACCTGCCCAGTACAAAGAAAATTAAAAATCTTCAATGAAAAGATACACAAAGCATAAAATCCTGAAGGGCAGTACAGTGCTCAGTCTCTTTGGAGACAGAGCACACAATCCCATGCAAAGTCTGTAGGCCCGCTGTGCCTAGTAGGCCCTATCATTAAAAAATCCCTGTTACAGCCATAATCTCTTTGCCAGGGTCCATGGAGGGGCTGACATGAGAGAGAAATGCCAGTAATAACATAAATCTTATAAAATGTTTCCCTAAAGCCACCCTCCCTCTTTGATGCTTACAAGTAGAGCGACCTGAGAAATACCCCTAGATATAATAGTCATACTCCTCATCGTGTTCTGTTTGCTCTGCCTATATTACAAAGACTGAGACTGTGCACCAGAGCTATGCCGGATTCTGAGGAGTACATCTAATGCAACCGCTATGAATGAATAACTGCTGAATTCGGACTGTTCCCAGGAGCAAATGGCTAGTCAGCAGTGAGGTAATTCTCATCCTTTTTGAAGCATGGTTTTCAATAATTTATGAGAAAGGGTGGAGTGAGAGAGGGAGAGCAAGGATTTGTAACAGGTTTTAAGTCTTCAAGGAAGAAGAGATAACACCTAAGAGCTTTATGAGTCATGACAAAAATGTAAAGAATGTGGGTATGTTGGGGTTTTTTGGTTTCTTTTAAGAATCCACATTGCATATTTTTGGGCTTCCCTTCAGTCTCATAAGACAGGAAACCCAAAATAACATACAAGAATCTTTTTCTTGCATCCTGTAACAGCATCTTTAATAGATTCAGTTAATAACTGCAAAGGATTATATAAATAATAAACTGAAAATGGTATAGTTTACATTGCCAGAGACAGCAGAAAGTTTCCAAATTCTATGGGCTAAAAAAGCCAATAAATTTAAGAGTCTTTTGAAGATGCTAGTATAATCCTTCCAAAACTGAAGAGAACAGATGACTCAACCATATGGCCAAGTTCCACTAAAATTCTGTCTTGTAATCATAAAATATGATGTAATGTAGTTTGGTCCCAGGAGAAGGAAAGGCGTTAGACATATGTGACATGTACAAGCATTCCCTGGATCCCTCTGGCTAGCTATTTTAAAAAGGTAATACACAAATAAGCAGAGATTTTTAGAAGTCTCCAAAATAAATATTCTTAAGCCTTCTCTTGGCAAAGAAATGGGTATTGGTCTTAAAAATCTACATTAATGCATCAACCATCATTGTTACAAACACTGCTCAGCTAAATAGGTATAATGAACTACTCAATAGTTACACCTTTCTGCACCTATACAGCTTTTAAAAAGTTTGTCTTTATAAACTTTGAAAGCAATCTGTGGTTTATTACTACTTCACACGTAATTAACATGAAAACTGTAGAAAAAGAGAGTTTAAAGGACTATTTGCAAAATAAAAGAAGCTCCGCTTTTAAAAGTATCTAGCAAAGAGAAAAGAATACATATCAACTAAGAATATAGATAGACTAGCAAATAATATTTTTTGCATATGTAAAGGTTGAATGAAAAAAAAAAACCCACCTCCTGAGAAGGAAATCAGAGCCATCAACTGTGACAGGTAAAATACTTTTCATTAATTACCCACATATGCACAACAGAAGTCATCAATACCTTAGTTATTAAAATATTTCACATCGCTTGGAATTAATGGTAACCTTTCAGTACATTATTGTCACTCTGGCCCTCATTATATTCAAGGAGCTATTTAAAAAGGTATGCACAACACCTAAACTAAGCATGTAACATCTAACAGTTCTATAAAAAACCCTCCACTTTTTACTGTAGGTAGTTTAACACCACCCACAACTGAAGTCAGGCTACCAGAAAAAGACTGATTCCAGCAGAAATGTAAGGAAAAATGACAAGCAGCAACAGTTTCATTTCTCATATTAAAAAAACTAGCAAGGGAAAATTACTGGGGACTGACCGAGATACAATTACTCCAAAGCCTTTCTAAAACCACCATGTTATAATTCCCCCTTACACAATAACATCTTGCTCTGCAAAAGACACAGTGCCCTGGCAGCCACTAAAACCAGCATACATTGGGTATCTTTTTCCAGAAGAGTGTGCACATGTAAATATATCAACACAAAAGTTTAAAAAAGCAGCAGAAACCAAGAAGTCAAGTGACTACACAAGTAAGCCAGGGAAGGCATCTGGATTTCCTCACTCTCAGTCTAAACCCTACCAAATCAAAGTGTTAAGAATTATCAGGTAAGGCATAAAGGAGAAAACAGAATCACTATGGACTGTACACCAACTCTACATTCAAGCTGTTCACTGATGTGTAGTATTGATCTCTTTCTCTAAAATGGCATTAGAGCTGGAAAGTTTCAGAAGTACAGAGATGATCCAATGAAGAACGAATAGGCCAGGGTGGCTTCATCCCCAAGAGAGGCAAGCTAAGGGCAAAATTACACAGCAAAAAACAAAAATATGGGGAAGGTCGATGGAGATCATCAACTGTTCAGTATATTTTCCAGCACAGTGAAGGACCATCACATGGATGTGGAATCAGGTCAAAACCAAACAAAAGAACATCAATGGTAGACTTGTGGAATTCCTTTCAAAGGATGTTGCAGATGCAGTATGTTTGTGGGTTCAAGGAGGGACTGAATGCATATTAGGTAGAAAGATTCACTACAGATTTGGAAGAGAGATTCATGCGAATAACAAGGAATTAATTTCCATGTTCAGGAAACTGCCCGATCTGAAAATACTCAGCAGCTAGGAAGGTATTGTGGGGAAGTGTCACATACACTTGCTCAGTGCTTGCTCTTCCCTAGATATGCACTGACAGGCACTACTGGAAACTAAAGACTATGGAGCCTCAACGGGAACCGGTAATCGCTGTTGTGCTCGTAACAGAAATCTGTTCAGCCCCACTGGTTTTTGCACCAAAGCTCCTGCCTGTTCCCTCCCCTGATCTGCAGAACAAAAGTCAATAATATACTGGTGTCTGTACAGCCTGATGGGCACCAGGACCAGGTCACTCCAGAAACACTGCCCTAAAGAAGCAGCTAACCACACATGATGATGACACTGCTCTTCTTCGGCAATGAGAGGGAAAGTAGAAAAAAAAAATACAGCCCCACATTTGGGCTTCACCTCACCAACAAGCATATTCCTAAGAAAGGAACCCCTGTGCTCAAGCAACTTGTATGATATAGGTCCTTAGTGATCTCTCAGCTCCTTCTCAAGTACCTAAAGACAATTAAGAAAAGCAAGGGAGTAATGCTGAATTCAGCAGACCAGCTCTGTATCACCAGCCCAACATTTTTTAGATGACTGCAGAACAAAAATGGTTTAAAGCCACCAGATTTGGCCATGCTGCCAATCGCTTGGGCAGAAGGCTGGAATGCTTTTGATTGCGTGGTCTCATACTCCAGCCATTGATTCCTATAATCTTCTGGGAAGAGCTTTTAATGACAACTTGAGTCAAGGGTTCAAGTCTAAACTGTGAACAGGCTACAGCCACACTTTAAATTGGGATTTGAATAAAAATCTAAAGATGGATAAAACAGTCATTCTGACAGAGGCCGAGGACACATCTTTACTAGGAAAGGGTACAACTACAGCAAACTATCATCTCTTACAGCAAGTATATTTTATGCCATGCACATCCCACTGTAGAAATATTGAAGTATTTGTTGAACCAGCTATTTTTAAAGTTAAACATTTTGTTTATGCACCTAAATATGGAATTGAAAAGGAAGCTCTCAAGAACTTTGCCTGCATGTCAGTAAAAAAAAATTAAACTGTTGAAGTAACAATTACTACATATCAGTTTTATCCTTCAAAAACTTCACTGCACTCAAAAAACCAAAAAAAACCAACCCAAAAAAACAAAACAAAAAACCCCAACAAACAAACAAACAAACAAAAAACCCACACAAAACCCAAACAAATTGTATTTGGAAAACTCTACATAGTATTTCTCAACAGCCCTGTAATTACTTCTGATAAATCAAACTTTAAAGATTTTTGGCCTGGTATGCTGTTTGAATGGGAAGAGACTGACAAAGCTCAGACAGTGAAAACAACCTCCTGTTACTTTTCCAGCAAAGGTTACAGTGAAAATACTGCTATTCACAAAATATGGGAATATTATTACTGTAGTGACTACAGAAATTACAGTGAAGTGTGAACAGACAAGTCCTCCATAATCTCACCACAGAACATTGCTATCCGCTTGAGAAAAAAAAAAAAAAAGTGCTCTCAGCATCTCCAAAGAACTCTACAAGGCTGAACAATTATGCACTAGAAAGTGTTTCCTTACGAATGAGGAAAGTTTTGGCACACACTCTGCGACATCACTATAAATTAAACCTCTGTACTGCAGCTGTCCAAGGCTTTGTACTCAGTCCCTGACACAACACGTTGCCTCAGGCTGCTTGCTGAACGCCTGCCCAGGCACTGAACTGGTTTTACAATGCTTCCCTTAGTAAAACTGGGCTGTTAGACTCACTACAAGATGGCCATCTCCAGTTCTACTTTCTTTTTGCGTAATTGCTGGAATTTAAAACAAAGAATCAACATCAGGTATACATGAGGGGAAGGAGAATTCCACCATTTCAGTTCAGTTTTGTTTCGGGGGTTTGTTTGGTGGTGTTCATTTTTGCTTGTTAGTTTGTGGGTTTTTTGTTTATGTTTTTTGTTGTTGTTTGGTTTTGGTTTTTTTCATGAAGGCAACACACATCTTGGCAAATGAAGAAAAGTCTGAGAATATTACAGTATTTACAAATAAGTTACAAGTTTTAGATCAATATTGAGCTTCATGGGTAGCTAGCCACTTCCTTAGCTTTGTTTTATTTTAGAGTGCGTCATTCTTTTACTTCTGTGCCTATGCAAAAATTTTCCAAACATTTAATGTCAAACAGGAAAACTGAGGTGGAAAGTGGATGACAGCCAGTCTAACTGAGCTTTATCAACACATTCCATACATCCTGACACGCTATACAAGCTCTGAATTACTGCAAGCACTATAACCAGTCATGCCACTGCTATTTTAAAAGATGTCATATTTTGCAAACAGAAATGATAGAATTTCAGTATAAAGTTCAAAATAACTTACTGTGTTGTTTATGATCCATATGTTGTTTGCATGAGACTGCAGCACACAATAAAAAGGCAATAAAAAAACATCCGTGCAACTTAGTAGGCCTGGAAAAATTAGGTGTTGTAGTGTAACATTGTAATTATTTTTAAGCCATCAAAAATGGTTATGTTTAAGAACTATTTATTTAGTCTGACAAAACAGAGCATGTAAGACTTCATGTTTCATTATGTATTTCAACAGCTGAGTATGCACCTCCCACCAGAGCACATCAATACTGGTTTTAGTTGGCTAAAGGAGAAATCACTGGGGAGATGAGCACAAAAAGATTTATTCTCAGCCCCAGAAGTTAAGCATGCTTCAATAGGTTGTAGTGGGTTGACCTTGACTAGATGCCAGGTGCCCACCAAGCTGCTCTATCACTCCCCACCTCAGCTGGACAGGGGAGAGAAAATATAACAAAAAGCTCTTGGGTTGAGATAAGGACAGGGAGATCACTCAGCAACTACAGTCACAGGTGAAACAGACTTGACTCAGGGATATTAATTTAATTTATTGCCACTCAGATCAGAGTAGGGTAATGAGAAATAAAAATGAATCTTAAAATACCTTTCCCCACCCCTTCCTCTTCTCAGGTTCAACTTCATTCCTGATTTCTCTACCTTCTCCCCTGAGGCAGTGCCAGGGGAGGGGAGTGGGGGTTCTGGTCAATTCATCACATGTCTCTGCCGCTCTTCCTCCTCGCCCTCTTCCCCTGCTCCAGCTTGGGGTCCCTCCCATGGCAGACAGTCCTCCATGAACTTCGACAATATGGGTTCTTCACGAACTGTTCCAGCGTGGGTCCTTCCATGGGGTGCAGCCCTTCAGGAACAGACTGCTCCAGCCTGGGTCCCCCACGGGCTCACAGGTCCTGCCAGCAAAACTGCTCCAGGGGGCTCCTCTCTCCATGGGGCCACAGGTCCTGCCAGGAGCCTGCTCCAGCATGGGCTTCCCATGGGGTCACAGCTCCTTTGGCCATCCCCCTGCTGTGGTGTGGGGTCTTTCCTGGGCTAGAGGTGGGTCTGGGCTCTACCACAGACCTCCCTGGGCTGCAGGGGGACAGCTGGCCTCACCATGGTCTGCACGGGAATCTCTGCTCCAGCACCTGGAGGAACTCCATGTCCTCCTTCCTCACTGACCTTGCTGTCTACAGGGTTGTTTGTCTCGCATATTCCCATTCCTCTCCCCCAGCTGCAATTGCACAGGTTTTTTCCTCCGGCTTCTTACACGTTACCCCAGAGGTACTCCCATAATCACTGATGGGTTCGACCCTGGCCAGTGGTGGGTCCATCTTGTAGCCATCTGGCATGGGCTCTGTTGGACACAGGGGAAGTTTCTAGCAGCTTCGCACAGAAGCCATCCCTGTAGACCCCCTGCTACCAAAACCTTGCCATGCAAACCCAATACACACACGGTCTCTTCTGACCCTGGAAGCTTGGGACTGAACTCTGAACCCTTTCAGAGAGGAGACAGAGCTTGTCTCACCTGGGTGTTCTCTAAATTAGACACTGGTCCATAAGCAGAGAGCTTGTTACTGTGTCTAACAAAAATTATGCATTTCTTGCTACTGCACCAAGGCAGTCACTACCAGCACTTATTTTAGACAGAGCTATTGAGTTATGCCAGGAAAAGCCTGGTTACCTTGGAGACCACTTCCAGGCAGCTCTGGCAGAACTCAGATGTATTTTACCAAAATGTACCTCTGTTGATATAGTTAGTCAGTTTCTATGTGCTTGAGCAGAACATACGGACACAAAAGAAAACAACCATAAAAATAGTACTTAAACCACCCTCCCAGCATTGTTAGAATTTCAACATAGAGGAGAAAATAATTCTGTCCAGACCCTAGTATATATGGAAATATTAACACTACAGTGCAATAGGAGCTTGCTACACAAGAAGACGCTTTTTTGTTTGTTTGCTTTTGTTAGGGACTGTACAGATAACAATTATCTATCATACTGAAAATATTCATTTAAGTAGGCTTTCTCTGGACCAAATGTAGAAAATATACCTATTACTTCATTGGTTTAATACTGTCTCTGGGACAGAGAGAGAGCTGGTATTTAGGGACACATGCTTGAACAAACACTTATGTTTATTTTTAAAAGAATAATACAGCAGACTCATCTTGAAATTGCTCCTTCTAAACTGAGCCTGAAATCATCTGGGTCTGGGAAATACACTATGGAGCCCTGCAATGAACATAGTCACATGAGAACTAGAAAGGGCTATGAAAAAGGAGTTCAACACATCTACGATGATGCGCAGGGTTCAAGAATACTTTTGTTCTGTTTCTGAAGACAGCACAAAAGGGCATTTCTTGCACCAACAGCTGAAAAAAAAAAAAAACCAAGGCAAAGAATCCATTGAAAGAGTACAATTATATCTGATTTGCGTGGTTAAAGCATTCCGGTTTCCTTAGCTGTTTATGTGGGAGGATGGAGCATTTTATCATGGCAACATGACACAATCAGCTAGACTTAGCTGTATTATCTCTGTTTACCTGCATTCCATACAGCTAGGTCAGCCACACGTAGCCTTCAAAAAGGTAAAAAGATTAAGTTTTCCAAAACATTCACTGCACAGTCACTGTATGAACACAAGTGACTGGGAAAATTTATAACCACTCAATTAAAAAGAAAAAGCACACACTTCCACATACATGTTTTGAAACTGCCACAGGGAGACTGAGCACAAATTTCACCTAGTGTTAAGGTACATAGATCCCTGTACATCTCAGGGATAATCAATATGCCAGAGTAACAAGGTCAACAGAAGCTACAGGCTCGTCAGGACAAGAAAAGCATCATTTGTCCAGAATTTATTGCACTGATTTTACAGTTTCCTCCTATTTCAGCATTTCTGCTGAACAGACAGAAACACTGATCTAAATTTAAGTTTCTGCCTTTTCTTACTGAATCTGGGCAGCTCACCTACTCACAAATCAAAACAGATGAGATACTTATGCTTTTTTTTTAAGCAAAGGAATCTTTATTCACCAAATTCTGTCAGAAGTGAATTCTTGCATATATTGGGCTCTAAGAAAAGAGCTCCACTGCCTCACCTTAATTCTGTACACAGCACTGTCAAACCAGACTTCTAAATCCTGTCAGAGGTGTGCTCCTTATTATGTTAGGATACATAACACACTTCTGTCTCATACAACTGCCTGAGAATGTACAAGAAGTGACACATGCCATCTCTGCTGCCCTAATGACACAATAGCACTATTCCAGTAACATGTAAATCAAGGTGGATATGCTTTTGCAAAAAAAAAAATGGATGCTCATCTTCTTCAGGAAAGTCAAGTAGAGGTTTCTAGCACTCTAGAATAGTCAGTCCATCACCACAATTTAAGCTCTCTAGCTAGTTGCACCCAACTTCCCCCTTGAACTCTCCACTGTGACTTTTTTTCAGAATCACAGCACAATTTGTACCCTTAGTACTACCACAGCTACCTCTTAGGAAGCTCACGCTCTGCGCTACAGAAACCTGCAACCAGAAGGCACCTGAAAATACTTTGTATCCCATTAGGCAAATGGCTCAGCTTCTGCTTGGGACTGAGCCAGAAAATAGTGAGCAACAGATACAGCAGGAGCTGAAATTAACCAGCTCAACAACACGCACACAACTTGCAGACAACATGCTTTACAAGGCGTGAGGAATTTCAGTGTTTTCAATGGAAACCACTGATAGCAGAAGGCTCTTCTTCTTCTAAACCAAAATGCCAAGGCTAAGACTTATCTTTGCCTATTACCTATAATTACAGACCTATTGTTAGCCCTCAAAGGTGTATGTTTCCCTCATCTAAATACTGTGAAGTTGTACACAAACATAAGGTGGCTTTTAATTCATGACCTACATTACAAAATCTCAAACAGGCATCAAGTTTTTCTCAAGATAAAAATGGTTTTCAAATTCTTTCTGGTTTTAATTTCTTTTAGTGAGAATGCTCTGAAGAACAGTGGGTTGGAAAAGGAGCATATTTCTGTCCATATTTTCTGAGTTAGTCTCCTCCTAGCCCCCGAACTTTCACCCCCTTGCAGAAGTTCATGCCTGTTGAAAATTAAAATGTCTGCATTGCAGGATGGACCATTATAATTCAACACATGTTGCTTTGGTGGAGAAAAAGCATGTTTTTGGAATAGCTCTGTTACGGGTCAGGAATGTAAAGCAGAGTTCATATTTCAGATGAACATAGGAACCAGGGCTTTTTACTGCAAACCCAACTCAGCTTTCTAGTAATGAAGGCAAAAGAAGTCTCTGCAGTAAAGTCTTGGTAGTGCCCTGCATCAGGAATTTAAGTATACTAATGAAGAGGTCACTCAGTGGCTTATGTTTTACAAAGAGCAGCATTGCAAAGTCCTGTTTTTACCACTGAATGCAAGTTTTCAACATATACTTTAGAACATACTTTCCTGCTCCAGCCTTTGCACTGCCATGGATGACTCAATGGGCAATCACATGCTCTCTATCATTCCAGAAAGCATCCCAGGCTCACAAAACAACTGCACTATTGAAACACCACAAGTAGAAACAGTACAGCTCAAATGAGATGGTATCACAATTATGTACTCTATTCCTCAAAGCTATGCGGACTGTGGTTTGATGCATTTTGCTACGAGTCCCAACGCCTCCCCACAGAAGAGTGCAAAATCTCTTTGCACCTAGTCCCACAACTGTTTTGGGTCATCTACTCTAAACAACCCCTTTTTGCACTGTGATTCATGTGCATGCTTAAGAGAGAAAGAATATGAAAGTCACTACATCTGTACAATATCAATGTCAATACCCTGTAGTGAAGCATCTTGCTTGCTGGTCTTCTCAGAAGATGGATGGGTAGCCAAGGGATGAGAAAAGACCAACAGAAGTTAATTCTCACAGAAAGAGCATCTCCCAAGATCTTCAGCAGAATTTGTGTTGCAGAATTTGTCCACCACTCACTTGTGCTTGCTTAAGATGCTGGAATCTGTCTGATAGACTTATTAATAGAGTAGCACATCTTGATTTTTCACTAGGTTACAGCATCTTGTTCAGGTAACAGGCTCATGGGAAAAGCTCCTGAGGAACCCAACGAGAATGCTGTACAGTATCTCCCAATCAGACAGGCATATTTTGCATGTAAGCTATCTAATCACTGCCTAGTTTTAGGAAAAGTCTCCTGAGACAAGGCATCTCAATGTATTTCTCCCCTAAAACCTTTGCTGCTCTGACAGGTTGGAGGAAGCAGCAACCTGGACAGAGTAGACATCAGGCAAACAGCATTCCTGAAAGCCACCCAGACTGATGCATTTGTGAGACACTTACATCTTCAAATCTAAGTCAATAAGCTCCATCTCTGAAGGGTGAAGCACAAAAATTTACATCATACAACGAAGCAGGATTATGATAATGACAAAATACACTCTTTCATTTCTTGTCTGCATCAACAGTGTAGAAGTAGATAGAAACAGGATGCAAGGCATACTACTTAAGTTCTCAAAGCAATTAAGGGTCTCTTCCAACCAAAATGATTCTATGTGACTGTACCCTTTGGGCAGAGGTTACACCCATCACCATAACATGCACAATGCCATGTAGAAATAAGATAATACTGCAATGTAGCAAAAGCTTGAGATTTATTTATTTTGCAAGAAACTGTGCAGTTAGGTGCATGTGAGAGTTCAAGTTACCCTAACATTTCAGGGCCCCTGTCATGGTTCAAAATGCCATTGCACAAAGCACTAGAGAAAACAATCTACCTTTGATTATTCTCAAATGGCAAGTGTAGCCAGATGCTTGCAGAAATAAAGTCTCCAGAACAGCCATGTTAAGTAGCTTTACTAAACAAGTTCAATGTCACACCGCTTTCAGAGTTCCATCTATTTTACTGAGTGGAATTGGATCTCCTAACAAGTTTATTTGGCATAGGCAGAAACCACATCCATATTCTTGAATATAAATTGTCAGCTTTAAAAACTGGTCCCAGCTGGTAGCCTTCTGTTAGCACTGCTGGTATTCATGACCAAGTGTCAGAGAAACCTTTAGCCCTTGGAAAGGCTAGATTTAGCAAACTCAGCAATATAGGTTTGAGGGTCCTGTTCTTGTTTGAGTTATTTCTTTGGAAATAACTTTTAATTTGGTGCCAGTTCCTCCTTCTGCCAGGAGGTTTATGCAATCATTCTATACCAGTACACCTACTCCAAGATTAGTGAAAACTAGAAAGAAGTCTCCAAGATAAATAACCTCATGCAAGTTTCATGAAAAACAGTCATTATGTCAACAAGAATAACACAGTGCCTCCACTAAAGGCTGCAGCATGAGCTTAGCTGTTTTGTTTGATCTGTCAGATGCCAAACAGCTAACTGCACTACCTGCTTTAGCAGTTTGGAACAGCCCTAGCAGACACTGCGTGATACCCAGCCTGCACAGGGGGACATGGAAGAGAGCTGGCTTTACAGGTGTGTCAGAGAAAGAGCAGAAAGGGCAGCTGTGGAAGGCCAGGTACTGTGATGAAATGGAGAAGGAATACAAAACAATGATGCAGAGAGGACAGGCTTTGCTAGTTCCACTGCTCAAAGGACCTTGTGAAATCTAAGAAATCTAAGACTAATTCTGCCCAGCCTCCAGAAAGATTGCAAAATGCTTATATGGTGTTTCTTAAAAAGGTCCCTTTATTTTATTAAAACTTTTAGAGAATATGTAGTCATCTTTACAACCTAAATCAGGTAGACTTTCTAATAGGAAAGGAGGTTTAAATTGGGGGATCAAGGAGGAAGGTAAGGGAGATCTTGAAAGGAACGTGTTTTGGACTTAACACCCAAAAGCAGCAACTTCACCTCATTATGTTGCATATAAAATTCAGTTGATTAACTTCCTTAAAAACACTCTCTCTATTGAGTCACTGAAGACAGAGAACTGCATGAACACTACAGAGTTAACCACATTGCTTCCCACTACTGGAAATAAGATTCTCTCCCTGTCATTCTCATCAGCTGAAATTATGTCCTCCCCAGCAACTGCAGTGCATGGCAGCTCTGGCAAGCTTACATACGAAAAGACTGAGACAGTTAAGCATTAAGTAAGAAAACACACATTAACGTCAATTGCTGATTTTCCCCACTGCTAGGCTTTCTTGTAACAAAGAACATAGTAATTAACTTTGCTCATGAAATGTTATGTTCTAAAGTTGGGCCTAATTAGATGCAATATAATTCTTGCCAGAAACAGATAATATGTGTCTTTCATCAAGACACAACTTGGGTGACTGGAATTTATTAATGTTCAGCAAGTCTGCATAGCACAAATTATGTTTACCTGCTTCCCCACAAACAAGCACAGTGTCTGTTTCAGGTATGATCAACTGTATTTGATATTTAACGAGATAGAAATGTGGCTTTCATTTCAGAATGAAACTTTATAATAGGAGAACACTCCAAACTGCAAGGGCAAGAAGAGGGAATAAAAATAACAGAACTAAGCATAGCAAGATCACGGGCTAGTACTTGCTGTCTGTGGTACAGATACAAAATAAGCTTGCGGGAAAGAGCAAAGGGTTATGGAAAGAGGGAAGAAGGCACGGCTTCGCAACGATGCTTTTCATTATAGCAGTAACAACAACTAAGATCTATTGGTAAGCATAATGCCTCAAGGGGAGCGTGAAAAAGCCACATGAAGAAATGCCAAAAAACATCCTCAAAGCTGCAGCAGGACAATGGAGGCCCAGGCTAATGGTAACTCTCTCCCAAGTTAGTGTCTTCTGAAGTTAGTTTAGCTTGAAATACTTCAGAACTCCACCCCCTATCAGCTAAGGAGAAAACAAGGAACAGAACATGGATGATGATTCATGGCAGTGCAAGCTCCTATTTTTCTATTTCAAATAAAACTTACGCTTCATGTCAATAGCCATATTTTCCTTTCCTTTGGTTTTTCTGTTTGTTTTGCTTCCAACCAAGAACTTTTCTCCAGGGCTCTGCAGTGGTAGACAATCTCAAATCTTCCAACCCTTTTCCCACAGACAGAGACTGAAGTGACCTCCCCAACTCTGCAGGAGGCAAGCAGTGCTAAATATCCAACTAAGGCATCAAGCAGACTCTGCCAGAGTAGTCTCAAAGTAGAAATAAAAATGGTAGGCTGTCTCCTCTTTTGATATCTTCTCCTACCAAAACAGCCCAGGAAGAAACAGAAAACTGAACAGAAATGCAAGGGGAGGGAGAAGTGTAACACCAGAAGTTCTATAATTTTACGTCTCCCCATACATCCCATAGTTGCAACAAATCACACACTTGATAATGACTAATTGCATGGAAAACTGATTAAGGCTAGAATTACCAGTGTCAGAAAGACTGCAGAAGACCCTCTAATTTCATTACAAGGTCCTGCCCACATGCCTAATGAGTTATAGCATTCAAGGTTTTGATATCATGTAGCAGGCACTCAGTCCTAATTGTATATTCTTAACATATTACATGTCTTCCACCCAACCATTCACTGTTAATTATTGTTATAGGTGTTGGATTTCATAACCAGAGCTCCTAGACCTCTTTAATAACTACTGTTGTGAAAATATTTCTGACTTTTGTAAACACTGGTATAAGGGATCATCTAAGCCAAGCAGTCAAAGCTGCTGGAAAGCCAAATCATTGTGTTCAAAAGCTACAGGAGTTACAACTGTGTATTTTGAATAAGACAGGAGCACAACTTTACTAAGTCTAAATTCCAGAATGTGTACCAACACTACTAGTCAGCTTATCTAGTCTTGTCATACCTTAGACTTCTCGGGTTGATATCCAAGTTTGAAAGAGCACAGGATAATGTCTAATGTGACTATTTAAGGATATTTTAAGATAAGCAGTAGGTTAGTTTTGGAACTTCCCCTTATGTGTACGTGTTTGAAATGACTCACGAAGAGACAAGACTACAAAAAATTCACATCACACATACTCTATGAAGCAATTCAGTACATTTCTGGTTTAGCCTTGCCTGTTCAGTGTGGCAGCAGTCTGGCAAACAATTAACCAGCCAATAGGTACAACTATCACATACACCACTAGTAACAGCCACATTATATATGAAAAGATTTATGAGAAGCCAGGTGTTTAGATAGATAGTGTTCATTACATCTGTTCAAAGCCTCAGAAAGAGGTGACTTGCTCTATCAAGTAACCTCCACAGAGGAAGGGACTTGCCTCACCAATGAATACCAGGAAGTCCAAGATCATGTTGTGTACAGGTCACTGCACCTCCAGAAAGCAAGTGATTCTCCCTTCAGCTCTTCGGATTACCTATTTCCAGCTTCTCTTTTCTACAAGGAGATGTTCTTTCATGCTTCTTAACTGGATATTCAAGGAGACAAGCAAAACCAGCAAGGAGATAAAAACACAATCTTAAATATTTCAGTGAGTGTACCGTACAGAAACACTTCAAAGAAATTTTGAGTTGGGTTTTTTGTTAATTTTAATTTGTTTTTAATAGTTTGTAAAAGCATGGATTTGGCAATATTTAAGTTTTTCAATTTTCTGAACTTACTTCCTTTTGCAGTAAAAGACTTGAATTAAAAAAATGCTGCTTTGAAAAAAAAAAAACCTAGCTAGAAAAAGAAAAATTAGAATCACGGAATAAAGTGAATAAATTGGGATTGTACTGCATAAATTCAAATTGCAAACTCCTTAAAACAGTGATGATAATTGGAAACAGAGATGAATATTCTTGTCACATTAAACTATCATCATTTCTAGTATTAACAAGGTAGCATGCTCACCACTTCTAACAGATCAGAGATGCATACAGCAAAATATCAGTTTCTGTGCACCTGGTCTGTATATAGTTGTATTTAAAATCCAGTCAGTTTTCTTCTTTAAATTACAGGCAAAGGCACTTGGATGATGTAACTTAAGAACACACTGAAACATTCCCTTGTTCTCAAACCAGAAATGCTCACAGCAGCTGAAGCATGCAGTGCGAAATAAAGCTGGTTAAAAGAAGACAAGGGAAATGGTTAGGGAATAGGGGCTTCTTGGCATTCCTTTAAACCATTTCCTGTTCACCCTTGAGGAGTGTAATACAGCCCTAAGAAAATACATCTGATCTCACTCTTTTCAGCTGCATTAAAAAGAAGTTTAAATGCAATTTAAATATCAGACTGCATATTCATGAACTAAAAAAGAAAAAGAAAGGTGATACATATTATTGCCTTTGTCTTCCACTAAGACAAGCTGGTTTCTTTTTTTTTTTTTCTTTTTCTTTTCTTCTTCTCCCCCCGCTTTAAAAAAATGTAATGAGAGCTTTGATTTTCCCTGGGAGACGAGGTCAACAGACTAGGGCACTTCCTGTCTGCAGCAATGCCGTGTACTTATGCAGACATGAGTCTTCTGACAAACAACTGATTTATTTCAAAGAGGGGGTCATTACAATCATGGCATATAGCAAGATCACATTCTTTCCTACTTGTTTTGCTTAATCACTATGGATTACTCAAACATACTTGAAAAGAAGATGTATTTCAGCTGTGTGTGAAAACTGACAATTCAGCCAAAATCCCACACACACTGAACACTGAGGAGGAGGAGGCATGTTCTAGGTCAGACTGTCATGCATTGAGGAAAACTGGGAGTAATCCTACTGAAAAAAATTGAGCTATTAAAATGTAAACAATGTAGTCCTTCAAAGTACCAAGCACCTTGTCACCAGGTACATAGACCTCTACTTTTCAGAAAAGATCATTAAAGGAGGCTATCATCAGGGCTGCTTATGGCTTCCATATTTAAAATCACTCCTCTGAATCCTACTGATTGAAACATTCATGCAAATCCCATGCAGTCCTATTCCACGCATTTGGGACAAACTCTAGTGCCCTGCAAGGAGGGTCAAAACTTCAGCAGCGTGCAAGAGCAGCACCTCAGCTAAGTACCCACAGATTGTAAACAGCAGGAAACTCAAGAGACAGAAGATTACAACTGCCAGCAGACATACCAAGGTCAGAACAGTCTGAAGAGTCTCCAGCTATATAGAGCTGAGGAAGAAATTAAGCTGGGCATGGCGGAAGTTGGTTGCCTGTCATTAAGAAAATTTACGCAGCCTCCATGTTTCCACAGTATTTGAGCACTGCAGAATTACTTTTCTATCCCCCACAATTACCCCATATAAATATTCTTACACACCTCTCCTTTTATTTTAAAGATGTGAAAGTGGGATAACAAACTCTTGCAGAAGATTACAGAAACTTGCATTGAAAGATGAGGAGTCAAGCCCTTCTTCCAATCTTCTATCCTCTCCTTCCTTTACTGCGCTAGCTTAGCAGTTCTCATGCTGTTCAACTAGGAGCTCAAGTCAGTTCTGATGGCAACATTTACAGTATCCATTCCCCTCCCTCTAAATGAGACTGTAGTAAGTTTGTTTACAGCCACCTTCAGCACATGTACAAGCTACTTAAAAATGGTTAATTTGTTCTTCTTATGTCAAAGAATGTAATCTGGTATTTGTGTTTGCTGTATGTACAGAGAGCCAAAACAATCTTACATTCATAAAACTGAAGCTACTAAGCACTATATAGGTAATTCACAGACCAATGAGGAAAAGAAAAACCAACCACCACACCACACAGAAAAGCTATTAGTGTTAAGAACAGAAACATAAATCTAAGAAAATTAAAATGCTGCCTTGAACACAGTCATTAAACATATGAAAATTATCCAGGAGATGGGAGAGGGGAATGAGTGCAAGAATTGCTATTGCAGAAGAGCAGGAAGAAATCTGTCATTAAGTAATATTTATATATAATTTCTAGATAGCAGAGTTTTTTTCTGTTAGCTTACGGACAGACACAACCTGACATTGCAGGAAACAGGCAATTTGCTTTTCAAGCATAAATTATAAAGTGACTTGACCTTAACCTAAAAGAATCAGGACACATTGGCGGGGGGAGGTGGGGGGGGGGGTGTGCGCGAAAGGCTGATTAAGTTGATTATAAATCTAAATTCCAGGCACGGAAACACCCTTGTAGGGATTGGGAAAAATACACCATGGCAGAACAATTCCATTCTTATGCTACTAGAAGAAAAACACTAAAAAATGCCAAGTATGTTTCAGCTACTTGTTAACATATTAAACTCACCTTCCTTGTCCCTGAAGAACACTTAATGTTCTTCCATTTCATATCAGAAAATCTCAGTCTGGACTTGGTGCCTTCCCTTCAACAACACTGCATAGCTACACAAAGTAGATACTGTGTCTTTTACAGACTGAAACAGCAGCCATAGTTGCTTACTTGCCCAGAACAGTGCAATCAGTAGGTGAATGAGAAGAGCCTGAAAACAAGCTTCTATAGCCAGAGGATAGTCTCATGTTCCCCAGCTAGTCTAAATTAAAATTAAAAAATAAAATTATAAAAGAAGTTTGGTGTTTGCCACCTAATGTGTAATGACTGAGCAAGCATCCACATTTAAAAATGAGAAAAAAAAATACCGTAAGTTATCCCAAACTCCTAGTCAATATAACAGAAACTGATGGTCATCCTTCAACAGGCCTGAAGAAACTTACCTGTCACATACTGCTCATGTTTGTCATGTCCTATTTGCTATACCACAGTTTAGCAAGCAATACAAATATAACATATAACATTTTTCTCAAGTGATCCCCGAAGGAAAACAACATTACTCAAAAACATTTTAAAAAATCCAGCCTTCATCTGACCTCATGCATCTTACCATCATCTGAGTAAACGGAGACATCTGAAATGTCTTACAACAGGAAATCTTCAAGAATTTTTTGCTGTAACAATGAGCTGATGGTCCTCACTAAGACATGGATAAGACAACCTTCCCCTTCAGAGCTCAACATGCTAAATAATCAGCAGAGCAATCCAGCTGATGCGAGACCTGGCTTGCAAACAGGGAACCTACACTACAAATAACAAAACCAACACACCCTGAGCAACTTCAAGTTTACAAGCAAACAACATTAAGAAGTGGTATTCACTAGTGGAAAAAAAATTGCTGCCCAACATGAAGCCTAGGGCAGCTTCTTGCCATACAGCCCTGTTTGCAACACCTATTCAAACAAAATTGCAAAGATGCACACCCACTGGTTTTTGTACTTATCACACTCTGACATGATAGGAGACAGCGTGAGGCAAAAGCAGAGAGCAATAGGCTGTTTCTACCAAAAGAACTAGAACAGGAATAAAATTGGGCGGGCGAAAATAAATCTATAAGAATCTCACCCTTAAGTATGCTATTACTGTGCCAGTAAATCCAGTTGACACACTCCAAGATAAATGGAACTTGCAGTCCTTTTTGAATGACTACATAAAACATAAGCACATGATCTGATGTTCATGTTCCCTTAGTTGCAGTCAGAAAAATTCAAGAAAAGTGTACAGCTTCCTCCCCTGATGAACACAAAAATAACATGAACACCACAGCCCCGGCCCCCACCAGCATCCTTCTCTCTAAACTAGAGAGATATGGATTTGATAGACTATGCGGTGGATAAGGAATTGGATGTATGGTCACATCCAGAGAGTAGTGGTCAACGGCTTAATGTCCAGATGGAGATCAGCGACAAGTGGTGTCCCTCAGGAGGCTGTACTGGGACCAGTACTGTTTAATATTTTCATCAACATAGACATTGGGATCAAGTGCACCCTCAGCAAGTTTGCAGATGACACCAAGCTGAGTGGTGCAGTTGACACACCTGAGGGATGGGATGCCATCCAGAGGGACCTGGACAAGCTCAAGAAGTGGGTCCATGTGAACCTTGTGAGGTTCAACAAGGCCAAGTGCAAGGTTCTGCACCTGGACCAGGGCAACCTCCGGTATCAATATAGGCTGGAGCAGGAAGGGATTGAGAGCAGCCCTGCTGAGAAGGACTTGGGGGTAGTGGTGGAAGAAAAGTTGGACATGGGCCAGCAATATGTACTTGCAGCCCAGAAGCCCAATTATATATTGGGCTGCATCAAAAGGAGCATGGCCAGCAGGTCAAGGGAGGTGATTCTGCCCCTCTGCTCCACTTTGGTGAGACACCACCTGGAGTCCTGTGTCCAGCTCTGGAGCCCTCAGTACAGGGAAAACATGGAGCTGTTGGAGAGGGGCCAGAGAAGACACAAAATGATCAGAGGGATGGAACAGTTCTGCTGTGAGGATAGGCTGAAAGAGTTGGGGTTTTAAACTAGAAGGGAGATTCACAGGAGATGTAAGGAATTTTTTTTTTTTTTTACAGTGAGGGTAGTGACACACTGGTCCAGGTTGCCCAGAGAGGTGGTCGATGCCCCATCCAGGGAGACATTCTAGGCCAGGCTGGACGGTTCTCTGAGCAACCTGATCTAGTTGAAGATGTCCCTGCTCATTGCAGGGGGGTTGGACTAGATGACCTTTGAAGGTCCCTTCAACCCAAACCATTCTAAGACTATACGCTATTACAAAGGCCTTTAAGAATCAACCTCCAAATCAAGTACATATATACAGATTAAACAGCTTCCATGCCTGTAAATCACAAATCACTGGCATCAATTAAATTGCCTCATCTCCCACGAAAAAGATTGTATACAGATTTATAATTTCAAATTTGATTGCATTACTACACAATGCCTTTTCCCATTTTGTGCATGCTGAAAAGAAGGAATGAAGGCAAAACAACTGAAGACATGAATCTGATAATGCACTAGCTTCTTCTCAGTGACCTATCACAGGTTTTTTTTAATGATTAATAAAGTGCTTGTGCATGATGCAAAATGCAGCAAATCTGTCTGCAACTGGGCTGTGCAATAAAATTACTCACAAATAGTGCACTGACTAGCACTCCACAAGCTCACACTGTTGCATACTTTCTGGAAGATCCCTAAGTTCACTCACATCTTAAGTGATGCATTTCACTTAGTCTTCCTATAAATGTATAAATTATACGTCTGAATTACACATCAAAAGTGTTAGGTCACCAAGGGGTTGCCATTGTTCCTATTGAACAGAAAAACATCATATCATAAGCAATCACTCCTCAAAGCAAAAAAGGGGTAAAAAAGCCTAACAATCACCACCACCAAACCACAGCAAAAATGCAAGACACTCTAGACCATAAGAAGCAGCCACTGTTGGATAACCTGACAATCTGAGCATCATCAATAGCCCCGTGTATTTCTATGCTAGATTCAGGGGAAATCAATGCCTCACTGGAGGCCCAGGCCTTATGCTTCCATGGAGTCAGAATTTTGGTTTTGGTTCTTGATTCAAAGCTCAGTCAAGCAAGCTGAAGTCTTTCTTCTGAACAGGGCACTGTTTCAGTCTCTGGATAAGCAGACAGGTTACCCAAGTTTGCAAGATTCCTAAGAGGTTACCACCACACACAGCAAAGAAGGAAAGATGAATGAAAAGAGGTAGGCATCTGTGAACAGAGCAGAATAGGTATATCAGACACATATGCGCACTAGTAACCACATTATTTGCAAAGTTATTAAAACACCTTTGCTTCTATCACCATCGAGTCGATGCAAGTGTTCTGGACAGTTAACTGTATATGTCATCTGGGATATGCACATACAGCATATCTGGGGAATGAGACTCCTCAGACAGCTGTATAGCAGTAAATTTAGCTTGAGTTCTAGACTATGTTTTGCTAGTTGTATTATGTCACCTCTCAAAGTCCAATTAGTACAAAGTAGCACTTGTGTTGGGTGTTACACCAGAACAGCACTGAAAGAGGTTCCTACCTCAAAATACTTAAACGTGAAGTATGAAGTACGCGTAACAAGCAAAACACAAGGAAAAAAAAAAATAATACCCTTGGTAAGAATACATGTGAATACAAGCTGCAGGTCTCAGAGATGAAGACATCCTGCAGCTATAGTTAAAAGACATTAAACCACAACTGCTTTCACCAGCACAAAGTTAACACTATTTTTCAAAGCTTAAGGCTGCAGCTACTTCTAGATAGTTCAGGTCCAAAAGTAGGAAAAATAGCTCATAAATAGCTTTTCATGTGTCAGAATAACGACAAGTTCAGGCAGCTATACTACTCATGTATGGGCAAGGACACCATAGCATTTGTTGGGGCTAAGCCTTAAGGCTTTTCAGGCAGCTAAGGGCCTATATTAAGATACCTGTAATTTTTTAAGAGCACTTTGTATGTTTCAACAAGACTGCAAATTTCTTATACGATATATTTCAAGAAATCAATCTTTATACAGAATCATAGAATGGTCAAGTTTGGAAGATAGCCTAGTCCATCTTCCCTGCTCAAAGGAAGGTCAACTATAGCAGGTTGCTCAGAGCCTTGCCAGCCAGATTTTGACTATTTACAGAACCAAATTACAGCCAAGTATGAATGACACACTATGGTATTATATAATAGCTTTCTCTCACTAGCAAAACAATTCATTAGCCTTCAGCTTTCTATTCATCCCAGCTTTGTATTTTTCTCTACACAGATCCGCAGTTTTTAAACGCTCTCTTAATCAACAGGCACAGACTGAAGCACAGGAGGTTCCATCTGAACAAGAGAAATTTCTTTACCTTGAGGGTACCAGAGCCCTGGAACAGGCTGCCCAGATTGGCTGTGGAGTCTCCTTCTCTGGAGACATTCAAAACCCGCCTGGACACATTCCTGTGCAACCTGCTCTGGGTGAACCTGCTTTAGCACGTGGATGAGACTAGATGATCTCCAGAGGTCCCTTCCAACCCCAACCATTCTGTTATTCTGCAATTGTAGCTAACACAAAGTGGTCAAGCCCAAACATCACCCATCAACCTCACCTTGCCCAGTAAACTTGCCTTCAACCAACAGAAAGCACCTCCTCACAGCTGTGTTGAAAAGAATTGAGCAATTCTTTTATACAACTACAATACAGATCTCTTCATCCTCATTCCTTCTACCTACCTGCCCCACACAGTGCCTCAGTAACTTGACCTTAGAAAAAGAAAAGGTACCTTCAGTGAAGTGTCGAAAGTTCAGCTGTCACTTTCTTCACTATGAGGGTGGTGAGACACTGGAACAAGTTGCCCAGAGAAGTTGTGGATGCCCCACGCCTGGAAAAGTTCAAGGCCAGGCTAGATGGGGTTTAAGCAACCTAGTCTAGTGGAAGGTGCCCCTGCCAATGGCAGGGGGGTTGAAACTAGACGATCTTTAACATCCCTTCCTACCAAAACCATTCTATGATTGTCCCTGAACACCACATCATATTTCCTAGGAAGAATGGTCACTGACACCCTCATTCTCTTCTACACCTAAGCCTCACAGATCTTCAGAACATGCAAGGCATGAACCTTCAGGAGATGCAAGTGTGGCAAGCAAGGGAGCAGAAAAGGGCTTGACATGTTACTAGTGCTGGGGATTTGCCTGGACTACACTCAATCAGAACAACTTTTTGAAGAATAGGACTAGAAAATATTGCTTGAATAAGGCAAATAATATGTCTGTTCCAGTTTAATTTAGTCCTTAACATTTGTTGTCTGCTCATATCATTCATAGTCTCCCAAAATATAAGCACAGGATGAAAAAGCTCAAACCTCCAATAAAATAAAATTTATGGGTGATTTATTCTTTAGATAATACTGTAACATCTATTCACAGCAAATTGTTATTTGTCCTTAGTAAAGACAACAGTCTTCAAACAAATACTAGACCATTCAGTAAATGTTCTCCTTTACGTGAGTTTTAACTGACAACTTCGACAGCTGGACAGATTTTTTTTTATTCAGTTTAGGCAAAACAGTGCCAAAAAGCAAGAGAGAGGATATAGTGTACCACAGTAAGAACATAAACTCCTCATTTCTTTTTTTAAATTTATTTTACTTTACATTTAAATCTTACTGAAGATAAACAAATAAATGAAAAAATTATGATTTTTTTCTCCAGCTCTTCCAAACTCAGGCCTTTGAACTTCTGTGCTCTCTTTAAAGGGACACAAAAGACATGTTTCTACACAACAAAGATTCCTTTCTTGTTACCACCATATTTTAAAATACTAACTTTTTCCAGTTTGTATATGCCAATTTGCCTTTCTTCTTCCTATCCACCCACACTTCATGCTGCTTAGTTTTGGTATTTGATTTAGTAATGAGCTGTCAACAAACCAGCTCGCTTCACATTGTGGTTCTTGTGCACTTACCTACTACAATCTTGTATATTACTGCCCATAACACTACAGGGTGTAACTCTATTTAAAACAGTTTTGTAATGGGAGGGTTCCTCTTCATCTTTGCAAATGTTTTACATACATTCTTTTTAACGAGGGATCACATGAGGACGGCCAAACTAGCCATTTTGGCGTTATCTGAACACAGATGCAAAGTGTTCAGCTTGCCAGGCACCACTCGGGCTGGCAGGGCAGACTGGTGTTTGTGGCCAACCGGTGACTAATCAATGTTTCCTTTCACACAGCCTCCAACCCTTCCTCCAGCTCTAGATGAGTGAGCAAGCAAGAAGTCTGGGATAACAAAGCTGACAGGCCTGGGCAGGCAGCACCTGGGAAAAGGAGACACCTTTCCCCAACCTATATTTACAGAGGAATCATTAGCCCCATGTCATTCTGTGTTGGTGAGAATATGACTCTAGGGCCAATAATAATCGGGGATATTACTCCTCACACATAATTTGGGGCACAGCTTGGGTGGAGGTGGAAGTCAAAAGGAAAGCAGTGCAGGAGCTGCATGTCGTTTCCTTAGGGCAGTGGTTCTGGGACAAACAGAGGTGTGGAAAGCAGAGCCCCGAGTAGCACAATGTGCAACCAACAGGACAGAGAAGCTGCAAGCGTGTGAGCGAGGTCAGCTCTCTGCTATATTCCAGACTATAATCCTGTTTTAGGAAATAACTATGTGTTTATTCAAAGTAAGCCAACTCCAACCCAGGTTCCTCTACTATAATTCCAAACACCACAGCACAGTTCTCATTTAACCTTTCCCTTTCTTTTCTGTCCCAACCATTTGGAGATGCTGCAGGTTGTTGCTACAATATTTGCAAGTTACCTAGCCTCAAACATTCTGCCAAAGCTATGTACTTTCCCACCCAGAGACAGCTGATCAACAAGCATCCCGCAAGAGCCCAGTTATTCTCTCTCACAGAACAGTTATCAAAACAGTAACTCTACTCTGCAGCTTTAACTGTCCCTCCTTTCCCCCATTTCAGATCTTTTCTTTTTCCCTTCTGTTTTCTCCTACCTTTATCTATAGGTCTCCACTTGCCTTCTCTGTTACATTTTCCTTCCACCATTAAGAGAGTTGCTACACACCTTAAGGGCTGACATTGGCCTCCTCACAGAGGGCTCAAATGCACCAAATTACAGTTCACCTGAATAATGTAATTTTATAAGTACTCTGAGCACATTCCTATTGTCAATAATGAAGAAAACACAGTACTTGATGGCAAGACTTTCATGTTGAACTGATTGCAACAGGCCTTACTCTACATACTGTAGGACTCAGAAGACATTTAATTTCTTCCCTCCACAAGACATGTAAGTTTTGGTTGAGAGAGCACACTGATCAGAGCAGAGCCTTATGCTGTCCAGAACTGGAGGCACGAAGCCAAATTGCTCCGCAGCAGAAAATGGGGTGGAAGGTAGAACCCTTGACTCCCAACAAAGGGAGGGAGAAGCAGGAGCCACGGCACTTGTTTCAAGAGGGAGAGAAGATTAAATCCTCCTTTTTCCAAGAAGAGGTGGTTGAGGACAAATTATACATTTCAGAGATCAGGTCTTCCCCTACACACTGTATAGTGGAATCAGAAATCATCACTGAAGAACACTGCAAACTGAGGGAAAGCTATGATCATGAGGATGTATTTCAGACTGATTTAATTCAAAATTCAATAAAAGGAGGACACCTAAAGAAGAAAAGCAAGTTTCAGCAGTTCATTTTCTAAATAATTGGGTAAAATGGTCAGAAAAGATTGATATTTCACTTTGTAGATAGAGTGAATTCTGTATGTGTTTTTTGGGGTGGGTTTTTTTGGTCACAATTACCCTGAAAGGAAGCAGTACAAGTATATCGAATGGATAGTGCCATTTTCAATCTCATGCTCCTTTCTAGGTTAATTGTAGCTTTCAGTGGATAAAAGACTTTAAGTGCTGTTTAAAGGAGGTCCTGTTTTATTATTTTAAAGTTGCCCCACCCAAGTTTTGTTCTCCCGCACATTCAGTCTAGAGCGCATGGGAACACAGCAATTTCAATGGAATGTATCCCAGCAATCTTTCTGTTCCAGATCCCTACATAGCTTTTTATACTTTAAGAACTGTTGAATGGGAGCCTACTACTTAGAACATTGAGCACTAAAAAGAAGTGCCAAGCCTTAATTAGCATAGTGTCTAGATTAAGACTGAGATTTCATACTACAACATACCTAACAGCCTCTTAATTTTGAGATTTATGGAACAATGGCTACACTATGAGCCAAAAAGCAGAAATTTTCATAAGAACTGCCAACTTTTCAACGCCCACGTGATAGTACAACAAATAGGCATTTCCAGAAATACCAGAAATTAGAGCTGGCAATTAGCATTGGGAAATCCCAGCCTCTCTTGGCTCTGCTTCTGACAATGACTACTTTTTCCGCTGAAGTGTACAGTCAACTTTCAATTTTAAAAGACACTCTACTATTTTAAGTATTCAATACTGAAGATACTTGGAAACATCCAAATTCTAATCTTTGTCTTGTCTGGTCAACAGGCCAGCAATTAAGAGAAAAATCAGTCCATTGTCAAATTGCAAGACATGGTTTTCAACTATCTTCAACACTTGCAGAAAATGGTCCTAAAACTTCTCAGGTTTTGCCTACAGACATGTCAGAGTGTGAAAACAATCCCACCCATCATGTCCTTCACACAATATGCCTTTTCTACAGTAATCAGAACAAGTTAAAAACGAATCTTCTGAAACAGATCACCTAGATTCCTACAACATCTTGTTATCAAAGAGCTAGATATTCAAATGACTGTAGGTGCCTAAAAATGCTGATGAGCATCTTGTCATATTTAAGAAGCAGACAAAACATGTTTATACAGGCCTAATATCTTCGTACATTTGCAAATCCACTCAGCCCTCATCTGCTTGTTTAAGACTCTAGATGCTTTTGAAGTCAGGCCACAAACTGATTAGTTATTACAGAAAACACTGCTATCTCAAATATTAGCAAGAGACCTAATAAGACATCAGCAGCACTGTTTTTGTTTTAATTGGATTATTTCAAACTCTGCTTTTCCAAGCAGAAACAGTAAAGAACTTCTGTCTTACTAGGTTGAGACCGTCATCCTCTATTCTGTGAATAAACAACAGTCTATAAACAAATTCAAGCTCTGAAGTGATTATTTCCCAATACTACCACACCAAGTTTTTCAAGTGTTACGTGTAACAATCTCTTGCAACAACTAAAATGGTCACCCTTTTAGGTTGCCAGCTTTTACTTGTGACTAATAAAAGGTTTTGAGTTTGATAATGAGGAGCAAGAGGTGAGGAAAGAATGGAAAAAATACAACTTCTTGGGCAGAACAGACTACTTGCTTTGTCAAGACATAAGTGCAATTTCCACTGTTTTGTCTACAGAGTCTTGAAGTGTGCATATACACTGCTTAGCTTCCAGCCTCAGCATTTGCTCCCACCTAGGCATCCACAAGCATCCCCCATGTAACCACACATCACACTTTTGACAATACTAATTTGCGACAGAGCAATTAATCTCATTCCTCCACTCCAAATACACATGTTCACATGGCAACAGTCACCCCCAGGAAGGATTTGAGTGATTAACTGTGTCAAGGAAAAGAGATTCTCCAGTTAATGGAGCTGCCAGTGCACACAGAAAGTGAATTTGGTGAGGTATGGGGGAGCTGAGCAGTAAAAGCATGAAGTGAGGAACCACTTGCCCATCTAAGAAGAGTCACACTCCCATCTGTCAGTTGTGGACTATATCAATTCTGCTAAATACCAGAATTAGTAGCTTTATTTACTTATGTGTTCCTACAGCTCTTTTGCCCACATGCCCGCTCCTGTATTTTTTAGGCCAATAATCTCAGGGTGTGATTTGATAATGCAGCTAAACCAAGCAACAGCTGCAGAAAAATGTCCTGCTGCTCCTCCTGCTTTCACCATTCCTCTCAGGACTGACCCTACAGTGAGAAAGAGCAGTGAGTTAACTAGCTAAAACTCACTCATGCCACAAAGTAATTTTCCATCCCTTTTTGTCCTTGAACCAGCTCAGTGCAGGGTCAGATACCTTCAAAACCAGAAAGGCAGAGGTAAAAGAAGAGGGAGCAGGGACATATCTTTTGCAAACTGCAAGACTGGTATAGCTACAGCACCAAAGCAAAGCCCCACAGCAGGGACAGAGAGGCATACATGTGAATATCAGCAGTTGTGCCTATTTTCAATTCAGCCACTCCAGAACAGTTTTATGTTATCAACCTTACTGCTGGAAAAGTGTTTGTGTAATTCCTGTTTCTCACACACCTTGAAGACTTATTCCTACTCCTCCACTTCCTATTTTTTTTTATGCTAACAGTGAGGCTAAAGAGACATCTTCAGTTCTACAAAATAAGACATTAAAGATTTCCTCCAGAAAGAAACACAAGGGAGAAGGGATAAGAAAAGAGCCCCTCTATCCCTGCTGATTTTACCTTTATCCCTAATCCAAAAGCAGTTACCACATCTTACAAATTGATATACAAATAAGACTCATTCCAATTAAAATCAACTCCTCTTCTTCCTCCTCACAAGTTATAGCTAAGGTTAGCTTCTGAAAACTAGGGAGAAGGATGATTTTCCTTGCTTATCTTGCACAAAATATGGAACAGCTCCTGATGGCTGTTTGGAATTATGCCCTTAAGGTTTGGCTTTGAAACAGAGGAAACCAGACTGTCACAGATTTAGACTACTGTGCTTTTAGAGCTGCATATCTAAATTTTAGGTATCTGAAAAATCCTTTGTGGTCAACTTTGTCTCCAGCCAGCAGATAGCAGTAGTATCTAAACAGCAATTACTTTCAGACTCCACTTGGTTTTGGGGAGAGGTGTGAGCAAGTTATTAACGATAGATAAGTAACGAATAAGTGAACCGGTGCCATTTATAACAGTGGGTAGACTAGTTACAGCAAGATCTAATTGCATCACGCATGTCACTTAGCCTTTGCTCTAGAGCAGCAGCCCAGCCACAAGTGTGAATGAAGTCATCCTAACACACAGACACACCTAACTTCCATAATACCAAGTGTGTTCATAGATTAGTCAAGGGACTGTTCTCATTACTCAGGCAAATGCCTATAAGAAGTTTTACTGGTATAGGTGAACTCAAAATAGCAATTGCTGCCACTTGTTGCAACAGGTATAACAATGTCTGATCACAAAATTCTAGCAGTTCTAAAGTAAATGGCATATTCATTTAGACAAGACACCAGAGCCTTGTAACATTATTTTTATTTGTTGTGAAGTGGCACAAGACCTAGCTGATTTAGTCTAGTGACTATCAAAAGCCGAACACTGCTTAAGTAGTTAAAAGTGCTACCCTCCGCTCCCAAAGGTTGGTTGACATATTTAGCACATTTATAGACGTAGTCTTTCTATAAAGAGCTCCTGCTAAACTGAAGGAGTAGAGCATCCACCAGTGCTGCTGCTAGGAAGCCAATAGAGCAGCTGCACCAAATGCAAGCCTGTAGCTCAAAGGACTTTCTAAGCAGAAACAGCAAATCTGCAGATTACACCACAACAGCATCTCTACCTTCTTCACAGCTTCTGAAATGCATTACAAGCTGGCTACAGACACCACTCTAATGGTGTCCCACGTGACAAACTTTACATCAAATCACACCCTGTACTACTCCCGAATGCAGCATGCAATTTTATTCCTCACATCAAAACTTCTGAAGAAGCTCCGTTTTCAAACCTAATACATCTTCAACATGGCTGCTCTAGGACCCCTTGCAAATCTGGCCATGACAAACAGCAATACACCACTTCTTTCAAAGGAGCACACAAATTAGTGAAGGAAGGATGGAATGCTACCTTCTTCACAGATCATGGATACTTGTTACAAATTCCACACAAAATCTGCAATGTCAATTAAACACAAAGTCAGTTTCACTGACTGCTCACTGCACTATCAAACAAGCCTTAACTTTAGGGCAGGACAAGAAGCTGGAATGAGCAGTGGTAGGAAAAAGACCAGGAATGGACTACAGGAGTTCTGCTGCTCCAAAGGAAGAATACTTACTATACAAGTTGAAGCTTGGGTGTCCACTGATACTACTAGTACTATTAACCAGAGACGATATATAATGTGTGGCCTAATGTCTGTCTAAATGCAGTTCTGAAGAGTTTCCTGCAGGACCTTCATATTTATGCCTGTCATCCTCACTGCTCAAGCCTCATATCCACCTGCTCTGTCACACTAGAACTGAGAAGCCACAGCTGCCCTAATTACACAGCTGGTTCCTGTATTCTTGCTGACAAAGAACTGCTACCATAGACTAAGGAGACATTTTGTTTAGTGCTCAAACACCACACTGATAAGAATGGTATTGTTTAGACAGAAACATGACTGGGTAGGAAAGTCCTTACTAGGCTTAATCCTATACCGGAACAAGTTTCAATCTGGGCACCAGCACAATCTAACAGAAGTTCTGCAGATCCCACACATATGTGCATGATTCAGTAATACGGAGCAAAGTGGTGAAATACTATTAGTTTGCAAAGCAGAGAATTGCACTCTGAATAGAAACAGCCTACTCCATACTGTACTCAGCTCCTGCCTTTGTGTTTGGAAAAATGTTTTCTTCTCTGTAATTCATTAACCTACAACCTTATCAAGGTGGGAGTGAAGAACTTGTTTCCAGCATGCAAACCTGCAGTCAAACTGAGCAGAAATACTTACGTCACTCTTCCGGAACTTTGCTTTTAAGCTCTTCATGCTGATCACATTCAACCTTCCAAACCTTTCAGAAGCTTTTTATCCTTCTTCAGTATCTAAACAAAAAAGAAAGAAAAATAAGATTTCAACTTGATACCATTCAGTTCACTGGCAGCCAAGTCTGAATTGAATTTGCATACCTATATCACCCTTTGAGGATTTAGCCCTCAAGCTCTAAAAAAGATTAACAGCCAGCTAAGGGAAACTTTCTGTTACTACCAACTTAAAAGCAAACCTAAATCTGACCACAGAAGAATAGAGCAAATCTTTACTAAAAACTCAAGTGTGTATCATGTTATACTAGCTACTTCTCAATGTAATTAGATCACTGACACATTCAAACATGTGGCAGCTTTCTCTGCCCACTGCCTATTTTAACATTATCATCAGTCATTTATAAAGTGCAAAAAGCAAAAAAAGAGTATGAAAAGTCATTCATTAGAACTTCAGTTTCCTACGACTGTGGGTCTGCACTGGGTAGCAGAAGTGCCAGCAATACTATATGTACAAGCCTAACCACTAACCAATTCCAAAATTAAACCATGCATGATACATACTAGGACAGCTCAACACAACATACCAGATAGAACCATCTGAGCAAGAGCAGAGGTTATCACCAGAACAATTGTTTTATATTTTCCCTGTGAGAAACTGTATGTGTATTCTTGGAGTCATAGGTGGTTTTAATCTGGCAGTGCACTATCACAGTCATGGTCCCCCTTCCTCCCTTTTAAGTGAAGAAAAATAGCAATTGCACAAATATATACAACCAACATTATAAACAAGCTGCAAGCTCTCACAGGGGAACAGGGAGCCTAGAGTGACTTTCCAGACAAAGCTTCAATATACCACATATTAACAATCCAAGACAAACGTAACAGCAAACAGCATGTTAAAGTAGCATGGCAATGTGCTTTTTCCGAGAGCACACAAGAAAAACTTAATGAAAGAGGAACATACATCTGGTCTGTGCAAGAATGTTCCAAATTTCTTGTTTTACAGTATGCTCACTGTGTCAGCCACTCTCATCTACGAGTTTTAGCTGCTATACAAATTCCTTCTGAAGGAACAGTTTAAAGGAAAGGACGTTCAGCTGTATAAACTTCCTCCCTCCACCCTAGGAAAAAAAAGAAGAAAAAATATTACAAGTCAGGCCAGATAAATAAATAACTGAAATGAGGACTGGAGCACAAATTCACATAAGTCATGCAGGGTCACTAACTTTTCACATCACTCTTCAGAAACAGGAGATTACAGTTAGATAAGTGAAGTGAGATTCAATTGTTTCATAAAATAAAGTCTCATTATTACGAAGCAATTTGCAATGTTCTACGTGATCACTCTACTATGAGTTTTAAAATGCAACTACATGGTATACTCTTGGTAGAATATACATGGATGCTTCCAGAAAATACAACGTTAAGTACCACTCACGAGGAGCAATTAGTGCTAAGTAAATGTCATTTAGTTCAACCCCATACTTGCCTGATAGCCATTTAAGACAAACACAAGTATATTTCTGAAAAAAAACCAACAACACCACCACCACACACAAAAAACTCCACTAAACAAGACAACCCACAACCTGAACAAACAAACAAAAAAAATACCATACGCTACATACATACAAATACATTTCCCAGAGAACACACACCTCTAGTAGGTGATCTGGGTGGGGTAATTCTGTAGGTTGTTAAAACATCATTAAATCTAATTAAATTACTCTAAATCTAATTAAACAGTCGTTTTGAAGTCATATCAGATTCCTGATGCTTTCAGGTATATGAATGAGGGGTCTCATTCGAAGGTCTTGCTTTTAATATCAAAGAGAATGGGCTTGTGGCATTTTGTTTAATTCTTTAGCATGTAAAAGGAAAAGAAAAAAAAAACACCACAGAAGCTTTTTATTCCCTGGCTTAAGTGACAATTGCTTAACTTTTTCATGGGTTGAATGGAATATTTGTAAAACAGTAACAAAAAAAGGGGGGGGCGGGAGGGGGCTAGTTTTGAACAAGCGAAAAGGAGGAATTATTTTAGGTTGCTCTGAGAGAAGTATACCACGTGAGATCTGCTACACCTACTCAAACTTTGAAGAGTTTAAATTGCACAGCAGCTGTTATAACCTGCACTGGAAAGAAGCCTGAACCTCAGCAAGAGGCAAATAATCTCCTAAATCATTCTCTAGTTACACCAAGGATTATGAGCATTGCAAAGACCAGAAATGCCAGGGTACAGACAAGACAAATACCATTACATTGATCTGGCCTTCTTTACATACCATGCCAGGAAGGGAAGAAAAAAAGAAAAAAAAAAAAAAAAAAAGAGAGAAAGAAAACGGAGGACAAAACCTCAAACATTTTTAAAAAGCTTTTTGGAAAAACAAAACCAAACTACAATTTAAAGGAACTTTAGAAGCTGAGAAACATCATACAGTATCTCCCCAAAATCCAAAACTTCACAGGACCATTTATTTCAAAACTTAAACATATTCAACTAAAAAAAGTAAACACTTTAATTAGACCGGTTAATAAAATGTAAAGAAGTCCTGTGCATGGGGAATTTAAAATGAGAAATCTTTCCTCACATACAGATTGCCAAAGAATTGTATGCTGTAGGCTGTCCTTCCCTTTCCCACCCACTCAGTATTTTTGGCTCCCATGTACAAGAGATTTGTTATAGCTCCCATGGAAAATAAAGTACCCAACTACAGGGCTATGGAGGAGATGACAGCTCCTTGTAAGTATATGCACAGGACAGCTGCAAAGTGAACTCTCTTCTACGACGAACCTGTAATACAGACTAATTAACAAGCTCTGCTAGCACTCCTAATATGCTACTTTTCCCACTTTTGAGGAAGGAAGAAGGGAGGTGAGCTGTGTTTTTAACAGAAGCCAACTTATTTTTCCCACAGGATACTTCACCTCTTGCGTAAGTGCATTTTATACATTGAATGTGAAACTCAGTCCTCAGCATAATTAAAATAACATGCACAAGCACACAAAACCAGTATTCCCAAGTTTAATGTGTGTCACATCTGTATTTTTTCCATAAAAGACAGTTAAACACAAACATTAAGATTACAGCTTGTGCATCATAATGGCCATAATCCTTCAGCTGTAGAGATAAAAACCCATAAGGCAGTAAGGGCTGCCTTGTCTTGGCACTGTCTATAGGAGGAAGTCACCTCTCGAAGGGTGTAATTATTGGAATTGATGCAAAAAGAGGCCAGGATCCTGATTCAGCAGAGCTTTATGACAACTGTGTATTTGCCAGAGGGAGAATAAAGGAAGCACCATTAATACACTCCTGTTTTACAAGATAGGAAACAACTACTAGGAATTCACTAGGGAGCATCAAGACACTTCAAAACAATATTTCTGCAATGAATCACAGGTATTAAGAAGCAGCAATCTCTACTAATAGTGGCATTTCTCCCCTTTTAGAACAAATGTGATAAATACTGAGCGCTGTCATTTTGTAGCTGCAGCAAGTTAGCAGTAGAGCAGTGCTTAACTCCAGGGATTCACAACAGCTAATGCTGATCCCATGCTTTTAACCATTAACTCCAATATTAAATATCTAGTCCCCTATGTTATCTTCCTTCAGCTTAATGTTATGAAATAGCTTTCGGGAACACAAGCCACAGAAAACATCTTTAGGCTGGTGGTAAACCTAGCTAGTTAGAACAAAAGACATCCAAATGGCGGTAATCTTTGACCTCAATAATTTCATTTAAACTGTGTTTTAATACACAATACAATCTTTAGGTTTAAATATATGAAAGAGATTAGGGTAATCTACCCCACTGATTCACAGTGAGATTCATGAAAACCACAGTAAACAACAATACTGCCATTTTTTTTCCCTTTCATTGAATTGCATTAAAATCAGAACTAGGTCTTTTAAACAATGTTACAAGTAACTCCTTGAATGGCCAAAGATCCAGTGATGCAACAGTAAAACAGTCTTAGTTTTACCAAGTAAAACTATGATTTTACAGTAAAACTGTACACTATGCACACTGTTCATGCCAATGACAGTGACCCTTTATTGGTAAGTGCTGAGTTCAATTAACTTAGGTGTCAAAAATCTTGTACCTCTTTCAGAACACCCTGAGATGTCTCCATCTTAGACAGTGCTCCTCTGCAGCAAAACATCATTCACATAATCAACTCATTTCCCCTTTCCCTCCTTAAAAAAACACTTCAATTTTTTTTTTCACCTTGTGAGGTTACAGAAAAGAACTAGAGACTTTATGCAAGACCTGGCAACATTAAAAAAAACATACACAAAAAACCCCCCCAAACAACACACACACACAAAACCCCACACAACAACAACATAAGGATCTGGAAGAATACAATTGCTGCCATACACTTACATCTCCTTTGTGTGAATACCCCTACAGTCGCACCCCAGAAGTGTCTTCTCCCAAAGCAAAACACCACCATTTATTCTCTGGATGATTGCTTTCTAAATCACAAGCCTTGCCCTGCCTTGGGCACAAGCCTTTGTGGCAGTCAGCACTGCAGAGCAGCTAGCAGCATCCACAGCACTAGCACCTTGTCTGCTGCCCACCTTCAGTACTCAACTTCTCAAATGCTTCACGTGACTGAGCTCCCCCGACCTACTGTCCAAAACCATGAACATGCCCAAACCCAAGCTTCTCCTTAGCATTGCCAAAGCCACAGGACCACCTGGAAGTATTAGCCATTGCCCAGCCTCTTTGGTTGTTTGCATACAAATGCAGTAAGCCCACGTTGTCCTACAAAAAAAACCCAAAAAACCAAAAAAAACCAAACCAAAACAAACCCCAACACCCTGCACTTCATCTCTGACTACCTTCTCACTTCCATCCAGCTGAGCATATTCTCTCTTTCTCAGGCTGAAGCAGAGAAGCTTGTAGGATGTGACCAAAAGCAACGGGAACATTTCCCCACTCTTTATCAGCACAGCTCAGTTTTTCCATTTTGAGTAACCCACCCTCCTACCACAGGAAAAGTCAAACGGAACAAAATTTTTTTAAACTTAATGTCACCTATAAAGGCAAATAATTCTTGGCTAGGTTGATCTACTATTACTTACTAATGAAAACACACTGAAAAATGCACTGAGAAGCCCAAGTACTACGCCAGAGTGGGAATGATTTATATACAGTTAATCCCACTCTAAACAGAATCAGACATAAGAGATAGCAAGGGCCTTGGGTAACTTAGTACAATCCCTCTATCTGTTCACAAATCACTGGCAAGGATGTGCTGAACTGTATAAATTTAAGCATTTGAGCCCCAAAGTTAGAGCTACATAGATATTGCATCACCAACAAATCTACAGCTATCACCCCTCCCTCCAGAACGCTTTGCAGCAACTCTCTACTCTTACACTTCCTTTGATATTCATAATTTGCATATGTTAAACTTCATTTTTAACAGATCCAGCTTAAGCAGTACCAGTCTCTGTGGATGTTATACAACCAATACAAACCCAGGCAAGTCTGTCAATGTGGGGTTATGTGTAGTTTGTTAAACACTGTTTTCAAAATCAGTTCTAGACAGCTAGGAGAAAGCTTGCATCAACAAGACCTGAGATACAGTGAATTACAGGAGAAGTTCAGAGAAGAATCAAAATATGACACTGCCCTGATTTGTTTACTTGACATATTAGACAGCACTCCAGGCAAAAATCCTAGCTCAAGCAAAGTCCAGACAAATTTGTCATTCACTCATTATATACGACTTTACTCTGTTCTTACTCCAGCTCTTTTGTCTGGAAGTGTCTGTCAACACACATGCTGCTCACTGAAGAGTACAGTAAAAGAGACAAGGCTTGCTGCATGAACTGGGACATACCCCTGCCTTTCTCTGCTTTCAATTTCCCTCTTTCTGAAAGAAAAAGACCCTCCCTCTTATGTGCCCCTCATTTTTGAGACTATATTCTCTGTTTTGATCATTCATAAGATATGCTGCAGTCCTGGAGACTTTTCCTTGTTCAATGCTTAGCCCAACAGGGCTAGATTGGAATTGAAGTATCCAGCTATGACTAGAAATGATAAAAATTATGCACAGTCCCACTTGTGAAATACTAGTTCTTAAATGAGAAACCCACATGGGTAATAACAGCTACTTGTTTGTACTTACTCTCTTCCTAGTATTTTGTATCAACAATTCAACTAGATGCTCTACAGAATCAAACAAGATACAATGTTAAAACTAAGAAAAGACAGATCCCTGACTTTATGGATTAATATTCTGAAACAGCCAAAGGCAGAAGAGTCACCTATTAGGGCAGGACTCAGGAAGACAGAAACATCAATTTAATTTACCTAAGACAAGCCCCACTCCCATAAACTCTGCCCTTATACTTTTGGAAGGTCTTGGAAGGGTACCCTACTGAAAACTCCTGTTGTCTAAAATATCTTCAGAGATTGCACTGATAACACAGTTCTCCTATGCAGATTCCAAGTTCTTGGGTGGGGAAAATATTTTGGAGAGGGAAAATATTTTAGCTGGTGAAAATGCAGCACCTTTTTAAACATTTCCCCAAAGTGGAAAGATAGTTGGGTGTGTTTCCACCCCTCAAAAAAAAAGTACCAGGAATTCAGATATTTTGTCTCGTGGAAGACTATAAAAAAACTAGCAGAACATCAGCAAGATCAACACCTACATATTACTGATAATCAACTGATTTTTATCTAATTTTATTCAGGCTGTTGAAACTCATATTCAATAGCAGCAGCACTAGGTGCCATACAAATCTTGAAGAAGAAAACTGAGTGTTTAACATACTTCTTCCAGCCTTCAGAGACCTCTGAATCTCTAAATCTCCCTAAGAATTATAGTGCTGGTGTCTCAGGCAAGTCCTTGTAAACAAGGGAAGGTGCCCCACTGGACCTGTTGTTTATTAATAGAGAAGGACTCATGGGTAACATGTCAGCTGGAGGTTGCCTTGGGCATAGCGATAATGAAATGATTGCGATTTCCGTTCTTGGAGATGTTAAGGAGAGTGGTCAGCAGAACTACTACTTTGGACTTCCAAAGGCCAGATTTTGATCTGTTTAAGAGGCTGGTCGGCAGTCTCTTGGGAGACAGGCCTGAAGGGCAAAGGAGTCCAGGAAGGCTGGTCACTCTTTAATAACGAATTCTTAGAGGCATAGGAGCAGGCTATCCCGATGTGCCAAAAAATGAGCTGATGGGGAAGAAGAGCAGCCTGTCTCAATAGAGAGCTTTGGCTAGAGCTCAGGAATAAAAGTAGAATTTATAACCTTTTGAAGAAGGGGCAGGCTACTCGGGAGGAATAGAAGGATGCCATGAAGTTATGCAGGGAGAAAATCAGAAGGGCCAAAGCTCAACTAGAGCTGAGCTTGGCTACTGCTGTAAAAGGGAACAAAAAATTATTCTATAAATACATCAGCAACAAAAGGAAGACTAAGGAGAACACCCATCCTCTAGTAGATGCAGGGGGAAACATGATGACAGAAGATGTGGGAAAGGCTGAGGTACTAATGCCTTCTTTGCCTCAGTCTTTAATAGTCAGAACGGTTGTGCTCCAGGCACCGAACCCCCTGAGCTGGAAGACAGGCATGGGGAACAGAATGAAACAATAACCCAGGGGAAATGGTCGGTAACCTGCTGCACCACTTAGACACACACAGGTCTACAGGGCCGGACAGGATCTATCCAGGGGTAGTCAGGAAGCTGGCAGAGATGCTCACCAAGCCATTTCCAATTATTTATCAGCAGCCCTGGCTAACCAAGGAGGTCCCAGTTGACTAGAAGCTGGCCAATGTGATGCCCATCTACAAGAAGGGTTGGAAAGAGGATCCAGGGAACCACAGGCCTGTCAGTCTGACCTCGGTGCCAGGAACAGTCACAGAACAGACCATCTTGAGTGCCATCACATAGTATACACAAGACAACCAAGCTATCAGGCCCAGTCAGCATGGGTTTTTTATGAAAGGCAGTTCCTGCTTGACCAATCTGATGTCCTTCTACAACAAGGTGACCCACTTAGTGGATGAGGTAAAGGATGTGGATGTTGTGTACTTAGACTTCAGTAAAGCCTTTGACACCATATTCCACAGAATTCTCGTGGAGAAGCTGGCAGCTCATGGCCTGGATGACCATACTCTTTGCTGGGTAAAGAATTGGCTGGATGGCTGGACCCAAAGAGTTGTGGTGAATGGACTCAAATCCAGTTGGCAGCCAGTCATGAGCGGTGTTCCCCAGGGCTCAGTAGTGGGGCCAGTTCTGTTTAATATCTTTATCAATGGTCTGGATGAGGGGATTGAGTTGCACGCTCAGTAAGTTTGCAGATGACACCAGGTAGGAGTGTTGATCTGCTGGAGGGTAGAAAGGCTCTACAGAGGCATCTGGACCAGCTGGATCAGTAGGCTGAGGCCAGCTGTATGAGGTTGAATAAGGCCAAGTGCTGAGTCCTGCACTTGGGTCACAACAACCCCAGGCAGTGCTGCGGGCTTGCGGAAGAGTGGTTAAAAAGCTGCCTGGTGGAAAAGGACCTTGGGGTGTTGGTCAACAGCAGCTAAACATGAGCCAGCAAGGTGCCCAAGTGGCCAAAAAGGCCAACAGCATCCTGGCTTGTATCAGAACAGTGTGGCTAGCAGGACTAGGGAAGTGATTGTCCCCTTGTACTCACTGCTGGTGAGGCCCCACCTTGAATCCTGTGTTTAGTTTTAGGCTCCTCACTATGGGAAAGACTTTGAGGTGCTGGAGAGAGTTCATACAATAGAATAATTTCAGTTGGAAGAGATCCTTAAGATCACAAAGTCCAACCATAATGTAACTCTAGCACTAAACCATGTCCCTAAGAACCTCGTCTAAATGCCTTTTAAATCCCTCCAGGGATGGCGACTCCGCCACCTCCCTGGGCAGCCTGTTCCAATGCCTGACAACCCTTTCCAGGAAGAAATTTTTCCTAATATCCAATCTAAACCTCCCTTGGTGGAACTTGAGGCCATTTCCTCCTGTCCTGTCACTTGCTACTTGGCAGAAGAGACCAACACCCTCCATGCCACAACCTCCTTATCGCTCTCTACAACTACCTGGAATCCAGATATCTGCAATAACCAACAGTAGGTCCCTGCCTCTCAGCGGTTATGAAGAAAGAAGTGGAACACCCTCAGCTACTGAAGTTAGAGAGTCATAGACAGACCAACATACAAATTTTTTTTTCTCTTGTAATGACTGAACAAACTTGGCTCTCCCCCCATCCTTCCTACAGATTCAGGTAAAAAAACCCCACACATTTTGTTTTACAATATTTTGAATAACAGCAATGGCTTCCCAGCACGAAACCAAAAGGAGATTACAGCAGTGTTAGAAAACATACGTAAGTTACTACAGCACTTACCTAAAATGCAAGATCTGCCTGCAGACGAAGAACTTGAGTCAAGATCTAACACTTGCCAGGCACATGCACAAACCATCCATCCAGAGGGTCTCTCCTTCAGAAGTGGTCTCAAGTTCAGCACATGGACTACCACTATCACCTCCAGGTGCTACTGGCCATCCTGTTCTGGATCCCAACACAGAGGAAGAATGCTTTCTTTCACTGCTGAGTACTTCCACTCCAGCAGTCCTTAGCAAATACCTAGATTGGCAGCTAGTCCTAAGTGTCAGTGGAGATCTTTAGTTGCTTCCACACTTCACCAGACTCGCATTTGTCTCTGGCAGTTTGACAGTGATAAGCTCTGCTCTAAAGTACCGCCTCTATTACAGCTATTTGCAGTACTTCCGCTATATCCTAAAAGTGCATTATTAGATGATCCTCACAACGTAAGGAGCAGCAAGGACTGACAACTCTGAAAACAAGCCCCAAGCTACCTCAAATGCAGAGCTATCACCTGCATGCATTTGCAGGCACCCAGACAGCAATTCCAATGAATGAAAGCAAGCGAAGAGGCTTCTCAGTCCTGAAGGAAATATGTGCACAGCAGTAGAGCCAGTTACTCAGACCTCTACCCCCAGAGGATGTTATGGATTTCTACTCCTCCCACCTTGGGATTTTCAGTACTCTACTGTCTCTGAAGCTTTGAACTGATTTGTTCTAGTTTTGCTTGGTTTTTTTCTCTATAGTTATTTCAAGCATTATCCCTATGCAAAAAGAACCAGCCCACAATCAGTTCTCAAAAGGAACGTGATTAAGGTAATGTTGCAGTGGGTTTTAGAAACTGCCAACATCTCACACAAGAACTTAAGCTTTCATGTTTCTCTAGGCACTGCTTCCCCATCAAAAGAGACAACAATTCCTTATCAGAGAGGGTGAGAAGAAAAGTAACACACTGGGAGGAAACATTAAAAAAAAAAAAAAAAGATGAGGCAAGTGAGTGAGCCCTCTTGTGAAATGCTTGTATCACTTCAGGAAAACAGCAGCCTCCCACCTAGTGTCTTCTCCATTTGAAGTTATCTATCTCTTGATTCAGGGAAGGAGAGGGGAGGAGGTAGCATTTTATTGCTTTGCTAGCAGATGCACTCTTGGAAGAGGGAAGAGAATAGCACAGGGCAAATATTTTTAGAGATTGGAAGGACAGACATCTGCTACAGGATGGTCACTTACTGGCACTGAGCTTGGTGTCAACTCAGGAGAACCCTGAGCTCATATAAAGCCTTGTTCTAGTCAAATGCCCTTTTAGTCTGGTTCATATGGGTGTTATGCAATTCTTCTGTTAGTGAATAAAATCTCACTGACGGCTTTCCACCAGTGTCCCAAGCAGATCACTAACAGATATTTACTAAATTCATTTACTCCTAGTTAATCTAGGACATTAGAAGGCCTTTCTAAAAGGATGTATGTGTAGTTTTTGGCATTTGCTTATTTCTGTTTTTAAATAACACACACTAATCTGCAACCTGCTGGGACAAAGAAAAAAAAATATACTACAGCTTCTACCAAAGTAGCACTTACTCCACTATACTACAAGTGTTCTATATCAGTTCTGTAATAAGCATGCTCATACTCACTACAAAAACAAACGGGAGAGTTTGTTAAGATCCTGAAATGCTGATAAAGCAGAATTTAACTAGTCTTCTCGCAGGGAGAAACTTAAAAATGTCACAAGTGGCAATGGCAAACTGCAGAAGGCTTGTGCTGCCAAACACTGTGCCAGAGAAAGCAAAATCTTTCGCCTGCTCTGTTGGAAGTTAGAAGCAGCACAGGTTCTTGGTTAACAATTGATACCATTCCGAAAGCAGAGTTTTTGCGTTGTTGCTTTTTGGTTTTGTTTTTTGTTTGGCTTTTTCTTAAACAGCTGCAGAAAATAAGGCTGTTTTAAGCCCCCGCTGCCAGGGGAGCCGCAGTCCCGTTGGTGCCCGCGGGGCAGGAGCCGCGGCTGGCGGCGGGGCCGTGAGACCCCGGCCAGGCCCGGCCAACCGCCGGCCCCCCGAGGAGCCCGGTAGCCAGCTCTCCCTTCCCCGAGCTCCCACCGAACACCGAAACAACGCCGTCGCCACCTTTTTCTACCGAAGCGAGGCAACCGGACTGTCTCCCCGGGGGTGGGTTTAACTCCTGTCAGGGCCCCCCGGAGAGCGGGTGAGGAGGCGGCAGCGCTGCCCCCGGGGCTCGGCCGGGCCCGCGCTGTGAGGCACCGGGCGATCGCGCCGCTGAGGGACCCGCGGAGACCCGCTCACCGGGCGGGCAGGGGCGTGGGGGCTGAACCGGCGCCGGCCGGACTGTGCGGGGGGTGCTACCGCTCACCGCCGCGGGCAGCTGTCACCCCCGCACGCAGCGAGTGGAGACAAAAAAAAAAAAAATTATAAAACTATAAATAATGTCAATAAACAGTCAGGCGGCAACGACTCATGTACGGCGCGCCCTCCCCCCGCGCCGTGCTCCCCACTACCCCGCATCGGGGAAGCCAGGCTGTCCGACAGCGCCGGAGGAAGAGAGAAGTTTCGCCCTGTTGCGCCGCGCAGAGGGCTCCTCTCAGGCACCGGCGGGGAAGCGCCGGGCGGCACCGGCGGGAGCAGCCCCCCGCGGCCGGCGGCGGAGGCGGGGGCAGGTGGGCGCCGCAGACAAAGCCCCTATTCGCAACGCCCGCCACTGTGCGCGCGTGCACGCAAATTCCGCCCCCCACCCGCCGCCTCACGGCGCTCACCTCATGGAGGAACCGCGTCCCGCTACGACCGCGTCCGCCGTCGGGAGCCGCGCTCCGAGCGGCGCCGCTGCTGGAGGGCGGAGCGCAGCCGCCGCGCGCCCCGGGACACTCGGCGGTTCCGCGCGGATAGGGCAGGAGGGGGTGGGCGTGACATCACTCCGCGGCCACGTGACCGCAGGGGTTCCGTCCCCCCGCCCCACCCCCCCCCCCCCGCGGGGAAAGCTTCGCCCCCTCCCGCCCCCTCCCCTTTCCCCGGCGCTCGCGGCGGAGGGTCACGTGGCGGCGCGCGGGGCTCCCGCGCGGGGGAGCGGGGGTGTGAGGGGAAGGGGTGACAAGGGGGGAGGTGTCACCTGCGGCGGGGTCGGTGGGAGACGCTGCACGGAGCCCACCCTGCCCGCCCACGGCCGGGTGTGTGTGGGAAGGGCGTGCGGGGAAGTGGGTGTCACGTCCCTTCTGCCTTGGGATCCCTTCTGGCCACCCCTGGAGAAAGCTGAGCGGAAAAAAAGATACCGAGCTCCCCAAGGAGCGCAAGTGCTTCAGCACGGGAGAGATGTCCTGTGCTTCAGTTCCCTCCAAAGCTTCCCCGTGTGTCGAATTCCCCTTCCTCAGACCTCTGGGGGGGAAGGACTGCTTCAGAAGAAAGAGAAGTGGGGCGCTTCTTGTTTGGTACCCAAATTAATGAGTGTTTGGTTATGCAGGAGCTTAGAGGCTGGAGAATCACCAGTGGGCTTTATACCTGTGCCAAGGTGCTGCTTCACTGCATGTGCTCCAGAAGTCTCCTTTCTGTGTAGGCCCAGCTCCTCGAAGTCAAACCTCCAGAGCGTCCCTTCTTGAGTCATCTGGCAAGCTGATGGCAAACCACCCCAACATCTCACCAAAAAGATCGCGGTTGCCTTCACCTGCACGAGGAACTCTGGACGCCTCATCTACAAATTGAACTGGTGAGCCTCTGCCTGCCGCTGCACCACGAGAACCCTGCCAGAGTTCTTATCCATCTTCCCATCATGTCACGTCCATGGGCTGGTCCCACTCGCCACAATCCCGTTCTCTGCTTGAGAAGGTCTCCTTTAATCTCTGTGATCGCTCTTATCTTCTCTGTTCTCAACCATATCCACACCTTCTGAAGTGGCAAACAGTACAGGGAGGAAATGAGCACTTCAAAACTTTAGGTCATTATTGTAATAGTGGCAAGTATTGTTATTAAACAAATACACTTGATTATCACCAGAAGCATACTTTCCTCTGCTAATCTGCAGCCCTTACCTTGGCCAATTTGTTTTGCATGTGTTTTACTTTCAAGAACAGTCATCGTTGTGCCAGCACTGTTTCCTCTCTTTTTTCTTATATGAAGGACACACACCAATGTTAATCTAATATAGTTAATGCTGAGAATTTAATTCACATAAAACCAATGAACACAGGAAAATTAAACTTTCCCTGCCATGCTAGCTCGGCAGCTACAAAACATGTTGCAGTTATTATGCAATTATTTTTCATTCCAGTTATTTTTTAAAGCCAAATACACGTGTACAGTATGGTTAGAAAGTCTCCTGCCTACTTCTTCCAACACCAGCAAAATTCTACATAATCATATGTAACTACATGAAAATGATTTAATATGCAAGTACTATTTCTTGCATTTTGAATAGTTTGGCCTTGTAAGATTTTTATTTCATTTCTCAACGCCAGCATATCATAAAGATGGAGTTTGGGCATGTTTTCATGGGATGGTCACATATAATGACACGCAAATAATAAATAATACATTTTGGCTATGGTATTATAAAATATTCAGTTCCTGAGAACTGGGAAATGCCAAATTTACCAGTTCCCAGAGAAGTATTGCTCATTGTCTCATAAACTGTGGGCCAGGATAAAGGCTTTGGGCTTTGTAGCGGCAGCTAGCTTAAATGCATTAAACCAAACTGATCTGACAGAACCTGACTGCCCTCTAGGTTAGTGTCCTTGCATGGAAGACTGTGCTTTGATCTCTTCTGAGCCCACATTTGGGTCCCTCTCCAAGGCCAGGGCATTGCCTTTCATTCAAAATACCCTTATGTAATTTTGTGGCTGAAGCCACTGCAGGCTGAGCACAAGATTGGGAGTCAAGAGGTCTCAGCTCTATTCCTAATTTTGCCCTCAGTGTGCTGCAGGACTCTGCGATAGTCATGTTTGTCCACCTGTGCTTCTATGGTCTACCAACAAGGTGAGAACAACTCTAAGAGTTTTATTAAATGCTCAGCATGAGCTAATAGATGTTGTTGGTAAGATGGAGAGAATCAAATTTGCAAGAGGCGGAAGCTGGAGCACATTCTACACAAGCAGCTTCTCTCAAAATCTGAGTATTGGCACCTTGGCAGTGTGATGCCCTTCCCTTGCCCCACTGTTCCTTTGTGCAACAGACATAAGGCGAGGATGGGAGATGCAGAGAATATCCTCTTCTGCTCAGTCTCCTGCAAAAGCTGGGGGGTCGAGCCAGTTTTGACTTTGAGCGGCTGCTCATGTGATACATTCCTAGCTACTTCTCCAGAAGGGGCAGGTCTGACAGTGGCTTAAAGATGTCTTAAATCACACTTTATCACTCTGTTGCAATGTCTTGATAACATCCGCTAATTAGCTTACTTGGCATTGTTAATTTTAAAAAAATTTTTTTTTTAAATTTTTTTTTCTGCTTCTGGCTACTGCCTTCTGCAGAACACAAAGCACTGGTCACATCTCCACCTAGAAATAATTTGCAAAGGAAATCACGCTCCTGAGCTGGCTGCTGGTTGCTTCCCTGCTATTCTTCAGGCAGCTTAAACCTGTTCTATGAGCAGTGACTACCACATTTTCTCTTCGCTCACTGAACCTGTTCTGGTCTGATTATTTCCTATCTGAATACAGTTTGTTTTGTTAATCCTGGCAGTTATTTTTCATTGAAGAGCAATTTAAAGAAAGTTTGCTTTTAGAGTTTGAGACATGATTTTGCTCCTGGGCTGTTTTTTGCCTACAGTAATTTTTTTTTTCACCCTCTGTGACAGATATCCCCCATAAATGCAAGAATCTCTGTGGTAACCAGTAAAAGAGTTAAAAAGTGTCATTTATGTCTGCTCCCACCAGAACACTTTCTTTTTTTAATAACTTGTTAGCACAGAAAGGAGGTACTTGATGCCTCTTCACAATATGGTATGTTTCAGAAAACTTGGTTGGGAATTTTTCTCTTTTACTGTTTCTGTGCTGTTTGCATAGCACCAGCAATAAGCCTGATGGAGTCAACACAGGAAAATACTAAAGACTGGAGAAAGTCACAAGTAGAGTGGGTCAGACAGCATTCTGAACTGAGACAAAATCTTCAGACAGAGGAAAGCCTGCCTAAGGACTTCTTTTCCTTTGAAGTGATCTTTCAAAGGCTGAAGGAAAAATCCAGAAATAGTTACAGGGAATTGTCTAGAATATTTAACATGCACTTGCTAGTTGGATATTTCCTCTGCTTCCACCCACCTTCCTTCTTCCTCATGTTTTTTACATCTATGCTCTCCTCTTCACAACTTTCTGCGTGGAGCATCAATCTATGACACTTGTTTGTCCTCTTCACAATCCCAGGTTGCATTTGTAGAAAAGCTCCAGAGAAATTCAGTTGTTTTGCCCTTGAGATTCTTTCTGTGCCACAAGGCCCTGCTTTGCCATGGCCACAAGAGCCACCATGAGGCTGGTCTGCCCTCAGTTGGGCCCCATGAATCTGAATATTCCTCTTCTTCCATAGGAGCAGAAATTAGGAGCCGAAGGAGGAGGCCAGGCTGTCTATGTCACTGTTGCTAAGACCTTTAAGGGTTTCACAGAAGAGGTCAGCTGGACCTCCGCCTGCCTTAAAAAGCAGCCTTACCTGGGTGTGACTGAATGGATCAGTTCCAGTTAGGAAGAAGGACAGTCCTCCAGAAATGTAGCTTACTCTGCTCTCCCTACAAGGGTAAGGACATTATTTGCCTCTGGATGTACTTTTCATTTTAGTTTGTAGCCACTGGGATATACAAAAGGAATTAATGCAATCCTTCTTAACTACAAAGAGTAAAAATCCTCTTTTTTTTTTCCTTTCACTTTCTCACATTATTATGGAAATTCGTGCTTTCATGTTAGTGTCTTTGATATGAATGTGCTTTCGGTAGGTTTAACTAGGAGACAATAATTTCTCGGCCTTTTCACTAACATCCAGTGTAAAATAAATTTATCTTATACATCTCCCCTGTGGGGACCACAGCTTGGAGCTGCAAGGCAGTGGGCTTGATGACCTAATGCAGCTTTCCCATTGAGAATCATCCTCAGAATTATTCCATAACATATTTAATTCTTAAATTATTTTAAAAGCATGAGTCCATGGAAACAACAAAAGAGGATTACGCACTACTTACACAAACAGATTGTTCCTGAAATGGCAGTGCATCTATGTGAATAATTCAAAAAGGAAAAAGTGCTTCATTTCTTCTTATAGAAAAGCTCAGGAAACAGAAAGACAACTGTCCAAACAGGCAACAAGACCTTTGGAGGTAAAGAACAAAGCTTTGTTAAAAGCCTATCTCAGAATCAGCAAGGCATGTTTCAGGTCTTTTTACCATGAATTAACTGGGCTTTTTTTGTGTAGCATCCTCTGGTTTGTTATTTCTAACAAGAGTGCTTCATTCTCACCTGCATAGCTGCTCTCACATGGGGCCATGGGAATTCTACGCATTTTGCGTTGCTCAACTTTTCTCCATTCTTCCATGAGTGAGAGGAATATTTTCTCTCTGCTTGGTCCCACAGATACATCTGGGGACCAAGACCACTCATGAGAAAATCCCTTGCTTCCCAGCTCCTGCGCAACCTAGAGGCTTCCTTGCAAGCTTGAGGGCTGAGACCTCTCAAAAACCTGATGGGAACATCTGCGTGAAGCCACCACCAGACTACCAGAGGCCAGGCAGAACACACCTTGCGGAGAGCTCCACAAATGTAAAGAGCTCTTTGAAGGCATACTGCTGAAAGTCCTGAAAGGCCAGTTGCCCAAGAACGACCAGGAAGAAGATGATTTTACTAATCTGAGGATCACTAAAGAGTAAAATCTCTAGTATTCAATAACATGGGAGAGCACCTTAATTATGTTGTGATAGCACAAAAGTCAAAACAGTTCCCACAGGAAGAGGCATTTACATGCCATATTTACTCCAGCCATGCAGGGAGTTGCTTTGTGTCTACTCTTGCTTTAAGGTTTCTATTCCGTTCAGGATTTGTAAATCAATTTCCTCTTCCCATTCAAACCAAAGAAATCCACATTCCTGCATATTTTATATGACTATTTGCATTACAGAGAAACCAAGCACCTTGCAAATGGCATTTCAAACTGCTCTTTTTTTTTTGTCTTTGTTCCTTACGAAATTTCTTTATGTACTTGGCATCTGCAAGCTGAAACTTCACTTCTGTCCCACGCTGTATTCCCATGACACAATTTCTGCCGCTGATTTTGTTGTGGAGGTGCAAAACCCCATATGCATCCCATCTTTGTTGTCACTCTTCCAGTTTTTGAAAAAGAAGCTTACTTACATCTCCAGAAGAAACAAATATCACTATGTCAGTCATCTGGTTTGTTTTTTAAAATGCTTCCTCTGATGAAGAGACTCTCAGATCGCATTTTTTTCTTCTATCAGTCTTCATTTATTTTGAGGCTACAGGATCTTTCTTTTTCATGTATAAATCAAAACTTGTTAAAAAAAAAAAGGTAAAATCCAAGGTTTCTTTCCCCTGTATCACTAAAATCAAACTAACAATTTGTTTGAGTCTCATTCATATTTGCATGCAAAGCACCCTGCCTCTGTTGGAGTTCGTGCAAATGAGCATCAGACCTTCCTTTTCACTTCTCAGAGATGGCTACAGCATTTATCCTGGATCACAAGAGGAAAATATCAAAGGGTTGGAAAGTGGGATGGGTTCCAAGGCTAAGACTCTGCGATTTAGTGTGGAGACCTTGGAGATTTCTGCACTTTGCACAAGGACAGCTATAAATCTTATGTAATCCTGCCCCAGCAGAGAGGCTTTGCATAAGGGCTTCTACAAATGAGGCACCTAATTACCACCAAATATGTAGCAAACAAAGGAGGGAGAGTGAATCTTTGATATGCTGTACCAGTTCTTACAGATTGTGACAAACCAAAACATCACAGAGGAATGCAGTTGTACAGAGAAGATTATAAATACGAACACAAGGGTGGATTTTCATGAAGAGATGAGATCTGGCTTTGGTATTATCCAGGTTAAAAAAAGCCGAAGCCACGTCCTCCAGAGAGGTGAACCACACTACTCAATAGAAATCATTCATATGTTTTTGAAGGGACTTCTTTAAAGTGATTTCTTCTGTCTAGCAGAATTTTTCCCACATGGAATATTGTGTATATGTGCAATTGCATGGTTGTAATGCCTTCCATTCTCACTGTGCACTTGCTGTTTTGCTTGAATGTTCAGTTTCAGACACTTTGTTCTCTACTGCCTCAGTAGCCTCAGTCCATCTGTTTAGCAGGCTCCTCTGGCGTTGAATGAAGAAATAATTCTGCTGCCATGAAACGACTCACAGGATCACATCATCCTGTGTGAGAGCTGTGTCAAAAGGCCAGTGGTCACCAGCCGGGTGATCCTCAAATCTCCCTCCCACACGCTCATCATCCTCCATGACCCTCTGGGGATTCGTGTGTCTGTGACTGAGTCTAGGCCAAATTTCACCCTTCTTTCCCATTCAGAGATGCACATGCAACAGAAATCCCAATGTGCTCTCACCACAAATCCATCTTCTGCTTTCCAATTATGCTAAGCAAGTCTTTCTTTTCTAGGAATCATTAGGATTCACTCCCCTGCCTCTTCTCCCCTTCCAGGTGAAGAGCTAGGGCAGACAGATAGGTCTGGCTATCACTAACGCTGTCCCTCCAAATGGACTCTGTCTGGTAAGGAGGAGGGGAAGGTTTTGTCTCCCAAGACTTGGTATGTGAACCACTTTTGTTCTCCTGCTTAGAGAACTGGGACCTGAGAGCAAAGACACTCAAGCAATAACCCTTTTCTTCACTGTTGGTGAGAATTTGAGAGCTGAAAGAATGTGAAAGGACTCAACAAAATGAATGATCATGACTGTGGGAGGAGACCAGAACCCCACTACAAGCTTGGAGCCTTTCCAGAGTGCATTAGCCAGCTAAGTGGATAGTGGAATATAAGGAATACCCAGCAATGCATTTTGTGTGCACATCAGTGTAAACACCATGCACTGCTATAACTGATAGTATGCAAAGTTCCTAGAAGACTCTTATCTCCAGCTGCAGGAGGCGGTGAGAAGGCTGTGTAACACCAGAGAGCCTGAGAAGGAGTTAGATAGCTTTTTCAAGCACAGTCTGCAGTGGACCTACAGCCCACGGCCAAACAGGCAAAAACTCCCCTGCCAGCACACACAGAAGGGAGGGAGGCTAGTAGGGTGGAAGAATGGAAGCTTGCAAAGGCAAGAACCAGCAGGAGGAAGAGACTTCCCCCAAACCTGAGGTGCCCTTGCCACTCTGCAGACTGAAGAGGAAAGACCTGTCACATCAGGAGAGATGCAGCCCGATCTACTCCTCATACAAAAACCAGCACAACTAAGAAAAGGCAACGAGTGAGAGTAGTAGGTGACTCTCTTCTGAGAGGTTCAGAGGCACCCATTTGCCAACCTGACACACTGTCTAGAGAGGTGTGCTGTTTACTGGGGACTCGTGTCAGGATGTTACCGAGAGACTACCAAGCCTTGTACAGTCCATTCTTATCCACATATGTTTCACATATGCAGCTGTGATACAGCCAGGAACAGTCTGAGGAGTATCAAGAAGGATTACAGAGCTGTGGAAGCAGTGGTAAGGGACTCTGGAGTGCAGGTAGTTTTTTCTTCAATCCTCCTGGTCAAAGGGAAGGGATCTGAAAGGGCCAGTTGAATCTGGTGAATCAACAAATAGTTACAGGACTGGTGCAGCCTGGTCTACTGAGGGCTGATGGGATCCAGCTGTCAGAGAAGGAGAAGAACATCTTCAGTCATAGGCTTGCCAAGCTGGTGAAGTGGGCTTTAAAATACAGTTGCTACCAGTTTGATGCCAGTGCCAGCAACTGGTACCCAGGGCCTGGAGTAGTGTCACAGGTCAGTGGGAGAGCACTTGAAGAGTAGCGTGAAGAAATTCCAATCACTCCAGCCAGTAAGTCAGCTTCATCGGGGACCAAACTTAAACACTTCTATGCAAATGCACATAGCATAGGGAATAAACAAGAAGACTTAGAGATGTGCACATCCCTGCAGTGCTATGGTCTTATTGGCATCCATGAAGACATGGTGGGATGGCTTCTGTGACTAGAGTATTAGAATGGAAGGATGCAGGCTCTTTAGGAAGGACAGTCAGAGGGGGCAAGGAGGTGGTATCACCCTCTTTGTCAGTGACCAGCTGGAGTGCATGGAGCTCTGCCTGGGGATGGATGAGAAGCCCATTGAATGTTTATGGGTCAGGACTAAAGGGAAGGCAGGGACAGGTGACATTGTAGTGGAGGTCTGCTGCAGGCCACCCAACCAGGAAGACTAAGCAGATAAGGTCCTCTACAGACAGGTAAGAGCAGTCTCACGTTCACAAGTCCTGGCCCTCATGGGAGACTTCAACCAGCTCAGTTTCTTTTGGAGGGACAACACAGCAGGGCAGAAGCAATTCAGGAGGTTCCTGGAATGTGGTGGTGATAGCTTCCTTCTCCATGTGATAGAGGACCCAGCTAGGAAAGGTGCAATACTGGACCTTGTTCTCACCAACAAGGAGGGCGCAGTGGGGAATACGAATATCAAGGGCAACTTTGGCTGCAGTGACCGTCATGGTGGAGTTCAAGATCCTTAAGACAATAAGGAGGGTGCACAGCAAGGTCACTACCCTGGACTTCAGGGGAACAGACTTTGGCCTCTTCAGGGATCTGCTTTATTGAGTACCATGGGATAAAGTTGTGGATGCCCCATCCCTGAAAGTGTCCAAGGCCAGGCTGGACGGGGCTTTGAGCAATCTGGTGTAGTGGAAGGTGTCCCTGCCCATGGCAGGGGGGTTGAAACTAGATGATCTTCCAGGTCCCTTCCAACCCAACCCATTCTATGATTCTATGAACTTCTATGTGAGATCAGGAACGTCTGGGAGCGTCTTACTGTTGTCTTTCAATAAACAGAATGTACAGATTTCAATTTGCTCATACCCATTCTTTCAGTTTCAAACATCTCCCAAGTTTGAAGTGCTGTACAGGAAATGAGAATAGAGCATATTCTTTGCCAAAGGGATCTGATGGTACTGACCTCTGAGGAAATGTGGACCCCAGTTTTGGAATGTGTTAGCTTTTGCCCTGGGCACAGGAATCTGTTCTTGCAGGCCATGACAACAAGAGCCTGGCTGACAGCCTGGTCCTGCTTCCATTTCCTTTAGCTTTCAGGTTGAGTAAGCATCATTTTATATATATATATATATATATACACACATATATATATATGTGTGTGTATATATATATATATAAAGAACATTTGTTTCTAGTCAGTCGCTAGTTATTTCCTTTTGTTGCCCTGGAAGGAAAAATACCACTACTGAGAGACATGGATACGCTTTATTAATCAACTTTTAAGTGCATTTAAAGATAAAAGCCAAGAAAATATAGCCTCAGGTTGCAATTATTGCTAGAAGGAATGGAACCATTTACAGTAAAATGTAATTAAAAAGCACAGTAAGTAGTTAAGATAGAATTGTTTACTTGGGTACTTGCTTTTTTTACGTTGCAGTTCTAAAACACAAGTCTATTTTGTAAATAAGCAATGCATACACATTAGCAGTAAGGATGTTGTCGATTCCATTTTAAGTAGTTGAATAACAAAAGTATAGCTGCAATTGGATACTGACGTGTGGAGACAGATGGGTACAGCAAACATTTTTTCCATGAACATTAGAAAGCTGGTGCTTGTTGGAACAAAGTAAATACCAAATACCTTAAAATAATTTGTATTGCCTTTTCACAGCATTTGTTTCTGCAACCATTCGTGAAAACAAGAGGTTTTTGTTTAGAAAATTCAAAGAAGAGTCTTGAGAACATTTGTGCACATAAAGGCTCACAGAATGGCTTGTAAACCATCATTTTCTGTCATTTTATCAAAAAGGACCAGGTCACCTTCCAACTTTTATCAAATGAGCCAGATTTTGCCTTCCAAACTCCAAACAGCATAGTTCTCTCTATGGAACTACTCCTGAGGATAGTCCCATAATTGAACCAGATTGCTAAATCATATAGTAACGTTATTAACTGTAAATATTTTAAATGAAGATGCTAAAAACTTTGCATTTGGAAATATTTGTATTTTCTGTCTTTAGTTGGGCTCATATCTGTTCTCTATCCAGAATTTAATTCCTGCTGGGCAAAAGTCTTAGCTTCTGCTCTTCTGACTTTTGGAACAAGTTTCATACACCTTTTTTTGTCTCATCAAATCTCCAACAAGTTTCAATTCAGCTCAAAATGCAGCACTCACAATTTCATTAAATCAGTCTTAAATTCAGACTTAGTATTTATTCCAGAATCTTGTGTATGTTTTACTCGGCTCCTCTGGATGTTGTAAATCCAGTTTTTTTATTAAGTAGTATGCAGAATGAAATTATGATCACATTCACAATGATCATATGTGGAAAATGTTTTCATCAAAGGTTGCAATGGGATGGTAGCTGGTTGCAATGAGATGCTGAGTGGTGAATAAGACAGTCTGGTACCAGCTGCATCCTTCAACATGTTCTGTGCTTTGAGAGATTCATTTGCGGAACTGAATTTTCTGAAGAAAGCAAATAGGTCCATTTACTTTGAGAGTCTTTATTAATACAATTAATGGAATGAGAAATTCCCTTGGGAATGGCAGGCTTGCCTTTGAATTTAAATTTAATTTTTATTTCTGACAGGATTTTTGTGAAGCTTTTGAATTTCCCTTCACCTCTCTTCATCGGCATCATTCCTTCCCAAGACTCTGCTGTCTGTTCCAGGAAGGTCACCATCCCACCTGCTGTCCTTCAGAATACTTCAAATCAGACCTTTTTTCCTCAGTGAGGAACTAATATTGTACAAGTAAACAGAAGGGTTCAGTGAGAGACATCTTCCAAACCAGGAGGATAATGGTCTATGCCTGCTTTAGCAAGCCATTTGGAGCTTAGGCCCCCATATTTACACTACACAGAGTTGGGAGTTTTTCGTTCAGACAACATTCCATCTTGTTCCCTGTGCAAAGTGTCCCCAACACAGGCAGTTCAACAACATCCAAAGAACAAATAGTTGATTTAGACCTATATGTACCCCTAGTCCCTAAAGAATTGGATCATGTTTCATGGGTATCCGGGATGGAGCTTCTTCTGAATCGAATTCACATGCACCAAAGTTGCTCTGCAAGTCACGGAATCATAGAATGTCCTGACTTGGAAAGGACTCACAAGGATCATCGTGTCCCTGCACAGGACAACCCCACAGTTCACACCATGTGTCTGAGGGTGTTGTCCAGTCTCTTCTTGAACACTGGCAGGCTTGGGGCTGTGATTAAAGTCAGACCAACACAATGTGAGATTCACTGCCAAGCACATCAAACCAAAATGTTAATGCAGACACAGTCAAAGCTTCCTGACTTGTCTTAAATTTGTTTTCTTTAACTTGATTCAGTAACCAGAAGCACGGCAGTCCTGGTATCTGGCTACACAATAGCAAATGCCAGTCCCAACGCCCTCTCTGCCAGTGAAGAGGTTGGGCTGAATAATATGTATCCATGGATGAAAGATGTATCAAATTAAACTGAATCTCTGGCATGCCAGTAGGCCTTTTGAGTCTCAGTTCGATTCACAATGGAGTATGATTGCCGTTGCTATTTAGCAGAATTTAGTCTACAAAGTGGCATGTATTGTCCTATACAACTGGTATCCGAAGAAGCATCAGTCCATTAGGGATGACTTCATGCTTCACTAGTACAGAAGGTTAGCAAAGAACGTGATGTTCCTCATAAAAGGTGTAGTTGAGCTAACAGGATCATTTGTTTTAAAAAATCCTTAACTACGTTGTAATTAATACCCTGAAATCAGAAAGAAAAATGATGCAACTTATCAGTCTTTAAACTTCACACGCACACACACACACACTTTTTCCTCTACTGGGTGGTTAGAGAACGGTCTCTTCCTTTCAGTTCATTGTCAATTTGTGCTCAGACTCAGCATAAGAATGCTAGCACAGAGTTCTGCTTTGCGGGCTTCATGTTGTATGTGGGAATTACATTTATTAACATCAACTTATTTATTTCATGAGGATGTTTATTAGTTGAGAACTTTGTGAAAAATTGCCATTTTAATCTAAATACAATAGATTGTCTTCTCATTTACATTTATAAAGAAAATTTATGTTGTTTGGTTTTTGCATGTAAAGTTCCTTTCAAGTGGATCCAATTACATTTTCACTATTTTACTTGCCTTAGTCTAAATATGAACCTATCCATATGCTCTGTTATTTCCTTCAGCTAATATCAAGTAGGTAACTGGTCCTGGAGTCAGATCTGCTTCCATTTACACGGTTACAGCTGCCAGTAACCTTAAACCAGTATAGAGATTGGATCCTTAGGTATTATCTCATTATTAAAACTAATTATGGGAGAGTTAACAAAAGCTGAGTAAGCACTGAATCATAAGATCTTGACTGCATCCATTACCAGCATTCCAGCCATACCAGTATAGATGGCAGATTGGACTGCTTCTTTTCATTGGTTGCAGGTTTTTAATTCTCCTTGCTTACCAACTACAAAATACATGCTTGGAATTTAAAATCTCTAAACCAAAATAAAACTAAATGGAAACCCTATTAATCCAAAATCAGGATGTACCATTAACACAGAGCTACTTATCTGATTATGTACTTGCTCCTTGTGTTACGTTGCATCACAAAAGACCAGATCAAAACTGGTTAAGCACACAGCTAAAGACAGCCATATCTTTGCACGGAAATGTTATAATACTTGTTAGCAAAAGGAAACTATGCTTATAAATTGTACTGTCAAAAAGAATTCTTTTTACTGCATATCCCATCAACTAGCAATTGTTGGAGTATTCAGTCTGGAGCTGCAGAAGAGCTTTACTGCTACTTCCTGGTCCTTGAAATTCTCAAAGGACAAGGATTCATTTACAGAATGAAAATGAAAAAACGCAGATGGCCAGTGTTGATAACCAGACTAAAAGCAGTTAGGGCCTATCCTGGAAACATTTACTTACACAGATAGCTGCTTCTCACGCAAATAGTTCTATTAAAATAAAACAGATTAGAGATATAAGAAAGGGACAAAATGCATACCTGTCAGAAAAATCGCTAGGTCCTGTAGCTATATGTGTGTTATGTCTAGCTGAAAGCATTCCAACACATAGTCATATTCTTCAATATTTTATTTCATGAAAATGTATCAATCTAAGCTTTTCCCTTCCCTGCTGCAGAAGTGATCTGAAGATGTGTAGAAGAGTGTGTGTTTCTCATCAAATCTCCAGGTAGTGGCAGGTTGAGACTCTACAGATCAGCTAATCAGTAAGATCAATTTCTGTTTAATTTACATTTTTATCCATAGGAACTTATCCTAAGATTTTACTGCTCTGAGATTAAATCCATTAAAAAAGAATCTATGAAGAACATGAAACACTTCTATTGAATATTGGGGCAGTGCCTATTAAACTGGAAACTGAGGATGTAAGATTCTTTCATTGACTACTTCCTTGGATATATAAATCAAGTGTGTGGGAAAACCTTACTAGTGTCAAGACCACCCATTAAACATAATTTATGCTGACAGTTCCCTTCACCGATCAGAGGACAATTTGTGTTTCATAGCCATACATATTAAGAAATGTCCTACATTCAAAAACTTCCCATGCTACATGTGTAAATTTTTGAGAGGACCCAGCATCCATCAGGTTTTTTATAATGTTTCCATGAGTAATGACAATAACTGATGAAATAGATTCCTCTAGTTCATTCTCTCCCTTCGCCCTCCCCCACACTTTGTCTTTCAGTCTCCAGCCCATTTGCACTCTCTTTGTCTGGATTTTTCCCTTTACACCTCCCCTTCAACCCTTTAACCTCTTCCATGACCTGTGTTTTCTTTTCCCTGTGTGGTTTGTTCCCCTCTGTTTGCCTCTGTTTCTCCCACTCTTGTTTTACCACTGTGTCTCCTCCTCTGTTCTCTCTCCCTCCATCCATCCTTTCTTTCCAGGCACTGCGTCAGAGAGGGCAGCATTAGTGACGAGATCCAGTTTTTCTAAGGCTGCTGATCATGGACTGATCTTTTAAAATAAAATGTTTTAATTAATATGCCTAGATTTATACCCAAGCCTGAGTACCTCTACAATGAGAATCATAGTACTATAGAGTAGATAACCAGAAAAAAGAAAGCTTTAGCATGCCCTGAAGGTCAAACAGATGTGAACAAAACCCTAAGGCTGATGATAAATCAATTCCCAGTATCTCTCAGCCCAAAGTGGGCATGATTTCCAGGGCTGAACACAATACAGTTTTCCACTGGGCTTTGCCACCAACTCATCATGTAGCTACAGCTGACGTCATGTATACTTGCAATTTTAGTCATTTATGCATTTGGAACTTGATTGCATTTATTTTAAACCTTCTTTACATTGCTCTGCCAATGAAAGGGGACCTCTGAGTAGCTGTAAATTGCATTAATATCTCAGACTGATGCAATGGGGCATTAGAGGAAAGTGCCCTTGGAATGCAGCGCAAATTCAGGAAGGAATTAAGAGTGGATGGATGCCCTTTCCAGGGGATGAGCTTTAGTTATTGGAAGTTACTGAGCTGAATAAAAGTTTAGCTGTGTGAAATTTTGTGATACAGGCTACACCTGTGATGAGCTTGAATGCTCACAGTGGTCACTTATAACCATAAAAATCCATCCATCTTTACATATTTTTTTCTGTAGATCTTTATATTTTTGTTTGTTTGTTTGCATAATCCTCTAAGAGATACAGAATTTTGCAATGGTAGGAGAATAAAGATACAGTAATGTTCTTTGCTTGGTTCGCTTGTTACCTTTGATGAGGATTCATGTGGAAAATCATAAATAAATTTTTTGGAAAATTTCTGTGAGGGACTGTCAGTCTGAGCATGATAGCTTCATTTTGTATTTATAAACCCTGATGTTTCCAAGGCAGATTTTGAACAAAAATTTCATGTTCATACACAGGTCACTGATAAAAAGAATTGTTATTCAGATGCTCAATTAACTTAGTTCTGTGAGATACAGCTCCTGGTCCTTTTCATTGGGCTGAGATCTGCCTCAGTCTTTCTACCCCAGCCTGTTCTGTCTCTGAGGAGAAACCATCTGGGAGATAGGAATACTTGATAATTCTGCAATTATGGGCTGAATGCTCCATAAATGTTTTTAAAAGCAATAATAAAAATGTGTGAGTAACAACAGATAACCCTGGGAAACCTCTCCTACTGCTATAAAGACAGCTCTCAAACGAGATTTCTTTTTCTGTCAAAAAAAAAGAAGTTCCTTAGGAACTTAGGTCTAGACTGGGATTTCCTAAAGTTTTCATCCTGGATAGATAAGCAGAATGGGTACCATATTAGCTAGAGGCTGCAGAAGAAAATCTTCTTGCACAGCCTCAAATAAAACATCCCTCTGTGGCTGTTATAAGTTTCTGCAGACTGCTAGTGGCCTGGGAGGAGGAGGGGTTGGGAGAGCATGTTTGGAAACCTTTAAGCTAGTGATAACCCTGATCTGGCTCTGTTATAAAAACACAAAGGTCATACTCCAGTAAAACTTCCACATTGGACTGACAAAGCATTCTGTCTTTGAAAACCAGGGAGAGTTTTACATAATTTTCATAAATACTGCAAAAAATGTGTACAGTGCGGCCTCCAAGCAATGGTATCAGCTCAGCTGGGGGAGCCATGAGCCCACATCCCAGGGTGGAGTGTGCAATGAGGACTCTCTATGCTGGCCTTACTGCTGAAGGAAAATAGGAAAGAAGTGTAACTCTGCCCTCAAAATTGAGCTGTGTGTGTAGTTTTGGGCTGTGGGTATGTTTGGTTTATGAACACAGCATAACCAACTTGAACTTTAAATGAAAACTTATAGCATAAATTTTGGGGCAAAAGACGGGGACAGGGGAGAAGGTTGTAAATGTGTAGTTTGTGTTAATACTTTTTAACATCCTCAACATAAAGCAGGTCAACAAAATCAGAAAATCCACAGCAAATATTTTCCCTTGATGTGCATACATGAATAGAAATTTATTGCAGCCTGTTTGTGAGTACAACTGTATCCAGCTAAAATTGAGAATATATTATAAAGTGGGTGTGGGAAATTGTGTCCTAGGTTTGAAAGAACAAATAATATTCTTTTAAGCATAAATGACATCTTAGTCTATAAGTGTGCACTGAACACAGGTTCAGTGTTTATTTCATTGTTGTTGGTTTTGTTCTGCTTTCCAAATGGACCTTTTCAAAATGTTTCCTTTCTTATTTTTTTTTCTCTCTAATCACATTTCATGGCTTTCCTTTGTGGCTCCTTGTCCCTCTTTTGTATGTTTTTCTTACGCATTGTCCAATTTTCTCCTTCTCCTCCTCGGATTTCTTTCACTCCTCTTGCTAAAGGTGTTCTTCTTAACACAATAATACAATTACAGAAAAAAGGGTAGTCTGTGACTTTACAGAACACCATATAGTCACAGCATGCATGTCAGGGAGCTGTGCCCCACACAGCTCATGCTCAGGCTGCCTGTTGGGAGCTGCTGGGTGCTGGGTGAGCATGGTCTGCCATCAACCTTCATTAACGCAGGCTGAAGCCATCCAAACACTGAAGCAAAACAAAAGATTTCAGTCCAGTGCTCAGGTCTGTGCTTCAGCCGTGTTTAGTTTACTAATGGAAATATCCCACACTGCGTGAGCCCAGAGGGAGCTGTTTTCAAGGTGTGGTTAATGGCCACTGCTGGTTTTACTCACTGATCCTTATATCCAGTGTGCATGCAAAGCGAGTGCATGAGGTCCTCCCAGAAGTCAGACTATAAGGGACATATCCATCTTTTGGCTGGAAACCCGCATCTGATGCAGCCTCACTCAGCACAGGTTTTCTACAGCAACTAGTTTCTGCCTTGGTTTTGTTGTTGTTGCTGGGGTTTGTGTGTTTGTTTGTTTGTTTGTTTCCCTTAAACATACTCTTGTAATGTATACTTAATGAGGTAAAAAATTTTAGTGCTTTTTTACCAATAAGTGTTTCTTGGTGTTCAATAATTGATTGAGCAAATAACGGTGACCATAGCTAGTAACTCTAGACATTCCCAAATTAACCAGCAAGCTGGTGCTATCTATTACCCATAGTCGGCATTAAGACAAAGAGGATGAAGGCATAGTATGTGTGCAGAATTGACAAAGAAAGAAGAAAATGGCTTTAAAGGATTAAATAAATAGTAGACATGGTATTTCTACTGAAAACGGTGCCATTAAAAGGGAAGGTATTATGCAACAAAAGCAGAAAAAATAAGGGAAGGTCATTCTTCTGGGTTTTGTGGATGTTGGTGCCCATCCCTGGCACCAGCTGTGAGGCAGTTAGTCTGACTTCTACAGCTCGTGCACGAATGCTTTGCAAGAGACCGAAGATACATTAGTATATCCTAATTGTGCATATTAGTTTTTATGAGTCCTTCCTTGATGTTCTGGAAAAGCAATTTGGAAAAGCAATTTAGAAAACTTCTCTGTCCATTCGGTGCAGTCACAGGCTCCATAGACAGAAATTCCTGACACATTGAAATCAGTCTGACTGTGACACTCCTCCCCCATCAGAGACACCGCAGTAAATCCTGATGTGGTTCCCAAGACCTGCTGTGGAGAACTGCTTTTGGAGTTCTTATAAGTTCTAGTATCCTCATGTTATCACAAACGTAAAAGGCAGTGACACCAAGAGTCTGCATCTCCTACCTCACCATGGGGGAGCTAGGTGAAAAGGGAGTTCCCTGTCTGTAGTTTCTAGCAAAATCAGGTATTTGCATGTCTGTCTAATTACAGGAGAGAATTGCTGACATTCATCTACAGACCTTGCCCTTTGTCAGTCCCTTTTTCCTTTTCCTGCAGCCCCTTAGCTCCACATCTTGTCATGCCTACCCAGAAGGTGATCAATAATGTATTTGCCTTGCACGGATTCAGTTCAGCCTTGCCGTAGCCAACAGCAATGTTGATAGAGACTGTTTTCGGCCCATTGCCCTCAGCTGGGCAATACACGATTTTTTGAGTTGTAAAAGCCTGGACCCAGCTGCTAGTGCATATTTAAAAGCTGCATATCTGGGTACTGGGAGAAAAATCGGAAAGAAGCTAGATGACACTGCATCTTCTGATTTCTTACAATCAGGAATACTCGACTTTTGAAAATCGTACAATTTTCGCTTCACCTTTACTCTGGACAGACAGGCACACACATCCATAAACGGTGTACTGGAAAACTCACAAATTCTTAAGGCAATAGGCACGTTAGTCTTGAACAATATCAGATTAATCCATCCCAAGTAAAACAGAAAGGAAAGCCATGGAGCTTGACTGCATTTTCAAAGGGAATTGTAGCTGCCAGCCACATAATCATGTTTACACGTTTCTCTGCTCAAAATGCAAGTCATGGTACACTGGTGAAACAGGAAACTTTCACATTCTACAGGGTCCAAACATCACAGAAACAACCCTGAAAAGATCACACAGCAGGTCAGCTCGTCCTGCATTGCTTTGGTCAGGCACCATACATTTGTGAACTGAGAAGCTCATCATCAATGCCATCATAACAGGACTGCAGACATGCCAGAAAGTGTGCCAAAACACTGCTTAGGGCTGTGTGGGTGTGCAAGTGAGTTGCTGTTTAAAAACATTAGCCATCTAATATAGATGTACTCACTATTAACTGAGAATATTACAGTTAGATAATCCCTGCTTAAGCTGATTTTCAGTTGTCAAATATCCTTTTTTAGAGATACAGCACAATTCTCAGCTTGTCCCATTTTCTTGACACTGCGGTACTTAGAAATCATAAGTCAGTCTAAATTCCTATATCATGAATATAATTTTTTCATGGTAAAAAACCCAAAAAAACCCTCCTTTTTCTTTCCAGGCATGACCACAGGCCCCTTTAGTCTTCAGCTTTTGTTATTCACAGTAAATTCATCAAACAGAGGGTTTAAATTAGAGAGGAGCCGGAATAAAAAACCTGCACCCTCACCAACCCTCTGACCTCAGGCATGTTTCAATTATTTTCAAAGATTTTCATCTGGGCCACTTTCTATAAAAAAGACCAGACTTAAACCCTTGATCTGGACATGCTGAAACTGCAAAGGGATTCAGTTTTGGGTCTAAACAACATAGCTTGACCTTGCAAAGATCTGAAACCAAGTTTATCATTACAAAATAGTGACGTTGGGTGACTCCATTTTGGGGTGTTGGATTCAAGATGAAATTAAGGATCTTGATTTTTTAAACGTGGGTCCTTGAAACATTTTGAACATCCATTTATTTTAGAGATTTGTGCTTCAAAGAACTTATCACGATTCCAATTCTTTTTCCTCCATAGAACTGTTTAATGATGGCCAGGACCTACTTGGAATTCATGGTTTCACAGATAACTAGTGGATTTAATAACAAAAGAGTGGCAATTCTACATGTATCAACTCATCTGACACACTTCAAAGTATTTGGAAATCTAATTCAGTGTGTACAACTTTATGCTTCTGCTTTACAATTTTGCTAGCAATAGAATATCATTCACTCAGATATCCATTGAGGTTTTACACTTCAATATGTATGAAATAAATCTCATAAGCATGTACCTGTCCCCACATCTTGGCACCCCAAGTGCATATATCCTGAGCCTTTGGCTTGCAATCCACAGGGAGTCCTGGAAAAAAACAAACCATCTACCATTTTAGGTAGAATGTTCCTTTAGCCCACAACAGCATCTGGCAAGCTGGGTAAGGAGAAAGTAATGTGCCTCTGCAGAGATCCCTGGTCTAAAGGTATCATAACAATTAACTGTTAAGAGAAATTTTGTTCCGATTTGCACCTTCTGAACTATAACTCTGAAGACAAGTAGATTACCCTTGTGTAAATGGCAACAGAACTCAAACCTGCTGCTGGATCTCAACCTCACTAACAAGGAGGGTCTGCTTGAAGCAGTAAAGGTTGAGGGCTGCCTTGGCTGCAGCAACCATGAGATGGTGGAGTTCAGGTTCTTATGTGGCAGGAACAGAATACCAAGCAGGATCACAACCCTGGACTTCAATAGGGCCAACTTTGACCTTTTCAAGCAACTGCTAGGGGAAATCCCATAGGCAAGGGTGCTTGAAGGTAAGGGGGCCCAAGATAGTTGGTTAGCATTCAGAGACTGCTTCTTCCAAGCTCAAGATCAGAGCATCCCAACACATAGGAAGTCAAGGAAGGGAGCCAGGAGACCTGCGTGGTTAAACAGAGAACTGCTGGGCAAACTCAAGTGGAAGAGGAGAGTTTACAGATCATGGAAGGAGAAGCTGGCCACTTGGGAAGAATATAAGGCTGTTGTCAGAGGATGTAGGGAGGCAACTAGAAAAGCTAAGTCCTCCTTAGAATTAAACCTTGCAAGATGGGTCAAGGACAACAGAAAGAGTTTCTTCAAATACATGGCAGATAAAACTAACACCAGAGGCAATGTAGGCCCACTGATGAACGGGGTGGGTGCTCTGGTGACAGAAGATACAGAGAAGGCAGAGTTACTGAATGCCGCCTTTGTCTATTCTGCCGGAGGCTGTCCTGAGGAGCCCCGTACCCCTGAGGCCCCAGAGGAAGTCAGGACAATGGAGGAGTTTGCCTTGGTTGATGAGGACTGGGTTAGGGAGCAATTAAGCAACCTGGACATCCATAAATCCATGGGTCCGAATGGGATGCACCCATGGGTGCTGAGGGAGCTGGCTGAAGTCATTGCTGGACCACTCTCCATCATTTTTGCCAAGTCTTGGGAAACAGGAGAGGTGCCTGAGAACTGGAGGAAATCAAATGTCACTCCGGTCTTCAAAAAGGGCAAGAGGAGGACCTGGGTAACTATAGAGCGGTCAACCTCACCTCCATCCCTGGGAAGGTGATGGAACAACTTATCCTTGGTGCCATCTCAAGGCATATCAAGGAGAAGAGGGCAGCCATTAGGGGCAGTCAACATGGCTTCAACAAGGGGAAGTCATGCTTGACCAACCTCATAGACTTTTATGAGGACATAACCAGGTGGATAGATGATGACAGAGCAGTGGATGTAGTCTATCTTGATTTCAGTAAAGCATTTGACACATCCTCGCTGCTAAATTGAGAAAGTGTGGACTGGATGATCATGTAGTGAGGTGGACTGTGAACTGGCTGAAGGAAAGAAGCCAGAGAGTCGTGGTCAATGGGGCAGAGTCTGGTTGGAGGCCTGTATCTAGTGGAGTCCCTCAAGGGTCGGTACTGGGACCAGTACTATTCAATATATTCATCGATGACTTGGATGAGGGAATAGAGTGCACTGCCAGCAAGTTTGCTGATGACACCAAACTGGGAGGAGTGGCTGACACACCAGAAGGCTGTGCTGCCATCCAGTGAGAGCTGGACAGGTTGGAGAGTTGGATAGGGAAAAATTTAATGAAATATAACAAGGACAAGTGCAGAGTCTTACATCTGGGCAGGAACAACCCCAGGTTCCAGTATAAGTTGGGGAATGGCCTGTTAGAGAGCAGTGTAGGGGAAAGGGACCTGGGGGTCCTGGTGGACAGCAGGATGACCATGAGCCAGCACTGTGCCTTTGGGGCCAGGAAGGCCAATGGCATCCTGGGGTGTATTAGAAGGGGGGTGGTTAGTAGGTCGAGAGAGGTTCTCCCCCTCTACTCTGGTGAGACCACATCTGGAATATTGTGTCCAGTTCTGGGCCCCTCAGTTCAAGAAGGACAGGGAACTGCTGGAAAGAGTCCAGCGCAGGGCAACAAAGATGATTAAGGGAGTGGAGCATCTCCCTTATGAGGAAAGGCTGAGGGAGCTGGGTCTCTTTAGCTTGGAGGAGACTGAGGGGTGACCTCATTAATGTTCATAAATATGTAAAGGGTGAGTGTCACGAGAATGGAGCCAGGCTCTTCTCAGTGACAACCAATGATAAGACAAGGGGCAATGGGTGCAAACTGGAGCACAGGAGGTTCCACTTAAATATGGGAAGAAACTTCTTCACAGTGAGGGTGACAGAGCCTGGAACAGGCTGCCCAGGGAGGTTGTGGATTCTCCTTCTCTGGAGACATTCAAAACCCGCCTGGATGCCTTCCTGTGTAACCTCATCCAGGTGTTCCTGCTCCGGCAGGGGGATTGGACTAGATGATCTTTCGAGGTCCCTTCCAATCCCTAACATTCTGTGATATTTCTGTGATATCTAAGTGATATCCATCTTAAAGTTAAACCAGTGTTAGTATTTATTTAATATTGATTATGCTGGCCATTATATTTGAAGCTAAACATCTTGTCCATAACAGTCTGTTACAGTCTTTCAGCAGTACAGTCTATACTTGTTTCCAACTGTCCTTAAAATAGCACTGCACCAAGACTTGAGCTGTAACAGTCTTGCTGTTTACTGGCCTTCCTCTGTTAATGGCTGTGCTTTTTATATGAACACAAAACATACGTTTTTCATTTCCTTAGAATAGTAAGATATCTTTTTACAGAAACTGCTGCCTAAGCAAATTACAAGTCTATAATATTTCCATTAAGTGATCTTACTTTCCCAACGTCGAGTGCTTTTGGTGGTGTGTTACAAAGTCCAGAAACATGGAGTGAAAATTGTTCTTCTGACCACAGAAGCATTTTAGATTTTTCTGGTGAGGCCCATATCCAGGTCATTTTAATATATTTTTGCTTTATGCTTTCTTTTTCCCTTCATAAGTTACAGGGATATAGAAGAGATAGACATTTCTTTCTGAAGAATGTTGTCTAAGTGAGAGCAGAGTAACTTTCACAGGACTTCTATTGCACTTTGCCTTACTGGGGGGAAATAGTTACATGTGGATGGCAGCCGCATCAGCAGTCCACAACTATCTCAATGTCTTTATGGGGATGACTGCTGGCCATTACAGGTTAAAGCCATCATTGGCTTCTGAGGACTGGGCAGGGTAAGACACAGAGGAAGTGAAGAGAGATGCAAACCCTTATTCACTGAAGCGCTTCATCTCACTTTTGCTCCACACAACGCTCCTTCTTTTGGGAATGAAATAACTCTGTTGAGACCAACAGTTTAAAGCTGTCTGTAGTAAAACCTGTATTAAAGACTCAAATATATGGTCTGAGAGCCTGATCTACATATGTGTACAGATTGGGAAGCTGTTGGCTGTTTTATACAGATACTGTGGATCTATGTCAAACTGAACCTCACATTTACTAGTCAAGTTTTCAGAAACTACAGGTGCAATTTCACACAGTCATGTAATAACAAAACAATTTTTGCAGGTATTGCAGTTGCGTGTCTATGACCTAGCAACTTTGCAGACTACCTGGTTGTGTGCCTGTGGCCTGAGAAGGACCAGTTCCCAATGTATGAGGCCTCTGCCTGAGTATGTCTGTGTATATACAGTCACAGTTTTCTGTAACTTGTTTGTGACGACATCTACTTCCCGTTTCACTCAACTTGAAGGAGTCAAGGAAGGGTCCTTGTATTTTATGAAGCTAAACAGATGTCGCAGTGCAAACACCCAAGACAGGGATGGTACACAGAGCTTTATTTGCATTAGTTATCTCAAAGAAAAAAAAAAAGCCACCAAATCCAAAAGTCCCACTTGGACTCCCTCCAGCTGCAGAGGAATGTAAGGATAAAGCCAGAGTAACAGTTTACTCAGGAAGAAACAGGAACTGGATTTGAATTACAAGGCTGGAAACAAGGTTATGATTAGAAAATGAAAAAGAAAATCTACTTCTTTGTTGCTTCACTGGCCTGTCCCTTACTTGTAATTTCTCTGACCTGCTCTGTACTGCAGATGCGGGGGCATGTGTGCCTGACACCCTCTCCCTCAGCAATCAGATGATCTGATGAGACTCAGGTTTCCCTTCTGTCACCTCAGTTACAGCTCTCAGCTATACTGGCCCTTCCGCACCCATGGAAAGAGCTCTATGGTTAAATCAGCACAGTGATATTCAAGTCCTGTAGGGATCCTGACTCCCAACCTGCCTGTGTCCTTCACGGTTAGAAAGGCCACTGCTGTACATTTTTCTACGACTTCTCCTTCTCCAGGTAGCATAATATAACACGGGAAAAATCCTTCTCGGAGCTGCCATGTTCACACTCTGCTATGTATTCACTGTAAAACACTTGCGTTTTGTTTAATGGTTTTGTTCTGCTACTGGAGATCTCACACCCATAGGGCAGATCAGGCCACTGGGCGCATTGACTAAGCAGCCTCTGTCCCAGCTTGCTGTGAGCTTCAGGACTCACCGGTGTCACAGGTGAGAAGGTCACTGCAAAGGACTCAGGTTCAAACTAGTTGAGTTCAATACCCAGTTAGCACTGGGCCTGAAAGTAGAAAATATGAAAGAACTAAGGCAGGAGCCATGTGATTAGACTCATGGGAAAGGCATGTCTGCATTAAAGTCTGGATGGGCTAATGAACAAAGGTGGATAATGGTGAAGCTGGGAAATTCAAACTCACAGTCCTTGACTGGATTTGACACTAGTTGTGAAGGGAAGGTGAAAGTCCGATCAAGCTGATTAGGCTAGGATGGAACCCATCCCAAGGGACTGGAAAGGGTTAGGGCTGAAGCTAGTGGGGACAGGCAGCGTGGTGTATGCTGACACTGCAGCCGGGCTCAGATTAGTCCCAGGAGAGTTCAGAGATAGTATTTCGATTGTCAGGAGCTGATTAATTGGGCTGTGGTTCAGAGGTGGTGCTGAGCTAGGGGAAGCAAGTAACTCAGCTGTGTTTCAGTCTGACTTTGCACACGTGGCCTGTGAACCCTTTTGTTCAACCTTCTCACTTGCCACGAGTCATGAACCAGCCGGTCAGTCAGATTTTCTGTCTCTCTTGGTTGTCTGTGATTCCCTCTTTATCCAGACAGCAAGTCAAAGGAAAAGAGGGGATTTTGGGGGGAAAGGAGAAGGTGGAAATATTGTGTGTGCAGGGAGCAGAGGTGGAAGTAGTTTTTACTGGAGCATCCATAAAGATTTTGAGCTAGTGTTGGCTTTTTTTACCACTGTATCCATTCAAGTGAGTTAGGCACAAACAGTCAATGTATTTAACTGTCTTACAGGCAGAGTCCTTGAAAATGCTTGAATCATGCTGTGACAGCAAACAACCTTTCATTTGGTAGGCTGGATAAACGTAATGATGATGCATAAATCAAATTTTTCTCTTCCAGAACTGTCTGAATGACATCAATCTGGTTTCTGCTCCTTCCACTTCACTCACCAGACACACTCCTCAAAGTGCTCTTCTCCCTTGGTTTCACCGCTCCATCCTCTCCTGGCACTCCTTAGACCTCCCTGATTTTCCGATTTTCTACTCTTGTTCTGTGGGTTCCTGTCTTTGTCCTCTCTACCGTGTCAAGCTGATCTTTACATTATTAACCCTTCTGTCTATCCCCCACTTAGCAGCAAATCAGCCTCTCCATTTCTGAGTCAAACTTTGTAGATGCTTTTCCCAACAGATACACCTGCCTAACCAGTTCCTACCCACGCTCCTGGTTGTGTCATCTTCACGCCTCCCTGTTACTCATGCTAAAACAACTGTTTCTGGTGCCACATGTGATATTACACGTTGGAGCGGGTCAACAAACTCCTCTATACTAAAAGCATACATGGAGAAGGAGAAAAAGACATTGCACATTGCAATCTGCTTCAACATGCCTTGGCTGCTGTGTGGGAATAACACAGGAGTGGCAACTGGAGAGGAACGAGTGCTGGGAGCTCTCTAAAACCACAGGCTTAACTTGGCCTCTGTAGGACAAGATGATTGCCCTGGGCATCTGCCTGTGTGGTGTGTGGTGAGTGGAAATAGTCTCCCCCTGCCCGTGCTTGGGGCTGCCTGGAAGTTGTGTGACTGGTTTGTGTGGTCCAGGGTCCAAACTAACAAGCTCCGTTGAAGATGGGTTATACTAAACGAGTTTCAAACCACCCTACCCTGCACTTTGTCCTCACCGCCAACATGGACAGAATGGAATTCCTCTCTCTCCAGCTCTCTTCTTTACACAGCACACAGAACCACAGGGGCTCCAAATCAACTGTGTCCAGCACATTTTTCCCGTGATTTTGTGTGCATTCCTTGGATGTCAGCTGCATGGACTTAACAGAGTTTGTGCATGCTGATGCCTGCATCGGTACTACCTAGCAGATCCTGCTAGCTGATTTGCTGCTTCTTCTATGGAAAAACGTTTAGCGTTTCACAGGGATGAAAGTAATGATATTATATAGAAGCAAAGTTGGAAATGTCTGGGATATACCCAACAAATGAAAATTCAATACTGAATGACATCCTTCCAGGCAAACTTTTAGTTCCACCTAAAGAATTTAATAGAAAATTCTATCCATATAAAATGCTACATACTGGTTCAAACATTTTGTATGAAGGCACTAACCTTCTGTGAAATTCACTTGGCCCTTTCCATAACGTTTCACATCTGCATCTGTTTAATATTCTCATTCTGATGGATAGCATTTTCTAAATATGCTTATTCTAGATTACACTTCCTGTCCACCAGTCTAATGGTAAAATTAAATAGAAATCTTAAAAATATCAACTGATTGGTATATTGGTGAGAAAACATCTAGAGTTAAAGACTAAAAGGTTGCCTTTCTACGAGGACTGGAATTCTTTGGCATGCCAACAAAGTTGCCAGCTGGCTATAATAGAAGAAAAATGAGCAGAGCATCTGCAAGATATTTACAGTAAGGGTAGAGGGAGGAGGGGAGCAGCCTTCAGAGTTTATCAGTGGTATGCAGAGGTCAAAACGTTTATCAAACCAATTTGATGTGAAAAACCCTAATGAGAAAGGGATTTTGAGTATTCTGAGCAAGTCCCAGGCTGATGCGTTGCATCTTCCCAAGTGCACTTTGGTTCCCTCGGGAGCAGGATGGAGGGGAAGGGAAGGGGCAGTGGGAGGAAGGGGGACGAGGCTGAAGTAATCCGATTCCTGTGTGTAGGGCTGTATGGCCATGGTGTGGAACTGCTGGGCTGTTGCCTGTGCACAGCCAAGGCCTTGGCTTGGGCCGTCTGTGCTGCCTTACCCGCTGTCCCCATTCCTCCTGCCCTGAATGGATTTCATTATTCCTGTCTGGAATGCAGAAGACATTTCTTCCAGACAGTAATATACGTATATAAACAAAGTGAACAGGCAGAGGAAGTAGATGCTGGTCACCCCTCCAGTCTCAGCTGACCCCTCGTAACTCCTGTCCCTCATGGGAAGCTGGGGGAGGAAGGAAAAATCCCCTCAGTCATCCTCATTTTCCTGGATTACTCCATGCTGGAAAAGCCCAGACTCCTCTCCACGACCCTCTGCTACTGTCCTTCACCATCCTGCAGGTCCTGGTCTCGTTGTTTTGCAGCACATGCTGCTCTGCCCCTCTGCCTGCGATGTTTTCTGCAGCCCGTGGCCAGCTCTGCAGCCTGGTCAGGCTTTCCAGGGGTGTAACACTGGTCATTTCTGCCTCACGTCCCCCGCTTGGGGCTGCTCAAGCTAATGGGGGATTTCCAGAAACGGGCAAGTTTTCCAGCCCTTGCTCTTGCTGCTGGAGCACAAGGGGCTTTCCAACACTCAGACTCTGATTTCTCACACTGACTCGGAAGGAAGGCTGAAGGGGGTGAGTCTTTTAGCATGGCTCTCCCACAAGAGGTGAAAAGTGAGCTTTAGATCCCCAGTTTTAGATGAATTCAGATGCTCAGATATGAAGGGTATCAAAGATGACATGAAGCAAATTTTGTCTCCCCACTTTTCTGCTCTCGCTTCTCATATATTAAAGCAGGTCAGTTCAGGGTCTCAGCTCTCGCCACCACAGAAAGTGTGCAGCTCCTAGTGGCCACTTCTTTCCCCAGACAGAGAGAATTAGGGCTCTCCTGGAGAGAAAATTACAAATTTCATTGCCAGGAGAGCTGACCCATCTTTTTCCCTGTCTTCCTTCTCATCACTCTTCATCCAGCATCTCAATTATACTTAATCAGTTCAGCCAGAGGTGAGGTGCTCAGGCTGGCAAGGGTGGATGGGAAGGGTCAGTCTGAGAAATAATGACATTTGCACAGTTACTGGGCAACACAAAGGAGCATGCTTGTTGTGAAGCTCCTCAGCAGAGCCTTGTTCAGCCCACACTCGTGGCGATCTGGGAGGCAGCAGGACTGGTGCAGCAGCAATCTCCCACCACAGCCATTCCTGGGGGATTAGTCACTGACTTCTCAGGAAACAGGATCCAGTCCTGAGGGTCTAAAACTTTGTTCTACGGTTTGTGCAGGATGGTTGGGGTGACTCTTCTGAGCAAATGCAAGCACAGAACTGGTTTAAGCAAGAGATGTTGGCTTTTTCCCTCCACGCCCTGCCCGGGAACATTTCTTAGTGGCTGGTGGCTGTTCAGATGGAGATGAGTGAAAGCACTCTCTAGACATTAGCCATGAACAATGGCAATTGGTTTCAGGCTTATGACTACCAAGGAGCAGTGGCAACTCTTGGTTCCTCACTCTGTCCCTACACTGCTTGCAGCTGCAGTGTACATTAGACCTGTTTTCTGGCTGCTCTCAATGAAATTAATTAATCCTAAGAGACCAAAACCACAGCAAGACTAGACTGTATACAGTCTGGTTTCCCTCCTCTCCCTGCCCTCTTTTCCTGGAAAAACTGCCGTCCCCTGAGGCTCAGGCAGATGAGAATCCCCCAATCCCCCTGCCTTCAGCTGTTTGAAAATATCTACACAAAAACCTGTATTAAAGTGCTTGAGTTAAATGCATGTGATGAAGTTTGTCAAAATTAGTAGACCACATACCTGCCATCCCATAAAAATTACATGAGCTTATTCACAGCATCCTGCTGGTAATTTCAGTTCCATACAACTAAAACCAAATGGAGGTTGTGAGGTGGTTGTTTTGACAAACAGCTACAAGTTGATCAGTGTGTGGCGAGCTTTAGTAAGCAAAAGATCAAAAAGGGCAGAACAAGATCCTTCACTGCTCCTCAAGCACCCACACTAAGATTTCATAGTATTTACAGGTCACTGTACTGCCTGCCTAATACCCCGAGATATGTATCTCGAGACAGGAGGGACTACGGAAAGTTTTGGAGAAGGTAGCAACAGCTGGTCTGTGCAAGGCATTGTGAAGCCTTGAGGACTGGTATGCAGGGCACTTGCAGTCCCTTTTCTCCACCTCTGGTGGAGGAGGTTTTGATGGGGAATTTAGTCTGAGAAAACAGTGACAAATGACCAGTCTGTGGAGAAGGGATTAGGGAGAAGGGGAGAGGAGAGAAAAGAGAGAAGATAATAGGGAAGGAATGTTGTTCTTGGAAGAACATTTTAAAGAGAAAGCAGATCATATAACAGGCATGGGCAATACCACTTGCATCTTTCATAAAAGCAGAGGAAACCAGTGCTATGATTCACTTTGCAGCTTGATACCACCAGTCTTGCACAAAGAGGCGGTGAGGGTCAGGGCTGGCTGTGCAACTGTGTCTCTTGGACAGTCACAAGCCTTCTGCTCCCCTTGTGATTTGATTTACCTAGGAAATGAAGGCATATCACCAGGACTATCACTTCACTGTGCAGCTTAGCATGTAAGATGGCATTTTCTCCTACACCTCTCTTGAAAGCAGGGCATAAACCCACTCTGAAACTCCACAACATGCAGGCAGCCCTGCTGCACTCTGGCCCTTGCCAGCCCAGGGACCACAGTGGCCAGGCATGACTGCAGCTCTGAGGCAGCAGCAGTGCAATGAGACGATGCAGAAAATGACTGTGTCAGGCCATATAATTCCACAGCATGGTGCATAAAGCTGGTGCATAAAGCTGATATCAGCATCACTTTGATATTCCTGGGTTTCATTGCATTTGGAATTGCAGTTACTGCCCCATTATATGTTGTTCCTGCATCTGGGACTCCTGCCTGTGCCCAGGCATCTTAGGAGAAACTAAATCACCTCCAAAAGCATCCAAAAGGCCTTCAGTGCCTTCTTTCATGCTTCTCTTCATACCTATAGTTGTATCACCATTGTTTACAAAAACTTTGTGTGTCCACCAAAAGGACCCTCAGCTCTGCTCTGCAGCAGGCATGCAGGAGCCACGCGAACCTTCCCACTTCCTCCAAGGTCAGTGCCTCCTGCTCTGTAACACAGTTCCTCAGGGCACAGTGTTGCTTCAAAGTACAAATTCCATCTAGAAGGGATCTGATAGCTCATTGTCTGGCAGAAGTCATTTCCTTTAGGTAAAATGCCTTTTTTACACTTGGCAGGGATGACAGTTTCCAAAACAACTCTCTGCATGGAAGTGTTAGCACAGAGTGTTTTTCTGTTGCTTTGCTTCTGAAGTCCCAGTAGGAGACATAGGGGAGACTGTTCAGACTGTGACCTCTTGACCGAAATTACAGTCTCCTGTGAGCCTCTCCCTGGGGTGCGACTCTGCCGGGCTGCTCAGTGCCTCCATGCCGAGCAGGAAAGTCTGTGCCACTGCCCATGTTGTTATGGTGTGAGAAAAACACTGTCAAATATAGATAGGAAGGCACACCCAGCACTGCTGGAAAAGGAGCTCTGAGAGCTATTAACTCACTCATTTCATTATTCTGCTGTTTTTCTCATGGGTCCTGTATTCCTGTTCCATCAGGTTTTTCAGTGACCTATTTTCTCGGCAAGCCACAGACTCCAGGGATGGGAAGTTAAATACAGAATAACCTGGCATAGACAAGCCCATCTCACTCAGATGTGGCTGCTGGGGGACATCCCATCCCACCAGAGCCGTGACAGGAGCAGGCAGCTGAACGGCCACCACTGAACATGAGCAAGAACATGAGGCAGGAGGTAGCCCACAGTAGCCTCACCATACTGATCTATTCCCCCACCACAAAGGGTGGACTGAATCTCTCCCAGAGGTCCACATACCACAGCCTGCTTTTCCTTCAAGGCAACCACAGAAAAATTTATTTGTCTAAAGAAAGGGGAAGCAAAGATTTTAACTCCTTACTGCTGCAACTAGTCAGTGGATTGCTCCCTTGTGTAGCTACCTACCAGGTGGTCTAAGCCTCCCAAGTCAGGGAGCTCTGGAACTGTGGGGTGTTGTTATTTAACTCTTCCTTTTCTCAGGAGTGATGGAGACCTCCCTCATCACGGGAGGTAACAACTTAAATCACTACAGCTGTTCCAGAAATGGTCAAGCCCTGGCAGCTGTTAGAGATTTTAGCTATATGATCTCCCCAGTTTCAGTACAGCTGTGCTGAAATAGCTTTGCTTTGGTTTGTGCTGCAGACACTCCCAAGCAGCAGTTCACGCTTGTTTTTTGGGGTCTAAGTCTGTACCCACGTTGTGTCCCTAACAGCACCGACCACAGGACTCTTGGTTATGTTGGGATGTTTCAATTTCCATCACAGGCTCCAGAGGAACTGCCGCTGTTTGTAGGCTTTACTATTCCTCAGCATTGCCACCTTGGCATATGTCATATGGAAAATGCAACCAAAGCAAATAGTGATGCTGCAGGAAATGTGCTTGGCAGTGTGAAGGCATTGTTCTGCTCTCTGCCTTAGCCCAGGAGCTCTGCTCTCTCCCTCCATCCCACCACCTCTGTCTTTCCTGGGCCATGACATTTTGCCCTCATAACTGTCCTGCTCCATACCTTATCCAGCAAAGCTGACTTCACTTGTTTTTAGCAGCTTTACCCTCAGTTATGCAACGGGCTATTATTTATTATTCTGTAAAACATGTCGAAGCTTTAAGAAGGTACATGGCTACATTTCTACACCCCTGTGGCAAACCTTGCTCCTTTTCACTGCCAGGAGATCAGAGATTTCTTGACGTCTGCACTGTTTACGGGAGGGGAGGTCTAGGCTGCAGATTCTGTACTAAATGCCTGCAGAGGAAGGCATGTCTGGTTTTAGGTATCTTCTCATTTTCCAGCATTTCAGTGAGGTTCCTCATTCAGTGTCTGCAGACATCCAGTGTCTCACGGTGTGTCTGTTTAACAATGATAGCAAATGGTGCTGGGGGACCACAAAATGCATTTTACTTATAATAAATATTCCCCATTCTGGTAAGTGACTGTGGAGCACACATAACTTAATCTGGGTTTTCTTCAGAGTCCAGCTGCCTGGGGCCCTATTTATCCTCCTCTGGAACTTCTAATTGTGCTGAGAGATGAGACCTCTGTTTGAACTACACTTTTCCAAATACACAAGAACACTTGATATCATTTTATTGCAAGTGAAAGATGGAAAAACTTCTATCTCTTAGCGGAATCATTGGGTCAGGAAACCTAAAGATGTTTGTGATTACAGGGTGGGATACCGCTCATTTAATTTTAGCCATCTAAAAGCCATGGCATCTCACCTAAGCTATTTGTCTGGTCTCTCTCTATAACCAGTGGAAGGAGATAAGCCTGTCTGGGGATGACTCATTCCATCTATTTTAGAGTGGGGTGAATCACTCCTTTGCAGCTGCCTTTCTCTATCTGTTGACTACAGAAGGAATCAAAACAAATCTCTTAGACCAGAGATACCTAATCCAGAGTAGCTAGGGTTACAGCTAGAATCACCCACTCTTGGTATTACTGAGCATAGCTGAAAACCCCTTTCTGCTGCCTGGATATTGTCCTGTGTGGTGAAAGGATTGCATGATAATAAAAATAGAAGTGATGAATTTTCATCTCTTTTCCACACACTGCTATGAAGGACCCAGCAGTTCCTTTTAACCTATTGCATTTTCACCTTCTGTGTCTTCTTGGATGGCAGAGTTTTTGGCAGTTAAACAGGCTCACAGAGTGCAGCAATGCAGCTGTCCCAGCCCATGACCTGCATGTTCCCACAGCAATGGAGAAGTCACCCACAAGCCACACAGGGGACAGGTGGCGGAACTAAAGGCCATTTCCTCAACAACTTAGTCATGGACTGCTGGCTGAATGCAGAAGCAGGAAGAACATAATGTATGATAAAATGTATAGAGTGACTATAAATGCAATTAAGCATCACAGTGCCTTTCCTATGACTTTGACCTAGAGTTGCCTCTGCTCTGTATTCTCTTTTGAGTATAAGAGCTCGCTTTGACCTCACTCGCCACATTTGCACACCAAAATATTCCCAACTTAAATATTAGTCCAAGTGAGATGTGATTCTGGCCCAGCTCCTCATGTTCTTATTGCCTCCTGGTTCGGTAAGAGCAGCCATGGGGTGAGATACCCGGTCTAGCCCAGGTGGCCCAGCTTTCCTGATGGCTGGCTGTGACTCAGGGCAAGAAGGTCTTCGAAGAGGCATTGGATCTATGTTGGCGCACCAGCAGATCCCCTCGGTGGGCATGTGGCCTGGATTGGCCCTGTGGGAATGTTGTGTGAAACCGAGGTGCGGCGTGCAGCAAAAGGAAAAAAAATGAAAAAAAGTTTGGAGGGAGAGGCAAATGGTTGTTTTTTTAACAGGCTTGTAACATCACTTTGTAATTGCTGTGTAGGTGCTTGAATGATCTTCTTACACTTGTATTTCTATCACTGACTAAAATTGTTTAAGCAGTGTGTAAATTACTATTAAAGAGTATCCACGCCAGCTTGTCCTAGGGATTTGTTTTGTTAGTCAGAAGCACCTGGACCCAGGCCAAGGGCTTTTCTGCAGGATGCCAATGTGCGACGTGGCGAGAGCTTCTGTCTCAGAATTTTCCATATGGGTTTTTGAATCCCAGGCACTTGCCAAGCCACCCGCCAGGCTGGTTAAGAGATCACTCAGGGTAGCAGCCCAGAGTCTGTTCAACTAACATTTTCCTACAGTTATATAAGGAGGGTGTAGAATACCAGTTAGGGAGGAAAATTTAAGCTCGTCTCTAAAAGGTGAAGTAAATTTGCCCCCTCTCACTAGTTATATCTGACCTCACCTTCTGCTCTTGTATCATCAGTTCACTGTCAGTTAGTAGCTGTTTTCATCTTCTGTGCTAGTGCTGTTGTGGAAACCTCTTGTAAGACCTCATTCCCTGGCCAAGAATATTTTCTTATTGAGTATCTCTTCATCAGTCCTGTCTGATTTGTGGTCTCACAGTTTGCAGCTTCTTCTTTGCATCCTTTCCAGTATGCCCAAACTGGTGGTATCTTCTCTACTGGTTCTGCACTACATCTGCCCCCGTCTCAGATCCCTGCTTGGGGCTGCAGCTGCGCAGACCCAACTCAGACAGGTGATGCAAATTCAAATTCTCTGCAGCGGTTGGTTCTAATACTGATTTTAAAAGAGCAATGATGTGAGGTCTAGGGTATCTGGGTGAATTCCAGCTAGAAAATCTTGCCTTAAAGAACTTCCTTTAGCAGTGACTACAGGAAATGTTATTCTTCCCGCTATGTCCTACCAAAAATGGATGTGATCTTGCTGCAGTCATCCCATCCTTGGGCAAATTTAAATAGGAAGATGCAAATATGACGAAAATGTTTTCATTACAGATTTATATGAAAGTGTCCTCAAATAATTAATATGAAGATCAATCTAGGGAAAAACTGTTATTAGCCGTTCACATGTGAGTGTTAAGTGTCAGCCCCCCAAAACTGCTTCCATGAGTCACCTTAGAGTACCCTGGTGCCTTGATACAATGAAAAAGTGTATCTGCAAAAGAGTTGTCAGGGAAACATAAAAATAGCTCTGAAAGGGATGTTGAAGGGCCAGCTAGTCCCTTCCCTTGTTAACAGATAAGATCAAGTATAATTTAACCATTTCCGACAGACATTCTCTAACCTATTCTTAGAAACCCTCTCAGCTTCCCAGGCAACCAGCGCCATTACTTCAATTTTTCTCAGAAGATAACGGTTTCTAGACAGCTGATCATTCTTATTGTCATTCTTATTCCTCTTTGTATGCATCTGTTATGAAGAACATTTCACAGAATCACAGAATCATTTCAATTGGAAGAAATCCTCAAGATCATCAAGTCCAACCATTAACCTAATTCTGGCACTAAATCATGT